>NW_028145586.1:2972500-3610000 GCF_977016875.1 Pavona decussata
CGTTTGCAATGTGATGGATTGCAATCATAAGCTTTAATTACTGTAACAAATCTAAAGGCACAAAGTTGATCTACTTTGAGCACTTATCGCAACATGCGATTTAGCCCAAATTCAAAGGAATAAATTGTAAAAGTGGCTCGTACTCACAGGTACTTCTACAGAAAATCTGTTAAAACATTTGGGTGCAATATAGTTTCTGTTCCAAAAGTGAAAGGTGAAAGTTGCTAAGAAATGAGATAACTATCGCTTTGAAGTTTCTCCATGAAGCAAAATGAAGCATTTCTTACCAATCTGATCGTAACAAAAACGCTGGAAGAGTTTCATTAAAGCTGCTAGGTAACGAGAGAAGGCCATGACATTGAAGCGAATTTATTGTCTATTATGTTTTAATTTTTTTGAGCCAATAAACAAACTGGTCAGCGGCAGAAAAGACAGTAAATTCGCTTCAATGTGATGGACTTATATATCTCGTTACATGACAGCTTTGATGAAACTCTTCCAGCGTTTTTATTACAATCAAATTGGTAAGAAATGTTCAATCTTGCTATGTTCGCAGCAGAAATAAGCTTGCTTGTATGCGAAATAGCTTTGTAATTTTAGCTTCTCTTTTTCGGCTCTGCACAAGAATGGCGTATTTCAGTTGAGACAGAGAGATCCATAGGTGCTGACAAATATTTACATTCACGAAGGAGTTAGCTATTGAGAGTGGCTGCCTGCCGTAATTATCCCAGAATAAAAGTCACGTCGTAAATCTTATACACATACAGCATTATTTCAACGTTTTTTTTTCAAAATGCAAGTTTTGCATGATCCTTGTCCGTCCTAACTGAATATCTTTTTGCTATTCACCAGAAACAGTATTAAGAGGATACGATTTTCTTTGTTTAAACTCACTCTTTATTGTGCACAAAAAACCTTTTACATTCATTAGAATAAGAAATCCTTAAGCTAGAGAACATTTTTTAAGTTGAAGATAGGTTCCCTTGTGCATAAATTACAATACAACAAAAAAGAAAACAACCCCGGCCCTCCATGATCTTGTTTCCCTAGCTTCTGATATCCATAAATATAACACCAGATTTGCCACTAGTCAAAACCTGTACAGACCATTTTCTAGAACTAATTATGGCTTAGCACGGTTTAGAGTAGCGGCATCGCAAACCTGGGAAACAATTCCAATGGTAGTTACGTGTCTACCTTACAATGTTTTTAAGAAGAAATATACAAACTTTTGCTTCTTGACAGCCAAACATGAATAATATATATTAATTTAACGTATACTATATACTTATTATTTGCTGTAAACACTTTTTTCCCTTATTGATGTATTTTCTTCTCCCAAGCCTAATTTAATTAGCAGAGCTCTACAATCAGTTTTATAAATTCTACTTCCCCCAATTTTTGTAACTGCACAGAGGTAGTGGCCAACACGAAAGCCTTACTACTTTGGCCACTACGTACTTCTTCCGTAGAGGGTAAAATCACTAAATATAATGCTCTGCATGTTTATTTTCTTACCATAATAATATATTGTATTTCGAATAAGTGTGAATTAAATTGAATTGAATTGAATCATACATCCAGCTTTGTAATATTTACATACTGTACACAAAATTCTTGACTTTGAAGCTTGAAAAAAATATTTAATTGATTTAATTGCTTTTTGTCGCAATAAACGATGAAAACTCCTGAAGCCTGAACTTCTGTCAAGAATTATAATTGCTTTAGGTCTTAATGCAATAAGACCGGGTTTTAACGGAGTGTCGAATGCAATTCGCGTTTGCTTTGGTTTGGCTATACCACTCTCTGTGATTGGTCAGCAAAACTCGCACAACGTTCTCAAAATTAAACCAATCGTGACTTGCTCACACCTATTTTCCCGCGCTTGGCACCGGTTACGCGTATTTGCTTTAAGTTTAGATTGGTTTGTTGCGCTGTGTGCGTCTGTTCTGATTGGCCAGAGTAATTCCTTTTACGACACTCGGTTAGAAAACCACTTTAGACAACATTGCAATCTCAGTCAGTTATACAGACTTCGAATTCAGCAATAAAAGGGCTGCATTAGAATTTTCATATCAGGTAATTTTAAAAAGACATTAAATTATATTAAGATTCAGCTATTTATTTAGCATAACTTATTTGAGAAAGGTATATTTTCATAGAAAATAAAAGATAAATATATAAAAAAATTATGTATGTAAAATATATAAATATTTAACAATTATTCCACGAGCGCGCGTTGGATATGAGATGATAGATAGCCAACGAGGCGCGTAGCGCCGAGTTGGCTATAATCATCTCATATCCAACAAGCGCAAGTGGAATAATTGTTTTATTAAAAACAACCGAGAAATATTGCTAGATCTTACTGATTTCGCTATGCAAGAACAACCAGAAGGCAACTTAATGGTCGCCATTTCTCGGCCATGGTATAATTGCTCATATACCATGGCCGCTAAGCCAATCAAATCCCTCGAATTGCATTATACAATGATGCAGTTTTTAATAAAAAAATATATATTAACCAAACTAACAAAAACAGTAAATATCACTGTCATTAATTCTACTTTATGTAGATCCCTCTGTTGGTGTGGTGAGGGTTGTCATAGCGGTTATCCTAGAATAAATGGAAAAAATAAACAAATTTAGCACAAAAAACTAACGCAGAAAGATTTCAATGTTTCGATGACATCCTGTCATCATTATCAAGAAAATGAAGAAAATTTACATAAGTAAGTAAACAAAAGTCAATCTTATACGTAAAATAAACAAAATGGTGTAAAAAGTCCATTTTAGGGGGAAGAAAGGGCCCAAGCGTGACTGAAAAACAAGAGTCGGCAGGAATGTGGAAAAACTGGTGGATGGAAATCGAGATCACACAGCAATAAGACTGCCGTTTTAGTAGTATACGGAATGAGGGTTCTACGTCGGGTGGATCAGCGTGGATCAACGATCAACGATCAAGGTGATGTCATAGCTATGAATAGGTTAGTAGAGCCAAAATAGTGACATCATTGAAGGAAACCATAGATCTGAAAGGCTGGCACAAACTTGTCTAGAATGGTATGATACATGCGCACCCACATAATCACCCGTTATTTACTTTAGTTATAGGCACTAATATAATTGACCTGATTTTCTCGCAGTTGGTAAAAATATAGGTTGAAAGCGAGTTACAAAGGCTTCGCAGATGTTTTAGGAACCACTCAAGCCAATCATACCGTAAATTGGGATATGTTTCTGGCTTTCAGATCAGAGACTAAAGCTTTGGTGGTGGTGATGGTGGTGGTGGCGGTGGTCATGATCAGTGAGCTCCTTTAAGTAATTGTGACAGTGAGTGGTGGAGAAAATCGACAGCTCAAGACAATTTTCATTTTACGAATAATACTGATAACAGAAAACATAGTTCAGAAACTTATAATGGGTCATGTTTGTTCATTTACGACAACTGACTTGCTCTGAATCTCGGCTAGGAGGGCACCAATCTCGTTCCCAGGGTCTCCCTACTTCACATCGCAGGGAGCGGAGAGTAGAGACCCTGGGGACAAGGTTGGGGGAAGCCAAGTTTTTCACACAGGAGTTCGTGGGCGTGGTTGTACCCCTGGGTACAGGAGACTGACTGCCGTATAAACGGAACGGGACATCCTCGGTAATGTGGAAAATAATCGCTTTATGGTAAAAGAATTTCGAGTTTTGCTCGTGGTTTAAAATAACTTTCACTGAAAAGCGATCCCAGTTCTTTCCGTGTCAACTCTTTTGTCCGGTGATCATTTTTGATGAAACATTTCTACGAAACCAAACCATGACTATGAACCCATAAAACTTAGGTTCAACGACTACCAACATCACTTATCCCTGGAAGTCTAGGATGATCTGGCCAAATGTTACGATTGCGGGGAGCAAGTAACAAAACATATCCCAATACAAAAGCTCATCGACTAACATAAAAAATCAATTCTGGAACACAACTGACGCTCCTCTTACTTTACGTTGCGCTAGTACAGAAATATTTTATTGTTAGGTGGGAAGTTATTAAGGTTTTGGTCTTTCAGGGTGGGCGCTTCTTCGGGGTGGGAGGGTAATCGAATAAAAACGGCAACGGTAATCTGGTATAAGTATTTTAATCTTTCTATAATTAACATGCAATTTGCTACGTACTTTTATTTTCCTTGGTGGGAGATGAAGCGTCTGCTTTTTTATGTTCCTGATTTTGGTTGGCCATGGTGTACTGTTTTCCTTAAAAGAAAAAACAGAGTTTACTTAACATAAACTAAATCACACTACAGCATGTGCCAAACGCCACACACTAACCCTTTCTTGTACAGTATGTATTAGGATACATTAAAGAAGCCCAGTAAGGTAAGGTACAGACTATCACACCAAAGCACTGACTACAGTACAGTGCAGTGGAGTGTAGTACACATGACGGCAGTGCAATTCAGTGCCGTGTCGTGAAGTAAAGTGTAGGCTCGATTACCAGCCGCTGTTCGGGAAATGAGCCCACGCTCACCCCCCTCTCGAGGAGAAAAGCCGGACCCGAGGGAGCGACGGAAATCGAGCCTAAGTAAAGTGTAGCGCGGTTTAACACAACACAGCACAGTGCCGTGCCGTTCAACGCAGTCCAACTACAGCAACTACAGCATAGCATAGCATAACACACCACAGTGTAGCTTGCGCAAGAATAGTTTCTGTTTACAAGTACGTTTTTCGTTGTTTGACCGCGCGGAAATTCCACCATTTGAAGCGCATCCTGAAAATACGGAAATCGGGTTTTTAATGCAGAAAACTCCACAGTACAGCATACGTACTGCACTACCTTGTTTACGTGCAGTTCAAATGCCTAGAGGGTCAGGAGACTAAGGGCGCGTTTTTTTATCCACAATTCTGGAATAAGAATGGTTGGTACGGAATGCTAGGAATAATTCGGATTGTCTGCATAAAAAAACGCCCGTCGGTCCTGGCCAAGTAAACATTGTGTAACAAATATGGCGGCCGACGAAGAGGCTGCCATTGCAGCCGTTATTGCAGCAATTTTCCTTGTACTTTTGGTACAATGAAATTAGAAGCAACGTTTCATTTTGTCCAAAAGTATAACCTGATTTTTTCCCTTGTAGAGACGTATTTGAATCCGCAGCGCTCATCTCACCGCCCGCCATCTTGGATTTGCATTCGCAACATTCTGTTCATTCTGCTCCTGGGAGCAGAATGGATGGAATGGCATTCTGTCCATTCCGGATGGGAGCAGAATGGATGGAATGGCATTCTGTCCATTCCGGAATAGGAATGCGGAATAGAAAAACGCGCGCATTTTACATTCTGTCCATTCTCATTCCAGAATTGTGAATAAAAAAACGCGCCCTAAGCAAAAGAGCAGACTCGAAATGTTTTTTTCTTTTGACGTATGCAATGCTTACTTACCTTCAATCACCTCCAACTGAGTTTCTTTAATGTCATGGCTTTCAAAGTTATTGAAGACAAAATACACGGAGTAATTCCCACTATCTCCTGCTGTAATGTTTTTTATCTTCGACATCATATATGATGCGTTACATTTCTCAAATTCTGTCTTAAGTAAGCAGAACTGCTCCCAGTCTGCGTAATAATAGGAACAGTTATATACCGAACCAGGATCCTTCTCAAGGGAACCAAACATCAAGTCATTTTTGCAAACCAGATATCCACTGAAGTCATTCAGCGACCCACGCAGTATTCGTTCAAGCGGGATCGTTTTTCTTTTCCAACAAAAACAAGTGATTCGTGATGAAACAAAACCAGGATTCTTTTCAAGGGAACCAAACATCGAGTCATTTTTGCAAACCCGATATCCACTGAAGTCATTCAGGGACTCTCCAGCTCTTCGTTCACACAGCTCTTCAGGTCTAATGTTTTTTATCTTCAGTATATGTGATGCGAAGAATTCCTCAAATTCTGTCTTCTTTAGGCAGAACGGCTCCAAGTCTGCGTAATTATCGGAACAGTTATACACCGAACCAGAATCCTTTTCAAGGGATCCAAACATCGAGTCATTTTTGCAAACCCGATAGCCAGTGAAGTCATTCAGCGAGTCGCGCGATATTCGTTCAAACAAAATCGTTATTGTTTCTCCCGCATAACAAGTGATCCGTGATGTATCAAAACCAGAAGCTGTGAAAAGAAATTTACACAACTGAAACATGCATAATTCAATAAATTAAACTTAAAGTACGAACCATTACCACAACACTGACTAAAAGGCATGACGGAATAATTACATTTTGGTATAAAAACGAAACAACTCTTATTTTTTCAGCCAAACAGGATTAGATCATGCACAAGTTTTAATTGTTGTATCAGCTAAAAACATTTCTAGCGAAACCAAACCATAACCACGAACCCATAAAACTTAGGTTCAACGACTACCAACATCACTTATCCCTAGAAGTCTAGGGTAATCTGGCCAAGTGTTACGATTGTGGGGACCAAGGAAAAAAACATATCCCAATACAAAAGTTCATTGATTAGCATCAAAAATCAATTGTGGAACACAAATGACGCTCCTCTTACTTTACGTTGGGCTAGTACAGAAATGTTTTAGAGTTACGAGGGGGTTTTATTAAGCTTTTGGTCTTTCAGGGTGGGCGCTTATTCGAGGTGGGAGGGTAATCGAATAAAAACGATAACGGTAATCTGGTATGAGAAGAAGTGTCTGCAGTTTTACGTTCCTCATTTTGGTTGGCCATGGTGTACTGTTTTCCTTTAAAGAAAAGACAGAGTTAACTTAACATTATAAACTTTATCACACTACAGCAGGTGTCAAACACCACACACTAACCCTTTCTTGTACAGTATGTATTACAATACATTAAAGAAGCCCAGTAAGGTAAGGTACAGACCATCACACCAAAGCACTGACTACAGTACAGTGCAGTGGAGTGTAGTACACATGACGGCAGTGCAATTCAGTGCCGTGCCGTGCAGTAAAGTGTCGGCTCGATTACCAGCCGCTGTTCGGGAAATGAGCCCACGCTCAACTCCCTCTCGGGGAGGAAAGCCGGACACGAGGGAGCGACGGAAATCGAGCCTAAGTAAAGTGTACCGCGCTTTAATAGAACACAGCACAGTGCCGTGCCGTTCAACGCAGTCAAACTACAGCATAGCATAGCATAGCATAGCATAGCACACCACAGTATAGCTTGCGCAACAATCGTTTCCGTTTACAAGTACGTTTTTCGTTGTTTGACCGCGCGGAAATTGCACCATTTCACGCGCATCCTGAAAATAGAGAAATCGGGTTTTTAATGCAGAAAACTCCACAGTACAGCATATGTGCTGCACTACCTTGTTGAAGTGCAGTTCAAATGCCTAAAGGGACAGGAGACTAAGCGAATAAGTAGACTCATATGCTTTTTTTTTTGACGTATGCCATTCTTACTTACCTTCAATCACCTCCAACTGAGTTCTGCGTTGACCTTTCTTTACAAAGTTATTGAAGACAAAATACACGCAGTAAATCCCACTATCTCCTGCTGCATTGCTTTCTATCTTCAGCATCACATATGATGCGTTGAATTTCTCAAATTCTGTCTTGAGTAAGCAGAACTGCTCCCAGTGTGCGTAATAATCGGAACAGTTATATACCGAACCAGGATCCTTCTCAAGGGAAACAAACATCAAGTCATTTTTGCAAACCCGATATCCACTGAAGTCATTCAGCGACCGACGCGGTATTCCTTCAACCCAAAACGTTCTTGTTTCTCCTGCATAACAAATGCTCCCTGATGTATATGAAAAACCAGAAGCTGTGAAAAGAATTTTACACAACTGAAACATGTTTAATTCAATAAATTAAACTTAAAGTACAAACCATTACCACAACAGTGAATAAAAGGCATGACGGAATAATTACATTTTGGTATAAAAACAAAACCACTCTTATTTTTTCAGCCAAACAGGATTAGTTCATGCACAAGTTTTAATTGTTGTATCAGCTTAAAAACATTTCTAGCAAAACCAAACCATGACTATGAACCCATAAAACTTAGTTTCAACGACTACCAACATCACTTATTCCTGGAAGTCTCGGGTGATCTGGCCAAGTGTTACGATTGTGGGGACAAGGGAACAAAACATATCCCAACACAAAAAATCATTGACTAACATCAAAGATCAATTCTGGAACACAAATGACGCTCCTCTTACTTTACGTTGCGCTAGTACAGAAATGTTTTAGTGTTAGGAGGAGGGTTATTAAGTTTTTGGTCTTTCAGGGTGGGCGCTTATTCGAGGTGGGAGGGCAATCGAATAAAAACAATGACCGTAATCTGGTATGAGAGGAAGTGTCTGCAGTTTTACGTTCCTCGTTTTGGTTGGCCATGGTGTATTGTTTTCCTTTAAAGAAAAGACAGAGTTAACATTATAAACTTTATCACACTACAGCAGGTGTCAAACACCACACACTAACCCTTTCTTGTACAGTATGTATTACGATACATTAAAGAAGCCCAGTAAGGTAAGGTACAGGCCATCACACCAAAGCACTGACTACAGTACAGTGCAGTGGAGTGTAGTACACATGACGGCAGTGCAATTCAGTGCCGTGCCGTGTAGTAAAGTGTGGGCTCGATTACCAGCCGCTGTTCGGGAAATGAGCCCACGCTCACCCCCGTCTCGGGGAGGAAAGCCGGACACGAGGGAGCGACGGAAATCGAGCCTAAGTAAAGTGTAGCGCGGTTTAATACAACACAGCACAGTGCCGTGACGTTGAACGTCGCCCAACTACAGCAACTACAGCATAGCATAGCATAGCACACCACAGTATAGCTTGCGCAACAATCGTTTCCGTTTACAAGTACTTTTTTCGTTGTTTGACCGCGCGGAAATTGCACCATTTCACGCGCATCCTGAAAATACGGAAATCGGGTTTTTAATGCAGAAAACTCCACAGTACAGCATACGTACTGCACTACCTTGTTGAAGTGCAGTTCAAATGCCTAGAGGGACAGGAGACTAAGCGAATAAGTAGACTGATATGTGTTTTTTTTTTTGACGTATGCAATGCTTACTTACCTTCAATCACCTCAAAAAGACTTTCACCATTTTCTTCAAAGTACACGGAGTAATTCCCACTATCTCTTGCTGTAATGTTTTTTATCTTGAGCATCAGATGTGATGTGTTGAAATTCACAAATTCTGTCTTAAGTAAGCAGAACTGCTCCCAGTGTGCGTAATAATCGGAATATTTATATACCGAACCATGATCTTTTTCAAGGGAACCAAACATCAAGTCATTTTTGTAAACCAGATATCCACTGAAGTAATTCAGCGACGCACGCGATATTTGTTCAGGGCAAATCGTTATTTCCAAAGAAAAACCAGTGATCCGTGCTGTAACACAACGAGAAGCTGTGAAAAGAAATTTACACAACTGAAACAGGTATAATTCAATAAATTAAACTTAAAGTACAAACCATTACCACAACACTGACTGAATAATTACATTTTGGTATAAAAACGAAGCCACTCTTATTTTTTTCAGCCAAACAGGATTAGTTCATGCACAAGTTTTAATTGTTGTATCAGCTAAAAACATTTCTAGCAAAACCAAACCATGACTATGAACCCATAAAACTTAGTTTAAACGACTACCAAGATCACTTATCCTTGGAAGTCTCGGGTGATCTGGCCAAGTGTTACGATTGTGGGGACAAGGGAACAAAACATATCCCAACACAAAAAATCATTGACTAACATCAAAAATCAATTCTGAAACACAAATGACGCTCCTCTTTCTTTACGTTGCGCTAGTACAGAAATGTTTTAGTGTTAGGAGGAGGGTTATTAAGTTTTTGGTCTTTCAGGGTGGGCGCTTATTCGAGGTGGGAGGGTAATCGAATAAAAACGATGACGGTAATCTGGTATGAGAGGAAGTGTCTCCAGTTTTACGTTCCTCATTTTGGTTGGCCATGGTGTATTGTTTTCCTTTAAAGAAAAGACAGAGTTAACTTAACATTATAAACTTTATCACACTACAGCAGGTGTCAAACACCACACACTAACCCTTTCTTGTACAGTATGTATTACAATACATTAAAGAAGCCCAGTTGGGTAAGGTACAGACCATCACACCAAAGCACTGACTACAGTGCAGTGGAGTGTAGTACACATGACGGCAGTGCAATTCAGTGCCGTGCCGTGAAGTAAAGTGTCGGCTCGATTACCAGCCGCTGTTCGGGAAATAAGCCCACGCTCAACTCCCTCTCGGGGAGGAAAGCCGGACACGAGGGAGCGACGGAAATCGAGCCTAAGTAAAGTGTAGCGCGGTTTAATACAACACAGCACGGTGCCGTGCCGAATAATACTGATAACGAAAAACATAGTTCAGAAACTTATAATGGGTCATGTTTGTTCATTTACGACAACTGACTTGCTGTAAATCTCGGCTAGGAGGGAGCCAATCTCGTTCCCAGGGTCTCCCTACTTCACATCGCAGGGAGCGGAGAGAAGAGACCCTGGGGAAAAGGTTAGGGGAAGCCACGTTTTTCACACAGGAGTTCGTGGGCGTGGTTGTACCCCTGGGTACAGGAGACTGACTGCCGTATAAACGGAACGGGACATCCTCGGTAATGTGGAAATAATCGCTTTATGGTAAGAGAATTTCGAGTATTGCCCGTGGTTTGAAATAACTTTCACTGAAAAGCGATCCCCAATTTTTTTCCGTGTCAACTTTTTTGTCCGGTGAACACTTTTGATAAAACATTTCTGGCGAAACCAAACCATGACTATGACCCCATAAAACTTAGTTTCAACGACTACCAACATCACTTATTCCTGGAAGTCTAGGGCGATCTGGCCAAGTGTTACGATTGCGGGGAGCAAGGAACAAAACATATCCTAATACAAAAGTTCATTGACTAACATCAAAAACAAATTCTGGAACACAACTGACGCTCCTCCTACTTTACGTTGCGCTCGTACAGAAATGTTTTATTGTTAGGAGGGGGGTTATTAAGTTTTTGGTCTTTCAGGGTGGGCGCTTATTAGGGGTGGGAGGGTAATCGAATAAAAACCGTAACGGTAATCTGGTAAAAGTATTTTAATCTTTCTATAATTAACATGCATCTTGCTACGTACTTTTATTTATCGTATTTTTTATGCTACACTGGTATATAATATATCAGATCTACGCACACTTAAAACTATCAATATTTTTCGTACCGGTACTGGAGACATCTTTGGTCGGAGAAGAAGTCTTGACTGAATCATTGTGCTGTGGTTTTTCATTGTCCTGTTTTGTGATCGTCATGGTGTACTGTTTTCCTTTAAAGCAAAGAACAAGCTAACTTAACATTATAAACTAAATCACACTACAGCATGTGCCAAACACCACACACTAATCCTTTCTTGTACAGTATGTATTACGATAGATTAAAGAAGCCCAGTAAGGTAAGGTACAGACCATCACACCAAAGCACTGACTACAGTACAGTGCAGTGGAGTGTAGTACACATGACGGCAGTGCAATTCAGTGCCGTGCCGTGTAGTAAAGTGTCAGCTCGATTACCAGCCGCTGTTTGGGAAATAAACCCACGCTAACCCTCCTCTCGGGGAGGAAAGCCGGACCCGAGGGAGCGACGGAAATCGAGCCTAAGTAGAGTGTAGCGCGCTTTAATAGAACACAGCACAGTGCCGTGCCGTTGAACGTCGTCCAACTACAGCATAGCATAGCATAGCATAGCATAGCATAGCATAGCATAGCATAGCATAGCATAGCATAGCATAGCATAGCATAGCATAGCATAGCATAGCATAGCATAGCATAGCATAGCATAGCATAGCATAGCATAGCATAGCATAGCATAGCATAGCACAGCACAGTATAGCTTGCGCAACAATCGTTTCCGTTAACAAGTACGTTTTTCGTTGTTTGACCGCGCGTAAATTGTAGCATTTCACGCGCATCCTGAAAATACGGAAATCGGGTTTTTAATGCAGAAAACTCCACAGTACAGCATACGTACTGCACTACCTTGTTGAAGTGCAGTTCAAATGCCTAGAGGGACACGAAATTAAGCAAATGAGCAGACTCGAAATGTTTTTGTTTTGACGTATGCAATGCTTACTTACCTTCAATCACGTCCAACTGGGTTCTGTGTTGACCTTTCTTTACAAAGTTATTGAGGACAAAGTACACGCAGTAAATCCCACTATCTCCTGCTGTAATGTTTTTTATCTTCAGCATCATATGTGATGTGTTGAATTTCACAAATTCTGTCTTAAGTAAGCAGAACTGCTCCAAGTCTGCGTAATAATCGGAACAGTTATATAACGAACCAGGATCCTTTTCAAGGGAACCAAACATCAAGTCATTTTTGCAAACCCAATATCCACTGAAGTCATTCAGGGACTCACGCGATATTCGTTCAAACAAGAGCGTTATTGTTTCTCCCGCATAACAAGTGATCCGTGATGTATCAAAACCAGAAGCTGTGAAAAGAAATTTACACAACTGTTACATGTTTAATTCAATAAATTAAACTTAAAGTACAAACCATTACCACAACACTGACTAAGAGGCATGACTGAATAATTACATTTTGGTATAAAAACGATGCCCACTCTTATTTTTCAGTCAAACAAAATTAGTTCATGCACAAGTTCTAATTGTTGTATCAGCTATAATCTTCTCCAGCAACACTGACGCTTCTTTCGCCCTAATCAAACTCCTTCATGGCAACACAGTACTAAGTCGACAGATTCACAAAAAAAAAAGACCTATGGTCTAATTATTCTTGTCTTTTCCGTTTTATTGAATATAATTTATTATTTTTGAATTTAATATTTCATTCAATTGTCAAAATACCGTAATGCTTTGAAAGACTTTATTTGTCTCAAAAGGAAGTGAGAGGTTAGAGATTAACTCCACGGCCATATTGTGGGTTTGTTGTAAAAGAAAGACAGTCGCGAAAACACGTATAATTCAATAAATTAAACTAACAGTACAAACCATTACCACAACACTGACTAAGAGGTATGACTGAATAATTACATTTTGGTTTAAAAACGATGCCCACTCCTATTTTTTCAGCCAAACAGGATTAGTTCACGCACAAGTTTTAATTGTTGTATCAGCTAAAAACATTTCAAGCGAAACCAAACCATGACTATGAACCCATAAAACTTAGGTTCAACGACTACCAACATCACTTATTCCTGGAAGTCTAGGGTGATCTGGCCAGGTGTTACGATTGCGGGGAGCAGGGAACAAAACATATCGCGAGCAAGGAAAGAACGAGAAGAGCCTGGGAAGAGGACTCTTCTCTCCCCAGTCTCCACGCTTTATTATTCGCTCGCATCGCGTTGCTCCCCACTAACAGAAGGCCTGGAAAAGGCTAATGGAAGTCATCTGGAAAGCGTAAACAAGAGTTCACAAAGCATGACTCGTACTAACCTGCCACGGATTCCGTGACATTTTTTATCTTTAATTTGTAGACTCGCGGCCCAGGACTAGCCGACTTTGCTCGCATATCAGGCTCAGTCCGACATTTGAACTGCAATTCTTGGTCATCCTTTCCCACGTTTCTCATGATTGATGCCATTCCATTGATCTTCAGCCTTTGCAAGCATGCTGGGTACGATTTATTAGAGCGCTGCAAAAACGAGCAAAATGTAGAATTGCAGTACACAATATTCAGCCCTGTTCCATCGGGTAGGATTATGGACCACCAAATTTGCTGGACTGTTTGTGGTGAAATGGCGGTCTCTCCTAATGCTTGACAGAGGTTGATGTCTTGACCAGCAGGCACGGTCACACCTAAGAAAATAGAAAGGTCTTCAGATTAAGGCTTCGTCCACACATACATTACGTACAAATTGTTTTTTAATGAAAAGATAGTTGGCAGAAAAAAAAACAACTACTACGTGTTGTCATAAACCCAGCTGCGTCAGTGTGGATTATCCAAGGAAAGGCAAGCTCCATAATTATACTCCACAAAAAGAAATTGTCCGCATCGAAACAAAAAAATAATCGTGAATTCATTTTTCATGGTGTAGGGTGAGCTGGTTAAATTTGAGAGTGGTGGCAAGCAAAAATGGCCGCAAAGGAAGTAGGGGTTGCCCACCTAAAATAGTGTACTCAGATAGTAATATGGGTAGCAGGGATGGCGCAGTGGAGGGAGAACTCGCCTCCACACCTAAGCTGTCCAGATTCGATTCTCGTCCTTGCTCCGAGGGGTTTTCTCCAGGGTTCTATGGTTTTTCTGCCTTCACAAAACAAGCAAAGAAACAAACAAACACTTTCAAATTCCAATTCAACTTGGAACGTACGGACACCGCTTTGAACCAGCTCCTAGTATAAGTCCGTGGCCTTGAAATTGATCTCGAAATTGACCCGAGTGATAGGGTAACCCTACCAGTGAAATAAGTTTGTTTGTAGTGGCCTGGCTATCATTAACCTTCTTACTAGGGTAACCCTAGCAGTTGGGTTACCCACCCTCCTTGTAAACAGGCCCTAAGTGGAGCAGTTAAACCCTCAATCGATCCACTTACATTTGACAGAGGAGACGTTTATTTCGTCTTCGTCTGCATTTCGGTTTCCTTCGAGTTCTACTTTGAAGATGTAGGTTAACAACTTACACTTCCATTGTGTCACAGAAGTTTTTCCTGGGGCAGTATTTATGATTTTAATCCTCTGTACAAAGCCCTTCGTCAGTTGATATGTGGTGCATCTAGCTTGGTCGCAGTAGCTCATCTTCTGTGGTTTCAATTCCGGATAGTTTCGATCAGTTACATACATGGCGTCACTACATGGGGGGCATGGCCATTTATTTTCATCTCCAGGACGTATGTCACTCCAGCTTTCAGCTCGAACACCTGATGACAGATAGAGGAGAGAAGAGGTTTAACATGCGACTCATCGGTAAAAAATCCTTCAAACTAATGTCTTGTTCAAACTACGCTTCACTATGCTTTATTTTAAAACTTTTTGAAAGCCGATCAAGTTAAGCCGCAGTTATTCTGGAAAACCATATATTAAATGTTTGTTCAAGATACCCGAATGAAAAAGACAATTGAAACTAGTTCCTAGATTAATTTTTTTTGTGGAAGTTTCTTGATAGTCGATAAAAATCGGTTATGAAGCGTGAAATAGTTTGCAAAAGATAAAATGATAACGGAACTAAGACTCGGCAACGTAAATTAAACAAAAAGGATAGAGTGGAGGATGCTTTGTTGGCAAATTCCTTACTTCTATTACAAAATTACTAAAGTGTAAAAACAACTCATAGACAAAATTATTTGGCCTAACTGGCGAGAAGTTTGTTTTGGTCAGGTCTCGTGATCGAAAGCGCTTTTTCAGTCAAAAACAGCAGACATTCGGCAGTGATATTCCAAACAAGGGTTTTGCACGTAAATGCCCCTTCGAAACAGACTATCAAAGACGCAAAACAATAGAGCAATTTCGATTTATTAAAATTCTATCTTGGCTATGAGGCTTAGGGAAACAAAACAAAAGAAATTAATCAATTCATCTCTGAGTGCCAATGTAATTTCTGTTGTTCTATTCCAGTAAGCCTCGTAGCCAAATACAAATTTTAATATATCGAAATTGGTCTATTCAGTTGAACCGTCTGGGTTACATGCTGATGTGAAATTATTTTAAACGATCTTTCACAGACTCCCACCTGCTCCCCCCACAGGAAAATTATCAAAAGTTTGCCTTTCGATTTACCGTTTTGAAAAGATGTGTTTTCCTTCCAAAAACGCGAATTGGAGAATTTTTAAGTTTACGACCAGGGTCCAAGTGAAATTCCCCTACATTGCGATAACTCATTCACTGCGCATGCCTGAAAGGTAACAACCAAGTGACAAAAACCCCACATCGCGATAACTCGTTCATTGCGCATGCGCGCATTCACTGGTTAAAAACGAGGTCAACAAGCTTGTTTTTGAGTTATAAATAAGAGCTGCTTTTAACAGGTTACGATGTTTTTATGGTAACCTACTAAGTAACAAAATGACCACAACCTGTTTACCGACGTTTAGATACCATTACTGTATATCCCCTGATAAAGAGTGATAGTAATAGTCCATCAAATTATTCAGCTACTTCAAGCCCCAAGAGTAGAATTGGAAAACAATGTCGTAACTTTGTTGTTACGGCACATTTTTCAGTAAAAATAGGTCTCATTTAGTTTAGGAAATATCGGAGCTTTTGTAACCGTCAGGTGTTGAGCTTCAGTTTGTAAAGGGGCGAACAGTAATATCTTTAGTATTTCCTCCATTTCATGCCTCTCTAGTATGAGCAACTGAATTAAGCAAATACAGTTACAAATACAGTCAACCAATACAGTTAACTCTGATTGTCACTTGTTGTTTCTACTTGTAAGCAAATTGAAAATACTCCACTTCACTACACTGCGCACATTACCATGAACAAACAGATGTTTTTAAATCACAGAGAGACAGTATATAAGTTGAATGCTTCCCAACGTAAAATTATCAGTAAGGGAAGCAGGCACTACTGGTGTCATTTCGCACCCACTTGAGTAAATTTTTTTTAAACTACATTGTCCATGCACTTACCTACAAACACTACCGACACTCCTACCAATACCAGAACCCACACAATGACCAACAACAAGGTAAAGCAAGAGAAAGGCCATTCAGTACGTGAATTCACATTGCTGCGCCTTCTGTGTTCTGTGTAGAATTAAAAAAAAAAAAAAAAAAAAAAAAAAAAAAAAAAAAAATATATATATATATATATATATATATATATATATATATATATATATACAAAAATAAATATCAAAGTCAAACAAGCCACGGGGATAAAAATAACCACGGCATTAGGTTGTTAATCCTGGTATTTACTGGTTTCCCCCTTGAACATAAACCTGCTACAAAAATCTTGCTAGTACACTCCTTTCTGGGTTATATTAGACGTGGAGTTGGAATAAAAAATCTAAAAAAAATTATATCGTGGATAAAAAATTAAGAGGATCCAGATTAATTTCAGGGCCAACCAGTGGCTTTGCTCTTTTGTCCAAAAATGTCCCTAACATTTTTTTTACATTGCAATAGAATCAAGTCAGATTTTCCTAACTGTAAAATAAACAGCACTGTCATAAATTTAGGCTGAAGAATTTTCATTTGCATGGCCACACTTTAAAACTTCATCCACAAGCTGAAAAGCTAGAACCACCATAAACAACATAATAAATAATAATAAAGGAACGTAATGTTCATTTAGCCTTCATATGATTTTCATTCACAGGCTCAAAAGTAAGAACCACCTTTGTACAGTGAAGAAAATGGTTGCATAGGAAAGTACTTATCAGTAGCTTTTATTTGAAGACCTTTGAATGGTTGCACTTCAGAATTACATCCCCAACGTCATAAGTTCTAACCACCGCCGACCGGTTGGCTCAGTTTGTTGAGGATTGGACTACCGTGCCGTGCCGGAGGTCGTGGGTTCAAACCCCGGCCGGACCGGACCATCACTCACGGTCCTTAAATAACTAAGAAGGAAGTGCCACCTTTGAATCTCGGATAAGGACGATAAACCGTAGGGACCCTGTGCACACTTATCGCAAAGATTGGGGCATGGTCTGGTCTGGTCTGGTCTTTGTGTGCTATTTAATGATTCATGATTCATGGGTGGGTTGGATGAGGTCGCTAATGGACTGCTATATCTTACACTTGCACTGAAGTTATGTAAACCGCATTTAAATATGAATATAGAAAATGCAGTATGTAAATACCATTACCATTACCTTGTACAGCCCAACAAACGACATCCATGGCGAGATACTGCTCAGCAGCTTTCATTTGATTTGTCTACACCCTTTACGATCTACCCAAACTCACTCACTTTTTCTCACAGTCAAAGGGAAGAAAACAAGAATTGCATCATATAAAATTCATTACCTTTGGGCTCAGTTGTCCTCCAACCACTACTGTCATGCGCTGCATGTACAGCAGATATATCTTCCCTCCTGAACCTGTCTGACGTCTTGTTTGGTGGTTCCTCTTGCTCAATCTTGATCTTGTTTGAACAACCCAACTCGCCAGTGGCTCGCCTTTTGATTGGTCCTTGTATAGACACTTCAGTGGTCGTGCAAGGTTCTGTGTTACAAAGAATTATCAAGATTACCTTTCAGCAAAATGAGTGTATTATCGACAGTTGATAGGTCAATGGGCTTATGAATTATTAATGAGTTTTTTTAAGTTGTGATGAAAAAATTAACAGGATCCAGATTAGTTTCAGGGCCAACCTGGCTTTGCTCTTTTGGCCCAAATGTGCCTAAGATTGCAATAGAATCAAGTCAGATTTTCCTAACTGTAAAATAAACAGCACTGCCATAAATTCAGGTTGAGGAATTTTCATTTGCATGGCTACACTTTAACACTTCATCCACAAGCTGAAGACCTAGAACCACCATATACAACATAATAACAATAATAAAGGAACGTAATGCTCATTTAGCCTTCATGCGATTTTCATCTACAGACTCAAAAGTAAGAACCACCTTTGTACAGTGAAGAAAATAGTTGCACAGGAAGTACCAATCAGTAGCTTTTATTTAAAGACCTTTGTATGGTTGCATTTGCATCTACAACATCTTAAGGTCTAACCACCGCCTCAGTTGGTTGAGCATCGGAATACCATACTGGTTTAAACCTCGGCCGGACCAACACTGACCAACACTGAGAAAGTGCCGCCTTTGTAATGACATTTGATTAGACTTTCTAGTCTTCTCGGATAAGGACGATAAACCGTAGGGACCACGTTTAATTAAAAACCCACACACTTATTGCAAAGAGTAGGGCATGGAGTTCCCAGAGTGCTGGTCTGGTCTTTGTGCTATTTCATCATTCATGGGTTGGGTCGGTTGGATGAGGTTGCTAATGGACGGCTATATCTCACACTTGCACTTAAGTTATGTAAACCGCATTTGATTATGTTTATAGAAAATGCAGTACGTAAATACCATTACCATCACCTTGTACAGCCCAACAAACGACATCCATGGCGAGATACTGCTCAGCAGCTTTCATTTGAATTGTCGGCACACTTCACGATTTCATACCCAAACTCAAATGTTAGAAATGCATGACAGTCACTATGAACTTCATCTCACAGTGAAAGGGAAGAAAAAAGAATTGCATCATATAAAATTCATTACCTTTGGGCTCAGTTATCCTCTTGCCACTAGTGTTATGCACTGCATGTACAGCAGATGTATCTTCCCTCCTGGAAAAACTGGTTATCCATGATCTCAAAGAGAAGCTGAACCAATCCCAAGATTCGTGATTGTCTGACGCGTTGTTTGGTGGTTCCTCTTGCTCAATCTTGATCTTGTTTGAACAACCCTCCTCGCCAGTGGCTCGCTTTTTGATTGGTTCTTGTTGAGACACTCCAGTGGTCGTGCAAGGTTCTGTGTGACAAAGAATTCTCAAGATTACCTTTCAGCAAAATAACAAAATAACACACGCCACGGGGATAATACTAATCATGGCATTTGGTTATTAATCCTGGTAATTACTGGTTTTCAATTTGAACACAAAACTGCTCCAAAAATCATTCTAGTACACTCCTTTCTGGGTTGTACTAGCTGTGGAGTTTGAATGATAAATATTAAAAAAAATTCTGTCGTGAAGAAAAAATTGAGAGGATCGAGATTAAGTCATCAAGTCAGCATCAAGTCAGATTTTCCTTACTGTAAAATAAATAGCACTGCAGTGAATTAAGGCTGAAGAATTTTTATTTGCATGGCCATACTTAAAACTTCATCCACAAGCTGAAGAGCTACAACCACCATATACAACATAATAAATAATAATGAAGGAACGTAATGTTCATTTAGCCTTCATATGATTTTCTCAAACTCATTAATAATTCATCAAGAGAAAACAAAGAAAATCACTACTGTCACCGTGGTTTGGATATGTGATCCTAATTACCATAAAATTTTGCCAACTTTAGCCTTGAATTTCTTCAAGAATTATTGATCATTTGAGAAGCCATATCAAACACTTGAAAGTGTGTTTCATCAGATATCCAAACACCTCGAAGTCGTTTAAAAAACTCGGCTGCGCCTCGTTTTTAACTCGTGAATGCGCGCATGAACGAGTTATAGCGATGGTGGACTTTTTGACTTGGTTGGTTGGTTGGTTGGTCGGTTCTGTCGTTAACTTTCGGGCATGCGCAGTGAATGAGTTTTAAATTCAATTAGTGGGAAAAAACACGCGAAAATTTTCTTTTCACGGCGCATCAGGATATTCTTACTCAACCTGTAGAGAATAATTTGACAATCATTTTAGTGTGAGAATGGAGATTTTTCGTTGAATCTGAGCAAAGTTATAGGTTTTTTCGTTTTTTCCACAAAGTGCGGCGTCTTTTAAGAATTTAAAATAATTGAATTTAACAATAATTGAATTTAAAAATAATTAAATTTAAAAATTCAATTAGTGAAGTGTCGGCAAGATCTTTGAATAAACAAGACGGGCATTTACGTGATTTGCGTTGATGTATGTTTAGCACTAGTGGCCTTATTTGTTGTAGGCCTCACCGATTTTTTAATCTATCCTCCCTTCGCGATTGAACTAACTGAATAGTTTTACTCAGAAATATTGCGTGATATTGCGTTGCGCTACTTGAAAGTTTGCCGCCAAAAAATATTTCCCGCCAGAAAATCTGGCTGAAAGAAGCACTTCTAACTGATAAGTTCACTGCTAATCATAACTATTTGCATACATGAAAACTCGACATCTTTCATCATATTTTTGCTTCTCATACAAAAGTATTATATCAAGTAGATTAGCTGTCAGTTTTCACGCGAAAGCGGAAAGTGCCATGTCACGTATCAGTGACGTCATAAACAAAATTACGCAAATTTCTGGTGAAATGAACAATTTTAGATTTCTTCAGCTTTCATAGAGGTTTCAGAGGAAAAAAAATGTTTCATTTTCGCAGTTTACATCTGGTAATTTATGGGAAAGCAAAAGGACGCGGTCGATGAATTTTCATCAACTGTTTGATACATACCGTGCAGAATTTAGTAAAATGCATGTGTACAGGATCAAAACCTTTTTGGTACGCTCATTGAATAATGAAGCAAAATACAGACAACTAGCTTTCATTGAAATAATTCTTATTTAGCAAGAGTTAGTCATATAATTTTCAAATTATTTTTACTTGAAGATTGCGTGGACTGAACTCCAAAGGAAAAATTTCACGCATTTATACCGGGCATGAAATGTAATGCGACACTTTTACAAGTTCAACAGATTTCCCTCCGTGAGCTCAACTCGAGCAAAGTAGCCTGCGTAGCTGGCGGTTTTTATGGGTGGGCTCACCGGAAAGCCGGGCACGAGGGCCAAAACGATTTTTTTAGTACAAGAATGGTTATTTCTCGTTACATAATCGGGCAAAGATATAATTTCTTTTAGCTTTTAAGGAAGTGTCCGTAGCCGTCTTAATTTCAATTACTGATGTGTCATCTGCATTCACGAGTTGGCTCACACGAGCCTTTGATTTCAACCTACTTCTCGGTGTTTGGATATCTGATGAAACACTCTTCCTCGTGTTTGATATATTACTTCATCCACAGACTCAAAAGTAAGAACCGCCTTGTACAGTGAAGAAAATGGTTGTACAGGAAAGTACTAATCAGTGGCTCTCATTTGAATCGTTACACTTCAGAATTACATCCACAACTTCAAGAGTCCTAACCACCTTCTCACAGACCAACAAACAGCATCCCCGGGAAATACTGCTCAGCAGCTTTCATTTGAATTGTTGGCACACTTCAGGATTTAATACACAGACTCCAATACTAAAGAACCAAGAGTAGACCAACGTTTGACTGTGGTAATTAAAGGGTGAACTGAAAATCAACCTCTTGCTTGGCAAATAAACAGTGCAGGCAAAGTTAAATCCTTATGATATGTTTAAAAATGCATGACAGTCACTATGAGCTTCATCTCACAGTGAAAGCGAAGAAAAAAGAACTGCATCATATAAAATTCATTACCTTTGGGCTCAGTTGTCCCCTTTTCACTAGTATCATGCAAATTTGTGCCACCACAGTTAATATTTCTGTTAAACATTTTAAAGGCCTTACTGACGGCGTGCGCCCACCCACAAGATTCGTGATTGTCTACACTGAAGTTATGTAAACCGCATTTGATTATGTATATAGAAAATGCAGTATGTAAATACCATTACCAGCACCTTGTACAGACCAACAAACGACATCCATACTACTCAGCAGCTTTCATTTGATTTGTCTACACCCTTTACGATTTCATACCCAAACTCACTCACTTTTTCTCACAGTCAAAGGGAAGAAAACAAGAATTGCATCATATAAAATTCATTACCTTTGGGCTCAGTTATCCTCTTGCCACTAGTGTAATGCGCTGCATGTTCAGCAGATGTATCTTCCCTCCTGAACCAACTGGTTATCCGTGATCTTAAAGAGAAGCTGAACCAATCACAAGATTCGTGATTGTCTGACGCGTTGTTTGGTGGGTCCTCTTGCTCAATCTTGATCTTGTTTGAACAACCCTCCTCGCCAGTGGCTCGCCTTTTGATTGGTTCTTGTTTTGACACTCCAGTGGTCGTGCAAGGTTCTGTGTGCCAAAGAATTCTCAAGATTACCTTTCAGCAAAATAACAAAATAACACACGCCACGGGGATAATACTAATCATGGTATTTGGTCATTAATCCTGGTATTTTCTGGTTTTCCTTTTGAGCACAAAACTGCTACAAAAATCATTCTAGTACACTCCTTTCTGGGTTGTACTAGCTGTGGAGTTTGAATGATAAATCTGAAAAAAAAAAATTGTTGTGAAGAAAAAATTGAGAGGATCGAGAGGGCCATTCAGTATGTGAATTCACATTGCTGCGCCTTCTGTGTTCTGTGTAGAATTAAAATATATATATATATATATACAAAAATAAATATCAAAGTCAAACAAGCCACGGGGATAAAAATAACCACGGCATTAGGTTGTTAATCCTGGTATTTACTGGTTTCCCCCTTGAACATAAACCTGCTACAAAAATCATTCTAGTACACTCCTTTCTGGGTTGTACTAGCTGTGGAGTTTGAATGATAAATCTGAAAAAAAAAAAATTCTGTTGTGAAGAAAAAATTGAGAGGATCGAGAGTAACTTCAGAGCAAACCAGGCTTTGCTCATTTGTCCCAAATGTGCCCAAGATTGCAATGGCATCAAGTCAGATTTTCCTTACTGTAAAATAAATAGCACTGCCGTGAATTAAGGCTGAAGAATTTTTATTTGCATGGCCATACTTTAAAACTTCATCATCAAGCGGAAGAGCTAGAACCACCATATACAACATAATAAATATCAGTAAAGGAACGTAATGTTCATTTAGCCTTCATATGATTTTCTCAAACTCATTAATAATTCATCAAGAGAAAACAAAGAAAATCACTACCGTGACCGTGGTTTGAATATGTGATCCTAATTACCATAAAATTTTGCCAACTTTAGCCTTGAATTTCTCCAAGAATTATTGATCATTTGAGAAGCCATATCAAACACTCGAAAGTGTGTTTCATTAGATATCCAAACACCTCGAAGTCGTTTAAAAAAAACTCGGCTGCGCCTCGTTTTTTCAACCTACTTCTCAGTATTTGGATATCTGATGAAACACTCTTCCTCGTGTTTGATATATTACTTCATTCACAGACTCAAAAGTAAGAACCGCCTTGTACAGTGAAGAAAATGGTTGAACAGGAAAGTACTAATCAGTGGCTTTCATTTGAATCGTTACACTTCAGAATTACATCCACAACTTCAAGAGTCCTAACCACATTCTCACAGCCCAACAAACAGCATCCCCGGGAAATACTCACTGCTCAGCAGCTTTCATTTGAATTGTTGGCACACTTCACAATTTCATACACAGACTCAAATACTAAAGAACCAAGAGTAGACCAACGTTTGACTGTGGTAATAATAGGGTGAACTGAAAATCAACCTCTTGCTTGGCAATTAATAAACAGTGCAGGCAAAGTTAAATCCTTATGATATGTTTAAAAATGCATGACAGTCACTATGAGCTTCATCTCACAGTGAAAGCGAAGAAAAAAGAACTACATTATATAAAATTCATTACCTTTGGGCTCAGTTGTCCCCTTTTCACTAGTATCATGCAAATTTGTGCCACCACTGTTAATATTTCTGTTAAACATTTTAAAGGCCTCTACATCCATCTTACTGACGGCGTGCACCCACCCACAAGATTCGTGATAGTCTGCACTGAAGTCATGTAAACCGCATTTGATTATGTATATAGAAATGCAGTATGTAAATACCATTACCAGCACCTTGTACAGCCCAACAAACGACATCCATACTACTCAGCAGCTTTCATTTGATTTGTCTACACCCTTTACGATTTCATACCCAAACTCACTCACTTTTTCTCACAGTCAAAGGGAAGAAAACAAGAATTGTATCATATAAAATTCATTACCTTTGGGCTCAGTTGTCCTCTCACCACTACTGTCATGCGCTGCATGTACAGCAGATATGTCTTCCCTCCTGAACCTGTCTGAGGTGTTGTTTAGTGGTTGCTCTTGCTCAACGGTGACCTCATTTGAACAACCTTCCTCACCAGTGCCTGGTCTTTTGCTTCGTCCATGTTCAGACACTCCATCTATCGTGCAAGGTTCTGTGTGCCAAAGAATTCTCAAAATTACCTTTCAATATCCTATACATGAAGTAAACAAAGGAATGAGATTCTCATGTTCGGTTTCCTTTTCCAAAAACAGCGATGAAAAGTTAACATGGATCAGAAACTTTGGATCAGTTATTAAAAGACAGCTTAAACGGTGTTTAACAAAACCACATTTTAAGCTATTTTTTATTTTGCTAACAGTCACATCTAGACACTGTCTGCTGCTAACGGTAACAAGAAGGCTTACATCCCAGACTAGAAAACTATTTATCTACTTAAAATAAACCACTCATACACAAATTTGGATGCCCACTGTTTGTCTTAAACCACGGCTAAAGTAAGACTCTGTTTAACTAACTCGCTCTTTCAGTTTTACAGCCTAGGATTCAGTACCAGTTGTGAATTGAGTGGTTCCAGAAAATATCCATGCCCCCACCATGGAGAGAACTGGAAATTTCCGATGGGTGTGGTGTGTGTGTGTGTGGTTGGGGTAGGGAGGAGGGGGAGAGGGGGGAGGGAAACTCCAGAAGAGAGGATAGGTGAATGGTTACAATATTTTCTAGCGGGTCAACTTCAGTTGTTCAAAATTGCACCAACTCGTACGTCATCCTTAAGACGTTACTTTAGTTTATTAACTATTTACAGAAACTCTTGTTACATCAAAAACACGTTTCCCTTCTCCATTTAGGCTTTGGAAGTAAAGTAGCCCGAACTGAGACAAGAAATCTGTTTATCAAAAAGACTCAAAAAAATTATTCCAAAACTTTATTGTATGAGAGACTTTCTTGTATTCAAATAAATTGTACACTGGCAACAGATTCAATTTGCTTCAAAGTGGAAAAAGAAAAAAAAAAAAAATGGCAAAGTAAATGCCTCAAATATTGGGTAACAAACAAGCTTTGATTTGATCATCAAAACTGAATGGTTACAAAAGCACCGGTTTTTTTACATTTTTTCTATGGTAATGTTTATGTATTTCACTTTTTCAGGCTTTGACACCGAAGATATTGACATTAAACATTGATTAATCAACAAAACAAATTTTAAACACTTAAAAAAAACATGTTCGGTTTATTTTTGATGTGATTAGTTTTTTGATTTAATAGTATAATAAAACAAATTATTAAGGGCATGACCTCCTGTGAGAAATATTTGAAATAATCGCCTCCCTTGAATAATCGCCTTCCCTCGAACAATCGCCCCCTTTTGGTGTGAAAAAAGAAACAATCACACCCGGCTATTATTCGAGGAAATATGGTATGAAAAATTGAAACACCTTTTGTTATGGGCCAGGTGGGGGGGGGGGGGGGGGTTAACAAGTTACCAACAAAAAATATAAAATTATAGGGGGTGGGGGGAGGCTACGGATATTTTCTAAACCTATTAATTCTGTTCAATAGATACACATGCAGTTACTATTTTTTTTTTTAATTTCTGTGAATTCTTTTTGTCCTTTACTCAGACTATGGTTGCTTTTAATGTAACACAACAACCTGAGTGCCTTCAATGAAGAAAAAACAAACAAACAAACAAACAAAAAAAATACAATGACCCTGGCTAACTTAAAATCTGCATGCAGATACCCGAAATGTCATAAGAATTATTTCAAATTGTAATCTGGGTTTAGCCGCAATTGGTTCTCAAACAGCTGGCCGAGAAGACAAAGGAATAAGCTTGAGTCAGTGTGGATGTGTTCCACCATACATCCTCCATAGGGGTAATGCTGATTTATATCTTTGTAACCTTGCCCCACATGAAAGCTGCTCAGAAATGGCACTTCTCGGGGACATTTCTATGATGCCTATTAGGAAGATGCCAGCTTGGGTGCTGCTACAAACCTTTTTCAGTGGATTCTTCACTATCTGAATCAGTGTCATAAACGTCATCAAGATCAAAGGATCCACAAGAAGATGTTTCAGCATCAGCGAAATATTCACTCGAGTTGTCATCACTTTCAGAAAGATGTTTTGACTGCTGGTCTTGAGCAACAGCTAAAGAATAAAAGCAGGGCAATAATAAACTTGTAACAAGCAATTAATCCTGGCTTACTGACCAGTTCATTAACACTAACAATGCAACCTCTGTCGGGTGAGGAGCAACATACTGAAAAAAAAAAATGATCTTAATGGAAGCCAGAGGTTGCCTTTGATCAGCTGATATTCAGTGTTGCTATAAAATGCAATGACTCAGAATTCAGAAGTTATAGCATAATTATTTACTGTCACACAACTGGCAAAAATAAGAATTAAAAAAAAATAACTAAAGAATAATAAAATCCACGGGAAACTACGGCATGAAATATTCTGCCATAAAAGCTATCCTAATAATAATAACAACAATAATAGCTTTATTTTTTACAGTGCTCATATCATGAGCTCATGGCGCTTTACAATGTAGAAAGGAGGAAAAACAAAAAATAAATACTTGCTAGCCACCTTATTAAGGCTCATGCAAAGTACTTCAAGCATGTACAACACGTTCTTTTGCTGCCTCCTCAATGACGTAAAGACCCCAAAAAGTGTCAAAAACGGTAACTCAAAAATATTGTGTAGCCAAATTGTCCAATTGCATACATGAATTAAATCACATACATTGACCTTATACCCAGTAAAATTCGTCAAACTGAAAAGTCTGGGGAGGGCTACATTCAGTCTAAGGGGGAATACAGGGTTAGATGACTGAAACAATGGAATGCAAATTAGGATGAACATTTTATATAAAGAATACTATAATCACTGGTATGAAATGTTATATAAAATATTCATCCTAATTAGCAATTCTAAGAGAGCCAAAAAAGATATCAATAAACATAATGCAATAGAGGCCCATTTAGTGGCACTTCGGGTGGATCTGAGAACACTTTCTTGAACATCTGTCTCTCTTGTACAGTTTTAACAAGCCCCAAGTGTCTTCCAGATGGCCGTATCTTGGAGTACAATTGTCAAAACCGATTGGCTGCTTATTCTTCTAAACTCACCAGATTGCAAATAATTTGCACAACTATAGTTCACCATCCTTGTTATTGCTTGTTTTTGTCTGATATCAATCAATCAATGCCCCTGACTACTCTAGACGTTGTGGATATAAATTTAAATCAAATATAAAGATGTTAAGAACTTACAAGCTTGATTTTGGGCTGCTTCAACAAGTTCTAACCAGTCAATTGCACAGGATGTAACATCACTGCTGATTTCTTTAGACAATCTGCAAGTAAAGTTGAAGACATAAAAGTTTTATGCGGAGATAATCTGTCCATCAAATAGCTGCTCTATTAACCTGAGGATTGTTTCAAAATCTACAAGCCGTTTTGGCTCCTGATTGACATGATGATGGATGAATCGACAATTTGTTTACATTTTTACTCTTACAAGAATGTTCACAAACTTATACAAGGACTTAACAAGCCTTAAATAAGCCCTCAAACAAGAAAGAAATTGATATACGTTTACATGTGAAATTCCTCTTACACGTGTACATACAAGCAATTTTCAGAGGTAATGCTACTAAAACCATCCACTAGACAGTACGTCCTTAACCACAGATTAACTGAATTGCAAGAACATTTGGCACCAGTTGTGGTTACACTTAGCCCTTTTACCCATGGGTAACTAGCATTTTCCCACGGGTAACGATGTTTTTGTGTGTAACCGCTTTTCCCAGACCGAAACTGCCTTTGGGTTATTTCCATGGATACATCAAAGAGAACAAAAGAACTTCCCATGACAGTTCCTGAACTGAAAAGTACGGTTTATCTGCTCCCTGAGGTGGCTTGGCCAATCATCATGCAGAACGTAGCTAACACAGGAAATCGCCTGCTCTGCTCTGAGTTGACCTCTGATACGCTTGGCTAATTCGCGCTTACTGGTACTGATAGCACAAGGTGACATGGCAGGGTTTCGTGCATAACTGTGAGTATTTCTTTCTTTATTTTCATGAGTTCCCTCTTCAGACTATCAG
Source organism: Pavona decussata (assembly GCF_977016875.1). NCBI lineage: Eukaryota > Metazoa > Cnidaria > Anthozoa > Scleractinia > Agariciidae > Pavona > Pavona decussata. The sequence continues at coordinate 3,001,154 of NW_028145586.1, forward strand.
TTTCGAAGTTGATCAAGTTGTAATCTTTTTGTTTATCTGTTTATAGGAACGCTAGTCAAACCGAAGAGTCCTACCATGTACAACGGGTATTTCTTTGCGCCTTCTTCGCTGTCTTCTCGCAAAAAAAACTGTTGGATTGCTATATTTATGGAGGACTGTCGAATAATTAGCAGGAAAATCACCGAATGCATGTTATGCATGTCGATCTGTACGTTTCCAACCAAACTGCATGCATGGTCAGTGTGAAATCATATCTAATTATATTTTACCCTGAGGGGAGTTCTTTTACAGTGTAACCGCATCCCCAAGGGTAACATGAAACCTGAGCTAAACCGAACCCAAGCCATTTACCCTCCGGAACCAAACCCAAGGTGTGTGTAACCACAACTAATATATATCACGTAGTAGACAGCTTATCCCAATGCATGAAATTGTAAAAGCTATATAGAAATTATAGTAGAATCTATAGAAATTACAAACCATAATATTGGCAGCCGTGCAATGGCACATTGGCACAACATAATGTATTACTGTGTGACTGTGTAGACCATAAAAGTTTCTGAAATGCTAATAATTGATTTGCGACCGAGTACATGAAAACATTAGACCAAACTTCAAGAGGAAATCCCAAACCACAGAGAGAATTATTTTTAGTCTGTGGTTTATTCATCTTGTTTGTGACTGGTTCTCTCTCACAGCACAATAAAGAATCCATGTACCTCGTGTTTACGTCTTGTAGATACTGTGCCAAGTCTTCATGGCCATTTGCTCTGGCGACATCCTCAGGTAATGGCGTTCTGTCCTTGTAAGACTTGAACACAACTTGTCCTGCTGAGGAGCTGAAGATGATTTCAATAAACTGTTGAGCACCCCTTTCTGCTGCTATATAAAACACTTGCAGAAGAACGTTTAGTGACTGTTGCTGTTTCGTTTGGCCTGAGAAATGTAAAAGATGAAGAAGAAATTGGTACTAAGTAACGTATTTACTCGTGTATAAGTCGAACTCGTGTATAAGTCGACCACCCATTTTCAAGGTCGAAAATCAGATTTTTCATCATTTCTGGTTAAAGTAAAAATTAATTCAGACCGATAGAAATTTCCCAAAAAGTTAATCTTTTATTGCTAAGATTAGAATGTATTGAGAGCACGGTGAATTAACAAAAGCACTTCCACTTCCACCACCACCACCACCGCTACTACTACTACTACTACTACTACTACTACTACTACTACTACTACGGCTATTGCTACTGCTGCTACCACTACTACAAAGTTACATTACAATATAGAAACCCGTTGCTATAATCTAATAGCCCTTCATTTTGTATAGAGTAAAAATGTAACATTTTCACGAAAGTAGAAACACCAGCTTTCTTTTTCAGATTCACAGGTAGGATATTCAACAGTTGAGTTGTGAGTGAGTTTACCATACAGTCAAAATGTATCCTCAGTTTGAAAGATTAACTTGCAAACTAGAAAAACAATTATCCCTCAAATTCCCTTGAGATGTTTTGACTGCACCCAAGGCACCATAAAAGAAAGCCTTTGTGAAGGTAAAAGCTACATAACAGTTTACTTTTTTTATTATTTTTTATCTTTTGATTTGTGCAGAAGCCGACCAGTAACCATTTATTTCACAACAAACCAAAAACAGTCTATGGCTTGAATATATAGACTGGTAATCGTGGTAGAGAGATCCAAAAACTCATCATAATTTTTCACATTTTTGATGAGTGTAAAACTGAGATATAGTAGAAATAGTAAAATGGCAGTCAGTAGACACACACACACACAAAAAAGACGGCGGAGAAATCACAATCAAGCGGTCTAATTTCAGTAATTCATGTTTGTTAATCTTTCTGATCTCAGTATTGACAGCATACAGCTGAATAATCACTGAATCAAAGAAATCCACCTTAAACATGATACCTACATTCTAACGATGCAAACCAATGGAAAAAAAAAAACTCTTGTACTTTGTCTGAAATTCAAATCAGCTATCACCAGAGGCCCCAGAGCAATAAAAGATGTAGGAATGGTAGAAAAATATGACTTACGCAACACAACACCATGAGTTAATTGAAGTGGGATTACAAGTTCTACTTTGACTGCCCTTAGCCAGAACTACCAAATACCAGGGCAGTTTTAGGATCAATGGTGTGTGTGCTTAAAATTCGCTGCCCTCTGACATAAGAGTAGTGTCTGACTTCAACAAGTTTAAGTCACTTAATGTGAAGCAATTTTTCAAGCCCCAGTGGACTCAATTCAGTGTCTTTTACCTACCTTTTGACCTATTTGATAGTAATGTTGAGAGTCTTTTTATTTAATTGAATCACGACTTGGTCTGAAACTAGCTTATTATTAGCTAAATCAGATACTCCTGTACAAATAAATAAATAAATAAATAAATAAATAAACAGTTAATTTAACCTAATGCTACTTAAAACAAGCAGACGTCAAATGTCTCCCTTTTCACCCATTTTGATGTTGATGCCACTGAAGCCAGATATATCCAAACTGGGAGACTTATGGTAACTGAAACATTGTCAATATTTTTCAGCTATTCACAAAAGGCAATAATTATAACAATTAGTCCACAAGGGGAATTACATGAACATCATGAACATCATAGTGCTTATTTTACATTCTTTAATTAGTATTACCACAAAATATAGCATTTCCTTAACTATACCTTGGTGTTGTAAGTTCAATAGACCATTGACTTGTGTGGTATTGCTGTTGCATGCCCAGAGTCCACACCCTTGTGACAACTTGGCAAAAAGTACAGCCAGCTTTTGAGGATCTTCAATGATCTTCCACATCATGTCCTCGTAGCAGAAAACTCCCTTGGCAAAACACTGTGTACCTGTCTGATCCTTGAATGTGACATTAACAACTCCTGGCAGTAGGGAACCTGAAATCATTAACGTACAGAAAATCTAAAGGATGCCACATGGGCTGGATTACTTAGCAAGCTTTTTGTTGGTTCAAATCCTGGCTATCAGGTTCCTCTAACTCATGTGACCAAAAAATGGCTTTGATGGCTTGGGCGAATCATTTATAGAAGATTGTATAGCCAAGCAGCTCAATCTGGACAGTAGAGAAGGTGCAACAAAAGGCCAATATTGCTGACAGCCTGTATATCCCAGTTTGCATTGAGCAGTTGATTGATGACGTCCACAATAAATTTGATTGAATCAATTTGAAAGCTTTAAGGGATCTTCTTTAATCGTATTAATCCCAACATGCTGATTGATAAGCTTATCATCCTGGGCCCAGTTGCTCGAAGCATGGTTTTAAATACCATGACAACCTATAGGTTTTAATACCTCTTAACCAATGGTTAGCGCTAACCATGCTTCTAGCAACTCAGCCCTGGGCATCAGGTGAACATGCAGTCATCTCTTGGATTTTCAGTTTCCTCATTACTAGTACACAACAAGTGAAGATAGGAAACACTTTAACTCAGTGGCTGCCTATTAATGTAGGTGTCTTTCAGGGAATAGAACTGAACCTGGGTCCAGTTGTTCAAAGCCGGATTAAGCTAATCCTGGGTTAACGTGAAGATTGATTCGAGTTTAATTACTAATCAATAAGTATTTTTCCAAAAGATTTTTGCCCTTCAGTTTTGACTTAGACTTTTCTTTACCTTTAGCTAAAAATCAGCTTGAGTTGAATGAAAAATCCACAGCGAAGAAGATCGGACACAGTCGGACATCTCAAATTCAAGAAACGTTCAAGTGTACGAGTAACAACCTTCCTGAGACAAGCATTCAAGTGCTTTTGAAGTTCCAGCCAATCGAGAAGCGTGATAGTTGTGCACATTTGAGCAAATGTTTTGCTGTGTGGTGTCGAGCAAAGGAGGGAATCAAGCACGGCTTTTTTATGCTGAACTGAATTCCTCGCAGACGTTTTAAAACACTTAGGGCAAGCCGCATCCAAGTGTCGAGGTACAACCTCACTGAGACAAGCATTCAGTGCAAGTTTTTAAACTTTAAGCTTATCGAAAAGCGTAAGAGCTGTGCACATTTGTGCAAATGTTTTAATGAGTGGTGCCGAACAACGGAAACAAACATTATGGCCGCCGTTCGTACAGATTTCATGGTTAACCTTTTGTAACTGGGATCCTCGTAAATACATACAAACAGAAAGGCAGGCATTAAGCTCTTCTTGAGAAATTTCTTTGATTGGTTTTATCCTCTTACCGCCAGGATTTGCAAGCCATCCTGAAATTTTTCAAGGCAACCGGTTTTTATTGTTTTTGTTGTTAAGTGATCTAAATTGTAAAATTGTGCAATTTTTCTGATTTTAAAGGAAACTTCGGAGATACGTACCATTAAATAGTGTCATGCCGAACTTTGTGGCTTTTATTGTTGTCATTGTCTGGTGTTTCTTTTCTTTTCTTTTTTTTTCTCGATTTTTTTGAAGAAACTTTCGCTTTCCTGCCGAAAAAGGTTTTTAGCTTAGCGACACCTGGGGCAATCGTTTTCCATATAAGGTCAAACTACTGTATATGAGCTGATAACCGGGATTTAGAGAACCAATCAGAACGCTAGAAATGAAATATCCGAGGCTGAGAATTCCCGCCATATCCAGCACAGAAAAGCAAGTCTCGAAACAATTTTCCTCAGATTGGAACAACTGCTAGAACTCATGGGAGGTCCTACCCCTTTTGAAATGCTTGCACACGCGTACCAAGAAGTGTGTTGCATTACATCCTGCACATGTAAATTAGACACCAATTTCGATATCTATAAATTATATCAATCTGCGAAGACTCCAAGCCAATTAGACCAAAGTGTTTGAGGCCACCCTACGGGAGTTCCTCTTTGCAGACGGCTGTGCACTGGGTGCACACTCTCATGAAGACATGCAGTACATCACGGATAGCTTTGCAGCTGCCTGTAGATGATTGAGGCTGACAATCAGCCTTGGAAAGTCTGAAGCCATGTTTCAGCCCTCACCATCACAGACTGCCAATGCACCACCACCTCCTCCTACCGTCATCAACAACATTGAGATCAAGACTGTGGACAAGTTCTGCTATCTGGGTAGCACTGTTACGAGCAGTGGATCCCTGGACGCTGAAGTGATCCAGCGCTTTGGAAAGGTAAGTGCAGCCTTAAACCGACAAAGAGACTTTGGCAAGACCACGGCATCCGCCTCTCCTCCAAGATTGCCGTATACAGAGCTGTGGTCCTGTGCACGCTTCTGTATTGCTGCGAGATGTGGACCACCTACCGCCTGTACATCCAGCAGCTGGAGCAGGTTCACCAACGATGTCTGTGCAAGATCTGCAACATCACATGGCAGGACAGAGTGTCCAACCTCCAGATCCTGGAGAAGTGCGGCCTCCTGAGCACTGCGTGCTTGATCGTCAAGCACCAGCTGAGATGGACAGGACACATCGTCTGAATGGCGGACGACAGGATCCCGAAGATGCTACTGTATGGACAGCTGAAGGAGGGGCATTGGGACCTGGGAAGACCCTTCAAAAGGTACAAGGACACTCTGAAGGCAAACCTCAAGAGCTGCAACATTGATGTGAACTCAGAATTCCTTTTACCACACATTTGGAGTATTTTACACTAATTAAAACAGATTATTTATAGTCCGCACTATACAAACAACAACAGTGTGAGCAGTTAACTGAATAAATTATCATTCAGATTGATCACACTGAAATTGTCCAGATGTTAGTTCAAAAAGCTGTTTTTCTGTTTTTGTTTGGAATCTAATTGGGTAATCTAAAAGTTAACTTCACTTACAAGGAACAGTCCCGGAAAGCGAGAAGGGGCTTGACTTCTGTACTCCGACTATGGCTACTCCCTCAAACTCTGCTATTCCGGATGAGAAGACCTCTGGCAGTTCTTTATACAACACTGCAGTGAAATTATATCCACCCTGTTTTAAATTAAAACCAGTGTTACAAAATACCAAAATACCCCTTTTTTGCAGAAATACCAAAATGTCACAACAAAAAAATATTAACCATGCATGCAGGCGTTTCTAATGCAACTGTTACAGTATTTTGTCTCTATAAATCTTACATATGACAACCTGTCAGCCTTTATCAAGCTCATTGTACAGTCATGGTATTACCTGAAATCTGGTCTTCACTTCTTGCATTTCTAGTTTAGCAAGGTATTGTGGTTAAAAATGTACAGCCATCTTCTTTTTCTGTATGGTGGATTGTCATAGTTGCTTAAAATTTAGACATTTTGGAAAAGCAGTTCTTTAGGAGGTGGTAGTTCATGGGGAGGATGTAACTAAAATCTAACGAAATACAGGGGATTGACGGTTAAGGGTAATCTGTGACAGACCAGTATCCAAGCCAAGGGATATTATGAATGATTTTTTTCTCTAGATAAACGAAGAATGCTTTTTATGAATGCTTTTTATCTCTAGATAAAAAGATTCAACCAACAGCTTTCAAGACTCGACTTTCAAGACTCAACCAACAGCTGCTGTCCTTTTCTAGGATTGGCACGAGAATTTGGAATAAAATTCCTCCTCAACTACGAAAGTTACGTAAAACACTTTTCAAGCGTAAACTGCATGAATTGCTTTTAAAGGTTCTGGAGACTGAGGAGGTGTATGTTAATATAAACGCTGTAACTCGTATCAATCTTATGTCACTACTTAGTTTAGCTTGCATTTAAATGTCCAAATAACAATTAGTCATTTAGGTGTTTATTTATTCATAATTTATTTTCGTATTTAATTCTCTTTCTCTTTGTTTAATGAATCATTTCTATTTTCGTGCTGTTAATTTTCTGTTCCTTTTAAGCGTGCAAACAACTGTAAATGCTACCCACCTCGAATAGCCCTTGCTAATTGTGGGTATGTAATATTGTAATTTGTCTTTTCTCATAAGAAATTGTTGTTGTTGTTGTTGTTAAAAAAAAGTATATAATTCCTCCAAATGGTTGAGAAAGCAGCAGTCTGACCAAAAACATGCAAAAAGAGAATCAAAGTTTTTCAGTTTACAAAACATATGTTTCGGTATATTCAAATGCCATTGTCAGTTATATACTGAGTACAGCAAAACAGCCCTTATATATCACACAGCGAATTGGGTTGATAGTTTACTTTTTAATGTCATTTGTCTTGTCTGTACTAATATTAAGTAGCTGATATGCGGTTCCCACTGTAATAATATTATTATTGAAGTTTTTCTCATAATTATGCAAGGTAAAAGAAATCACCAATTACCTCTAATGGGCCCCTCTTGGGGGCAATACTTTCCACCTCTGAAAAAAACAAACAACGATTGTCATGTTTTAGCAATGAATCGCACACCTTTCTTTTTCAGTCCAAAAAATTTTTTAGTAATTGCAATTAAACTTCATGAAAGGAGTTTGAGCATGGTTCCACCTTTTGCTACTGCTTATACCCTCTACACATCTTCCAGTATGTGTCGAAGAATTTCAGGTTCGTTCAGACCAAAACAAAGACAATTTTCCATGGTTGTATATATGACTATACAGGAAAAGCATGTACAATAAGGGTTATTAACCCGATAGTGCTATATGGCACAAGATGCAATTACATGCTCAATATTCAGTCACTTTGCATGAAATTTGCACAACTAAAAGCTCTTGGAAAGATCTGCACATGGAGGGCATAATATCATGCCCCCTTCCTATACAAGACTTGATTTACCACCCCTGCAACTTTTGGAACTTTTTATCTTTGTACTTTTTAGGCCAAGTTAATGTCTGACAACAACCAATGCACTGAGAGCTGCAAATTAAGCTATAGTTTAGGTACATACCCAATCTGTACAAGGAACAGAAAAATTTTAAATGTTTTTATTTTTTCATCTTGGGCACTTGTCAATTCAATCTGTGGCCTCCTCCATTTCTTTTGGTGTGATTTATGGCATACCCCAGAAAAGACCTTTCAAATGGTATATCACATGTGGTCTCCTGGTTCATAGTTACCAATTTAGAAAAATTTGGCATTTCCCTCGGGGCTTAAAGGGTTAAAACAAACAAAAAAATACATCTAACCTTGCATTTTTCAGACTTCAATAAGCTTCAATTTCAAAAGAAATGTGATATATGTTGTAAAAATGCTAAGCAATGCAAGGTAACCCCTAGTTTTCTCTTTGGATTTCAATAACACTTGCTAAGGTTTGCTTACCCTGCATGGTCATAGGCAGTGAAAATACCTTAAGTTTGTGTTAGGAGGCACAGTCCTTAGCTGGTAGGAACATAGACTAGCACAATCTCTCACCAACAGTTCACAAGCCATTGCTACACAATCATGGCACATACAGCTGTACACCTACCCATATTTGCCAACATAACATATTTGCAAGCTTTAGTTTACAGGATGAAAGGACTTTTACCTGGTATGGGTAGAAGGCTAACATAGTGATTCTGGTTCACATGCCCCAGCGTAAGCACATTGCCACTGTCATCACCACATTCTAGGCTGATGGTTACATCGTGATCACGCGAAAGACTACTAACCACGCGAATGGATGTTTTAAAGCAGTTTGCTGCAGCAAAGAGAGTAAGGTGGTCACCCCATGTCCCATCTGCTGACATGTTTCTAAGGTAATCAGCCCATGATGGATATCCATCGACAAACTTGAACAGTTCTGTCCCATCAGGCTGGAGAAGAACAAAATAATGCCAGCTAATTATTATCATATGCATGTATATACTGCCTGTTTTAGGTCTCCATTTGTTTTTTCACTTATTTTTTCAGTCTGCACAACTAAATGCAGGACTGTTGATCAAATAAGACTATTTGTACAAACATCCATGTATTACTCTTACTTTCCAATTATGTTCTAAGCAACTTTTTGGGAGCAAACAGTGTACTAAGACTGCTAAGAATATTTTTGACTGCAAATACTGAGTTGTATGAACATGTCAAGGTAATAAAAATACTATTAAGTGCAAACACAGGGCCATGTAATAGTGAAGTACAGTCCTGATAGATTGCATTTGCTTAAAACGGAACTGAAGTCTTGACTAAAATAAACAAGACAGAATTCTCTTATGTTTTTTAATTATGATACGAGACTTCAAATCCTCACTACAATGTTGTTACAGCATATTAAGAAAGCTTCTGGAAAAATCAATCCTATTTTGGGCATGGTATAGTAACCATTTAACCTTACGTGGCCACCTGCAGGTGAAACATTTTCCTCCCTGGAGTCTGATAATTTGGCAAGTATGTTAAGTTGTGAACCATACATGTATCAATGTATCTGAGGATCATTACTGGCAACATTCATCAAACCATGTCTAAACAAGTAATTTGAATGACACTGAGGGTAAAATGTAAGTTAAAGAAGTTCTGAGGGTAATCTTTAATGAGGATGCCAATGTCACAAAAGTGGTTTACAGAAGGGTCCTCTAGAAAATTGCCAAGAACAAATAAAAACCTAATCATAAAAACAAGAAATGAAAAAAATATATACACAAAAGTTAAACTATTTCACTCAGGAAACTTTTAGAAGATGATTTATAAGATATATTTGAAAAAGCAATAATTATGTGAAAATTATACATGCAGGATTGTTTCATAGTGGAATTTTATTTTCTAATAACTACAACAGACATCTGAACACTTGTTAGACATTACTTTACTAGCAGCAACTAACCAATCTTGGGTTGATCTCGAGGTACTGGACTATGCGTTGCCTCAAGTCTTCATGGGAGATGTGGATTCCTTTCATTGTGGCCAGCTGTTCTGACAGTGCGTAAAACATGCAATTTCCTGAACCTTGATTGTCAGAAATAATGAGGCCTTGACTTGAAGCAATCTTACTTAATGCCTCTGAAAAGTTAGTCTTGCTGGTGATCTTACTTATAGGATCTTGCAGGTTTTGAAGACTGTAGAAAATATGCTCAGCTGTTATAGAAATAAAAACAATATTTAGATTTAGTATTTTCCCTTAACAAGAGAAGAGGGCCAAAAAGACCAATGAAACCTGGCTAAACATTCTAAGCAGGACTGGTCTCCTAACTAGTTCATGCTGTGACAATAAAAAATTATTAAAAGCCGCAATGAGAAGCATAAGGATTTCAAATCGCCTTTTCTCCATTGAGTTAGGGTATAGGAATGGCTCCAATTATTTTGCAAGGTATTTTGAAAGTTGAGAAAGGAGTTGCTGATGGAATTGTGATGAGCATGGTCAAATACAACTTTCTGCAAAGTCACAGACACGGTCTAAATTAGAATACTTTGTTCAAACAACCAGCCCAAAAGGTCTAAGGTACCAGAAAATGAGAGATCCGTTTCTGATAATAATCTTGCATAATTAAGTAGGTAAATTATGATCATCCAGGTGCGTGTAGTCCTGAGAAGGACTGTTTGCATGACTTCACTCACCTCGATGATCATGATTAATACCCACTTACAACAAAAATTATACATTCAAACCACTCACAGTGTTATATTATTATTGTTAGTAATATATTGTTTTATTGTTATTATGATCATTACTTGATTAACCAGATGTAACATTGTGATCGTGTTGGTCATGAGAAATAAATCCATACTACCCACAAAGGAGCTGGCTTTATGGTTTCAACAAGATCCAGCCTCTCATTTTCATCGCTTTGAAACTTCTATTTTGCCCTCAGATTATAATTGCCCTCCAAAAATTGGGTTCTAAGACCCCCTCCCCTCCAACCACGGAATTTCCAGTGACTTTCCATGAGGATAGTGGATATTTCTACAAGTTACTGCATAACACCACTCAACTTACCACTGCAAAATGTATCTTTCTCTCTCTCAAAAGCACTGTCACTAGAACTTGGGTTATGAAGTACTTTGAGCACAACCTTTGAAATAAAGTGGTTTTAATTTGTGAGCTTTAACAAGCACAACAAAAATCTCTGTACATGAATGTTTGTTACAATTTGTGATAAATAGGGTTAAATGTAATTTAACTTAGTTAACGACTTGGAGCAAGTTTGCTCCGTGGTGGCGTGGCGTAGCGAGGCGTTAGCGTTTATTGGCGTATAGTCTGAGCACGGGTAGCACATTAGCGTTTGGGCATTTGTTGTTACATTATTGTTTGGGGCCTGGTTCAGGTCTGCAGGCAGTTGCGTGGCCAGCGGTATTCTCTTGCAGTTTAGGCGTGCTCCTTTGCATGTGCTCAAAAATTTACTCTACTCAGCGTTTTTCGTGGCGTGGCTAGTTTATCGCGTTTTGTTGGGCTTTTCTTTCGTTTTTCTTCGAGGTTTTTTCTCTAAAAGCGTTGCCTTAGCGGTCAGCCTTCGATTTATTCTCTACAAGGGCGGTTTGACTGTCAGTGCTCGTTTTTTGGTGAGTGTTCGGACGCGTTTTGTCTCTCGCATCGTGTTGGCGTGTGTTGTTGTTCATTCATTGCTCGGCTCGCATGGCTCATCCGCGCTCAACTTACAACAGTTTGTCGGCGGGTGTAATCCCGTCTACATGCACTTCTCCACCTTCTTCTGCTGCTAGCGTGGTAGTTTCGGCGGCTTCGGCGGGAACGTCCTCGTCGTTCTCCAATGACATCGCGTCCGCTATCGCCCAAGCGTTCAGTAACTCCCTTCCAACCATCATCGCGGCGATCCGGGATAACGCAGCTCCTGTATCGAGCGTTCCTTCAGTTGTCACGTCCAACGTTTGTTCAACTCCTGCTACGGTCGTTGCAGGCTCGATGGCTGCCGCTTCAGGTACGTGGACGTTGCCGGCATTTGTATCTACCTTCCCGTCCGTGTCAGCCACCACCGGCTCTAACTCGGCTCGGCCTGTGCTGTCTTTTGCTTCACCGTTGACGGCCACTCATGTTGCCAGCTCATCTTCCAGTCTCGGCAGTTTGCTTTTCGCACCGTCTGTGGACAAAGCATTTGTGGTTGGACCAGGACACGCCCCAATTCCCGCTAAACTTGTGGCGAAGATTACGAGCGGTCAGTTCGTAGATTTAGCGGACTTGTTGTCAGCAAATCTGCGGACGGCAGAGCACGAGCCGCAAACCTTTTTGGACGGCAAGTTGGTGGTCTCTAAAAAGCGCCGGGCGGTTGAAATACAGGACATATTGACCTGGACCGAGGCCTTCACTATTTTTCAGATGGTGATGTGTGCGACCCACCCCCATCGTTGGCCAGACCTCACTAAATATAAATTGCTCATCATACAAACGGCTCACCAATCAACGAGTAGAGCTTGGATGGAGTATGATCTTGCTTTTCGCAAGGATGCTGCAGCAACTGGGGCATCTGACTGGTCGAAGATGATAATTTTCACTTGCGGTCGCCAGCACCCATTGCCAACCCCCAGTCTTCTACTTCCCCACCCGTTACCGTGTCAGCAAGCCGGGGCTACAACTCCCAACCCCCTTACTGCATCTCGTGGAACAACGGGCAATGCCGCTGGCCTTTCGGGGAATGCAGTTATCGCCACATTTGCAGTTCATGTAACAGCGACCACCCCAGGGTTAGCTGCCCCTTTCACCCCCCAGGGGTCGGTCGCTCACGTTCCCCTTCCCCTGCCAAGGGGGGGCGGTACTAAGAGGATTACAAGTCCTCCTGCTTCTGGTGTACATAGTGTAAATAATCTTGTTCCTGTTGCTCCAGACCAGCACCGTGGCTTTTGTGGCTCAGTGGCTGTGCCTTCTTCGGATTCAACTGGTTTATCCGGAAGTTTGGTTCCTGTTCATTCGTTTTCTCCATTAGTTCCAGTACATTTGGTGTCCCCGTTGCAGTTATCCCAGTTTCAGGCAGAGTTGTGTGACTATCCAGATCAGACGGCAGCAGACTATGTTCTTACCGGTCTCAGTGAGGGCTTCCACATTGGCTTTGAGACCTCATCAGTCACCCTGCAGTCAGCCTCTTCTAACATGCGATCTGCCCTTGTCCACCCATCCCTCATAGATGCTTACCTTGAGACAGAGGTTTCACATGGAAGAGTTGCAGGCCCATTTACATCGCTTCCTTTTCCTGACTTGCACATCAGTCGTTTTGGAGTCATCCCGAAAAGCAACCAGCCGGGTAAATGGCGTCTCATCTTGGATCTCTCTTCACCAGAGGGCGACAGCGTTAATGACGGCATTCCAAAACCCCCCTTTTCAGTTCAGTATGTCACGGTTGACTCCTTTATAGAAGGCATTATGGCTAGGGGTCGAGGAACTCTTATGGCCAACTTCGATGTGGCGAGCGCCTATCGCAATGTGGCTATTCATCCCCAGGATCGTCCGCTCTTAGGAATGGTTTGGCGTGGCAAATACTACATTGACATGGCTCTCCCAATTGGTTCCTTTTGAGCGTGCAAACAACTGTAAATGCTACCCACCTCGAATAGCCCTTGCTAATTGTGGGTATGTAATATTGTAATTTGTCTTTTCTCATAAGAAATTGTTGTTGTTGTTGTTGTTAAAAAAAAGTATATAATTCCTCCAAATGGTTGAGAAAGCAGCAGTCTGACCAAAAACATGCAAAAAGAGAATCAAAGTTTTTCAGTTTACAAAACATATGTTTCGGTATATTCAAATGCCATTGTCAGTTATATACTGAGTACAGCAAAACAGCCCTTATATATCACACAGCGAATTGGGTTGATAGTTTACTTTTTAATGTCATTTGTCTTGTCTGTACTAATATTAAGTAGCTGATATGCAGTTCCCACTGTAATAATATTATTATTGAAGTTTTTCTCATAATTATGCAAGGTAAAAGAAATCACCAATTACCTCTAATGGGCCCCTCTTGGGGGCAATACTTTCCACCTCTGAAAAAAACAAACAACGATTGTCATGTTTTAGCAATGAATCGCACACCTTTCTTTTTCAGTCCAAAAAATTTTTTAGTAATTGCAATTAAACTTCATGAAAGGAGTTTGAGCATGGTTCCACCTTTTGCTACTGCTTATACCCTCTACACATCTTCCAGTATGTGTCGAAGAATTTCAGGTTCGTTCAGACCAAAACAAAGACAATTTTCCATGGTTGTATATATGACTATACAGAAAAAGCATGTACAATAAGGGTTATTAACCCGATAGTGCTATATGGCACAAGATGCAATTACATGCTCAATATTCAGTCACTTTGCATGAAATTTGCACAACTAAAAGCTCTTGGAAAGATCTGCACATGGAGGGCATAATATCATGCCCCCTTCCTATACAAGACTTGATTTACCACCCCTGCAACTTTTGGAACTTTTTATCTTTGTACTTTTTAGGCCAAGTTAATGTCTGACAACAACCAATGCACTGAGAGCTGCAAATTAAGCTATAGTTTAGGTACATACCCAATCTGTACAAGGAACAGAAAAATTTTAAATGTTTTTATTTTTTCATCTTGGGCACTTGTCAATTCAATCTGTGGCCTCCTCCATTTCTTTTGGTGTGATTTATGGCATACCCCAGAAAAGACCTTTCAAATGGTATATCACATGTGGTCTCCTGGTTCATAGTTACCAATTTAGAAAAATTTGGCATTTCCCTCGGGGCTTAAAGGGTTAAAACAAACAAAAAAATACATCTAACCTTGCATTTTTCAGACTTCAATAAGCTTCAATTTCAAAAGAAATGTGATATATGTTGTAAAAATGCTAAGCAATGCAAGGTAACCCCTAGTTTTCTCTTTGGATTTCAATAACACTTGCTAAGGTTTGCTTACCCTGCATGGTCATAGGCAGTGAAAATACCTTAAGTTTGTGTTAGGAGGCACAGTCCTTAGCTGGTAGGAACATAGACTAGCACAATCTCTCACCAACAGTTCACAAGCCATTGCTACACAATCATGGCACATACAGCTGTACACCTACCCATATTTGCCAACATAACATATTTGCAAGCTTTAGTTTACAGGATGAAAGGACTTTTACCTGGTATGGGTAGAAGGCTAACATAGTGATTCTGGTTCACATGCCCCAGCGTAAGCACATTGCCACTGTCATCACCACATTCTAGGCTGATGGTTACATCGTGATCACGCGAAAGACTACTAACCACGCGAATGGATGTTTTAAAGCAGTTTGCTGCAGCAAAGAGAGTAAGGTGGTCACCCCATGTCCCATCTGCTGACATGTTTCTCAGGTAATCAGCCCATGATGGATATCCATCGACAAACTTGAACAGTTCTGTCCCATCAGGCTGGAGAAGAACAAAATAATGCCAGCTAATTAATATCATGTATATACTGCCTGTTTTAGGTCTCCATTTGTTTTTTCACTTATTTTTTCAGTCTGCACAACTAAATGCAGGACTGTTGATCAAATAAGACTATTTGTACAAACATCCATGTATTACTCTTACTTTCCAATTATGTTCTAAGCAACTTTTTGGGAGCAAACAGTGTACTAAGACTGCTAAGAATATTTTTGACTGCAAATACTGAGTTGTATGAACATGTCAAGGTAATAAAAATACTATTAAGTGCAAACACAGGGCCATGTAATAGTGAAGTGCAGTCCTGATAGATTGCATTTGCTTAAAACGGAACTGAAGTCTTGACTAAAATAAACAAGACAGAATTCTCTTATGTTTTTTAATTATGATACGAGACTTCAAATCCTCACTACAATGTTGTTACAGCATATTAAGAAAGCTTCTGGAAAAATCAATCCTATTTTGGGCATGGTATAGTAACCATTTAACCTTACGTGGCCACCTGCAGGTGAAACATTTTCCTCCCTGGAGTCTGATAATTTGGCAAGTATGTTAAGTTGTGAACCATACATGTATCAATGTATCTGAGGATCCTTACTGGCAACATTCATCAAACCATGTCTAAACAAGTAATTTGAATGACACTGAGGGTAAAATGTAAGTTAAAGAAGTTCTGAGGGTAATCTTTAATGAGGATGCCAATGTCACAAAAGTGGTTTACAGAAGGGTCCTCTAGAAAATTGCCAAGAACAAATAAAAACCTAATCATAAAAACAAGAAATGAAAAAAATATATACACAAAAGTTAAACTATTTCACTCAGGAAACTTTTAGAAGATGATTTATAAGATATATTTGAAAAAGCAATAATTATGTGAAAATTATACATGCAGGATTGTTTCATAGTGGAATTTTATTTTCTAATAACTACAACAGACATCTGAACACTTGTTAGACATTACTTTACTAGCAGCAACTAACCAATCTTGGGTTGATCTCGAGGTACTGGACTATGCGTTGCCTCAAGTCTTCATGGGAGATGTGGATTCCTTTCATTGCGGCCAGCTGTTCTGACAGTGCGTAAAACATGCAATTTCCTGAACCTTGATTGTCAGAAATAATGAGGCCTTGACTTGAAGCAATCTTACTTAATGCCTCTGAAAAGTTAGTCTTGCTGGTGATCTTACTTATAGGATCTTGCAGGTTTTGAAGACTGTAGAAAATATGCTCAGCTGTTATAGAAATAAAAACAATATTTAGATTTAGTATTTTCCCTTAACAAGAGAAGAGGGCCAAAAAGACCAATGAAACCTGGCTAAACATTCTAAGCAGGACTGGTCTCCTAACTAGTTCATGCTGTGACAATAAAAAATTATTAAAAGCCGCAATGAGAAGCATAAGGATTTCAAATCGCCTTTTCTCCATTGAGTTAGGGTATAGGAATGGCTCCAATTATTTTGCAAGGTATTTTGAAAGTTGAGAAAGGAGTTGCTGATGGAATTGTGATGAGCATGGTCAAATACAACTTTCTGCAAAGTCACAGACACGGTCTAAATTAGAATACTTTGTTCAAACAACCAGCCCAAAAGGTCTAAGGTACCAGAAAATGAGAGATCCGTTTCTGATAATAATCTTGCATAATTAAGTAGGTAAATTATGATCATCCAGGTGCGTGTAGTCCTGAGAAGGACTGTTTGCATGACTTCACTCACCTCGATGATCATGATTAATACCCACTTACAACAAAAATTATACATTCAAACCACTCACAGTGTTATATTATTATTGTTAGTAATATATTGTTTTATTGTTATTATGATCATTACTTGATTAACCAGATGTAACATTGTGATCGTGTTGGTCATGAGAAATAAATCCATACTACCCACAAAGGAGCTGGCTTTATGGTTTCAACAAGATCCAGCCTCTCATTTTCATCGCTTTGAAACTTCTATTTTGCCCTCAGATTATAATTGCCCTCCAAAAATTGGGTTCTAAGACCCCCTCCCCTCCAACCACGGAATTTCCAGTGACTTTCCATGGGGATAGTGGATATTTCTACAAGTTACTGCATAACACCACTCAACTTACCACTGCAAAATGTATCTTTCTCTCTCTCAAAAGCACTGTCACTAGAACTTGGGTTATGAAGTACTTTGAGCACAACCTTTGAAATAAAGTGGTTTTAATTTGTGAGCTTTAACAAGCACAACAAAAATCTCTGTACATGAATGTTTGTTACAATTTGTGATAAATAGGGTTAAATGTAATTTAACTTAGTTAACGACTTGGAGCAAGTTTGCTCCGTGGTGGCGTGGCGTAGCGAGGCGTTAGCGTTTATTGGCGTATAGTTTGAGCACGGGTAGCACATTAGCATTTGGGCATTTGTTGTTACATTATTGTTTGGGGCCTGGTTCAGGTCTGCAGGCAGTTGCGTGGCCAGCGGTATTCTCTTGCAGTTTAGGCGTGCTCCTTTGCACGTGCTCAAAAATTTACTCTACTCAGCGTTTTTCGTGGCGTGGCTAGTTTATCGCGTTTTGTTGGGCTTTTCTTTCGTTTTTCTTCGAGGTTTTTTCTCTAAAAGCGTTGCCTTAGCGGTCAGCCTTCGATTTATTCTCTACAAGGGCGGTTTGACTGTCAGTGCTCGTTTTTTGGTGAGTGTTCGGACGCGTTCTGTCGCTCGCATCATGTTGGCGTGTGTTGTTGTTCATTCATTGCTCGGCTTGCATGGCTCATCCGCGCTCAACTTACAACAGTTTGTCGGCGGGTGTAATCCCGTCTACATGCACTTCTCCACCTTCTTCTTCTGCTGCTAGCGTGGTAGTTTCGGCGGCTTCGGCGGGAACGTCCTCGTCGTTCTCCAATGACATCGCGTCCGCTATCGCCCAAGCGTTCAGTAACTCCCTTCCAACCATCATCGCGGCGATCCGGGATAACGCAGCTCCTGTATCGAGCGTTCCTTCAGTTGTCACGTCCAACGTTTGTTCAACTCCTGCTACGGTCGTTGCAGGCTCGATGGCTGCCGCTTCGGGTACGTGGACGTTGCCGGCATTTGTATCTACCTTCCCGTCCGTGTCAGCCACCACCGGCTCTAACTCGGCTCGGCCTGTGCTGTCTTTTGCTTCACCGTTGACGGCCACTCATGTTGCCAGCTCATCTTCCAGTCTCGGCAGTTTGCTTTTCCCACCGTCTGTGGACAAAGCATTTGTGGTTGGACCAGGACACGCCCCAATTCCCGCTAAACTTGTGGCGAAGATTACGAGCGGTCAGTTCGTAGATTTAGCGGACTTGTTGTCAGCAAATCTGCGGACGGCAGAGCACGAGCCACAAACCTTTTTGGACGGCAAGTTGGTGGTCTCTAAAAAGCGCCGGGCGGTTGAAATACAGGACATATTGACCTGGACCGAGGCCTTCACTATTTTTCAGATGGTGATGTGTGCGACCCACCCCCATCGTTGGCCAGACCTCACTAAATATAAATTGCTCATCATACAAACGGCTCAGCAATCAACGAGTAGAGCTTAGATGGAGTATGATCTTGCTTTTCGCAAGGATGCTGCAGCAACTGGGGCATCTGACTGGTCGAAGATGATAATTTTCACTTGCGGTCGCCAGCACCCATCGCCAACCCCCAGTCTTCTACTTCCCCACCCGTTACCGTGTCAGCAAGCCGGGGCTACAACTCCCAACCCCCTTACTGCATCTCGTGGAATAACGGGAAATGCCGCTGGCCTTTCGGGGAATGCGGTTATCGCCACATTTGCAGTTCATGTAACAGCGACCACCCCAGGGTTAGCTGCCCCTTTCACCCCCCAGGGGTCGGTCGCTCACGTTCCCCTTCCCCTGCCAAGGGGGGGCGGTACTAAGAGGATTACAAGTCCTCCTGCTTCTGGTGTACATAGTGTAAATAATCTTGTTCCTGTTGCTCCAGACCAGCACCGTGGCTTTTGTGGCTCAGTGGCTGTGCCTTCTTCAGATTCAACTGGTTTATCCGGAAGTTTGGTTCCTGTTCATTCGTTTTCTCCATTAGTTCCAGTACATTTGGTGTCCCCGTTGCAGTTATCCCAGTTTCAGGCAGAGTTGTGTGACTATCCAGATCAGACGGCAGCAGACTATGTTCTTACCGGTCTCAGTGAGGGCTTCCACATTGGCTTTGAGACCTCATCAGTCACCCTGCAGTCAGCCTCTTCTAACATGCGATCTGCCCTTGTCCACCCATCCCTCATAGATGCTTACCTTGAGACAGAGGTTTCACATGGAAGAGTTGCAGGCCCATTTACATCGCCTCCTTTTCCTGACTTGCACATCAGTCGTTTTGGAGTCATCCCGAAAAGCAACATGCCGGGTAAATGGCGTCTCATCTTGGATCTCTCTTCACCAGAGGGCCACAGCGTTAATGACGGCATTCCAAAAGCCCCCTTTTCAGTTCAGTATGTCACGGTTGACTCCTTTATAGAAGGCATTATGGCTAGGGGTCGAGGAACTCTTATGGCCAACTTCGATGTGGCGAGCGCCTATCGCAATGTGGCTATTCATCCCCAGGATCGTCCGCTCTTAGGAATGGTTTGGCGTGGCAAATACTACATTGACATGGCTCTCCCATTTGGTCTGCGTTCAGCACCCTACATCTTCACTGCTATTGCAGACCTGGTTCAGTGGATGCTGACTCAAAACTATGGAGTTGACTTCCTTCACCATTACTTGGATGATTTTTTGACCTTAGGTCCTCCGGCTTCCCTAGTCTGTTACAACAACTTACAGGCGTGTATCCAGTTGTGCTCTAAGTTAGGCCTCCCCCTTCACCCTGAGAAGCTGGAGGGTCCCTCTACTTGCCTCTCCATCCTTGGTATTGAGCTCGACTCCACCACAATGCAGGCCCGTCTCCCAGCGGAGAAAAGAGAGAGGATCATTGCCCTGCTGGGTACTTGGTCGGGTAAGCGGTTCTGTAAGCGGCGGGAGCTGGAGTCCCTTATTGGCCACCTCCACCATGCATGTAAGATAGCTCCTCAGGGAAGGACATTTCTCCGACGCATGATTAACTTACTGTGTACTTTCAGGCGCGATGACCATCCCATTAGACTGAACCAGGAGTTTCATCGGGACTTGAGATGGTGGCAGGAACTGTTCCAAAGCTGGGAGGGTCTCAGTTTCTTCCTTATGCCTTCGTGGGCCCCCCCTTCCAGATTTCCAAGTGTCATCAGATGCTGCAGGCTCTCTGGGCTATGGAGCTATCTTTAACAACCAGTGGTTCTTTAGTGCGTGGTCAGCTTCACAGCAGCCCCTCTCAATTGCATACAAGGAACTGTTCCCCATTGTTGTGGCGGCGTACTTGTGGGGACCTGGGTGGGCGTCACGGCGGGTCGAGTTTTTATGCGACAACGAGTCTGTGGTGGCTGTTCTGTCTTCTGGTACCTCCAGAGACCCTGACTTGATGGTTTTGTTGCGTTACTTAGCATTGTTGGCAGTGCGCCATTCATTTTCCTTTACTGCATCTTCAATTCGTGGTAAATCTAACCCAGTTGCGCATGCTCTTTCCCGTTTCCGGTTTCAGCGATTCAGGCACCTGGCCCCACAAGCCGAGCAGTCTCCGATGACAGTCCCCCCTGCTCTACTGGAGGCGTTGCACGTCATGTGACGGAGAGATGCCAATTTTTCCTTTACCAGGGTCTGGCCCCGTCTACACGTCGGGTATACTTGTCCGCCCAGCGTCGCTACTTCGATTTCTGCCGTCAGGATGGCCAGCTGAGTCCAGATGGTGCTCTTTTGCCAGCTGATGAACAATCGCTCATGCGTTTTGCTTCTTTTTTAGCTGACAGCCTACACCACTCGTCCATTAAAGTGTACCTCAGTGCAGTGTGGTCCCTTCACATTGACAATGGCTTACCTGATCCCCTGATTAACTGTCTGCAGCTACAGCGGCTGTTAAGGGGCATTAAGCGTGTGCAAGGTTCATCTACCACTAAGCGCCTTCCCATCACTATTGACCTCTTAAAGGTCATCCAGCGATCCTTGGACCTGAATTCCCGGGACCATGTCATGCTCTGGGCGGCGTGTTGCCTCGGTTTTTTCGGTTTCCTACGAGCTGGTGAGTTTACCACAAATTCTTCATTTGACCCTAGTATCCATTTGACAGTTGGCGATGTGCAAGCGGATTCCTTGGTGGACCCAACATGTTTTAAAGTTCATATCAAGTGCTCGAAGACAGACCCCTTTCGCGTAGGCTGTGACATTTATGTGGGTCGGGGCAACAGCCTTGTCTGCCCAGTGCTGGCCCTTGGTAATTTTTTGGCTCTGCGTGGCCCATCTCCAGGGCCCCTGTTCTGCTATGCGGATGGCCGTGCGTTAACTCGGCAGCAGCTATCATCCACGGTGCAGGCTATTTTACACTCTGCTGTTCAGGCTCTTACTCAGGCCACAGCTTCCGGATTGGTGCAGCTACCACAGCTGCTGCACGGGGAATCCCTGATCACCTTATTAAGACTTTAGGCCGATGGTCTAGTGATGCCTATCAACTCTATATCCGCACACCAGTTGGCTCTCTTACCCAGGTCTCCAGTGAGTTGGCATAGCAGGTGGGGCTTGTGTGTCTCTTCACTTGGGGTTGGGTGCCTCAGGTCTGGTCCCTTGGGGGGCTGTGTCTCCTTGGCCACGAGCCCCCAATTGCTCCGGGCTGTCCCAACCCGGAGGTCCTTCGGCATGGCGGGCGGGGCTCGTGGCTGGGTTGTGGGTAGGGCAGGCTTATGGGGTGTTCTACCTACCTGGGCACCCAACCTCCATTTGCGACATAGGCGTTAAATAGGGTTAAATGTAATTTAACTTAGTTAACGACTTGGAGCAAGTTTGCTCCATGGTGGCGTGGCGTAGCGAGGCGTTAGCATTTATTGGCGTATAGTTTGAGCACGGGTAGCACATTAGCGTTTGGGCATTTGTTGTTACATTATTGTTTGGGGCCTGGTTCAGGTCTGCAGGCAGTTGCGTGGCCAGCGGTATTCTCTTGCAGTTTAGGCGTGCTCCTTTGCACGTGCTCAAAAATTTACTCTACTCAGCGTTTTTCGTGGCGTGGCTAGTTTATCGCGTTTTGTTGGGCTTTTCTTTCCCTCCCTTCCCTCCCAGTAGTGTTACCTTGTTATTGTTGGGGATTGGTGTTGGGGGTTGGTTAGGGTTAGGGTTCGTTCATTGTCTTATGTACTTATTATTTTTCCACTGAGCTTTTTGTCTCAGTGTGATGGGTGCTAGGGTTGGGGCTGGGTTGCGGGCGGGGCTCGTGGCTGGGTTGTGGGTAGGGCAGGCTTATGGGGTGTTCTACCTACCTGGGTTTGGGTTGGCGGTACCAGCCCCTGGCTCCTGGGCACCCAACCTCCATTTGCGACATAGGTGTTAATAATAATGATTATTGTTCATTTTCACAACAATGTGAGACAATGAGACATAGTGCACTGAGATTTGTGAGCATGTACTTACAGTCAAACTTGGCTTTATTAAATTTAAACAGTTGACCTTGGTGAATGCTCTGGTGTGCATTTATAATACAGGCTAGCTGGCTATAACTACTTAAATAGTAAAAACTTGTAATAGTCAGAGATTAGCAAGATGTGTTCGACCATTTGGGGAAAAGGAAATAACATTTAATTACTGCCAGATATTTTTCACCTACATGTTTATTAAATCACAAAAATATGTTGTCAATAATGTATAACCCAATTTAGATGTTCAAGTGTGGATATTGGTGTGCTTGCCTGTCGAGTTTGACCTTCTCTTTCCATTTGGTGTGCTTGCCTGCCAAATACTGGACTGTGCTTAATTACTTGCTGTGTGGACTGTTATCAGGTAAGTTGCGTTGTTTACATTTGAAGTTAGAGTTACTGGCATTTGGAATCTTGTGAAAGAATTGAAAAAACTTTGAAAGCTTATCAATGTTCATTTTCTACGTTTCTAGCGGGAGTTGAGCTTGCTTAGGTAAGTTGCATTGTTTAAGTTAGAAAGAGACCTTGCTGGTGAGATTTTTCAATGCCTTTACAAAGTGTATACGACTACAAAGACACATGAATAAGTTTGGCCTAGTGACTTGTTTTCCCTTTTTACTACAAGAAATCAATGCTGCCTTGCACTAATAAAAACTGGGTATCACCAAATGGTTGCAATCCCTTATAATCAAGTGACTGGATAAAGTGTCCACCATTGCAACTGCACCAGTTCGTTTCACTCGCATTAGGAATGTTGCTTTTCTTTCCAGAACTCACGGCCATTTGCCGAGCTACACAACTCGGTAACTTTTTGCTTTGGTTGCAACAAATCACGGCCATTTGCCAATCTACACAACTGGGTAAGTAAATTATTTGCCAAGCTACACATCTCTAAAAGTAATTATAATATTTTGCTGAAACTATGCAACTTGTCTCTTGATTTATTCAGTGCGAGGCAGTGTTGGTTTCTTGTAGTGAAACGGGTAAACAACACTAGGCCGAACTTATTCATGTGTCTTTGCAGTCATACACACTTTGTGAAGGCATTGATAAATCTCACCCACAAGGTTTCTTTCTAACTTAAACAATGCAGCTTTATACCAAAGCAAGCACAGCTGTCCAGCAAGCATGTACCAAACGCAATGTAAGAATGTGAAACTCGACTTCTGCTAGGAAGGAAATGAACCTTGATAAGATTTTACAATGATCCTTTCGAAAGATTCGAAATGCCAGTAACTCTAACTTCAAACGTAAACAATGCAATTTACTTGATAGCAGTCCACACAGCAAGGAAGCACAGTCCAGAATTCAACAAGCAAGCACACCAAACACAAAGAGAAGGTCAAACTCGATAATCAAGCACACCAACACATGAGGCAAAATGTGAAAATTAGCTCCCGCAAGAAACAAATCGCCCCAAATATTTTTTCGGGGAGGCGGGGGGAGGCAAACTGGTGTCCATGAATACATAGTCCAAAAATGTCAATTTCGACTGGATTATGAATGCCTTCCTTGTCAAGCACAATTATTGTACTTATTAGCTGTGTGGGAAGGCTAGATGGGAATTATTTTGCTCTAGGTCATGGCAGACTGAGCATGCAGTGAGATCTGTGTACTAAAATCAAGAGCCAAATATCTTTCCTGTCCAGCCTGACCTAAACATCTTCTGATATATGACCAGGTTGAATTTGTTTTGTTTGTTTGTTTTGTTTTCAGAGTTCATTCAGCTTGTATTATTGCATTTGACAAAGATAAATTATATTGTTACACCTATGAAAGGTGGTTAAAGACAATTATAATTTTATATTTATTACCTGTTCTAGTTCTGGTGTGATGACATCTTGCATATCTAAGACAAAACAACAAATTACATTTTAAATGAAGACTCTGCTACAACACCAGTTTATCAAAATAGATAATGTTATAATCAATTTTGCAGACATGTATCTTCACACTGAGGTATTTCTGGAAAAACACTGGCAAGTGTAGAAGAGCCCTCTGGTTTAGCAGTTTCAAATGAACCTACTAATGACCAAAAAACAGTTAAAATCTGAAGTGACTTTTAGCAAGAACCATGCAACTCAATTATGATAACTATTAGTACCAGACAATTAAGATAAAATGAGGAAATGCCCAATTAAGTTCTCATAATCTATAAAGAATCTCACCTAAAGACAAAATTCAGAAGGTAACAGCCATGACAATAAAAAGGATGGTAAATTATATTAGGAGGTCATATAGTTAAAACAACAACAACTGCAACTTAGATTTAATTCAAGTTTTGCCTCGTCCTTCTTTCTTAGGACATGGAATTTAACATGGCAGCCAAAAATCACAATTCATTATGTCTTAAACCTCAAAGTATTCTATTCACTGTCAATGAAATATAATTTATCATAACTCTCATGGATCATCTACAGAACGTTACTGTGTTTTCCAAAAAGATACTGCATATACCTCCAATGGACATTTTCACAGTCGGAACTTGAAACCCTTCTTCCCACACCCCTCTTAAAAATTGGGTATTAATAGCACCCACCCCCACCCCCCTTCCCCAAACATGGAATTTTCAGTAACCTCCCATGCTTTAAGCTTAGTTTAATTCCTTATCCCTAAGGGGTAGATATGGGTCGGGAAATGACCTCCCATGTGGTTAGTATAATAATGGGATTATTATTATAATGAATATTTTCTGTGATTCTATCTATACACATTAACATTGCTCTTAAACAACACCCTTCTTACCGTTAAAAGACATAGCTGTTTCTCCATCATAACCACTGTCACTAGTACTTGAGTTAGATGCTACTTGACCTTCACTCTCACTCTGCATGAGCAATAAGAACATTATCTCTTAACTTTAGACATCTGAATTCCAGCTTTAATGTTAAGCAGACTCATGACTTGCTGTTTTAACAACCGGTTTCCCCTATTAGCAGACAGAATACACTTTGTTCTTGTCCTTTTGATGATGATGATGATGATGATGATGATGATGACGATGATGATGATAATACAAGTCTGTTTCCAACTTAATGCACGATTGATTAATAATAGTAACATGCCTATAAACATCCTAAAACTGTTTCGAAAAACTTAAAATGTCCATTCATATATAACACTCGATCATCCACCTCTGGAAACTTTTACGTCCAAAATTCTGGACTAGAAATACATTAAACGTTCTTTTTTGCAATTTGGCGTAAGACTGTGAATGAGATACCACATCCTATAAGAGATTCACCTATGAGAATTCAAAGGAGAAATTTGCCTGCTCCTCCTCAATATTTTGGCAAATGAAAATGACTACATTGAAACACCTATCACAGTACAGAAAATAGGTCTCGCCAATTAGTTACAACTCGTTAATTTTTGTCTTCATTAGTTTTTCAACTTTTTTCTCTTTTTTGTGTGTGTGTTACTCATGATTTCTCTACCTCCCCTAAATTCTATTTGTTCTGTCTTTGATTGTAATAACTGTAATAATATTATTTTTATCCTTAAACAGTTGTACATGTAAGTCTGGCCCACTTAGATAAGCTCTCGCTACCTGCGGGCCAGTCTCTCTTTTTTGCTAAAGTTTTGAATTTTTGAATAAACTTGAAACTTGAAACACAGCCTAAGACTAGCAAAATTGCAGACCTATAAATATCAGATTTATTACCTCATGATCAGATACTGGTGCCTTTCGAACCTCTTGATGTCTCACTGTAGCATTATTCATGCATCTTTTCTCTGCATCCTGAGCTACATCTGAATGATTTTTCTTATCAGGAGATTGTTTTGAGTGATGCTGCAATCCTGCTGTTGTTTGCTGAAAATGCTGGTCACTTTGTTCAGCAGTTGTAGAAGATGCACAGGAAATCTTCAACTTATCCATCTGAGGTGTTAGCATTGAGGATACTTTTTCTTGCAACACCATGTTTGTTACTGATGGCACTCCACTTTTCCATGCATCAGCGCTGACATCAGGACTATGAAACTTTTGTTGACCTGAAGTGATTGTTGATATTGCCCCTGGACAAATAGCATCTCCTACAGGAACGGCCATTGTGCCTTGTGATAGTGAGA
Source organism: Pavona decussata (assembly GCF_977016875.1). Lineage (NCBI taxonomy): Eukaryota > Metazoa > Cnidaria > Anthozoa > Scleractinia > Agariciidae > Pavona > Pavona decussata. Next base: position 3,027,795 of record NW_028145586.1, read on the forward strand.
AAATACTAACGTAAAACATACATTTATTACCATAATCAATAATCAAACCCAGCTAATAAGACAACAAAGGATTATTTTTTATGGAGGCATCAATTACAGCAGCATAACTCCTTAATGGATTCTAAAACAGCCTTGCTGTTACCTCCCTGATGGCACAGCCTGGGGGCAGGGGGGAGAAGGATTCTGTCCACAGCAACATTGAAAACAAATCTTGTTTTAATATTTGTGCATTAATACCATGAGACTCGGTGACTTTTTCAGAAATTTATCTGGCAACAATAATAGTGTCATCAGTTACTTATCATAGTATTCATATTTGACTTTAATGTTACCATGGCAACCAAGTTTTGGTAAATAATACACCCTATGAAAAAATGGGTGACATTTTAAAATTCTTTTGTTGCATTCAAATTTAAAAGCCTCACTAGCCTCTGATCGTTCTTGAGTTCAAATATCAAAAGAATATTTTACCTTGAACATTAAGGCTAGTGAGGCTAACTTGAATGCAGACAAAAGAATATTAAAATGTCAGCCATTTTTGCATTTAAGGTCTATGGAAAAGCCCATTTTTAACTTGCGAATGCATGCACGCACAATGAACGAGTTATAGTAATGTGGGGTAAATGTCACTAGCTCAATCTGTAATAAACTAGTCTTTATTCACCATCAGCTGTCTTTATAGGACAATAAGCGAGGATGTAAAATCAACGCAACAAAGAACTTATTCTTAAAAGAAAGCAGCGTAAGTAGGGTTTGTTAATAACTGGTAAATCGCCACAAACCATAACAGTACAAGAACAATTCACTACTTACAATACTTACATAGCAGTTGACGTAAAGCATTTACGAATTACTGGTAGTACAATAATAATACTGGTAATAATGCTATGTGTAAAAAAGAACGATTGCAGTTCAATAATTTTCAATAATTATTTGTAGCTTGTCTTTATGTTTCTCAAATTCAATTTTATTCGTTAGAATAGCCATAAAAGCATCCCAATAGCAATCTTCTTCTTTTTGTTAAGCTGTGTATACATATATACTGTTTTGCTAAATCAAAATCCATTACAGGTGCACATTGCCCTTTAGATCAATCAACTGTGATAAAGGTGCAGGTCCTTTTTGGAAGGAACACCAGGCAGCGAAAATGTGGCTTGCTTTTCCTGGATAATTTATACAATCATATATATGCAATGGGATAGAATAAAACTTTAGAAATAACCTTTACATCCTGGTTTCTTTTTGGATGGCTGTTCAGACTTCTCATTTTCTTGGGATGTGATCTGATCATGGGTGCGTTTTGGTGTTGACTGTACTAGCAATGTGGAGTCCTGAGTATCACCACTTTTCTCCTAAGAAAAGTTCACAACAATTATATGACAATTGAGGAATTCAGGGAGGTATAATTACTTTCTTAAAACTTGAATTGAATTTTAAGGGTGTTTCCTTTCGGTGATAATTTCTTCTGAGAATCTACCAAGAGACCATGAAGACCATAAGAAACTAATTCACTTCCAGGTGAGTAGAGTCTTGATCTTCCATTCCATTCTCAGTTCTTGGAAGAATAAATTAAAACCAAGACTACCAACTGAACAAAAAAAATTGTGAAATGGATCAAAATAAAAAAAAAGATTAGAGGTCAGTTTCCATGGGTAAAATAGTCCTTCACAATAAAAAAATTATAATTTTAATTACAGACCAGATCGCCATGCAGTACAAACTCAATCCTTGATCTCAACCCTGGTTTTCCACAAAACTGGAACAGGGAGCCAGAGGGGGACCTGGAATCTATTTCTGTTCAATTTTATTTAACTATGGTGACAAAAATTTGTTAATTATCTTATGGTATTTTTCTATTAGCTTTCTTTAATATAAATAGCACATTTAATTCAATACTGGTACTAGGCCGACCTATTTTGCATCTGAGCTATAAAAAGCTGAGGACATATTGAACGTTAAGTTGTTTTGAAACTCAGACAGTGGTCATTTGTTTTGATTTGTCATGCTTCCGCAACATTAACTTGGAAACTTCAGGTACGTTGTGAGAAATATTATACTTTCAATCTTTACAAAATTTCTGAGTTTCCATGTGAAGTTTTGAGGGGGTCAATTAGGGGGTTAGTATGGGGTCAGTGCATGACTGCCTCATTGAAACCCAAGAAATAATGTCATACAGGACATTCAATAAGACCCACCCAAGGGACTAGGAGATAAAATCCACACTCAAGAGAACCCAAGTTAAACTGGGAGAATGAAAGGCATCTATGATTTAATTTATGAACCTGGGAGTATTACAAGTGTCTTGTCTACAAAAAAAAACACAATGTCAGAGGACTTGAAGGATGTTGTAATGCATCAGTCATTTCCAGGACTTTTTAAACTGGCTATCGCAAAGTATTACATCAGACTACCCATTCAAGTAATGCCTTTTTTCTCTTCCATTGTATGGTCACCCACCATGGACAACCGATTTTTGGTCAGTCCACAACATTTGGGAATTGGAGTCCTGGCCTTGGCAGAGAGAAAAATTTATACTTTCTATCCATTACTAAGTAATACACTAGCAGCGTAAGCTAACTATCCGATAACATAAAAATAGAATGGATGAATAGTCCCTATACATTTTTATTTTGGTGAGAAAAGAGCTGTGTTAAAATAAATTAACGGCTCCAATAGATTGAGATTGTGGTTCAAGTCATTAAGGCTTTCTGGCAAAATGGAAGGAGAAAATACAATGCAGAAATGAATAAGGGTGTTCAGAGCTCATTCTCTCAAATTTTGGAGTGACACAAAGTCATTTAACTTTAACTAAAGCAATGATTAGATAGTAAACTTGGAGAGATTAGACTTGCCAGAAGTCAGATCTCTGTGGCAAAATCAGTCGTATTTTCAATTTATCATAAGCAACTTCCAGTAGGACAGGAAATAGCAAAACAGAGGGCTAGCAAAACAATACACTATCTTTCTGATTTGAACTCCCCAATTAGCTCAATTGTAGTGGGAGAAAATGTTTTAAAAAATCTATGAGGTATACTATAGGAGTAGATGAAACCACTTATTAAGCCTTTATGGCTTTCTTGTTTAAGAACAAACCAACAAATGCCCCACTTCCATGGTAAACAAGCTGTTCAAATGCCAATATGATACAGCTAAAGAAACAATATGATTTCTTTTTTTCTAATCAGAGCTAATTCAGGCCAGACTTAGTCTCAGTAAGCCTTATTCCTTTATACTGTTCCTGTGACCCTTCTTTTCTGTGGATCTACTACCTTATTCTTGTCCTCTTTCAACATAATTTCTGGTTTTTGCCCATGAAATTATCATTGAAAGGATGTGACAGTGTAGTGAGTTTAAAATCATGAGGACTGAGTGACTTAAATGCCTGACCACCAAAACAGACAATATCACAAAATAAAAATTATGTAGAAAAATGCAACAGACCTGCATCTACTTTCAACAGACCCTGATTACCTGCAGATGCATTGTTTTTTATGGTTGGGATCATTGATTTGTCCTTCATTCTTTTGACCAAACATGCATGTAAGACATTGCAAACACTGCAGGTCACCCTCCCAAAAAAATATCCCACCAATGTCAAGGGGAATGGGGTGCGGGAGTGGACACCACTTGAAATAAGTGATGCATACATGAAACTTTCTTCTACAAATGGATATTAACAATAATAAATTATATACAATATTTATTTACCTCCTCTGTAAAAATATATAGAGCTGAATTTCCCTTTATTTTCCTCTTAATGAATTGTCCGTCCCAGATGCGACGCTCACCACAGAAGCCTAATCTTGTTCGATTATCAACTGCAGCAGCACAATAGAACCTAAAATTTAATTTAAAAGAAAATAAATTGAAGTAAAGGAATCTTGTTTGGTCCTGGTACTTTTCAATTAAGTGTTGTGGCATTTTGTACTGGCTACAAAAGAGGCACGACCAAGCTAAAATTACTTAACTGGACATCACAACCAGCATCTTTATACAGAACCCAGGTGGAAATCTTATTAAGATCTTGTAAGTTTGCTTGCAAACTCACATTGCTTGCTACAGCGTCGTAAAACCTACAGTTTGGAAACGTTACATTGACGATAATTGTTTTTCTCTGTGGGACACTGGTAAACACGATATACAACGTGCCCAGCCTCAAACATGTTTTAATGGAAAAATGGCACTTAATACAAAACCAGCCTTTCCTACGAGAAATCTTCAAAGAGCCACCACTAATTTCCTTTAAAGAAGGAAAATCTCTAAATGACATGCTTGTCAGAGCAAAAATATAAAGAGGTTACACATCAAAAATGTTTCCATTGTTAGAAGTCGTGAAGGCCTGTTACCCCTTGCTATCTCCTATTGTAAGATCTTGGTAAGAATCTTATAAAGTCTTGTAAGAATCTTATGAAATCTTGTAAGATCTTGGTAAGAATCTTATGACATCTTATAAGATCTTGGTAAGAATCTTATGAAATCTTATAAGATCTTGGTAAGAATCTTATAAAATCTTGTAAGATCTAAGTAAGAATGTTTTAAGATCTTGTTAGAATCTTATAAGATCTTACAAGATCTTGTAAGAATCTTGTAAGATCTTGTAAGAATCTTGTGACAAGATCTTGTAAGATTCTTGTAAGATTCTTAAATAAGATTCTTAATAAGAATCTTGATAAGAAACTTAATAAGATCTTACTAAGATCTTAATAAGATTTCCACCTGGGAAAACATTTCATGCCCTGCATTATCACTGCACTGTCAATAATGCATTTTTTATTTAATTTTATGGATCACCACTATCCATTTACAGTGCATTAGGGATATGGTGAGGAAGGTACAGCTGTACGTGTAATCATGTCCTTGAGTTTCAAGTGAATTTTAGCGAGGTTTTTGAAGTGCTCTCCTCAAATGATGGGTAAAATTTCAAAATGGACGTCAAGTTTTCCAACCTTTTCGTTAACATATACAGTGCTGTACGAGCACCAGCTGCTGAGAGGTAAATGGCTCAAAATGGTGTTTGGAAGCTCTAAGAAGCCATGAAAACAAAGCAAAACACACCAGGTAAGCTTTTGTTGATTTTCTTGTAATTAATTTTTTGTGGGTTTTTTTTACGGAATATTGTTTAATTTTGGCTCAAATTTTAATGCCTTACAAACACTTATATTACGCTTTGGTGACCTGTGCTGACTGACACTAATTAATTAAAAACAATTCACCTTTGATGTTCAAGAAAGGGAAATATCTCCACTAACATCCTTCTAACATCCATTTCTGTCATGCTCTTAGAAAACTGTACACCTGTTTTAAATTGTCCCTTTTCTGGTTTCTTCAGTTGTGCCATTTCAATTGTATTTGGCATGAATACAGCTCCACTACTCCTACCAATTGAGACATCACTGCTTTTTAAAACCACAACACTTTTTCCAGTGGGGGCTTTTGCTTTCTTGCAGTTGTCCACAAAAGTTGGCTGACTAAAGTTGTCCATCATAAACTGTTCCACGAATGCTGTCAGTAGTAGATAATTGCAGAAATAAAAGACGATTATTAAACATTCAATAGTGTGATGAGTTAATCAAGGGAGGGAAACCGTGGGTGTTAAATCATTTCCTTGGAGATGTTCTGCATTGCTTTGCAGAAGGGAAGGTAAAATGTGATGATTGAACTAATAATGTATATCCATTTAAGGATTCATTAACATGTAAGAAAGTAAATCATCATTAGTGGCCATCAACTAATGTATGTAGCATCATGATTAACAACTTTAAAACACTCAGACAGCATAAAATAAATGAATGGCTTCAATATCATCATTATCGCTTAAATATTCAGGTTATTATTTTGTCAATAGCATTTTCTTTAAATAGAAATTTAACCCATAACCTGGACTTTGGAAACTGAACTCTCATTAAAATCAATCAAATGGAACTTCAAGATTAGTCAAAATCACTCAAATGTAATTATTAATACCACTTCCGACAGCTATACAATAAAGAATGCATGTGGAACTAGACACTTATTAAATGTTGGCTACAAACAATACATCTGAGTTTCAGGCTAGGGTTAGATTAAACAGTGTAATCTACGTACCTATAACTAAATGATCATCTTTCTTATATGATTCTACAGATTGAGGGTCATGGACAGTTATACAAGACAAGGATTCAAATTCCCTGTGATTGCTTTTTGAAAAACAACCTTGTCTAAGAATTTTTGATGAGGTTTCTGCAGTTCTAGTACAAATATACTTATTTGCATTTATTTTGACAGCATCTGAAGTTATACTCAACATACCTATACTGAATTCCTACAAGACTACGCAAATGAACTCTGAGATTTCCTGCCCCATTCTTTGATTTCAATTCCCTGGTAGCAGAGTTTTCTTTCTTTTTCTTTCTTTTCCGTTGCATTCGCTTAACTGACAGGCGTGAGGAAAAGAGACCTCTGCCCTGGGTCGAAATGGATTGTGTTGAGCATGCGCAACAGACCGAACCATCACATGATGCTTTTAGCGCTATGTGGGCTAACTATCATGACAGCGGAGTAACTGTGAACAAATGCTTGAGGCAGTGGGCTCAAGTTACAGTCAGCAAACAATACAGAGAGTATGCGTTTTGTAAGCATTGTCCACGACTATGGACAGCAGTGGAATCAAAGTTCGTTTCGGCCCAGGGCAGAGGTCTATTTTCCTTGTGCCTGGATAGTAACATGGCATCACGTGACAGTTTGGTCACTAGGCAACCAAAGTGCATGCTCAACACAGTCCGTTTCGACCCAGGGCAGAGGTCTCTGTTCCTCACACCCATCAGCTCAGCAGTGAATCTGCTACCGGGTAAAGCTTAACAAGGCTCGAAAGGCTTTCTGGCGTGTAACCCACACACAGTTTCATTTGCGATGCGGTTACACCTTCCGTTTACACAACGCCGGTCGTGACCATTACCGAAACCGAGTTGATTCGAAAACACTGACAAAAGTGAAGCATTTTCAAAATTTGATACCGTTTCATCTGTCCGGTAAACGGCAAAACCGCATCGATTTGAATATGGTTACTATTTTGGTGCAAAATTTCACAATAATTTTCTCAATGAGTGCCTGGGAATGAGATCGGCATAACGTCAGCACTTGAAAACGGTGAGATTGGCACCGTGTAAATGCTTTGAAACCGTATTGTTTTTGATGCGGTTTCAAGGGCATGAACCCGTGACGATTTTAACCTGCATTCGTGTAAATGCTGCTTTAGTCTTTGAGGTATTTTACAAAAACTGAAAGAGAGGTTTTTTTTGTAGAGCTGACCTGTTGCCATGGTAACCACAATGACATCAGAACTTTCTTCAAAGTGTTGACCAACAACCAAGTTACAAAGATGTTTATAGTTTGTCAAATGACATGCAATTTTTTGTAATCTTTGATTGCCCACTATACCAACGAAAAACCCTCACAAATGTATACCAGTGCCAACTCTCACACATCGATCTCACAGATCGAGCATAATTTCTCACGCCTGACTCACAAATAGGGACAAGCTATTCTAAAACTAGAAATACGTGACTCGCAAAACCTCGCGAAGCTGGGGCCGGGTGGAAAGCCCTCTTTACACGTATTGTAGCATCAAACGAGGAGATTAAAAGGCACATAAGATTTTTTTTTATGAGCATAGTGTTTTCGTAGTTCCACGGGCTAGTTTGCGGTTGAAAATCTATTTCTGTCGCGACGTAATGTACAACGGGCGTGCAGCGCTGTCGTGTTCGATGAATTTATTTCCCACGGAAAATTATTTACCGCGGCCACAAAGCGTGTAATTTCTTTAATGCACTATTTCACAAAAAAAGATTTCTAAAAGAAAGGGAAAAGATTCTGGAGAGATAGTTCTGTATCCAGTGAATATTGATGAACATTGCAGTTGAAATTTGATCATGCACGCATATTTTTTTCGATGTATGCAAATTTTGCTCCAGACAACACCAGACAGTCTGACGTCATTGTGCGGACACCTTCAAAGATATAAACATATATCAACATATATATATATATAAATATATTTTTCGCTCGAATTCGCGCGGCTTAGCTCCGCTCGGGCCGGCTCGGCCCGACAAATTTATTAACCTCGCTTCGCGAGGAAATACTTCCATTTCATTTCAGATTTGTTATGTATTGTTTCTTTGCTCTTTATAACAATCACAAAAGCTTTCAAATGTCTACAATCCGTTTGAATGGTATTAACATGTTTGAAGGTCGTCGGAATATCTTCGGACATTTTCGGCAGCATTCGTGAGTCTTCGGAAAATCGTTGGAAATCTTCGGAAGTGGCTCGGACGTTTTCGGAAATCGCGGTCATGACAAGACAAAAATCTCACACATTTGACTCAGAATATTAGTTGGCAGGTATACAAATTGTGTAACGATCTGTATAAACGATCATATATAAAGTTTTGTTTTGAATAAAAAAAAAACTTCAAGAAAAACATTCTTAAGCTTTTAAACTCCAGTTCATCCGTCAAATGATTCAAGTTCACTTCACTGTCTACTCATTTGCTCCTATTTTGCAAAAACCTTCCTCACCTTTCCGCTGTGGAGCCACCTTTTCATTCTTTTGTATTTACGATGCATTTTCGAAGATTTTTTCATTGAAGAAATCAAGTTTTGAGGAAGAATTTTCGCCATATCAAACGAAGCCCAAACGTAGCGCTCTGAAACGTTTGAACAAGTCGTATCGCAGACTCGTTTTCATGACTTCTGCGTCTGGTATCTCGCGCGTGATCGCGTGGATGCTTGTACAATTCTTGAGAGGGCCCAGTGAGTGACCCGTTTAGCTAAAAAAATCTATAGGATTACGGATTCAATGAATAATTGCCACCAATTCGTGAATCCCACAAATGCAGTGGATTGTGGATTTTTTTTTTGCCGTTTTTTTCCTTTTTTTAACAGGATTTCGGATTTTGCTCATAATTCAGTTCGAGTCGATGCGACACATACGCGGATTCACACACCCTACTTACCCTCCCCCTCATCCTTAGAACTGAAAGCTGGGGATACAACAATTTTTTATGAAGATTTTAGGCGACACGTTTGACCTCTCGAATAATGCCGGTGTTTTTTCGGCTGGCTGGAACCGACTAAGAAACCTAAGAAAATACACGCCAACGTGCAGGAAACTCGTCTGCCTCTATCAAACGCGACATCGACAACTGAGGGTATCGAATATGTGCTTATTTCCCCGTTCCACTGGAACATTGGACGATTCAAAATATGTTCGGAAATCCTAAGGAACACTATCATGTCTATTCTTTGGAAAAAAGCGGGAAGGAAAGTGATTTATCCGTTCTTCAGCTGTCATTGCTCGAAACAGCGAAAGCCATTGAAAATGTCAGTGAAATGTGTACGCCTAGCAAGTGACTAGCGAAAGTCAAAAAATAAGCGCGTAGATTTCATCAGTTTACGAACTCATAAAACATTCTAAAGTACACACATTCTAAACTGTAAACATACCTTGCCTTGAAATGGTTCTTTTCTCAATAATCGAAGCTTGTCCGTAAAAAGTACAGAAGGCGGTAAGCGAAGTTCATGATACGACGGCTATCACACAAGGTAAATGGGAAAATTCACAGAATTTGGCCTCTTAAACTATTATCATAAAGTCACATGTCCGTGCATAACCTCATTCATATATTATTACTCTGTTCTTTTATTCGATTGGTCCTCAGTCAAATGGGAAAATTCCCAGAATTTGGCCTTTCAAACTAATCGGAAGTCACATGTTCGTGCATAATTGAACTTATTCATTGCCAGGGAAGCGTGGAGAGCCGAGTAAACAAGGGGGCAGATTAGCGCCTGTATTTTAAAACGTTTGTGTGTGTAGCATAATTGAGCGTATTTCAACGGTTTTCTCCACACTGAAGAAGGATATATACCCGAAACGTCTGTGTTTCTTTCAAACCATTTTTGACACTTTTTGATAATTATTTTTATATCAATCCAATCCGAAAACATTTTCAAGTGTCACGCATCTCCAAGGAACTTTCCTTTCTCCGTTCATTAGCATAATTGGTACTTGTCTCAGGTCGTTCTTTGCCTTATGCTGCCAATTTCGCACGGCGTATACACTGTAAATGTGTTCGACTAGATAACTTTGGCTAGTTTAAAAAGGAATAGTGCAGAACAGGCTTCAAAGAATAGCGTATTAAAACGACTTCTTTTACGATCCGTTCTTAACCGCCCAGATATCAAGATAGCACGCGAGCAAACGGGACGAAAACGGCACGCGAATAACAACGATTTGATACTCCTAATAGAACGGAGACCTGACAGTTATTTTAAGGGATTGTCCCTCGTCAGAACTTCACTCTTCGATGCGCCTCACATACGGATTCACGCACACTTACCCTCCCCCTCATCCTTAGAACTGAAAGCCGGGGATACACTTACAACAATTTTTATGAGTATTTTTGACGACACATACGACCTCTATAATAATGCCGGTGTTTTTTCGGCTGGCTGGAACCGATTGACTAAGAAAATACACGGCAACCTGCAGGAAACTCGTCTGCCCCGAACAAACGCAACAACGGAGAATATCGAATATAACTTAGGCGCTTATTTCCCCGTTCCACTGGAACATTTAACAATTCAAAATATGTTCGGAAATCCTAAGGAACAATGTATCAGATCTATCCTTTTGAAAAAAGAAGGAAAGTGATTTGGCCGTTCTTCAGCTGTCATTGCTCGAAACAGAGCGAAAGCCGTTGAAAATGTCAGTGAAATGTGTATAGATTTCGCCAGTTTAGAAACTCATAAAACATTCTAAAATGTAAACATACCTTGCCTTAAAATGGTTCTTTTCTCAATAATCGAAGCTTGTCCGTAAAAAGTACAGAAGGCGGTTAGCGAAGTTCATGATACGACGGCTATCACACAAGGTAAATGGGAAAATTCAGAGAATTTGGCCTCTTAAACTATTATCATAAAGTCACATGTCCGTGTATAATCTCATTCATATATTATTACTTTGTTCTTTTATTCGATTGGTCCTCAGTCAAATGGGAAAATCCCTAAAATTTGGCCACTCAAACTAGCCGGAAGTCACTGTCAGTCGCTGTTCAATTAATTGGTCTCTTAGCAGTCTTGACAGATAGAGGTTAAAATAAATATAATGCTGCATGAAGAGCCGAGTAAACAAGAGGACATATTAGCAGGATTAGCGATAGCACTTGTGAGTGTAGCAAACTTGCTACCTGTCTCGTCCTATGCCGGGCCCTTATGCTGCGAATTTCGCACGGCGTGTACACTGTAAATGTGTTCGACTAGATAACTTTGGCTAGTCTAAAAAGGAATAGTGCAGTACAGGCTTCTTGTATGATCCGTTCTTGACCGCCCAGTTATCAAGGAAGCATGCAAGCAAACGCGAAAACAGCACGCGAGAAACAACGATTAGAGCGGAGACCTGACAGAATGAGTTATTTCAAGGAATTGTCCCTCGCCAGAACTTCACTCCTCATCGTAGTCAAGTGTGTATGTAGTAGTTAGCTTTCCGCATGCATGGAAGTAAAATGTATCAAAACTGAAAGCGGAAGTGGATCAAGTCTCTCACGCTATCGTAACTCTCTGATCAACAAAAGTATTTAGATCAAATTGCACATGTAGTCGAACCGGTGCTAACGTCGGAGTTTCAAATTGTATCTGTATTGTATTAAAAGCAGTAAACAGAAGCTTCGTCCAGGATCGATCGGGTAAGCCACGAATAAATGAAATACAACCCCCAATGGAATTCACTTGGAGAAATTAGCTCCCTTAAAGCTGTCGCCTTACCTCAGTAATTAACGAGGAAAGAAACTGCGTCGCTCTCAGTGATCACTCGGATCGAGACAAACCTCAAGCTCTGAAAATGTACAGATGAAACGTAAGCTCAATTGGAAATTTATACACTGTTTTGCTCAAAACGTCCTGAAGCGTTACCACTCATCTTACCTTTGATCTGGAGCAATAAGGCATTCGCTCCCGCTTTGATTGAAAATTAGCATTAGCTCTCCGAACGGTGGCTAGTAATTGATCCTGTTAACTAAGAAGGCGACCAACGAAGCTCGGCGGCACAGGTAATGGAGAAAAAATTGTCAAATTCCTCTAAATTAGGGTCTTGTCTTGATGAAAGTCACGTGATCGTTAAAACTGAGGTGTATCGTGACACAGCAAGCCATACACTCGATTGCAAACACGTTGACACCTAAAAAGCATAAACCGTGAACGATGAGACCCAGTGGCTTTATGGGTATAAGTGTACTTAATTTATTTGCATTATATTCTATCATGTTCTATTCTCGTGCGACGGTTGATGACCAAAATTAGTTGCATGTGGTGAAAGATGGAAACTGTCCAAGCTTTCCTTAAAGTGTCTTAGTTGGCCAACAAGGGCCAATTTGAGTGATATACAATTCGCGATTTGCGTAAGTTCAAAACAGGCAATGAACTTAAGCAATGTTTGGTAGAAAATTATTCGGAAGAATTAAGTCAGCACTGTGTTATTTATTGCAAAGAATGAGAATGGTAAATTAAACACTACCCACAAATCCGTTGGGTCTGATCGTTCACGGTTTATGCTTTTTTAGGTGTCAACGTTTTTGCAATCGAGTGTACACACAGTGTCATCATGCTCTGTGCACGTGCCCTAAATGTATGCGTGCATGACAAAACTTCAAAGCCTCCTATTTCCTTTGAGGTCCTTTGACGGGAAACAGGATATGTCTGCGAAGAGGCTAACTTCCAGAAGCTCCGTGAATTACTATATTCTTTCTAATGCCCATTTTTCTCAGGAATAAAACTTTAGCTTATGCACACGAAACTCGCCAGCCGCGTGGAGACATAAGGGGAAACAATAGAATATAACTTAGGACGTTATTCACTCATCTTGGTTATTTCAATAGTTCATTATTTTTCTGTAGCATAGCAACGGGTGATTCGAGTCACTGGTGGCAAGTTTTCCCGCCAGGCGGAAGTGGACTTAAGAACGGCTTGGAAAGTGAAAACGAAAGTGAAACTTTCAAAGCTTTTTTTTTATTAATAACAAACGCAGCTGGTTTTTATCTTGAATTTAGAAATAAACAATTCGACTTCGAAATCTTGTTGAGTCGAACCTCGTTTATTCGCACTCTACACGTGAGAAAGTGATTTATTGATCCAGCCCCACTAAATAAACAAACTTCTGTGAGGAAGTATGCTATAACACAGCAACCCGAATGTACTTAAACACATTCTGCGCTTCGTTTGTAAACTGAAGCCTTTTATTCCGACGTTTAAGATCGTTTAACGCAAGTTTAACGTTTGAAGTGGGTCAAGTTGCACTGAATTTTGAAGAATGTAAATAACCAACGGCGCCCTTGGTGTTATATGAATAAAATTAAAAATATACAATGAATGTGAAATTGACGTTCTGGGCCCAGTTGCTCGAAGCATGGTTAACGCTAACCCAGGTTAAATGCCATGACAACCTATACGTTTTAATACCTCTTAACCAATGGTTAGCGCTAACCTTGCTTCGAGCAACTCAGCCCTGAGCTACATGGCGGGGGGTTAAAATTCTTGACTGGAGAGTATGTAAAATTCTTGAGGTTTTTCAGTATAATTGTTTCGGAACGATATGTTTACATTGCGTTTGTATCTCGGACGGAATGCCCCGCTTCAAGAAATTGTTTCCATAGCTGATCGGTCGATAATGTCATTTATTTATTCATATAACAACAGGGATGCCGTTTGTCATTTCCGTTCTTGGCTGAAGAAGGTTGCGGCAGCAACTAAAACGTCTCGACATAGTTTTGAAACCCAGTGTCAACTTTTAACCCTTTTGATTTTTAACAATGCCTGGCTACAAACAAAGGTTTGCCAGAAACCAAATATTTTTAAGCGCCAGATATGTATGCAGCTGGTCACGTGTTTGTGAAAAGTGTTGCTGATCTGTACTGCCTGAGTGGTAACGGAAACGGAGGGGCTTTTACTTGGTCACGCCCCGAATAACTGCCCCTAGGTTACCGAATATATCGCACACTCAGCACAGAAAACTATTCCCACAGTGGACTCTGTAACGACTCCTGTGTGCAATTATTTCAAGCTGCATTTCTACATCATAAAACGCGTATTGTGTTACTTAAGCGATCCGTTTCTGTCACGCGCTTGTGGTAATTCGTTTTGATGCGTGTAATCGTAATTAGCGTTGTCGCTCATAACTACAAAAGGGACTCTTTTGTCGGACTGTCCATTTGAGCTGCGCGTAACTTCAAGGGAGAATTGTCGCAGTTCTGTAGGATTTTTTGTCCAACCCCAGCCCCCGTTTCCAAGTTGTCTCTACAACTTTGTTGCTGAGTAAATAAAGATTGTCAAGCCTGCGTGACTCCGATCCCTCGCGTGTTTTAGCCTTTTCCATAATATCGCTGGCACGAGTGCACCCTTTACATAACGTCCACTTTTGTACGAAATCAGGGGTGGATCTCTGTATTTCGCTAAGTTCTGAGAGGTTACTGTCTAATGAAAAGCCAGTTGTTCATGAGTACTGACTTTAGGTCAGGCACTGCTGGATGATACTTCGTTACAAAAGGCAAGATTCTGTTTTGTTCCCTTTGTTTTTGTTGGAGTGCTAGGTTCCAGTCCTCTAATGTCACTTCTAAAAGGGCCCTTCGGATAAAAATCTTCTGGGTACCCTCTCTCTGGAAGGTGCCATTTGAACTTGGAAGTCCAAGAGTCTCTCCCTTCATGAACCGTCTTAAAGTTAGCACCACCTTGTACAGTATAATAAACAGCACCACAGGAAAGTACTGCTCTGTAGCTTTCATTTGGATGGTCAAAATTTAGGATTTCATCCACAGACTCAAAAGTTAGAAACACGTTGCACAGCATACTCTTTTAAATCTTCAGTTAAGACATATTTATTTCGTAAATTTTATCAATTAGAGTAGGTTTTTTAATGTGACTATGAAGTTTCTTTTATATATATATGTATTTTTCTCACATTTGTAATTGGCATTTTTATAGAGTTGTAAAGCATTGAGACTTAGTGTAATGCTTAATTATATATTATTATTATTATTATTATTATTATTATTATTATTATTATTATAATAAACAGCACCACATGAAAGTAGTGCATAGTAGCCTTCGTAGTAATAGCCAATAGTCACACACGTTGAAAGCTTCATTTTAAGCTTCTTTGCAGTGATGCATGCCACTGTGCAATGCAACTAAGCAAACAACACTATGAAGTACACGTTCTAAAATATATTTATAGTTCACTTTCGCAAGGCCTTCACTTTCCTGTTACCACTTTTAACAAAATGTACAATATAATACAGACAAAAAACCCTGGTAAGGTAGATGGGGGGTGGGGGGGGGGGGGGTTAAAGAGCTTCTTTCTTCATTACTTTTTCTAAATTGACAGGTACAAAGAAACCAATTACAACTACCTTGGACGATTTAGTTCCCAGAATCTTTTCTCCCTCTCTCGAGAAAACTTGAACCGATATAAGATTTGTTAAATTTACAGTTTTTTTCAAATTAGATCAAAAACAAAACCTCAAGTGGAAAAAAATGTTACTACTAATACTGCTACTACACTACTGGCTATACGTTAGGATACGACCATTTACATTTCCAGTCTTATTTGTGACAAGGCTTTTTTTTTAAGTTTCATTATGATTCCTAATGTTTGAAGTCAAAGCAAAATCGACCGAATTTTCCTCCAAACTGAGGGCAATGCATAGAGTTCATTTAGTGTAGTTCGTCAACGCTGTTCTAGATTTTACAACAGTGATTCGTCCTAAATTGGAAATAACTGCTTCATCCCCACTTTAAGCCTTCAAGCCCCAATTAGATAGTGATCAAGATCCATTTTCTCTTTACCATATCATGGCTTTATCAAACAAACAGGCCATGAGAAAAAAAAAAAGGTAGCTCACCTTATTTACGTGCCACTGTATTTAGCGAAGAAAACTTAGGGGAGACACTCTTCAGATCGAATTGAAATTTGGAAATGTTGGTTTTTGAGGAGAGAGGAAACCGGAGTATTTGGAGGAAAACCTCTTGGAGCAAGGACGAGAACTAACAACACACTCAACCCACATGACGCCAAGTCTGGGAATCGAATCCGGGCCACTTTGATGTGAGGAGAGTGCTCTCAGCACTGCGCCATCCCTGCTCCCAAAGGAAATAATCGAAAGAAATAAAGGAAAGAATCGCCAAACATAAAACATTCCTCTACATAGTTCCTCCAGAAATTAGTAGAAAACTGGTAAAAAAAAAAAAGCATGCATGTTGATCATGGGGCTATGAAGGATTAAATGTCACGGGTAAATGGAGAATAAAAGAAGCCGTGCATGAAACAACCATGGTTCCAACGGTAAACAGTTAGCTGATAAGTCTACATGTCGACAAACTGCATCAAATTATGAGGTATACCGACATTGAAATTCGCTTATCTTGCAACGGTAAACTGAAAAGATTGAGTTCAGCCAGGTATCTTTGCAGAACAACACCATGGCGTACACCTGCTTCTAAAGCAAAGGATCCTTGTCTCTATTTCCACAAAAGCATTTCATGGCATTCCTAGGCACTTTGACTGAGTTCCTGCTTTCTTTTTTAGTCTCCTTCTTAGATTGTTGTCTTCTGTTGTCTTCAGATGTTTCGAATTGATCCCCAATACTCTTCAATTGGTGTCCAATAATTAGGAGTTCTCCTTCTGATGGTACTCCAGATTTCCATTGCATGGCTTGGAGCACACGATGACCTGAACACAATCAAACAAAACTTTATCATAATTATAAAGTGAAAATCACAAGGCAAACAACATCGGTACCTACAAGTGCCTTCAGCTCAGGCAGTTTGTCAATGTTACCACTTCGTTCACTTTGCTTCATTCACTTCATCAACCTTCCTCCACCATCAGTCACCTTCATCCATCCATCCATCCATCCATCCATCCATCCATCCATCCATCCATCCATCCATCCATCCATCCATCCATCCATCCATCCATCCATCCATCCATCCATCCATCTACTATTACTCACCTTCAACTACCAACCAACTTCACCAGCTACGAAATTAACCTTCATTCACCTTCATCTATTTACAATCACTTTGACTCACTTTAAGTCATTTCCATCCACATTCACTCACCTATACCGTCGTTCACACACTATTCTGTACCAGTCATAATCTACTACTCTGTAGTGTATGTTTAGGTGTTATAAAGTGAACCCATGAAATTCCTAGTGAGTGTTAACTCTATCCCATCTGGCCTCATAGCTTAGCCAGTACAGCATTGAATGATCAAATCTGGAGGATTCCTGCCGAGGTCAAATATTCTTTTCTTTGTCTCGTGTGGTCTCCCATTTACTTACTGGGACTAACGCTCAGTAACAATTTCATGAGTTCGCTTTAGCACTAACATACACTTGAGTTAAATCACCAAAAATTCATTTGTACTGTATGTAGACTTGCCCATAGTCGCTCATTCTATATACACTAGAATCAAACTGATGGCTGGCCTTATACTCGATTTACAACATAACTAACACATATCAGTAATTGTGATTAAGGCACCGAGATGACAGTATTTTTGTGTGCATGCAGCTTCTAAATATTTCAAAATGTGTTTGTTTTTTGTTTTTTTTTTGCAAATTCAGAAGACGAATACGTACATCAATGGGTTTCTATTTCAAATATAACTTCTTGTGGTGTGCTCTAACATGGGAATAATGGTAGGATAAAGTCAAACTTTTCACTTACTTTATATGCTTATAACTATTAATAATAATGATAATATAATAATAATAGTAATAATTTATTTACTTCTATTGTGCGTGTTGCATGACTCCATCTGCCTCTCCGTTCTTCTTGCAGTCTCTTGAGTAGTCACATCCTTTAAGATGCCACTGAATCCAACACATTTCACATTCCTGCAACACCTGTTTTTAGAAGGGGGGTCTGGGTAGATGACCCAACCCCTGGAGTTTGTGACTTTTGCATACTGAAAACAGAGAGGTCCACTGATGTTTCCTTCGGTGGCAGCTAAAACATCCATGAGACATCTATAAGACAACCAACCATTGTCTTGGAAATCCTTGCTGATGACTGCGATAATTGCTCCTGAGCCATTTGCAACTGTCAGTACTTCATAGGTTGGATCAAAATTTAATTGAAAATTTCCAGGATCTGAAAAAAAAAAAAACATATTTTATGAACAGCTATCCATGTCCAATCCACCATACCAAACAAGGTGACAACTGTTACTTTAACCCACAATACCTAGCATAAGAAAGCCCTAAGGACGCTTATAAAGATGCACAGAAAAGTTCTAAAAAGTTCATACCTAGCATACACAATGTTGTTAGCACAGGGACGAATTTCGCCAAAAAAATAGTAATTTCTATGTGAATATAGGCTGTGTTATGTGGTAAAATATACAGCTGCCACCTTTTTTCGTTAAGTGGATTATGCGAATCAGTGTTCTAAATGATCAAAGCCCAGAGAACTGACAAAGTGCTCACTCGCGGTTTTTAACCTGTTTAAAGACGCACAGTGGTCAATGCTTACCACGCAACTAGTCTCCTACCTATTATTGAGTGCCATCCTCGATCAAAAAGAAACAAAGACACAAACATTTAAGTTACATTATATAGAAGAAAGATACTTACAGTTATCTAGTCGCAGTGCGATGCCAGTCTAGCGCTCAACTGAGCTAGCAGGCCAACTGCATTTTTGCTGTTGTTTTTTTTTGCAACAATCTGGTTGCGTAGATAACTGCGAGAATCCTTCTATATAATCTTTCATGTGCAGTACAAATACATGCTTCATATTATTATATTTAAGTTACATAATACAGAGGTTTTGCAAGTGCTCAAAGATTTCAATGTACAGGATTGACTACACAGGTTTTGAACTAGATGTTCTTACGGTGTCTTGCTTGACTGCCCGAGTGCACATCGATTTTAAACAAAACTTCCAGGGGTGTGAATATGGTCCCCAGTAAAACAAGCACGAACTACTGTAACCACGAGCTACTGTAGGGTAAGGCTAGGTCAAACAGTTACTGAATCCAGCTCTAGTAAGTTCCAACAGCATTAATTTGTTTTACAGACTACCTTCGGAGAGTAACATTTAATAGTAATTTAATTTTAAAACAACAGCTCAATAGCTCAACTGGATATTTGTTTGGCCAAGCATAGATGCACATGGCAACTAACAATCAAGACCAAAATTAATGATGGCATAAAAGAGTATTATCAGAGCCAGCTGGTCGACATAAAGTTATGGCAACCACCGACTATCAATTTTCAGAGAAACATGCATGCAGGTAAGGGGAGAAAACAAAATAACGTATGTACTTTGATTATGTGCTCCTGAGCTCTAGAACTAAACATATTTTATCTGTTCTGGCCACGGCCATCCATTATACTAACTTGTTCACTACCAAATACCAAAGTTTCAATGAACTTGTTTCTACCATAATGATCACCAAAAGTTCATTTTATTTAAGGGATAAAGTTTAATAAGTACTCAACTGATGTACGTATTTAAGTTAACCAACCCTGCTAAATTTGTTTTGTTTGCCACATCTATTTGCTGTTAATCAAGACTTATATCAAGGGTGTTATTTCATGCAATGAAAGCTGTAAAATAAGCTTTTAGTTTAGGGGTTTACCTAGTACAAATTATTAAAAGCCTTCCTTAACTCTTACATATCGAAGTCAAAGTTTTCACATCATATTCTATCAAAAAGTAATAATTACTTCATTCATTTTGATAATGTATTTTGCAAGGATTGTATTTTTTGTACAGCGTATAAGCAGGATATGAAGATTATAGGGCGAGATGTAAGTATGTGATAAATCAGTGGTTACAATAACGTGTAAGTTCATGCCCCTACCTTCATTTGAATCCTCCACATGGTTTTTAAGGCACCTCATCAGATCGTCAATCCATTTGGAGTCATCATGATTGCACACAATAAAAGCATGATAATTGATTGTTTCTGGTTGAAGTGGGAAACTGATTGGACAGCTACTACTCAGACTGACTTCCAGCTTCTTACAGATGTCAGAGATCTTTACAGAGGAAGCTTGCATCAGGGACTCACCAATAGCCAATAACTGGTTGATGGGGGATGCTGGACTTATGCTTGAACTGCTTGGCTTTCTACACATACACTGTGGGGAAAAATAATCAGGTTATCAACGGTCTATATCCATTGATTAAGCACGTATAATTCTAGGTTTCATTCTGTTGATTTTCACCATCTACTTCTTGCTAAACTTAAGGTCTTCAATGCAGTTTTACCAGGATTATAAATTTACAGATGACGAAGACATGATCAAGCATGGCAGCCACAGATGCTACCATACAGTGTGTTTTCAAAAAGCATCACTATCTAGAGCTAGTGTAGACTGTAACTATTATTATGGTTTCAAGCTTATGTATTTAGCTCTTTTCAAAGGGATCTGCAGACGCACATTTCAGAGCTTAACCACATTACGGGCGTCAACAACAAGTTTACTCTGTAAAAAATCAAAGCAATTGTCAAAGCAAACATGCAAATTGTTTACACCAATGCTGCCACAAAAGCAAAATTCAGATTGGTGCCCTGATTACTTTGGTATTGTTAGCAGCAGGTAAAATTCTTTCTTCCAACATATTTTGATCCCCTAGGTAAAATTTTATAGATGGGACAAAGTTTTGCAGCTCAGTTCAATATTTCTCAAACCAAATAAATTGAAAGTCAGGCTAGTAGTATTGAAAGTAGAAAAGCTAACTCACTTTTGTAAACTCTACAAGTCTTTTTAGGTAACATTTAGCTTGTTTCACAGATGCTAGGTGTGTACCTTTAATTTTATTTTATTTCCCTGTTCGTGCTCTGGCACTTCTCTAACATCTGACTCATCAAGAGAATCTGCAAAACAAACATAAGAAGCTTTTAATTAATGGTTTATAAGACCTTACTAGAAACACCTTCAAAACACTCCTCATTAGTAGGCAGTGTTTTTCTCCTGTGCTAATTTCCAACCGTCTAAAACCACTCGGCTGTGCCTTGTGGTTTTAAACTGGATAAAACACTCCTGCTCATTTTTTAAACATTATGTAATGATTTGTCCAAATGAAATTGCATCCAAGTTGAAGCAAATCCAAGTTAATAGGCTTGAAAATAAAGCAAGCAAAATGACCCTTCTCACAGGCCAGTAAGTCATGATGAGAGGCGACCACTGACCGGCATTGTCTTGACTTTAACCTTGCCTTAATTACATTTAGCCACATGAATTAGCAGGGATGAGTTACAGTAATATGCTGACGAGACTCAAGTCAACACACGAGGAGACTACATAAACATGCAGGTACATGTAAAAAGTTTAAGTTAGCCCAGACCATACTGTGTACTTCCCATTGTGCACCAGCCGTCTCCAGAGGTTTTTCAAAATTCAGCAAAATTGGCAAAGTGGTTATTTCCTACCCCTTTTGCAGTAAAAATACATAACTTACGGGGCAAAAAAAAAAAAAACACCCCCTTGGTCTAAGATAGTTAAAATTACTTATTATGGAATAAAATGCACTAGTTGCCCATTAAAAATTTTCCAAAAAACAAACTTGAAGGTAAAAATTTTCGAAATTTTTATGAAATTTGATCCGTGCGTCACATGGGCAAAATTTGATCCGTCTCGAGAGCATGTGTTTGTTTACATAAGATTACACAGTTGTCACGCTTTCTCAATGAAAATAATAAGAAAAACACACAGAAAGCTTTAATAAATAGAAAATTTATTCAGAAAAGTCTTTGTTTACGCCTTAGAAAGAAACTTGTATAATTCTAAATGCGAGACGAGAAGCGCAAGCGATTTGAAGGAACTACAAGTCCATTTCCAAGCGAATTTTTCGGCCTGTATGGGGCACATTCTTCAAAAATTTCCCAAAAACTGTTCAGAATACAAAGAATCGGTCAATTAGAATAGTATTTCAGTACAAATTCACAATCAAACCTGTAATTTTTTGGCTGTTGAATTCCCAGAAGTACTCAAAAAATTTCGTAGAAAGATTGTGGCCAGAATAATGTTTTGAGATGTCCACTCGTTCCTCGCTTGGATAAAACAAAAATATGTCCTCGAAGCACAATTTCTTCCCCATTATTTCTCCGATTTCCGCTATCAAAACTGGTGAGTATTCCGTAGTAGTTCCTCTTTCAATTTACCATTTCGAAAAGGTGTGTTTTTCTTCGGAAAACGCGAAAATCAGCGACTTAAAATTTAGCTGCACAGCCCACGAGGCAACAAAAATTGAAATTTGACTCCCCTTCCTATAGACAAAAAGCTCTTTTGTCTAGGTCCCCCAAAGACCTAAAAGTATATGCGCAGTAAGTGGATTCTGATTGGTCATTCCTTTCTGAATACAATGAGAATAGGGGACAAACAATATCTTCTAGGGAGGGGTAGGACCCAAAATCACGGCTGGTTTTGGCTGGCACCGTGCGTAATGGGTTAAGTAACTCATTGTACACGGTTTAAGCCCAGCAGGACTATTTAGAAGTTTGTACTGTGTAATGAGTTGGCCAGGCCAGGAGTAGTGACTGATGTATCAACAACCTGAACCAAACTCATCTTTGGATCAATTAAGTCAATTAAGAAGGAAACCTTTCTCTCAAGTAGACCTGATGATGTCGTTTGGTTCAGGTCAGTTGACATACATGTCTTTCTACTAGATGCTCATGTACCTTTAATGTGTAGCTCTTCTTCAAGATTTGAAGTTAACCAGGAACGCACGCGTTCTATTCGTAGCTCTTCTGGGCAAGCATGCCCCATAGGCAGATCATTCAAGCACAGATGTTCATTGAGTGGTTCACAGAGTTGTGTCTGCGGATCATCACATTGTTGACATTGTTTAAATGTAGATCTCATGGGTGCGACATGAACCCTTTCGTTGAAACTATTCATACCAGAAGTTTTGTTTCTACAAAAGCTTCGTTTCCACAACAATAACATCACCACGAAGCACAATGGTAAAAGAGCTCCAATCACCACAACAAGTTTTATAATAGTGTTTGTAAAAAGTTGCATTGTAGGTGTCAAACATGGTTGACAGTGGTTGTAGGAGTTCACATGAGGTGGTACATGTAGAACATTGTCTATCAGTAGCCCAACATTCATAGTCCTCTCAGTGTTGCCACAAATGAGCCCATAAAAAGACCAGTTTTCACCAATGTTTCGCATGAATGGCAGAGTCAACAATTCTGAACAATTCAAACATGTTTCGACTCTTGTACTTCTTCTCTTGGTGGAAAATGGCATAAAACACCATTTTGAGGATGCTCGGCAGAATCCCTTTTGGCAAATTTTCCTAGAGTTGAAAATTTGCGTAGAGTTCTTCTTCAATCTTATCCTCACATAACTACAAGGAGACCAAACTATCCGTTTTTTACCGATTATCTCAAATACACAAGAGTAGATCACTTCAAAGTTGTCTTGTAATGGCTGAATCATAAGATGTTTCATCTTTGCCTTGAAGTGTCTGCATCTAGCCTGGCGGTTCTTTGTAGGTACAAAATTACTGTTGCTACTTTCTTCAAGTTCTTTTAGCAAGTGGTGATGTTGATCCTCAGTGCCATTAGCAATCACTTTTCTTTTAAGTTGAATTTTTGTTGTTCCTTCTCCTTTATTGTGTCCGTTATGGCGTGTCAGCGAAATGGAAGACAGCTCAAGCATGTTCTTGGCATTTGCATAACTACCATGACGAGTCAAAACTTCCACAGGTTGCTTGTTACCATTATTTGCAGAGAATGGATGTCCCTTGAAATGGCACAGCATTTCTTGGTGTCTACACTGAGCTGCCAGATGAATAGGTGGCATAAATTCAACATTCAAATGGCTTTCATTTCCATTGAGAACTTCTGCAATGTGTTTGTGCTTGTTCTGCTCGTGTCTGCTGCTAACATTACTTCCATGCTGAGTTAAAACATCTGCGACTTGTGTGTGGCCATGCTTTGATGCCAAATAAAGAGATGCATTTTGTCTTATGGAACTTCTAGCACTGACATCACTGCTGTGATGCAAAAAAGCATCAGCCACCTCTCTGTGCTCATTTTGTGCCGCCAAATGAAGATGGGTTTCTTGCCATGGGACATTTTGAGCAATGAGAAGACTGCATTGTTGTATGGATACTTCTGGATATGTATGTATGGATACTTTCTGTGCTGCCACATGAAGAGGAGTTTCTGGCCATGGAACATTTCGAGAGTTTGCTTTACCACCAAGTTCTAGAAGAAACACGGCAGTGTGCTGTTGGCCATTTTGTGCTGTCAAATGAAGAAGGATTTCTTGCCTTGGTGAGTTTCGAGCATTTACATCACTTCCATTTTGCACCAGAATGTCAGCCACCTGTTTGTGCCCATTTTGTGCCACATGATGCTGCGGCATGTTTTGCCAAGGGGTACTTCTAGCCCTGGCATCACTTTCGTATTGATATATAACGTCCATCACCTGTCTGTGCCCATTTCGAAAGGCCAGATGAAGAGGGATTTCTTTCCCTGGAACATTTTGAACGTTGACTTTACTTCCACGTTGTAATAAAAATTCTGCAATGTTCTGGTGACCACTTTTTGATGCCAAATGAAGAGGAGTTTCTTGACTTAAGAAGTTTCGGGCATTAACATCACTTCCTTGTTCCACCAGAATGTCAGCCACCTGTTTGTGCACGTTTTGAGCAGCAGCATGAAGAGGAGTTTCTCGCCATGGGACATTTCGAGAGTTCAGTTTACCACCATGTTGTATTAGAAACTCTACAATGTGCTGGTGGCCATTTCGTGCTGCCAAATGAAGGGGGCTTTCTTGCCTTGGGAAGTTTCGAGCATTGACATCACTTCCTCCTTGCAATAAAATGTCTGCCACCTGTCTGTGCCCATTTTGTGCTGCAAGATGAAGTGGTGTGTTTTGTGAAGGGGCATTTCTAGCATCAACATCACTACCATGTTGCAAAAGAATGTCAACCACCTGTCCATGCCCATTTCGCGACGCCAAATGAAGAGGAGTGTCCTGCAGCGGGACATTTCGAATGTTGACTTTACTTCCATGTTGTATCAAATATTCTGCAATGTACGGGTGGCCATTTTGTGCCGCCAAATGAAGAGGAGTTTCTTGCTTCGGGAAGTTTCGAGCATTGACATTACCACCGCTTTGCACTAAGATGTCTACAAGATCTTTGAAACCGTTCTTTGACGCTAGGTGAAGAGGAGTTTCTTTAAGAAAACCTGGAGCATCCACGTAGAGACCGCAATGGAGAAGAAGTTTAGAAATACGAGTGTATCCACTGCCAACTGCCCAGTGAAGAATTTGGCCCTCTGTTAAGACAAATAAAACATTCAATCACATTTCACACCAAGAATAAAACCTTGCTTCAATTCAGCAACATGCAACAGCTCAACTTTTTGCAGCTGCTTAAGTTGTGTATGCAATTGGGCAGGTTTCTCATTTCCTATCTTTCATCAATACAATAATTATTATTATTATGCACATGTAGTTTATAATCAACTATGGGAATTTTCAAATTTCACAAGACTGTTATGAATAAATGTTTCACCACTGATCTTTTGGAATCACAGAACTGTGATCAGTTACATACCTTCTCATAAAAAGGAAGCTACAGGCTGTGTGAAGATAGCCGGGCAGTTTGACTGCACACCACGTATATCAAGTAGTGCAGCTAAATTATTCATTGCATAACACTAGTCTTACCTCCAAGTTTGAGTCCTACCAGTACTGTTACCAAAACACACGCTAAGAAAACGCCTCTGTATTTTAAGCCTGGATCACACTTTCTCGGTGGCCTCGCATGATTGTGTTGGCCGTGTTCTGTTAAAAAAAATGCACAAAATAAGAATACCAGGACTGATTAGCAAAGAGAATAAAAAGATGTTTGTGGCTAAATGTTAATGTTAAATAATAGCAATCTTCTGACTAATAACATGATCAGTGTTTGCATCATGAGAAACTCAGAAAAAATCCGAGCTCCAGATGGGATTTGAACCCATAACCCTCCGTGATCTAGTCGGCTGCTCTAACCACTGAGCTACTGGAGACTCCATTGTGAGCAAGGGTGAAATGTGGGTCTTTGACTAGAACTGCATCACCCACAGTCAAATCAATATAGGATCATATAACTCATAACTGCATTGCGCAGTCACATTAAGGCATATCCGAGATACAACCATCCAACCACCAACGCGAGTCTTTATTAGAAATAATATCGTGATAAGTTTTTGCATCATGGAAAACTCGGAAAAAATCTGAGCTCCAGATGGGATAACTAATGAACTAAAATAGCTGCGGCTCATTCCCAAAAGCAACAATTTTCTAATAGTTGCCTCTAAAATTTAGCACAAATAATAGCTTTCCTTGAACAGTTAGCCACTGTTGGTCCAAACTAATATTCTAAGCTTGGGACTGGGGAGCACTGAACGACTGGAAAAAACAGCAATAAATAAAACAATACCTTTGGGCTTTAATTTGCTGTTCTTGTTTTACTAGCCCGATGTACAGTTGCTTCACAACTGGCATCACCTTTGCCAAATAAACTTTCTAGTAGAAAGTATCACTCCCTAGTAGAAAGTATCATCGTGGGAAACTCCGAAAAAATCTGAGCTCCAGATGGGATTTGAACCCACGTGATCTAGTCAGCTGCTCTAACCACTGAGCTACTGGAGACTCCATGGTGAACTAGGGTAAAATGTCAGTCTTTGACTAGAACTGCATCACGCAGGCACAGTCAAATCAATGTAGGCCCATATGGCTCATAACTGCATTGCAGTTACATTAAGGCATATCAGAGATGCAGCAATCCAACCACCAAAGCGAGTCTTCATTAGAAATGACATCATGATCAGTTTTTCCATGATGGGAAACTTGGAAAAAATCCGAGCTCCTGGCAGGCACATAACTGCATCAGGCAGTCACATTAAGGCACATCAAACAGGCAGATACCTACATCACGCAGTCACATTAAGGCACATCAAACAGGCACATAACTGCATCACGCAGTCACATTAAGGCACATCAAACAGGCACATAACTGCATCACGCAGTCACATTGAGGCACATCAAACAGGCACATAACTGCATCACGCAGTCACATTAGGGCACGTCAAACAGGCACAGAACTGCATCAGGCAGTCACACATTAAGGCACGTCAAACAGGCACATAACTGCATCACACAGTCACATTAAGGTCATAAAGTGGGCACACACATGTAACTGCATCACGCAGTCACATTAAGGCACGTCAAACAGGCACATAACTGAAACGCACAGTCACGTTAAGGCCATCAAGCAGGTACATACATGTAACTGCATCACGCAGTCACATTAAGACATGCCAAACAGGCACATAACTGCATCACAGTCACATTTACGCATGTCAAACAGGCACATACATGTAACTGCATCACGCAGTCACATTAAGACACATCAAACAGGCACATAACTGCATCAAGCAGTCCCGTTAAGGCATGTCAAACAGGCACATAAATGCATCACGCAGTCACGTTAAGGCACGTCAAACAGGCACATAACTGCATCACGCAGTCACGTTAAGGCACTCCTAACAGGCATAACTGCATCACGCAGTCACATTAAGGCACGTCAAACAGGCACATAACTGCATCACGCAGTCACATTAAGGCCCGTCAAACAGGCACATAACTGCATCACGCAGTCACATTAAGGCACGTCAAACAGGCACATAACTGCATCGCGCAGTCACATTAAGGCCATCAAGCAGGTACATACATGTAACTGCATCACACAGTCACATTAAGACACGTCAACCAGGCACATAACTGCATCACAATCACATTAAGGCACGTCAAACGGGCACATACATGTAACTGCATCACGCAGTCACATTAAGACACATCAGTCACGTTAAGTTACATCAGAGATGCAGCCATCCAAACATGATAAGTTTTTGCATCATGGAAAACTCGGAAAAAATCCGAGCTCCAGATGGGATGACTAATGAACTAAAATAGCTGCGGCCCATACTCAAGAGCAACGATTTTCTAATAGTTGCCCCTAAAATTTAGCACAAACAATAGCTTTACTTGAACAGTTAGCCACTGTTGGTCCCAAACTAATATATTTCTAAGCTTGGGACTGGGGAGCACTGAAAGGCTGAAAAACAGCAATAAATAAAACAATACCTTTGGGCTTTGCTGTCCTTGTTTTACCAGCCTGATGTACAGTTGCTTCACAACTGGCATCACCTTTGCCAAATATACTTTCTAATAGAAAGCTTTTGGTGGTGGACAACTCAGTTTTAACCTTCTTATCCGAAGGTGCAGCTTGTGGCATAGAAGAGTTATCTTCTTCCTTTTGCCATTTGTTCAGCCATTCAGAAAGGCTGTAGGAAAATCCCCATTTGGATACTGGCTCATCTTCCTTGCTGTCTGCTGGTTCTATCTTCTCAGCAGGAATCTTGCTGGAGGGCCCTTCCTCGCAAATGATTAGTCTGTCGTGTGGTTCTGGTTTGCATATCCCATCACTTGTGCAAGGTTCTGTGTGTAACAATAACTTAATTACAACTTCTTTTAATTACCAGCTTCTGTAAAAATGTATCAATAACCCACAAGCAAACAAAGGAATCTGTTTCCTTGTTGAAAAGGGCTTTTAATTCAGACAAATGACAGAAGTTGGAATGGGTAAGCAGTACCCACTGAATGATAAACCATGCAAGTTGTTGAATACATAGAAAACACTAATTAAACAGAAAGTTTCTCGCAGTTATATACGCAACCAGACTGTTGCAAAAAAACCTGAAAAAAAATTCAGGCCTGAATGGGATTTGAGCCCATGACCTCTACAATGCCAGTGCAGTGCTCTACCAACTGAGCTATCAAGCCAACTGGGAGCTGGTCATGTGTAGTTAGAGCACTGCACCGGCATCGCAGAGGTCATGGGTTCAAATCCCGTTCAAGCCTGAATTTTTACCAGATTTTTTCACAACAGTCTGAGCTGGTTGCGTATATAACTGCGAGAACTTTCCTATTAATATTTCAATCTCTCATCCACAGTGCACATACATGTTACACATGTTACACATACATTTCATAGAAAACACTGTTTAAGTAAATGGACCAGACAATTATGTCAGCTGACAGACAAAATTAAATGACAAAATTAATGGATAAGAGGGACTTGTTTCTAAAGAAAATGTGGTGCTGCGTTGGTGGGGAGTAGAAACAAATTTTTCCAGGTCATAATCAACGGAGTTGATAACAATAGGGAATTTGGCCAGCATAAAGAGATTCAAGTGTTAACTTTTTCAAGGTTAAATTTTTAGGGTTAGAAGGGTTAGTCTTAATTTTAGGGTTAGAAACTAGCGCTGATTTTATCAAATCGATCAAACATCTATTGGCACTAAATGATGGCCACAATTTGTGTGGGGGTAGAAAAAAACAAAATAAAAAAAGCACAAGTGTGAGAATAGCTCTGACCTCTTTATCAACCTTTTTATGTGGGTTCTTTTTAAGATCAAAGGGGAACTGGAGGGTTGGGTGTAAGGGTGGGTAGGAATTACTGGCATATCTTTTAAGGCCTAGTTAAAGCAGTTCAGAAACCACACCTTTTCTAGCATGTATTCAGGACCAACAAAAATTTGATGAAGCTTTTAGACATTTTTAACTGAACAAGAACTTTCTAATCCAGCTTTATTTAACATAGTTGCCAAGCAAAAGAGACAGCTGCCAGCTAATGATGGGAACCCTGCATATCTATAGAAACTTGTATATGGGATGAGTGATTGCCCTCCGAGGTCTAAAATCAGGGTCTTTACAAACCTTTGTCAGTTGGTTTGTCGTCTGAATCAAAGTCATATTCATCATCAAGATCAAAAGATCCACAAGAAGATGTTTCGGCATCAGCGAAATATTCACTTGAGTTGTCGTCATTATCTCGAGACTGCTTAAGTGGCTTGCTTGACTCGTCTTGAGCAACAGCTACAGAATAATGAGGTTTCAAGTATTTATGTTTAATGATGGCATATTCATTCATTCACTTCATTCAACATGGGTTAGAAGAAGAAGAAGAAGAAGAAGAAGAAGAAGAAGAAGAAGAAAAAGAAGACACCTCTATTTAGACAAGGTGACCCAATTATTAGCAAGCTACTGCTTTTAATTATTATTGTCAAAAGGTCTTGAAAGCTAGACACAAATTATAATTTTGAAGAAACATACCACTTTTTGAATTTTGAAAACAAGTTTTAGTCATTACAACAGTCATCATCAGGCACAAACTAAGTTACATATTTACAGATTATTTTTATTTCAAATTCAATTCTGGAACTTATTTGATAACTGACAATGGCTGTTGCTACATCTAGAAAAATTAAAGTGTTGTGTTTTTATTAAAATGGTATAAATAAAAACAATGATTATAACAATAATAATAACGATAACAAAAACAACACAGACAACTAAAAACTAGCCATATATTATGTTCCGACGTTTCGCTTGTTTTTACTTCCTTGGGTATTTCTAAAGCATTATTAATTAACAACAACAACAACACTAAAAATACTTATAATCACATGATAACTCATCACTGGATTCATATGAATAAACATATTACTGTACTCATCGTACACGTAAATGACAAATTATGATACTTAACCATACCAAAACATGTTTTGAGAACTAAAACATGCCATTCTGTTTACAATTCATTTTCAGTCTACTGCTTTTTCCACTGTTAGGGAATAAAAGTTAGATGCAAAGATGATGTTTACTTACAAGCTCCAGCTAGTTTTGTAATAAGTTGACACCACCATTTCTTGAAAAGTTTAAATATATCCAATGTTGCAAATAAATTGAGTGTATTTTATATGGAAACTGTCTCTTCTTTTCAGAGTAGTTTAAAGTTTGCTTGCTTTGATCATGTAATGAGATTGTTCGCTATGTATAATTTGAGACTACTGTGAACATACAAGGGAAGAGATTCCTCTTGTGGGCTGCATTGCACCCAAAAGTTTAGAGCTAAGACTCCCTGGAAAAGCTTTCTGAGTTACATGTAGTTGGTGACTCTGCACTTGTGGTGTGTATTCTAGAGAGAAAATGAATTCCTAATACATGTATAAATACAGTTAATGTAAAGTTTTATTGTTTTGTGAATTGTATTTCGTAAAATTCAGTTGGTTTTAAAATGGAATGTTAGAAAAAAAAGTTTGGACTTGAGTATGACCCAGCTAGTACACCCCAGATGAAATAGCCCCATCACAAGGATTACCTATGTTCATCTCCATTGGAGATACACTTAGACCATTGAAAACAGTTACCTTATTATAGGAAATTAACAATGCACTTTATTAATGCGATTTTACAAAATCCGCGTTAATTTAATGTATCTTAATTAATGTCAATGTAAATTTAATGCAAGCTATTTTACAACATTGTTATTTTAAAGCACCTTTCTTACATTACAAAACCTTATTAGTTCACGACTCCTCTATTGGCTCTTCAGAGTCACTATCTTTTGAAATGATAAGGTCTAGTTAGGCTTCAAAACCAAAATTTTCAGTTTAAAAAAAAACTTACTAGAAACATCCCTGCACTTCTCTTGGAAGGTTTTATTGACAAAAGCCAAAATGCAGTTTAACATTCAGAAATGTAAAGTGCAAGTTTGCAGAATTATGAAAATCGCAATAAATAAGCAAAAATGCCTATCGAAAAATTTGTGTTAATTTAATGCATGTAAACCTAACTTTTGAAAAAATTCGCATTAATTTAGTGTAACATAAATTTTCTTCGCGTTGTCAAGGTGCATTGTTAATTTCCTATAATAAGGTAATCACTAATCAAAAAGAAGGATTTTCCAGGGATCATAAACCTATTCTTTGGACATGAACAGAGGCAACAAAAGGAGAACATTCCCTTGAATGCACATGGCAATGTTTCAAATTTAATAGAACACAATCACAGCATGTGAGCAAACCTACTTTGAACCAACTCTGAAAGAGATGGACAGTTCCCATTGAAAAAACAGCCAACCAATTTAGAAGATTGGACAAAAACTTTTCAAACTTACAAGCTTGATTCTGCACCGCTTTCACAAGTTCTAACCAGTCAATTGCATTGGCTTGAACATCATTGGTAGTTAGTTTGGACAATCTGCAAGTTAAATTAAAGAATTTCTTTAACCGGTATACTCTGGGCCAATTCTGACTATTGGTCAAAAAGCTTACATTTATTTTCTAGTAAAAATCAGATGGCAATTATTTTGTGGAATAAACTGCATAGTTTTCCCTGTTTAGTTGAAAAAAAAATTTCAAAGAATTTCAAGAGCACAAAGTGATTGCAAGCAGTAAAAGTTGAAAGTGGCTAAAAGGCTCAACAAGGTGAAGACTGTTGACTTTTCCAATTTTCTAATCAGCAAGATGGCTATCAGGGGATGAGGTTCCCTTCAAAAGCTTCCTCTTTAACTTACAATTTAATAATTTTACTAAGGACGTTAATACAAGTACTGATGACTTCCCATACATTCAACTAAATAACATTTTTTTCAAGGTCCCTACCATACATTTAATGCAAAAACTAGACACCAATCGCAGAAATGCCTTTTTGCCCATGCATGGAATATCATACAATGAACATAACGGATAAACAAACCAATTAATCAATGAAACTCGACAAAATACACTCATGTACCTTATGTTTACATCTTGTAGA
This sequence comes from Pavona decussata, assembly GCF_977016875.1. Taxonomy (NCBI): domain Eukaryota; kingdom Metazoa; phylum Cnidaria; class Anthozoa; order Scleractinia; family Agariciidae; genus Pavona; species Pavona decussata. The sequence goes on from NW_028145586.1 coordinate 3,060,509, forward strand.
TACTGTGCCAGGTCTTCATGACCATTTGCTCTGGCGACATCTTCAGGTAATGGTGTTCTGTCTTTGTAAGAGTTGAATACAACTTGTCCTGCTGAAGTGCTGAAGATCATTTCAATGAACTGTTGAGCATCTGTTTGTGCTGCTGTATAAACCAGTAGCTGAAGAACTTTAAGTGACTGTTGCTGCTTTGTTTGGCTTGAGGAATCTTAGAGAAGAGGAGGAAGAGAACGAACAGTATTACTTTGGTTACTCATGGATTTAACTTACATTTTTTTTGAAATTTGCAAACCATTTTTTCTCAGATGCTTTAGCACAACCAAGGGAAGTATCACGAAAACCTGATGTCATTTCAAAACCCAAAAATGTTTGTCTGAGAACAATAACAAAAAATAATTGTTTAGGTTTGTTATAAATTATCACCCCAGTACAATAAAACTGTCAATTAGTGCCTTTAGCCAGAGATAGAGTAGGTCAGAATGGATTGAAACTTGAAAAATATTAGGCTAATGTTTTTTAAGTTCTCTCATTTTTGTTTCCAAAATACGCTAGAATAGATCACGGGTAGTTCCTTTCAAGAACTGAGTTGTTTTCTCTCCTCTCGTTGTTCTACAATTATTTTGTAGCAAAGTTAAGGTCTTATTTCACCATTTTTAACAAAAAAGGTCAAAAACTCCATGATACTCCCCCTTTAATCTTGCACCCAGAGTCCTCAGGTCCTTTGGCCAGTGGTTGGTTTGCCATAAGAAAGTCTGGAGTCTCTCCTGGTGACCAACTGCTGGTCAAAGACCCTGAGGACTCGGGGTACAAGATTGACACAACCTAGATAAGGTCAACACATTCCAACCTGGATTAAAAAAACACTTTTATCTGTCAGTAAAACCAAATTTACACCCCAGCAGCTACTTTAGGTATGTAGGTTGGACAACCTTTGTTTGATATCAAACACTATTGATCAATAAAACTGTCGAAGGGATGACAGAAACCATTCATTTGTGATGGATGAGATTGCAAAGATAAGGTTTACAGTGCAACGCCAAAAATACAAAACGACATGTTTTGAAAGCATGTTGTTTTGTATTTTATGGCTAACTTGTAAAAACAATTTTGTTGGGTGGCCACGGGGATCCTTCCTCTTACCTTGGTCCTGCACATTCAATGGCCCTAGAACCTGTGCAATATTGCTGTCATTTCCCAAGAATCCATGCTCTTGAGACCAAATGGCAAACCACAAAGACTGAAGCGCAGGATCCTTAACAAGCTGCCGCACCATCTCTCTCATCTCATCCACATATCGGAAACATGTCATTCCAAGACGTTGACCTGTCTGCGTCATAACTGTAACTGGCACATCACCAGGCTGAAGGGAAGCTAAAATACATGATATTACACATGTGATATTGATTATTAATAATTATTTCACATATGATATGGTTGACCACCCAAACAACAATAAATTAGTTTTGAATTGTTTTAATCGAACATCTGTGTGGTCCAAGACATATATCTAATGTTACCCATGCAATAAGGACTGTGAAACAAGCTGTTTTAGGTGGATATACAGTATGTAATTTTTAGTTACAGATACAGAGTATTCAGTAAGAATTAAGTTTTCCAACTTTTCTTATTTTAATGATTTTAACCAATTTTTATCAATCTTTACATGTGTTTTTTTCTCATTTATATTGATGTAAAATATGACTTTTACTCATCAAAACCTTTCAAATGGTGTATTATTCATGGACATTTTATGTGTATTTATGAGTTTAAAAAAGGGCATGTCGCTTAGGCAGGAAGGGGCTTATGCAAAAAAAGAAGACACTAAAGGAGGCAACCACAAAAACAAAACCAAGTCAGGCACTTCTAGCATTAATTGTCCTTAAAAATCTGATAAACACTCTCTCTTTGTCACTGCTAAACTGTCATTGAAGAATACGGCTGCAGTTCAAACTTCTATCACCAGTTTAACTGCTCTTGACTAGTGAATTTTATTTCCAAGTTAGTTACACTTCACTTACCAGGAACAGTCCCAGATAAGGTGAAAGGGTTTAATTTGTGCACTTTGACACTTGCTACTCCCTCAAAATTCGCTATTCCTGACGCGACATCATCTGGTAACTGTTCCGTTAATGATATGTTGAACTGATATCCACCCTGTTCAGAATAAAAGTAGTGTAAAGGGCAATTTACATGGTAAGACTTTGTCGCATGCGACAAGCTTACGACAGCCCTACAACACAAATTGTTTCATGTAAATCAACCCTTCAACTTCTTACGACTGTCGTGTTAACATCACAAAAAAATGTTGTAGGATTACCTACAACAATTGTAGGTATAGGCAATGTTGAGTGACAAGAGTTGTGTGCAATTTTTTGCATGACATGAGCAGTGCGCACTTTAGAAACCGCATGCGTGAGTCATAAGCAAAAGTTGTACCATCGAAATCAGCCTTTAGAAAAGATCTGGATAGCAGTAGGCAGGTTAAAGTGCCCCTGGGACGAAAATTTCATTTTCCATCTTTTTGCATTTTCGTGTAGAATATGACCTTCTTACTCATGTTGCCAAATTTCAATCCTTTACGGCGATTGGAAGTATTTTTTTTAGCCTTTTATTCGAGATTTCACGGCCGCCATTACTTGACCTTGTGCCAGAAGTTAACAAGGCCGCTTGCTGCAAATTACAGGAAGTGACGTCATTGGCTCAACACGTAAAATTCCCCTGCTGTATTCTGCTGCTGTTATAAGTTTAAGAAATATGACAACAGTTTTGATTGTTGAAACATATTTCAGCAGTTATTCTATCATCTTCAGTTTCAAAGTTTTAATTGTAGTGTTAGAAAAACTACACAAAACAACAAAACTTTTCAAAAAAGAGTCTTAAATTTTGGGTGTGTATACAAGAAATACAACGGAGCAATTTCAACATTAATGGCTTAGTGTTTAGTTTCAAAAAAATTTAACATTTAAGGTGACAAGAGAAAATCTATACCTTCACTGATCCTGAGGTGGGGCAGATGTCTTCAACCACTACAACATAACAATGGTACAATGTTACATGGTTGCATATTTTAAAAGTAAGCATCCTACAACAGGTGTTTGTTTTTTTTTTTTTGGAAAAAATAACAAGAACAGCTGCAATACATGCATTTATTAAAAAGCAGAGACATGCCTCCAAGCAGATCCATATCATCTGATATTTCATCAGATGGCCCATCAGAACAGATTTCTTCCAGAGCTGAATCCAGTGCAGATGCATCATCAAACATCTGATAAAAAATTAAAAATAACGCAAAATAAATTGACGACACAAAATTACTTTGACACGGACACGAACCCAAATCTGTTAACATCAACACGTGTGCCATTAGTTGCCATCAACATGTACAGCTGGTATTCCCTATAAAGTTGTTTACAATGTACTGTCTATTAACCCAATAACGGCCAACCGGCCAAAACCGGCCGCGCATCCTCACGGGCTCACGCAAGGGTTTCTACCTCCCCTAGAAGGGATAATTTTGTCCTCTATTGTTCTAATTGTCTTTGGAAAAGACTGACCAATCAGAATCCATATATTTTTAGGTCTTAAGGGAGTCTAGACACAAAAAGGTTTTTGTTGTCCGAAAAATATCGGATTTCAGCCATCATGGTGGGCCGCGCGCTTCAGGCTTAAATATTCAAGATGCCAATTTCGCGTTTTCGGAAGGAAAACACAACTTTTCAAAACGGTAAATCAAAAGAGGAACTTTTAAGGAATACTCGACAGTTTCAACAGCGGAAATCCAAGCATTAACGGCGGAGAAATTATGCTTCGAGGAAAATTTGTAGTTTTACCGAGGCGACGAGCTGGCGGACATCTCAAATCATTGTTTTCACCATGGACTTTCTTGGTGATGTTCGAGTGTTTCTCGCAATACAACTCACAGAGAATTACAGGTTTGTTTGTGAATTTGTACTGAAATACTATTCTAATTGATCGATTCTTCGTATTCCGAACAGTTTTTGCAAAAGTTTTGTAAAACGTGCTCCACACGAGTCGATAAATTCGCTTCAAAATTGACTCGCAATTGCTTCATATCACTTGCGAGTCGGTCAAATATTGCGGCAAATATTATACCCATTTCCTTCTACGACCAATACAAAGACTTATTTGAATAAATTTTTCATTTAGAGAAGCTTTATTGCCTGTTTTTCTTTCTATTTTCATTGATGAAACGTGACGACTGCCTAATCTTGTGTAAGCAAACACGTCTTCTCGAGAGCGGATCAAATTACTGCCATGTGGCGCGAGGATCAAATTTCATTGAAATTTTCGAAATTTTTACCTTCAGGTTTGTTTTTCGAGTAATCTTTAATTCGCAGCTAGGGTATTTTATTCGACAATTAGAAATTCTAGCTATTCTAGACCAAAGGGGGGCTGTTTCTTTGACCCAGTAAGTTGTCTATTTTTACTGCACATTAAGTTAATAATTAACAATATGCTAATTTGTGAAGTAATGTTATTTGTGGAAAACACGTGGCCGTTATTGGGTTACAGAGTAATTTTCCCATGCTCTGTCTTCTTATTTCTCACAATGCTGTGCCATTCACACTGGCTGTTCCGTGGTGCAGCGTATGGATGTACAGACCGACCAACTGTGATGTCATAACCGAAACCATAATTTCTCGAATCATATTTTGCTACCCATGGTTCTCCACCTGCTCGCCTTCGGTGCACAGAGCTCCACTATAAAATGTTAAGTTATAAGTAGGGAAATTTTTTACACTCCACCTTCAAGAGGGTGGGATATATCTACCTATAATAATTTACTATATCTATTTCCAACAAAAACAACAACAACAAAAACGATGATGATGATGATGATGATGTTAAGAGTTCAATAATTGTAAAACATGAGTACCTGAGAGGGAAGAGAGGTGTCTGTGAGAAAGACATCACCACCTTCACCATCTTCTTCAGTTTTGATGACATTCAAACATGGACCAGTTGGAATGTCACCAGGAACATTACAGCAGCCTGCTTCTGGAGCTTCAAAATCTACATGTACATGGTGAAAAAAAAAGTATGTTAAAATGATAAACTTAATAAAACCCTATCTCGACAAAGATACATTTGATGAAATTAGGACAAAGAAAAGACATCAAGATCATGATTCACTTTTAATGCTCACTGTTACAGGGTCAAAAAGGGGAAGAGAGGTGGGGCAAAGGGGCGTGCTGCGCAGACTGCCAAACACTGGTCCTGTTTGTAACAGAAATTTCGTACCTCCCCTACATTGTTTTATTTGAATGGAAAGATGGATAGGCAAACAATATCTGATGCAGAGCCAGACTCTACAAAAACATCTGGGAAAATAGCGAAAGAATTTTCTGGCCGACCACCTGATAATGGCTGTGTAATATAACTACCCACCCAGTCTACAGGCTTGTCTGTGACAGTGTCAAGGCAGAGGCCTCACACACTGTTGAAGCATTTTAGATTTAAAAGGCAGCCTATTAGGCATCCCAGAGTATAATTATACCATAAATGGGATTTGCACCACTCCACCCCCACAATAATACCATTTAATTCGGGTGCAGATTAGGAACAAAATCAGATCTCAAATCAAATTATTCAATCTCTTGAATAAACAGTGACAGAGGCATACTGCTGGAATTTTGTTATTAACAATGGAAAGTAAACACAGCTGACATTATCATTCTTACCATAGAAAGACATATCCATAAATTCATCAAATCCGGTATCGCTGGAACTTGAGTTAGGAGAAACTTGAGCATCCATTTCACCCTTAAGTTAAATAGGAGCAAGTTATGATGTGATGAATTTAACTTAAGTTAGTAACTTACAGCAAAAAACCTCAGTAAACCTCAGAAAAACTAACCAATACCAACCTTACAAAACCAAAGGATCAACTTAATAACTTAGAAATAGATCCAGTCAAATGAGCTAACTTTTGTTTATATTTTTCCAACCTTAAAACCCAACCAATTACTTAAGCTACTTGCTGATAATAACCCATAATTTTAAAGTGAAAAGTAAGTCATGTGATCCCCTTGGTGAAAATGCCCTATTCATCCACCTGCTACTCTTCAAATGGACTAGTAAAGATCTGAAGATTATAACATAATAATTTCATTCTATTTGTATCACATTTCATGGACACTATGCAGCTCTCAAACTTTAAGTTAGTAAATGCCATCTCATTGGCCAGGGGAAGAATGGAAACCAAACATGGTGGAGTTCGAAGTCAGCGTTGTCTTTTACGAAAGAAAATGAAAAGAGCAATATTCTTACAGGTGATGGATTTTCAATGTGACATTATCTGCTGGATGTTTACATTATTTTGTGGAATGGAAATTCCCAAAATAAGGACGAGTTTTTTCAAAAGACGAATTTTGAAAGTGCTTTCAATAATTTCGGAAACATATTTTTTCACGAGTAACCCGGTCCTACCACATACCAGCTCCTAACAAGAACCCTGTCAGTCAATATAGATGTACCTCTGATGCAGTGCTGCTTGTCTCCTGCCTGTCTTGTTCACTCTTCTCTGTAAGTTGTACCTCTCCAAACAAAGATGCAAACACCCTGGGGGGCATCTGAAACTGTCTCTCTACAACTTCATCTTTTGCATTCACTTGCTTCGATTCTTTGTACTCTTTAGCTCCTTCTTTCTTGTAGAAATTCAGAAGGGCTGATCTCAAGCCATTGCTGGCTGTTCTTCTGTTATACTTCTTGCACTTAAACTGTGGATTTTTCTTGGACTTGTAGTCTGCATACCGATCTAGGGCTCTGGACCAGTTGATGACAAAGCGGCCTTTCCCGTTGATCAATTTTGCATCCTTGCCCTCCACAATTAGGTCTCGGATGAAGCAATACACCCCATTGCCATCTTCACTCCCTAGAAGATCACAGAGATTAAAAGCTGTGATTAGTAAATAGAATGCAACTCTGTGGCATGCAGTATTGAATTTGGACTTATATGGTAAATAAATAAATAAATTGTTATGTTGTTCAACTCGGAGTTTTCATGGTTTCCTTGATTACAATGGAAAGGACCCTTTTAATACACGTGTCATTCAACAACTTTGAGGCTAACGAAAAGGACTGTAATTATTCCAAGTAATCTACAGCCACGCCACTTGTTTCGCAGTATCACTGTTCCAAACAAAAAACAATCCTCGGTTGACTGCAACCAGAAGCCACAAGCATGGACGTTCCTGCCAGCCTCTTTCCATTGAAAGTTCCAGCGGAGATAAGATTAAAACGTCAGACCTTAGGGACGAGGGTAACAGAAAGTGTTTCGTCGATCCAAACAGACAAATTGTCTACTAATAACTGTAAATCCTTCTATTTATCGAGATTTCTCTGACAAGATAGGCTTATAAGGAATGAAATTGCACCACTATCTCTGCCCTTCGCGAAATTCAATTTTTCCGCTGAGGTCAGCCTCTCTCTGAAATCCTCTCAAAAATTGCCGAGTTTGCAGGCAAAATCACTTACAAAACTGCTTACCTTCTCCACCTTCAGCGACACGTTTTGGCATGCCTGATCTGGATTGCCAGTGGAGAAACCTTTAACGATTATCATGAAAAATTCTCCGCGCAAAACTACAAACCACCAAAACAAAATGGATCGAAAGTTCTAACCCTGTAAAAGTGCTTCATTCCCTACTTCATATACCGATTATTCTTCCGCACCTGTAAACATTTGGCTTGTGATTGGTTGATTTTTGGAATACTCCTCTGTAATTGGCTGATAGCAAGTTGTACGGTCCAAGCTGGAAGAAAGAGACTAAAAATAGACACATTACATCACTGACCGGCAGATAATAGATTTTCGGTTTTTCAGGGCTTTTACGCTTGTTGTTGTACTTTAAACTACATTTGGCGAAAGCATTTGCAAACTTGGAATGTAAAAAGTAATCAACAGATTACACAGCTGAGAAAATTGGCTTGATAATTAAAGGACTCAATTCTTCCGTTGTTGTCAACTTGTATCCGTACAAACCGGAAGTTGCTTTCAAATGTTCGCTCAAGTATTCAGGGAAGAGCCTTCCGTTTTAGTTTTATCAATCGAAACTTGCAATATCCTTAATCTTTATTAGCTCCTGAAGTCGCCAATTAAAAATAACACAAAGATTTCATTCTAAAGTAGAGCTTTTAGGGGACTACACGGCAACGGTGCACAAAATACTGAGGGGTCCGGGGTAGGGAGACGATTTTGTACACGTACAAACCGGAAGTGTGAAATTAAGGGAATCCTGGATCATAAATGACGAATTCGGAATCGTGGATAACCAACTCGTAGAATAAACACTGTAGCTGTGATCTAATCTGCCTGTTTTTTCGTTAAACTCGGATTCACTTTTCCTTTTAGGAATTTTTTAAGGACTGCACTTTTTAATTGGCGAGGATGTTCTGGTATGCTGATAACTTTCATAGAGAAGGAGCATGCCAAAGACTTCCCCATAATTAAACCGACCACAAAATTCATCTTTGATTCTATCTCATTTGTACTTCAAAAACTTTTTCTGGCCAGTTAAAAGCGGGGAATTTAAATGCTTCTGGAACTGGTTCGGTAAGGGTCGGTAAGAATGATTGCCCAGGGGCTGTCCCGTTCTTACAATACTTTCGCCCACGCAAATCCCTTCTACCCGATTGACTGCCCCTGGGTCCGAGGATGAACACAGCCAATAGGCAGATTGGAGTTGTGATTGTATGGGAGAACCAAAGTTGATTGCCATGAATGAAAGGATATTGGGACATATATCTGGCACCCCCTGTAGACTTTGCAGGGACAGATAACATCATCACCAAATTGCCAAAGGAGAGAACCTTTTTCGTTCAGCCCCCGAGGAAGCTCGTCACCTCCGCCGTTGGGATCAGTCTGCCGTTAATATTTTGTATGAGAGAACCTAGGCTAGGATCGAGGTCATCAAATGCACTCTGTAATCCAGTTTTAATTACTTTGTATAAATATGAAAACTAGTAATAAATAGAAAGGCATATTTTTTTTGGCGAAGTTTCTCCCTGTACCAACAACATTGTGTATACTTGGTTTGTAGGTTTCAGAACTTTTCTGCGCGTTTTTAAGAGCGCTCATAGGGTTTTTGTACGCTGGGAATTATGGGTAAATGTGCCAGTCGTCATCACCCGGCTTTCGGTATGGTGAATTCTTATCTGAGTACCGTTTGCAGAATAACAACAACAGTTAGTCGTGTACACACAGTCATTTCAAACTTTGTATTTTTTATGAGCTTCAATGTAAATGTTTCCTTTGTTTGATTGTCTTCAGCTGTGAACTGTCATGATGAATTTTACTTTTCTCTTCAGCGTTATAGTTGTGCGGCATCTTTGCCCAAAAGGAGAGTATTTTCCTGATTTTCTTTTTCTTTTCAATAAAATCCAAAGAACATGTACTCAAGCAAGTTGAACAAGTAGATCCTCCACAGCAACAAGCATAGACGTTACTCTTCTAACACAACTTTAAACCAGTGAGGAACAGGTCTCAGAAGCCGGATAAGGGCGATCTGACTTGAGGGCGAATTACACGTATTGGAGATGTTTCAATCATTAACTTGAAACGATGGCTGACAGCTCTATTCCAGCCTGCAGAGCGGGTTTTTAGTCGAGCGGCCTCATCAGCTGCTACTCCTGTATCAACCTGTATGGAGACAATCACAGTGTCGCTAATTTGATTTTTAGAGCGGTCTGAAAAAATTTAGGCTAACGTCCGAATGATTTTTACTTACAGCTGTATTTGAGGACAGGAGGCATTATCATATCTAATGGTCCGGGTGAGTATAAACCTGAGAAGGACTGTTCCGACGACAGGACGAGCGAAAGTTATCACCAGTGTCAACTGGATTGTGTTGGATTATCGTGGACCTGTCGTCTGGTTAATGAAGTCACGCGGGGTGGGGGGAGGGGGGGGGGGGCTCCAAAGCGAGATTGTCTACAGTCACTCGGGCTATTGTCAGTCAAATAAGCCAGTTAGCTCAAAGCCTAGTTTTCACTAGCGACGCAAACACAGGCGCAAGCACAAGCATAAGAGGTTTATGTCAAGTGAAAACGAACGCGACGAAAGCACAAGCACAGGAAAAGGAAAATTTTGATCCTTATGCTTATGTTTGCGTCGGTGAAATAAGCATGTATGTAATGTAATGTATATGTAATTGACCACTCCCCCTTGGGGCTTTTCAGGGTCAATGAACAACGGCTCTAATCAGATAGACCATGACACCGGGAACTCCACGCCCTACTCTTTTCGAACAGTGCCATGGGTTCTTTAACGTCCCACAGATTATTATTAGGAATAAGTGTTGTGAGACGGGACCTACAGTTTATCGTCCTTATCCGAGAAGACTAGAAACTCTAACTATTTGCAGATGTCATTACAAAGCATCCTTGTGCTTGCGTCGCTAGTGAAAACCAGGCTTAAGACTACGAGCAGTATCTTATTTTTCTCACCGACAGCACAGCAAGCAAAACACGAGAGGAGATGCAATGCGCTTTTCCCACTCAAGAAACTGTGAGAAGACTGGTACGAGTTAAAGGATTGTGGGATCGTATAGCTCTTGCTAGATAGTTTTCACCTAAAAGAGTATTTCCTATACAACTGACTTCACAACTTATGTTCCTGTGAAGAAAGGGACAAGTGTACTCTTCGTAGAGGGTAGCTCGATGTTCTCTTAAAGTGCACCTAACCCCCAAATTTTTTCTCCCTCAAATAAATCTTTGCGCCTGTTCGAAACATATTGCACTATTTGGCGCCTTTTTCAGCCAAATCTTGACTTTTTATAGCCTGTAATAGTTACGAAATCTAGCCATCATTTGTCCCATGACCGAGCTAGTAAGGGGCATGGGTCCATTCCTCACTTGACGTCACAAACTGATTTGCATTGTATTAAGTCTTTGTGAAAATGCATGCAAAGCAGTTTGTGACGTCATGTAAGGAATAGACCCATGCCTCTTACTAGCTCGGTCATGGGACAGATGATGGCTAGATTTCGTAACTTTTACAGCCTATAAAAGTCAAGATTTGGTTGAAACAAACGGCGCAAAAAGGCTCAACGCGTTTCGAACAAGTGCAAAGAATTATTTTACCGAAAAAAAGTTTGGGGTTAGGTGCAATTTTAAAAAAAAGGCGGGGTGTCTTATTACTGCAGTTAAAAACTACGAGATAGTCATACTCAGTCCTTCTCCTTCTTAGAGAAAGGATCGACTGTGTTCAATACATAAATATTTATGACTAAACGTACCTGCCCATAAGCAATGGATTACTTGGCAAATTTGTTGACACAATTTTTCGCTCTTTTATAAATTAGCAGCTGCAGAATTATCCATTTCATTCCTTCTTCTCGCGAAATGTGCTCGCTGAGTTTTATCAGACTCTGAATTTTCATCACTGTCGACGGGGTTTAGCTGTCCGTTCATAATTTGGCTGTTCCATTCACTACCAGTTATTCTTTTGTAACTGTACGACAAACCTGCAAAGAAGAGAAAAAATCTGATTAGGAATACTAAGGGTCCATACACTTAACCCTAAATTTGGGCACTTCATATAAAACAGACCTTTTCGTCGTTTTCATAAGACTTCATGTTTGACAGAATGATGTGTGTTTTAGTAAGAAGCTAAGTAAGGTTAGCGGAAAACCTTATGATGTCTATCATACAGTTCATGAATCTCATAAGCGTGCATTTCTGGACATATCTATTCTTAGTGTCACTTTAAATGGTGAAAAAACATATTTGTATTGCTGGGAACGTTAAAATAATGGTTCGATTTTGTCAAAAATAACCCTACTAGGGCACATTAACTACTATAAATCAATTTCGTCTTCCAACTTGAAAAATTCCTCCTGTGAGTTTTTGGAGAAATTGCTAAAAACAGATTATAGTTTATTCTTCCTCGGAGAAATCAGTTTTTTTTTTTTCATTTTCCTCCTGTTGCTCTAAGAGCCATTTCAGGTTAAAGAAGGGATTCTTTGTAAATATTTGAGTAGCTTTGGTCAACAAACAGCAAAATCCCCGTGAGAATGCCCCTTTGAGTTGATATGTAAACGACAGACGGCGCAGCACTTCTTTTGGTTTTTTTTTTGGCTGAAAATGTGAACACCATTAACAGAAGACAAAGGCCTATGAAGATGAATTTATCGCAAAACGTCCTTAAAAACCACTTTGTGAGAGAGCTACCTGGTAAAATATTGATTAATAATAAAATAAAACAATAAACAAGACCTTCATAGCAGTAATATGTTTCACATTCTCAAGTTCAAGCATTCTAGGTTATAGAAGTATAACCCTGTCTTCTAGGGTATAGTAGGCAAAGGCCTACAAAGATGACTTTATCCCAGAACGCCCTTGAAAACCACTTTGTCAAAGAGCTTCCTGGTAAAATATTGATGAATAATAAAATAAAATACTAAAGAAGACCTTCATAGCAGTACTATGTTTCTCATTCTCAACCTCAAGCATTCTAGGTTAGGAACCCAGGGAATTCTCATTTCTGTCGGTTGTAACACTATTTCTTCCTCATTATTTTTATTTCTACCGCTAAATATGGTTAGGATAGATTGTAATTTGAAATGTGACCAACCAAGATACTTCTTTGTCTTTGATTCTCAATTTCCCAACTTTGTTTCCAGGAAATGATGTTCAGGAGGATACACACACAAATACATACATTTATTCTAACTCCCAATCTGGGCTTTTCAGTCACAATGTTTAACTAGAATATCAGTTATAACTACCTACGATTTGGGTTCACCCCTCATAGCATTCATTTTCTACAATATACATCGTGCTTCTAAGAATACCCATGTTACCTGAGCAAGCCTGCAATGGAGCGCTTTCCGGCAAGCCCAACGGCAATGTTTCAAGGTTATCTTTTAAGCCCAAATCTTCAGTTTTAAGCAGCTTAAAGAACATAGTTTCTCCGCAAGATTGTTCTTCACCACGTCTATTGTCGACGTAGGAAAACGCCGGAGATTTAAGACCCATCAAAGTGGATCCTTCCATCAAGTTTGAAGTTCTCGTTGTCTCGAAGGGACATAGTTTTCCTGCACCATCAATATTCGTCAGATTTTCTATTTTGCTCCTTTCCAGAGGGTCTACAGGGACAGTATCACAGGATATGATATCAGAGCTCGAACCGGCAAAATCACCTAAAAAAGGATGAACATGTGACGGTTACTTTTTAAAGAAACTATGGTGTTGTGTTGGTGGTGGAGGAGTGGAACAAACATTTGGTTTTATCAATTGAGCTTATGAGGTAATTTGGCCACCATAACTCCTCAACTCAAAGAAATTCAAGAGCTGACGTTTCGAGCTTTAGCACTTCGACAGAAGGCGTTAGTCCTTCACTTTGACGAAGGGCTAACGCTCAAAATATGAGTTTTCAAATCTGTTTACGGTGGCCAAATTACCAAAGATTCATGTTACAAATAAACACATTAATAGTAATAATCAAAGATTAGGGAGTGCGTTCGATGATCTTGATCCCAGGCTCATTCTCCTTTGCCAAGTTGGTGATGATGTCATCCGTCCCTGCAAAATCTGTGGGAATGCCAGATGTGCGTTCCAAGATCCATCCATTCGTTGATTCTCCAATACAATCTCGAAAACAAACTGTATTAGGAGTGCGTTCTTCTACGTCGAATGCAATTAAAATATTCACAAGCATGGAACTACAGTTAAAGAGTTCCCAACGGATGTAGAAGCCGTGACGTTCCCCAACACCGTTCTAATACTGTTCTTATGGCCGACGAGATGTAGGAAACCTCGTGGCGAGGTAAGTCATTTTAATTGTCTCAGCACCAACTACATAGCTAAGGAAAAATCTGTCTTAAGATCACGGGACCCCACCCTAGTGGAGTCTGAACGGTTCATGTTACGGGTTGGGAGAATCGGTAACTGTAACAGGTTATTACGCCTCCCACTTTAAATATCGAATCGTATCGTATCGCATCGTATCGTACCGTATCGTACCGTATCGTATCGTATCGTATTGTATTGTATAGCTAACTAAGATCTTCTCAGACAAAGCAAGTCTTCATTCAGAGTACACACTCCACAATCAATTGGCTTTTTTGGTTAGGGCTAGGGTCAGGTTGGGTTTTTTTTTTTTTTTTTTTTGGTAATCCTTAATTATTTTGCGCCCTTGCTTTTGTCGATTGAAAACTCCAACTAAGTAACATGGATTCTTGAAATCTGAAAATAAACAGATGAAATTGAAAGAGTTCAGTTATTCACATACTTCTCTTAGGACAAGAATCTCCATCTTCTGATGAATCAGTGGACGACGCCTCATCATCTGAATCGTAATCTCTCTCAGTCTCTGGATTTTGCGTTAAAGACAAAAACAAAACAACTATTAACCTAAATCACTGTTTCCTTTTGTGTTAATAAAACAAAACGGCACATGCGCAACTTTTAACAACCTTACAATGCGTTGAGAATTTTAAACACTCTTTTTCAGAGGATGTGTTTTAGAGGTGTGAAAACACGCTCTTAATCCTTTCAATCCCATGATCTGAATGTTAATAAAGTGTTTAAGATCTCACTGAATGGGAAAGATTATTTTTAGTGCACTATGAATTGAAGAAAGTTTTATAATAGAGGTTTTTTTCCTGTACACTTGTTTAATGGTTTCGTTAGCTAATGTAATTAATGTATTCCTGTAAATAAAGTTGATGATGATGATGTTAATTCTCCTGACTGACTTCCATACAGAATTTGGTGTTACATCAGTGAACAATATCGCCTAGTTGATGATTTTCTTTATTCTCATCACTTGTCTGGTTGACAATGTATTGATCACGCAGGGAGAAATTACCTCCTGGGAGTGAAAGAGTTATTTTAAGCCGAAATGTTCTTAAACGTTTTGCGAAAACAAGGTGTTTCAAAGAACATTACCTCGAAAACAACGACAACGCATCCTCGCTACTGACATCAAAACTATTCCTTGTTCTTCAGTTCTTTTTCAAGACGGACGTAAACTATTCAATTGAATCTCAATAGGCCATTTTCATGATGGAATCATTTGAGTACAACTACTAGAATTCACTTCGTTTTCAAATTGCAATTTTGCGATTCCAGTGGAGAGCAAAGAACGATAGCTCTAATTAGCACGAGAAAAAAAACTGGCGCCACAGTGAAAATGTCCTATAGGTGGATTGCTTTGCCGCCATGTTGGTGGACAAAGCAAAAGAAAATTTGCTCACATAGTTTGCATAAAAATTAAAGTTAACTCCCAGAGGAGAAAAATCTTATTGTTCCTTTCCATCAACATGGCCGCCATGACGTCACATGCAATCCTCCAATTGTGCCTGTTCAGTTCTTCAGGCTAAATTGGTAGGCCCTTAACACATGCTTAGAAAATTTTGACTTTTATCAACGTTCTTATGAAAAATTTCCTAGAAATAAAGAAGTGGACTACAACTAAAAAGTTTAGAATGTATTCACTTTGATTTATACGACGATATATAAGTTCACGCTATCAACACCTTACTCAGGGTCGTCCGAATACAGTTCATTTCTGGGAGTAGTCTCGTCTAGATGATGACAATTGATAAACTACTGATAACCATGGGCAGAATCGTTTACCATGTTGAAGGGAAGTGTGGTTATTTATATGAATTCCGACTTCTAAATATGGAGAGTATAGGTTGTAATTTGAAATGTGACCAATCTAGATACTTTATGTCTTTTATCCTCAATATTCCAACTTTGTTTCCAGGAATTCATATTGAGGAGTATTTAAAAGGGTTTTACCCCTCAAAGCACTCACTTTCTACAATTGCTGTGCACTCTGTACACATTGCACTTCTACGAATATCAATTTTTACCTGAGCAATCCGACAGTGGCGCGATTTCCGGCAAGTCTGGCGGTAATATTTCAAGGTTACCTTCTAAGCCTAAATCTAGAAATGAAAAGCTCATGTTAGCAACACTTAACTAAGGCCCCAACCACACTAATGTGTTTTCAAAAGTGTCCGTTTTCATCTCGGCGAAAACGAAGCAAAGTATCTTCATCCACACTAGCGTTTTCGTACCGTTTTCGCCTATCCACACTAAAACGCTCGAAAAAGATGAAACGACTGGGACCTTGGATTGCGCATGTGTTAGCATCACAAGACCATCCGCCATCTTGGATAGATGCACCGATTTGGACTGGAACCGATGGCATGTGACGCTTTTTACGTCACCGTTTTCAAAAGTCTCCGTTTTCACCTGTCCACACTAGAAACGAAGCGTTTTCATCGGCGTTTTCGGGCGTTTAAGTGTGGACAATAGGCGAAAACGCATCAAAAAGTATGCATTTTCAAACGAAAATGCATAAGTGTGGGCGGGCATAAGTGGGGCCTCAGGGTCGTCTTATACAGTTCATTTCTGGGAGTAGTCTCATCTGGAAGATGACAATAGACCCTTCACCAAAATGGCGGCCGAAAATTCAAATAAGTTAAAATTAAAAACGTATACCAGCACTAGAAAGAGCACTTTTACTTTAGTAACCCTGCAAAGTTTCAGCATATCAGGTGTAATATCAGCTGAGAAAATGTAAGTTGAAAAGTAAAAAAATTTACAGACGTTTGTATGACTGGGGGTATTACGTATACCCCCAGTCATACAAACGTCTGTTAATTTGTCAAATTTCATCTTACATTTCCTAAGCTGATATAACACCTAATATGCTGAAACTTTGCAAGGTTACTAAAGTAAAGGTGCTCTTTCCAGTGCTGGTATCAGGTTTTCATTTTCATTCAGTTCAATTTTAACTCATTCAAATCTGTTGCCGCCATTTTGGAGAACGGTCTATTAATAAACTACTGATACCCCCCAAGTTAGAACCATTTGCTAAGGGGACGTATCACGGGGATTTTGACCTATTTTGGTGAAAATGGTGAAACAGTACCCTCCCCCCCCCTTCACTTAGTTACAAAATAATCCTAGAACACCAACAGAAAGAAATTAACTGAATTCTCAGAAGGAACAACTCATGATCTGTTCTTAAGCACATTTTGGACGACGAAAGTACGAGAACTTGAAAAAAGTTAGCTTCACTTTGTTCAAGTTGCAATCCATTCCAACACAGCCCATCCATGGCCAGAGGCAATCAGACACTTATCGTACACTGAGGAGGTAATAGCATATGTGGCAAAAATGAAGCATTATTTTACGTTTCTGTTAATACAGAAACGTTTCAAAGTTTTGGAAATGACAATCTCCGTGATACTTTCCCTTTAAAATGAAAAGTTACATAAACAAGAGGGCTTTGGTTATCCCGCAAAAAGTGCAAGCAAGTTTGGTAAATGGGAACAAAATAAAACCTACGTGAGTTTCGGCGATCAGACCGTTCGGCTGGTTTACAGATTCCACGTCCACTACCAGTACTCTTGGTACTACCAGGTTTTCCAGCATCTGAAATCGGAGATAATCCAGCGAACAGAGAAAAAAAAAGATGACGATTGGTACATTTACCCATACTTCTTAGCCTACGAAAACCCTTAAAACGCTCATAAAAACGCATACCCTGGGTGCCAGAGACTTTTCCTGCGCGGTTTTCAGTTACGGTCGTCTTTGTTTTGAGAAAAACCTCAGTCTGGTAACCAGGGTAAAAAACGCCCACAAAATGTCTTAAAAACTTCAAACTAAACATAAAATGTAGATGTAGATGAAGATGTCCTTCGGGTTTTGAATTAGACTTTTCCGTATATTAAGCTTAAAATTTAGGGATCGTTAGATTGACCGTATTCCGGAATAGGAATACATATAATGATTACTAGAAATCCCTCGTAATAGGTTTTTTGGAGTTTCTCGAACAAAAATCGCTCTTAAATTATCGTGTATTAGCGAAAGTTTGCAGATAAGTCTTCCCAAATTTACTTAGATGAGAAATTTGATAGTTCGTCCGCTTATTCTTATTCTGGAATACAGTCAATCAAACGCGACCTTGGTTTTTAAAAACATTTTTGGAAATAGTGTCTAACTACTAAATTTTAGTTTAAAAAGTACAAAATCGCATTCAAGCGTGCTTAAATTAGATATAATTGTCGCCTATTTTGGCTTTTAAATTTCTTGGGCGCGGTCATCTTGGATTTCATGACGTAATACGGTTTGCTCTATTGTTTCTTACAAAAGAACTTCTACTTACTAACAATAGTGGCAACCGTATGACGTCATAAATTCCACAATGCGAAAATAGGCGACGATCATATCTAATTTTTAGCACACTTGAATGTTATTTTTACTTCTTAAACTAAAATTTAGAATTTAGACACCATTTCCAACAATTTGCCGTCCATTTGTTTTCGGAGTACAGGTTCGCTTTAATAAATATGAAATGTCAGATGGAGTTGGCGTTTCAACTGCGTACGAAAAAGCCCAACTTACAATTCACGTTAAGAATATGGGGAAAAGTTAGTTTTTGCTTGTGGCCCTGAAAACGCGCCATAAGGTGCAGCCTTACCTGCGATTTTAAGACTAGAAGATACCGGTGGCTGCTTCCTGTCCGTTTCATCTGTTTTGCGTTCCAGTTTTTCAGCGAGACGGCGAAAAAATGACGCTTGCAATTTAGCATCATGCAACATCAGCTGTAGCACGTCGCGGATATCATCAATGTACTCAAACGATGTCTCACCAAGATAATGTCCACTTGATGTCCGAACTTTTACGCTCACAACACCAGGCGCAGGGGCTGCTACAATATAAAAGGCAAATGGAGTTAGAGCGCAAGAGACGTGAAGCTACTGAGCAGTACTTTCCTGTGGAGCCGTTTACTATGCTTTACAAGGTGGTTCTAACTTTTGAGTCTGTGGATGTAACTTAAAAGTGTGACCATTCAAATAAAAGTTACGGAGCAGTACTTTCCTGTGGTGCTGTT
Source organism: Pavona decussata (assembly GCF_977016875.1). Taxonomy (NCBI): domain Eukaryota; kingdom Metazoa; phylum Cnidaria; class Anthozoa; order Scleractinia; family Agariciidae; genus Pavona; species Pavona decussata. The sequence goes on from NW_028145586.1 coordinate 3,079,385, forward strand.
CATTAGGCTGTACAAGGTGGTTCTTACTTTTGAGTCTGTGGACGAAATCCTAAAGTGTTACCATTCAAACGAAAGCTACTGAGCAGTACTTTCCTGTGGTGCTGTTTATTATGCTGTACAAGGATGTTCTTACTTTTGAGTCTGAGGACGAAATCCTAAAGTGTCACCATTCAAACGAAAGCTACTGAGCAGTACTTTCCTGTGGTGCTGTTTGTTATGTTGTACAAAATGGTTCTAATTTTTCAGTTTGAAGCGTACTGCTGGAATTGCCTGATACATGTACATTATATTCATAATTTTGTGGGTTTATAGGAAACACATGCTGAGTGAATCAGAATTAATAATTATAGGAGTTACTTTAGCCTGCGGGCAAGATCTCTATTTGGTCAGCTGCAATCTTCTCTCGGCTGACCTATAATGTAATGTTTAAAACACGAGCAGCAGTGTTTTATTGGGATTTAAAACCACGAGGCGCACGAGTTTTTGATCGGCTTCAAAAACATTCCTGGAAAGCGTGCGTCAAGAGGGTTCATAACAATGATGCTTTTGTGAACGTTGGAAATTAGCATACGACAAAAACATTAAACACCGCATACTAATAAGGAGGAGGTTTTATCGGGTTTCAAAACCACTGCACGTGATGTTTTATCTACCATTTGATAGGTCAATGGGCCAATGAATTATTAATGAGTTTTTGAAAGAGAGCCTGCTCGCAGGCTACGATTTTCCATGAGATGCTCCCGAGGAGATACTTCAGTTCAATTTAAGATACACCTACCAGGAACACAGCCGGCCATATTGAACTCATTCACTTTTGTCAATGGAACAGCAGCAATGCCGCCAAAGTAAGCCAGTCCGGATACAACATGATGCGGAAGACGCTCTCTTAAAATCATCAAGAATTTCGCTCCACCCTGAAAATTGAACAAATAAGATTTAACAGATGAGAGGACAAGAAGTGCGGACTTCTGTTCCCAGACATTTTATTGTATTTTGATAGCTAATTTCGTTAAAAAACAGTACACATTTTCTGTGTTACTATTTAATGGTTATTTTTAATAACATTGTTATTGACAGGCCAAAGCTCTCGTGATCTACAAGGATATTCCAGGCCAGAAAATTTTCAAATAATAGAAGGGCTTTTGAAGAACACTTTCCTTTTGTTTTGGGGGGGGGGGGGGGGAGGGGGAATTATCAATAAAAGTACTTGTCTGTATTAAACAATAATTAAAGTGTATACGACAGAATTTTTTTATTTTCTTGATCAAATTTTCATGCTGTTCTCGTGTGAAAAATATCGAAAAAATAGACCATTTCCGAGTTGCTTTGAACCTCATTATGAAAGCGAGGCTAAGTGCAAAGTTTTTGTCATGAAAATTAGTTTTCATTCATCATGCAACAAAACTAATTTTCATGTGAAAAGTTTTGCACTTAGCCTCGCTTTCATTGTGAGGTTCACAGCAACTCGGAAATGGCCTACTTTCCTAGTCAATTTTTCTTCCCCATGTTTAAGGCGTACAAAAGCGTCAAATTTTACTTCGGGTGGCATACAATACTGCACAAGATTTGATAAAAGAAGCAGAGACCGATACAACGTAGAATTACGTTTTAAAGGTTACTTTATTTCGGCTGGCCAAACCAGCCTTCCTCAGGTAAAATAAGAATTTGCATTGGGACATACGCTTATATAACAAATATTTGCGCAATAGCGGAACTACGTAAAACTAAAGTGATTGACAGTATAAAATATGAAGCAAATGAAATAATAATAATAATAATAATAATAATAATAATAATAATAATAATAATAATAAATAGAAAATAATAAAAGAAAAAAGCTAGTAAATTTCTTAGAAATTTACTAGCTTTTTTCCTTTTATTATAAGCGTATGTCCCAATGCAAATTCTTATTATACCTGAAGAAGGCTGGTTTGGCCAGCCGAAATATAGTAACCTTTAAAACGTAATTCTACGTTGTATCGGTCTCTGCTTCTTTTATCATTTATATTTGTTAAGCCGATCAGATCAACAATTGATCCAACGTATACCAGTAGGATTATCGTCCGCGGTTATTGCTTAGACTTTACACAAGATTTGAGACTGGGGATAGTACAGTTGTGACATCAATAGAGGATCGCCACTTTCCCAATAGCCAATTTCTTCAAATGAAAATTAGTTTTGTTTGCATATGAATGAAAACTAATTTTCATAACAAAAACTTTGCACTTAGCCTCGCTTTCATAATGAGGTGCAAAAGAATACTTGAAAATGGCTTATAAATTGAGTAATAGAGAAACTGCGAACCTTTCTTTTCTTTGATTTTCACAGGAGAAAAAATGAAGATTTGATCGAGAAAAAAAATTCTGTCAAACACACTTTAATGTGACACTCAATACAGGTTCCCAAATATGTGTGCCTTACCTTCAGTGAACATGATTTTGGCATGATCTCCTCAACGGCTTGAAAGATGAAAAGATAAAAACAGAGAGGTAAGCTAAGGTTATCTACATTTAGCCGCCCACATAACTACAACTCCACCCAGTTTCAACCCACCCCACCCCCAAGTGTTTTTTTTTTGGGGGGGGGGATTGGGTCAGGGAAGCGGGAGACACCCAATTTTAGGAATCAGCATTACGGCGTTTACCAGAACTGGTATGCTTTCTTAAAACATCCGTAAACAATCCAGGCCAAAAAAACTATTTTACATGCGCAATGTTCATTAATTAATAATGCTTTAGAAATACACAGGCAAGTAAAAACTAACGATATAATGTTCCGACGTTTTGGCGACGTCATAACGCCATTCAAGCGAGTTCAACAGAGTAAGATCTTAGATTTGCATTAATGATGTAATTTAAATAAATACTTTGGCGCGGATCGAATCTGTTTATACATTCAAGCGTGGTCTTAATTGTTTGATGTACAGCATTTCGTTAATTAAACAATCAAATTTGTTCCTGCATTTTTTCAGTACTTTGAAACAGCTAAGGAGGTCTTCAGGGACTGCGCTCACGTGATCATTATCATGTTTCCGCACAGAGGATGAAGTGCTGTTGTGGCCAACAACGCGCGCATGCAGATGTCCACGAGTATAACCAACATAGTTACCTGTATCGCACAGGTTGCATTGAAAACGATAAACTACACATTCATATTCACACATATATATTCACACTACACATTCATTACCGGAGTAATTTTTAATCATTTTTAGTCGATTTCTCAGTTTTTGTTTTTTTTTTTAAAGTCAATTTTTAATCATTTTTAACAATAAATTAGTTGGACATTTTTCAAGATTAAAAAAAACAAATTGGGTTAGTTGCATGAAAGACTACCTCTGATCGATTGAAAACAAACTGAAAAATACTTTTTAGACCCAATTTACAGACCAGCTACTTGATTTAATGTGTAATGAGATGTTTTCGTTACTTCTCTTTCTCTCTTGTTCGTTTAAAGATGAAAAGTGATCAGTTGAAGGGTGACCATTTGGCCTCAATTAAGAATCCAAATGTCTACAAATACGTTCTACTTATACTTTCTACAGACTCATTACCACGTAAAAGATATTGTTCCCTATTTATATTGGTGACTCTAAGGCTTGAAAAACACTGAACGACATGAGGTTTGGGTGATTTGCTTATGTTTGACGTTAAACAGAGAAATCAATCATGTGGTGCTTTGGTTGAGTCAGTATTTTGGCTAATCAAGTCACTGAATTTGAGCCCTCAAATCACAACATAAATATGGAACTACGTTTCTGACAAAGATATTAAAATAAACTACAAATAAAATAAATAAATGGGAATTTCAGTGGCTTCCACAGAGTGGTTCTTTTATCATGTGTTTCCAGGTTGAATTTAGGAATGTGGGTTTTCGTGGAGGGAGGAGAAACGGAGAACCCGGAGAAAAACCCTTGGAGCAGGGACGAGAACCAACAGCAAACTCAACCCATATTTGACGTCAACACCGGGATTCGAACCCGGGCCACATTGGTGGGAGGCAAGTGCTCTCACCACTGAGCCATCGCTGCTCCCCTAGCCTGTATGCCAAATTGCAGCGTATTTGGAGAAATTTGGATTCAAGAGCGAAATTATCATTTACGTCCTTTTTCCAGTAAGCTTTTTCTTAGTGTGACATTTCTTAGTTCTGCCATTTTTAATATTTTTAATATTTTGTCATTTTTTAATTTTTGTTTTTTTGTTTTTTATGCAGTGCCCTATTGCAAACCACATTATGTGACATAGGCCATCTGTAAAAAAACAGAAGAACTTTTCTTATTCTTATTCTTGCATAAAGAAGTCCAGTAAATTAGTTTGATCATTTAGTTTGACGCGAGCTAACTTCAAACTATCTATAGTGGAAGCACATTTTTCAATCCCAGGTTAGAATTAACTGACTTTGAAACAGTTGGGAAAATTTATAACATAGTATTTGAGCCCTTGCAAACAGAGTCACCTAAAGCTGCCTTTAGACACGTCTTGCTGTCCCCCATGCAATGTCCATCAAATTTAAGCCAGTAAACATACATGATATACATATAGACACTTACCTGATTCTGTTTCAGTAACTGCTGATCTGATCTGTGGACAGAAAGACAAAAACAGGTGGACATTTTATGAGGCGTACATGCAATCAGACTGTTACAAATTTCACCGGTACAAAAGAAGTTATAATAAATTTATTAGATTCTATGAGGGGCTACACTTAAGTGAGCTTACACTAAAGGGGGTTAACATCGCTGTAAGCACTCCTAATACAGATTGGAGTCGAGATTGTATGGGACATTGATTCTGTGAATGAATGAATGAATGAATGAATGAATGAATGAATGAATGGATGGATGGATGGATGGATGGATGGATGGATGGATGGATGGATGGATGGATGGATGGATGGATGGATGGATGGATCTTGGGACGTGTATCTGGTATCCCCCGCAGATTTTGCGGCGGCGGATAACATCATCATCAACTTGGCAAAGGAGAGAGAACCTGGTGACATCGAACGCACTCCCTAATTTTTAATTATTACTAGTAATAAGTTTTATTCCTTTATTCCCATGTTAATACGTAAAGAGGATTTTCACTCCAATGTTACTAATCAATGTTTTAAATGGTCATTATGTTATTGTAATGGTTCTTAGCAAGAAAATGCAAGCCACCTGTTGTAAGTGCTTTATTGAGAATAAAACGGAGTAAAAGGAAACTCTGAACTAAAAAAGGTTTAGCACTTGGCTTTGTGAATAGTTCTTCTGTTGTAAAATTAAATAATTCACTAGAGCAACATAATTTTATTTTATGTTAACTTGGTTTCTTTTTGACACCAACCTTCAGAGCATTCAAAGCAAGACTCCCCAGCAGCGAGAGTCCCTCTGTGGATATTGCCAAAAACAAAGGGAAAAAGCATTTTAACAATTAGTGATTTAAGGGTAATTGAAGGGCTGGGGCATAACCGACCTTTTAAAGCGTATTTTAGATAACGTTTTGTTGTTTTAGCTCAGATTCGTCAGACTCCTCCCCAGTCGTGTCTTATGATATCGTTGAGAGGAGACTGGGACAGCAACGTAACAAAGGGGCACCTCCCCCTCTTCCTCCTTCCCATCTTCCCCCGCTCGGATCTCTCTCGACCATGAGATGACTGGAGACGAGCCAGGCTCAGATTCCACGGAGGTTTTGCATGCGAACTTGTATTCCGTCAGAAAACGTTGCTCCAATGTTTATCCATTGTTTTGCGCTTCGTTTTATGATAGAAACGAAAATCTTGCCTATAATCATAGGTTTAGGTTTTTATTGCACACGAAGCGCTAAACAGCGGATAAAACATTGAGGCAAAGTTTCCTGAAGGAATTCAAGGCCACATGCAAAAACCCCTGTGAATCTCAGCCAAAACATCTGAATTGCAATTAAAACACAAAACAACCCTGACCAGTATGCGTCAGCAGAGTCAAATATACAGTAATTATTTGCAGTGTAATACGAACATTATTTTTGATATAAAGGACGAACATTTGAGGCATTTTTTTGTTACAGTTTGCTTTGTTTATGTGGAGAGGTAATAATATGCATAAAAATTTAACTATTCAAAAGTAAACAGCTACCCAAAATTAACGGCTACCCAATAGTAGCGGCCCCTTGGGCCTGCTAAATCCCAAAGTAACGGGGGCTGTTACTTTCGGAATTCTATGGTAAAAGCAATTTGGGTGAAATGTACCATAAATTGTATTAATCATTGCCTAAGTAAGGATTGTTGATTGTTGAATGATGTACCAGCTAAGCGATCCATACGATAATATTTCAGTTGTCAAATCAGTACGTCAAGCTACAAACCTTTCCAGCTTTAAGAAAGGAGTAAGGGACCTCTTATTAACAAACAAATAACTAATTTGTCTTGTTTTTCTTTCATATAATTTATATCTACAGTATAATTCACTTGTTTGCATTTTCTTGATTTATATTTTTATTAGTTTGCATGGATTAAATTTATATTATGTATTATTAAGTTTCAGATAGGTTTTTTAAGGTGGTCTGCCTTGTATGGTGTCATAGACTCTTTTGCTGACTATCCATATGGCTGCGATATGTTTGCTTTTTTATACTCTGCTGTACTCTCTGTCATTAAATTGAAATTAAATCTCGCGTTGATCTGTTCTATCGATCAGTAAGTTCATCCCAATTCCCTCCCACCTCTACGGTAGAGAAGATTTATTGTTTCTAGCCGTATTGCATATCTGGTCTAATTAGTCAGAACAATAAAGGTCCAATTTTATTCCCAAACTCGCTTGTCATTTGTGTTTGAATGAAATACAATTCAAAGAAAACATCTTATACCCAGTATACCCAGATTAGTAAATCAGTAAATATTACCTTCCCCACTTTCATTTTCTTTCCACTCTGCTTCGTCCAACTTATCAACCCTAAAAAAAAGAGATTTAAGGTAATTTGTAGTTTTATTTCAGGAGATTCCTCGTTAGCTCAACAGGGCTATACGAACAGTACACCTAGCATTGTCAAGGGGGATTCCCCCATTAGTTGAACAGGATTATACGAACAGTACACCTAGCATTGTCAAGGGGATTCCCCCATTAGCTCAACAGGATTAAATGAACAGTATACCTAGCATTGTCAAGGGGGATTCGCCTATCAGCTTAACAGGATTATACGAACAGTACACCTAGCATTGTCAAGGGGGATTCCCCATTAGTGCAACAGGATTATATGAACAGTATACCTAGCATTGTGAAGGGGGATTCCCCATTAGCTCATCAGGATTACACAAACAGTACACCTAGCATTCTCAAGGGGGATTCCCCATTAGCTCAATAGGATTATTTGAACAGTACACCTAGCATTGTCAAGGGGGATTCCCATTAGCTCAACAGGATTATACCAACAGTATACCTAGCATTGTCAAGGGGGATTCCTCCATTAGCTCAACAGGATTATACAAACAGTACACCTAGCATTTTCAAGGGGGATTCCCCCATTAGCTCAACAGGATTATACGAACAGTATACCTAGCATTGTCAAGGGGGATTCCCCCATTAACCAAACAGGATTATACGAACAGTACACCTCGCATTGTCAAGGGGGATTCCCCCATTAGCTCAACAGGATTATATAAACAGTACACCTAGTATTGTCAGGGGGGATTTCCCCATTAGCTCAACAGGATTATACAAACAGTACACCTAGCATTGTCAGGGGGGATTTCCCCATTAGCTCATTCATCTCACTCAAGGGTATAAATATACTCAGGGTATAGAGTAGAAGTGTTGATCAAGAGGATTGCCTTCTTAAATTAAAACTTGCAAGGACAGGCAAGTTTGGAAAGGGATCCATTTTGTTTCGTGTGAATGTACATGTTTAGATCTTTACCTAATGGTAAGAATATTAAAGCCATGAAGTATTTTAATTCTGAAAAGCGACAAACTCACTTCTGTTTAAGTCTTGTTGTTCCCATTGCAAGAGCAACTTCAGTTTTCTTACACAGTGAAACATCTTGATGCAGACAATAAAAATAAAGTTATGATAAGAATATAAAAATCATCACATGATTAAATGAAACCATTCAAACACAAATACATGTAAATTATGGTAGAAAGGAAACATTGTTTGAAAATGTAATTGAGTAATCAGTATTGATTGTTTAAACCCTTCTTTCAAAAAAACATTTCCAAATTCCAATTCAATCTGGAATCTGAGGGCCTCAGGTTTGTTAGTTGTAACAGACTGTTAAGTGTCACCCTCATTAAACAATGTTGATTGATTGATTGATTGATTGATTGATTGATTGATTGATTGATTATAGGGTTAAATGCAATTTAACTAAATTAATGACTTGGAGCAAGTTTGCTCTCTGGTGGTGTGGCAAAGTGTGGCATTAGCGTCTATTGGCGTGCAGTTTGGTGCACTGATGGCGCGTTTGTTGTTGCATTACTGTTTGGGCCTGGCTGAGGTCTGTAGGCCGTTGCGTGGCCAGTGATATTCTTATGCTGTTTAGGCATGCACCTTTGCATGTGCTCGGAATTTTACTCTTCTCAACGTTTTTCATGGCGTTGTTGGTTTATCGCATTTTGTAGGGCTTTTCTTTCCCTCCCTTCCCTCCTGGTAGTGTTAGTTTGTTATCGTTTGGGGTTGGGTTTGGGGTTAGGGATTGAGGATTTAGAAAGGGTTAGGGTTAGGGTTAGTTCTATGTCTTCTTTACTTATTATGTTTTCCACTGAGCTTCTAGTCTCAGTGTGACGGGTGCTAGGGCTGGGGCTGGCTTGTGGGTGGGGCTAGTGGCTGGCTTGCGGGTAGGGCAGCTTATGGGGTGTTCTACCTACCTGGGTTTGGGTTGGCGCATAGTTAATTGAGGGACTGGTTAGGAAACCTTGCCATGAAAACAATGGTGCTGCAATTTAAGTTGGAAGGGCCGCAACCCTGCACAATCCTTTGTTTTAACATTCACACCACAGTTGAATATCTTAACAAAAACGTTTCAATTGGTCAGTTGCTCCAACACAATCCAAATTCTATTGTTGTTTGTGCAGGGTCAGGGCCAAAAAGGCAAACAAAAACAAATAACAAAGAAGTTTGGCAGGTTTCATAACCATGGCCTTTAATTAACTATGGTTAGGGGTACCAGCCCCCTGGCTCCTGGGCACCCAACCTCCATTTGCGACCTATATGTAGGTGTTAATATTTATTTATTTATTTATTTATTTATTTATTTATTTATTTATTTATTTATTTATTTATGTCTAGAAAGGTCAAAGCAAAGTACTATACCTCCAGCACTATCACTTGTCTCAAATCCTGAGTCTGTGTGGTCTGATAGTTGTGACTGTGAAATCAAACAGATTTAAGTCAATAAGCCTTTAGTTTTTCACATTTATACAAAAAGATAAATATTATTAGTCAAGACAGCCTTGCAACAGGTCACTTTTTAACAACAACAACAACAATAATTTATTTGAAAAACAACAGAATGAATGGCTTGTCCTGCAAATAGTTACAAAACTAATTGAGGCTGGACAAGACGAACACAGGAACACTTTAGAAAACTAACAAGAACTTACAAATACAGATATGCAAAAACTTTTAAGTAGTAACAGATTTAAAGTATTTTACACTAATTAGTTTACAGAATAAAAGTAACAATAGTAAATGGAACAATTATTTAGTTAGTCCTACATTTTAATTATCTTAGAGATTTCAATATAGTCATCTTCTTTGATCATAGGATTATCATCTTCACTGATCATAGAATTAAGCACATTTTCATTATTTATGGTTTAGAGAGGGACTGGTGGGGGAGGGGAGGGTCAGCATCTTGTCTTCCTGTCTTGTTGAAAAACATGACCTCCTATTATTGCCAATGAAACTTTTATACCCACCACCCCCCCCCCCCTCCATGATTGTACTAAAAGCATCATTCACATGTCAATTACGTGCATTTAAATTAAATTTAAACAAATTTTTTAAACAAATTTTGTTCTTCCTTTTTCTCTCTGCACTGTTTTGTAAAACTGATTGAATGAAATGAACTAGTTTAAAAATTATTTTTAAACTGAAAAAACAAAATCAAACCACAATATGTATATCACATTCAAATTTCTGTTGCTATGAAAAGAAAACAGAACAGTAAACCTGTATTATTACCACATGATCGGACACTGATGCCCCTGCAAACTCCTCACATTGTCTGTCGGTAGCATCTTTCATGCATATTGCTCTATTTTCTGAAGCATGTGATGCACCTGAGTAATTCTTCTTGTCAGCAGGTTGTTTTGACTGATCATCAGATCCTAATTCAACCACAGTCTGAGGTCTTGTTCCTGCGTTCTTATCCAACTCAACTGGAAAATTTTTATCATTTTGTGGCGTTGCTATCATTGAAGGAACACGTTCCAACGAGTCTCTGCTACTCTCTACTGTCTGAGAACTTTGATCTCTTTTCCCAGCAGATTTCTCCACATAAACAGGTTTCTGTAATTGCACGGAAGATCCTAATGCATTGGAAATCTTCAAGTTAGTCATCTGAGGTGTTAGCATTGAAGATACCATTACTTGTGGCATCCTGTGTGTTGCTGAACGTGGTCCAGTTTGCCTTGCATCACTAGTGCCATCAGCAATGTGAAAAACTGTTTGGCCTAAACTTTGTTGATCAGATGTTGTGGAAATTATGGCTCTTTGTATTGCCCCAGGACAAACGGCATCTCCTGCAGGGACCATTATTGCACCTAATGATGATACATACTACAGTCAAACTTCTCTACTACTTAAGGACACAAAAAAGGCAGTCCAAACCATTCGTCTGTATGTAGCACATTGACCATGAATAGCATAGAATGAGATATTGGACACGTGTCCAACACACAGATGGATTTTTCTCTTTCCCTACACATATCTAAACAAAAATCCCTATAAGTAAAATAACTCGACAACTATAGTAAGAAATACTCATATTGTAACAATCTGTTTACAACATTAATCCTATTGACCAAAAATTTACTGCATACAGTGGCTATCTTGCAACTATCTCTGCCCTAATTTAGTTGATAATAATTTAGGGCAGGATCAGCCTATGTGACCAATGTTTCCTGCATACAGTGTGCTATGACTATACCTGCCAACTCTCACGCATTATGCGTGAGTCTCACGCCTGCGGACTAAAGACATCAATCTCATACATCAAGGACAATTTTTCATGCCTGACTCACAAATCTGTATGAGTTGTTCTAAACAAAACTTCATTTTATTTTAGATTTGTTATGTATTGTTTCTTTGCTCTTTATAACAATCGCAAAGGCCCTTCCAAACGCCTACAATCTGTTCGAATCGTAAGTGTTCAAAGGTCATTGGAATATCTTCGGACATTTTAGGCAACGTTCGGAAGTCTTCGGAAATCCCTGTCATGATGCGACAAAAAACTCACGCCTTTGACTCAGAAAAAGTTGGAAGGTATATATGACTGTCACTAATGAAGCAATACGTTAATGTGGTTGGGGAGATTGCCTGAAGTCTTATGACACAGAGAGCTTGGCTATCAGGACAGAAAGACCAGATAATAAATTTAAAAGTGTCTCCTGGTCTTCAGGTTGTGAGTTTGGGGATCAGTAAATAAATACACCTCCGTAGCCTATCACCAACAAAGCAAATGGAGACCACAGGAAGAACAAGTATGTAAAGGGAACCAACAAAACCCACAACAAAGCTGATCTGGTGTACATTCTTCTTAGAACTAAGAAGGTTACACAGAAGAGGACATGGGACATACACTGTACAAGCACCATACAAAACAGGACGATTAGAACAGGTAAAAATATGGCAATGCCCTGTCAGAATTCAAGGAGCACACCCATGAGTCAAACATTAAATGCTTTGTTATCTCAATAAAGATAATTACTAAAGTGAACCATTTTGCACACGATTAATCAGGTTTGAGAAACACAGTGTCAGCCCTTTCCTTCAAACAGGGTCAAGAGGAATAAGTCAAGTCTTCCTATTACGAGAGAACTGATACATCCCCTTATCATCCTCTCCTCCTGACACCAGAGGAGAAGGAAGCTTGGATATACAATGTGCAGTTCCAGAAAATATGTATACTCCCTCCATGGAAGGTTTTTTGTTTGGCACCCCCCATCCTCCTAGGAAATTCCAGTTTAGCTTCTATTACTTAATGCTTCTAAAATTTTGACTTGTAAGACCCCCTCCCCCTAGGAATTTCTGATGACCTTCCATGGGGTGGGTATGGAGTTTTTCTGGAACTGTACAATGTAGGAAATATTAACTGGTCTGCATGTGTAAAATGTAATTCAAAATGATCAGGAGGTTGAGAATTAAAAATACAATTGCTTCACTGAGAAGTTCTGAGAATCAAATGAGCTATTAGGCCAAGGCCAAACGAGAATCAGAGTTGCCATAGGGTCACCACAACAAGTTCAAACTGTCCCTCTTGTTTGTCCCAAAAGTCTCATGTGCTCAAGACTTAAATAATCATGTTTGAGCTACTCAAATTTTTATTCACTTGTGAGTCACTAGTAAGAGTTTGTTTCCTTTTTGACCCTGCAGATTTGAGGGTTGTACAAGAGTTTGAGTTCTCATCCACCCTTAGTGATATAATTTGCTCTTGTTTTACCCTAGCTTTAAACAGAATAATTTTCAAGAAAGTCACTTCTTTAAAGGAAGGTTGTTTTTTTTATGAGATAAGTGACCTAAATTTAAACAATTTAACTGTGTGTGAATTTCAACACAGTTGTTAAAAGAATAACTGAGATACAAGCTCAATTTAAATAATTATACATTACCCATTGGAATTGATGGTGACAAAGATGCTGCTCCCATGTTAGCTACCGACACATCTTTTGCATTCCTTGTCTCATGAGTTGCCGATATACTTGAATGCCATACTGGTGAGATCATACCCTGCTGAGCAGTTGCAACAGGTACATAAACAAAACCCTTTGGTGCTGGTATTGTATCTAAAAGTGTTTGCCGCAATGATTGCACTCCACTTGAAAGCACATTATCACTCTTTTCCAAAACCGTTGATCCTTCAGTTGCATGGCTTTCAATGTTTTTGGACGAAACATTAGACACAGAATATAACTTAGCCTGCTTTTCTGAGCCCAGGTATGCACTGTAACCAGTTGAAAATTTCACAATGTCCGCAGATTCCATCTCCTTTTTAACTGACTGTTCAGACTTTTCATTTTCCTGGGTCGTAATCTGATCATGGGAACGTTTTAGGGTCGACTGCTCTGACACTTTGGAGTCCTGACAATCACCACTTATCTCCTGAGAAAAATAATCAAATTTATTATATCTCTCAGATAGTACGCCCGGTGTGATTGGTCAATTTTGTGGGCTGTATTTCACTGTACAGCCTGCTAAACTTCAGCTAGTTTCCTTTCCCGTATGCTCGATAAACCTCAGAGATATAATAAATATCTTACTAACCTCATTTTCTCGGTCCATACTGCAACTTATGGATCCTTGTTTTTTCCCACTGATTTATGACCTGCATGCTTTGCGCTTGCGCAATGAATCAACAGGAAAAAACTTGGTCCGTAACTTACAGTAGGGACCTTGAACTCGGTCAGTAAGAGGTATACTGTATAATTATACAATAATATAACAGGTAACATATACAAACTCACATGACAGCTAACAATAACAATTATAATTACTAGCAAATAATCATACATGCACTTGTCTAATAAGTAAATTTATAAGAATATTTATAATGATATATTTATTTAGAACTTTAGTGGAGAGAAAAGATCGGGCAAGATAAGAGGACAACAGAGATGGTAAACTGAATCAAGATACGCAAATGGTACTGGACTTCAACTGACAGTGGAGAGTCTTAAGACAGAAGAAGACATTGAGATAACATTGAAATATTTTGTTCCAAAAAACTATTTTCTCTGAGTCAGTAATTTTTTTTATCATTGTGTTTCTAGAGCAGGGAAATAACCTATTCAGTTGAATATGTTTCTTGTCTAAGGAAACAATTAAATATTAGAATGCAACAGTAGAAACCAACATCAGAAACATACAGACTGTAGCATCATCAAGGTCTATAAACACTTAATCATTGCACTCTCCATCTTCTCAGTGAAACATATGATCAAATTGTTTTGTCTTATGTCTTAAATTGTCATATGTCTTACTAGCATTACACGCAAATGACATTTTTACCTCATCTGTAAAAATATACAGAGCTGAATTTCCCTTTATTTTCCTCTTAATGAAATGTCCGTCCCAGATACGAGGCTCACCATGGAAGTCTAATCTTGTTCGATTGTCAACTGCCGCAGCACAGTAGAATCTAAAATTTAATTTAAGAAAAGAAATTGAGGTAAAGAAATGATCATAATTCAAAGTTCTTGTTAAAGAATAAACCATTATTAAACTTATTTTAATAAATAGCAGAAAGACAAGCTATCTTTTGCTGAATCTAAAAGTTTTAAAAGTCAACTAAGGTGCCTTTGATTTCTTAAGTTAAGATTGTCATGTTTGAGTGAGGTAACAAGATCTCACGATGCCCAAGAAATAGAGACCATTAAATTGTCTTCTCATTTTTCTTACAGAGTGAAATCAGCAAGATCTAGGAATATTCTTGGTTGTAGTTTTTAATAAAACAATTATTCCACTCGTGTTTATAGGATATGAAATGATTCTTAGCAACTGAAGCGATATGCGTCTTGTTGGCTACCTATCATCTTTTATCCCATGCCATAGAGAATACAGCCAATCGGAAAGCTAGAAACCCGTTGCATATTCTGCGGTATGCAACAGGTAGTATTCCACAAATACAGCAACAGGTCAAAATTTTCATTCAGAAAAAATTACTGTCAACAACTAAAACATGAAAGAATACCCCAGTTTTGACCTTAATTTTGAATTCCTGGAACCAGACCTTGAACAGGAAAGTTAATTCAATGAGTGGCATGGAATAAATTAGTTATGCAGTGCTTTCTTGTGGTATACTGTGATACTAAGAAAAATCAAGTCACTCATGGGATATTTCACAGTATACCACTAGAAAGCATTGCATAACTAGTATATATCCAACGCACGCTCGTTCCACGAGCACATGTTGGATAATTATGAGATGATAGATAGCCAATGTATAAGAATGAGTTGGCTGTAATCATCCATATTTAACAATTGCAAGTGGAAAAACTGTTTTACTAATAGACTGGTAGAAAGGAAATAGTGCTTGCAATCTTGGAAACTCTCAAACCCATAATTAATGCTTTCTTCTTTACACTGGCTGGCAAAATGAAGCTCCTTATTTTACTCAACTAAGAAACAAAATTGCGTTATTAGACTGTCAAGTAAATTACAAGTACCTTTGGTGTCCAAGAAAGGGGAATGTCTCTTCTAATATCTTTTTAATATCCATTTCTGTCATCTTTGAAGAAATCTGCACATTTGTTTTAAACTGTCCCTTATCTGGTTTCTTCAGTTGTGCCATTTCAATTGTGTTTGGCATGAATACAATTTCATTCCGTGTTGTCACATCACTGCCTTTCAAAACCACAACACTTTTTCCAGTCACTCCACCAGGCTCCTTCTTCATCCGTTTAACTATGGCTTCACTGCTGTCTTCAAAAGTTATGTGAGTACAACTGTCCATCATAGATGACTGTGCCATGAATGTTTTCATATACAGCTGTAGAAATACAACAAGGTCAGCATCAATTGAAATTCGAGGGAACCACGAGAGGGGGAGGGGGTTTAAAGGAGCAATGTCACCCATTTTTAGTGTCACTTAGAATAGCCAAAAAACATATATGTTTTGTTTGAAATGTTAACATAATGGTACAATTTTGTTAAAAATAACCCTTCTAGTGCACAGAAACTAGACGTATCAATCATTTCTGTCTGCCAATGGCTACAGTAGGATGGAAATGGATTGCAACTTGAAAAAAATGGCCATTAATAATCTTTTCAAGTTCCTCATGTGCATTCGCTAAAAAACAGATTTCAGTTCTTTACTTCCTCAATGAAATCTTTTCATATTTCCGTCCCGGGTTCTTTAACAGCGATTTCACGTCAAAGAAGGAGTTCTCTTTCAAATATTTCAGCAGTTTTGGCAAACACAACAGCAAAATCTCTGTGACAATGTTCCTTTAAAGAGGATTGAAACTTGGGATTTTCATAACCTGCAGGGCAGGGGTTAACGGGATGGGGATGGGGGTGGGGAGCAAGAAGAAATTAGGGAAAAAGAGGGGGGAGGAGGTCTCTATGGCAGGTGTTTTCTCACTCCCCCTCCTCCTCCTCCCTGTTATTTATGCCTGCAACACAGTCTAGGTTCTTCATTGCTGTAGAGTTTATGAAATCATAAAAGGTTATAAAAAATTGTAGGTAAACAATAAGCGTTTTTGTAACTCTGTTGTTAGGCAATACTTTAAGGTTTGTTATGATGTCATTGTGGTTACCATGACAACAGGTCAGCTTCACAATTTTTTTGCAAAATAAACAATTAAGTCAGTGACCTTCCAATTTTATTGTTATAGTGGAAAGGCCCCTAAATTCTTAACCTTCTCTGGCAAAATGACAAAAGGTTATAGAATGGAACCTTATATCAGAAAGGTATTTTCTCCCCTGCAGAAAATTCTACTCGTCTGGTAAACTTTGTCCAAAATTTTTCTACTTGTAAGTGGCATACTGAATGTTACATGCATGCCAAATATCAAGATAGGTCACCGTGCAAAGTTACCGGTTGCTCGATTTATTCCTCACTACCACTTTCGGGGGATTGCGTGCATGACTTCTGATAGAAATTTTGATTCATTTAGCTGATGTGTGCATCTTATCTATGGCATGGGTGGGTTTAATGCTCACGTGTGCAGCTGAAAACCTTTTCAAACCTCCTTTACAAAGCAGTTCCTTCAAGATTCATCGATAAATATCAATAACCTTAGCTTTGCCTTCAATCAAAAATCATGATGTAAAATAATAATAATAATAATAATTGCGTTCGACGTAGGAAGAACGCTTTCTAATACGGATTTGAGTCAAGATTTTATGGGACTTGTTGTGGATGGTTCGATGGATCTTAGGACGCACATCTGGCATCCCCCACAGATTTTTTTGCAGGGTCGGATGACATCACAAAGGGTTTAAGATCCTGGGATCGAGATCATCGAACGCACTCCACTAATCTTTGATTATTACTAGCAATAATAATAATAATGTGCAGTTCCAGAAAATATCCATACTCCCCCCACGCAAGGTTTTTTGCTGTGTACCCTCCCTCCCCCAAGGAAATTCCAATTTAGCTTCATACATTGCTTCTAAAATTTTGGCTTTTAAGATTCCCCTTCCCCTAGGAATTTCCGATGACCTTCCATGGGGTGGGTATGGATTTGTTCTGGGGCTGTATAATAAACAGGTTCTTAAAAAATGTATTTTACATCATAACGAAGTCTTGATGCTTTTTACAGCCCTTTTACATAAAAACCCTAACCTAAAAAAATGAGAGTTAAAGCGATTTTTTCCTTTGCATTTGTCCAGCACTGAAACAAGTTGCATAACCATAATTAAATTCTCCATTAAGCTCCCCTCTCTAATAAGTCCCCTTCTTCGGGTAAGAAAGTTGTCAAGTAACTTTTCACTGCTTATCCTAACCTTATAGTCTTGAGATGATTCCTGTGTTTACCAAAAAAATAATAGCGATGCTTGTCAACTTTTCCACTTTTCTTAGATAGCACATATTTGGAAGTTTCTTTCTCAGGAGGAACTTACTAAAAACGCACTAAAAACAACAGTGTTTTAAAAGAACACAACTTTTTTTTTCCAAAAAAGGCAATCACAAAGCAACAACAAAAAACTCAGTTGAATTGAATTTTTTTAAAATACAAAAATAAGAATTAAGTGTCCCTCAATTACAGCTCAAAAGCTTTAAATAAAATTGGATTTTACTGGCAGATCAGTAAAATATTTAATGAAATGTGTCTCTCATTATCTGCATATTCTCAGTAAACCATCCATAATGTGTTGTTATTTATGAAACTACTGTGTAGTCAAGCTTTCAAGGTCATCAAATTCAATAGTTTCCTTGTAGCTTACAACAGCATGGTTTGGTTTCTTATTATAGGACAAAATATACTTCAACAGTTTTTTTCCACATACAGTATCTACACATTTTCACCAAAACGTTCCACCTATTGCAACTACACTCCTCAAATATTAGTGCAGTTTTGATTACCTGTCCTATGAAATTGTTTCAGTAACCACAACAACGACTAACGTGACTCATGTTGTAAGCTTGTGTGACTTTGTTTATCTATTATCCCATGTATTTGTAATCAGGATCAACAGTCAGACCTTTTCAAGCTACTCCATGCAGCAAACCAGCAGATTTGTGTTCAATGAACAGAAATTTACAAACATGCTCCGTTTACTGCAAATTTAATCAGCTATTTGTATCTGTGCCTATCATAGTAATCAACCATGGCATGAAAACAAAAAACGTCATCACCTGTTTTAATTTGCATACAATTATGGGGCCTAAGTACGCTCATTACGCCACGCTTATTGCATGTGGCCTTAATTGATCAACTGTTCCCAAATATGTACTGTAAGAGACTACATACACACTAACACTCTGGGTGAATTGTCATGAGTATGTCATGCATTGCACCCTATAACAAGGAAATCAAGGTTCAAAGGGAACGTGAAAAGAAAGTGAAAATTACAGCTCATACATGTGACAAAAGCAAGAAAGATTTCGGTGGATACCAGCTTCAACACACAGGACCAACTTGGTGGGAAACGAAAATATTATACGATTTTAGTTGTTCAGGAAACTTCATTTAGCTTGAAGCATAAAATTACACGCAAAAGGGACATATTAACCTAAAACGGATGGTTCTTGGTATCTAAATTTATCATGTGCGAAGCCACCTTTTCTCAGCAATGTGTTAGTTTGACCGCACTGGCTGACAAGAAAAAACTTGACAATGATCAGTACTTTTACAATGGATTTGAATGATTTGTTAGTAGAAAGGCGAAAGATATAACTTTGTTATGAATGAAGCGATTTAAAGAAAACCTTAATTGAACAAGGTCGCTGATTACCAAGCTCTGCTTCGTGACAGAAAATACGGAAATTTAATATCGAAAGCGCTAGCTGCGGCATATCCAGGCGAGAGGAAGCGTATAGATACATAGTACGTATCACCCTGAATCATGAAACAAACAATTTTTCTGCCTACGAACTCGTGAGCGTATTGAAAACAAGAAAGATATTATCAACCTCTGGTTCGAAATAGCTAGAAAGAATAAGAATTTTTCGTACCTTTCGTTCTAAAGACGTCGTTGTTCAAAGCACTCCTGAGAAGGTTCGCGAAGAATCAAACACAGTCACGTGGTCATTAATACTGATGACGTAAACTCGTTCCCAGGGACAAATAGGGAACCAAAATTTCCGCTATCACAAGTACATTCAATTTCGTTAGTCTGTAATGTCAGCCGTCTCCTCCCCCTAACCCGCAGGGGGCGCGGGAGAGAGAGAGAGAGTCTCTCTCTCCCACGCCCCCTGCAGGTTAGGGGGAGGAGACGGCTGACATTTCAGACTATCAATTTCGTCGGTAAGGTCGTTAGACATTACGCCATCACACCAGAGTATCAGGCCTTCCTTCCCAACCAACAACCTTAAAAAAGGTAGAGAGCCATGCAGGAAGAGAAGTATCTTGTAACTCTCTGTTTTAATAAAGTGTTGTTTTGTTTTAGTATCCTCGAAGAAGAGAGAGAACCCTTGAAGCGATTCTGGAAATGTTCCTCATCTGGTTTGAAAATTTTTTTTGCAGCAATTACCGACTTTCTTTCAAAAAGATAGAGGCACCAGAGCATGCAATAAGATGCCATTTTCGTTTCATTTGTAGAACCATAACCTGAGTATCAGGCCTTCCTAAGGGGAGAGGGGAAGATATTTTGAAAGGCCCTTTTAAGTACCAAAATGACAGTTTCCCCTTCCCTTTTTTATACGTCGGCTTGTAAAATCCCAACCCTTTTATATACCTGCATCCTGAAAAAAATACCCCTTTCGGGTGGAGACTTCCCTTAAAGCCCAATAAAGGGGGTACCCCACCCCTGGGTTTCCTACACAATCACAAAGTTGGCTTCATTGCACAGTAGGTAGAGCAAAGCACCGGTATCCGAGAGTTAAAAGTTAGAATCCCGTCAAAGAATAGCCTCCCCCGCAGACGTCCTTAAGAGTTCGTCACGCATTCTGGCTTGATAGCTCGGATGGTAGAGCACAGATCAGATCAGATCTGATCAGATCGAATCCCGTTCGAGCCTTAAAATAGGGCCCCTCGCGAAACTGAAAGTGATCATTGTCAACACGTTTTAATGAGTATTTCCTGGGGAACATCTTGCCTTGGCATTGGCTCTTCTCATGCTACTCGCCGACCACAAACTTACTGTAAACATTTAACATAATCAGTGTATATTCTTATCTCTGCATCAACAAACAAACAAAGTCCTTATCCTGTTCATTCTAAATTTAACTACAACAGTTGCTAGATTTGTAGTTTATTTCTCTCTTCTTAGTTTTTTCAGGAAGAGACACCACAGGCCAGCTTTTGTTTTTATTTCACTAATATGTATCCTATGGCTTTAATGTTCTTCTGATATCCCTCATCACCGCACTTGTTGGTAAACATGTGTTTGTACGGTCACCAATAATACCGATTCTTGCTTTCGATATCTGCGCTTCTAGTAAAACTTGCTGTGTCAGTTGAACCCTTCTTTGTTACACTTCTCCGCAAAGATGCTTCAGAGCCAATCAATGTCTTCCACTTATCTCTACCCAGAGAGGTTGATCGATTGCGGCCGTCAGCGATCAGAGAGTACAGTGAAGCGCCATTCTTGCTGATGACCAGGAACTTGACAGATTGATTGCCAATCCTCATGCCGAGACAGATCTTGGAGAAGTTCGTGTTCCAATAAGTCGGTAACTTAGTTTCCTGGTTGTCAAACCCCGTCTCACCTCCAGGACGATTGAACTCGATTTTGTTGCTCCAGAATTGGGAACCGTCGTGAACCGTTGACTACAAAAGAAAACACGAAATCACCGCTTAAAAATGTTTCAAAAAACCTTATTAATTTGCCGATATCCCGTTACTTGTTGCACCAATCGCGCAAAACTAAACGTCAGTTTAACTTTGTTTAGGAGTTTTTTTGACAGTGTGGAGTTAGGGTTAATTAAAGCATTGGTCACTGTAGGAGTAAAGGGCAGTGGGACGTGTTACTTATAATCCACAGTGGTTTTATTGTTGTTACTTCCTTTAACTTACAAAAAATAATGTTATGCACCGGCAGGGAGGTCCATATTGGGACTTTGAGGTCTTGAGTGCGGCCTTGGGCAGTCCTCAAAATAGAGAGCACAGTTATTCCCCAATACAGTCTGACCTAGCGGTAAGTACAATTTTAACTTTTTTTCCACTCCCGGAACCAATCAATTGTATGATTTACAGAATTTCGCCCGCTCGCGCACCGAGAAAAAAATAATATCAGTTACGGACCAAGGGTGGATTGGTGAAAACCACAACCTGTTGTTGATTATACCTTGTGAGGCCATCAATTTTCATGACCAGCGTCCATCCTCCATCTCCGCATCCATCAATTCCGGTCCTGTGACAGTAAACAGGGATTCTTCCAATGTCAGTTTGCAACTTGTAAGCTTTATTCACTCGACATCTGAATTGAAGATTGAAGTGAAAGTTAACTACAGATTAACCTCTTCAATCTGAATCGATGATTCGTTGCATTGAGATCAAAGATCACTACGAATTAGTTATTAAACATTGCATTTGTTTTCTTCTATTTACATTTGTCTTATTTTAATTTCTTTAAAGCTTGATTACTCTTCTATAAAGAAATTGTTGAAAATTCATTCTTGGTTAGTCTCCTAACAGAGGTTTCTCTTTGTAATTTTTGTTTTCTACTTATTGCTTTTTCGTGTCCGTTTTGAAGGATAACAAATCGAAAAAATATACGAACGAAGTAGAAGTAAGAATGAGAAAGCTCAGAAAGGAGGTTATCGATCGGCGTTCATGGTAAACATTACATCCATTGAATTAAGCAGATTATGGCAGAAATTTTTACCATTTAGCAAGAGTATTTGCCTGCCTCAGAGCTGTCTTTTTCGAGAAAATGTTTATACTTTATACTTTACTGAAAAAGGTGATGGTGTTAGTGTGGAAGCCGGTTTGGGGTTGAGGGGGGGGGGGGGGGAGGGAGAGGTTACGTGTCACGGAAACGTAGACAGTTCACGCAGATTTTGATATTAACCTCTTTCACAAGTTACAAACATCAGTTTTCGCTTCTCCGGTAATATTAATGGAACATTACGTGGCTAATCGTTAATTACCCTGATCACCGCGCTTTACGAGGACAACAGCCATTTCACGTTTCACATCAAAATATGGCAAATCACAACTGACGACAAATATGCCCAAGACCACTGTCCCTCAAACGTCTACGAACAGAGGTCTATAAAAAGCCATATCACTTACTTATACTTCCGATAAATATCTCTGCACGATGCAAAAGAGTCGTCACCTGTGAAGACATCACACATTCAATGATTAAATCCAAGCCTAGCTTGAATATCTTAAGTCAGAGACTGATAAACCGGGCCAATATATATAAATATATCTAAATATCTAAATAAATATAGAAACTCACAAAAAGCAGTATTACTAAGTGAATATGAATATATCAAACATATGTTTGAACTTTGGGTGAAAGATTAAGTAAATGCGAAGGTCTCTGTTCTATTCAGTATTAGTATAAATCTACTAGCGTTCTATTACGAATGCCGTTCTCTGATTGGCTACGCTACCCGCTATCTTTTTTGTGATAGATAGTGAAAAGCGGTTGTCAACAAAATTCAGCCCGCTTCTTCACGTTTTCGAAGTGTCTGTGGGGAGGATTTGCATAATTTACTTGTTACGTTTAAACGACAAGTAAATTTATTCTAAAACAATTAGATTATTCGCTCTCGATTTCTACCTGCATGATAGCTGATTCGATCACGCGATAGAAATCTCGACTTCATAATCTAATTGTTAATTACTAAGGATATCAACCTTCCGCTCGCAGCAGGTGTTCTGCAATGGGATACTCAACCCATAAAACAGGATAGCTCTTCCTGCAAATAATACTAATATCAGACACTCACTTCCTGTACGTTTTCACAACTAATAATAATAATAATAATAATAATAATAATAATAATAATTATTATTATTATTATTATTATAACAATAATAATAATAATGATGATGATGGTGATGATGATGATCTGAAGTTTATTTACTAGCCTCGTGTAGGGTTGTATCCAATAAAATGTCCTATTGCGCTTTACAAATATACGATTAACGACCTTAAATGGCTTACTGAAATCTAAATAGTTAGATTATTACTAAAGTAATTATCATAAATATATACTCACCTGGCTTCCTTTTCCTTTTCATTTCCTGCAAATCAGACGAATGAAATAGTGAAAGGAGACAGGAATGTAACAACAATGCCTAATTTTAAGATGTCGCCTGCAGAGCCGAGCAGATTTCCCTTCAACGTTCCGACATATTGAAGAGCACCTCTGCTCGAAGGTTCAGTCACTTTTATTTTAGAAATTCTAACAATTTTAATAATACAGCCCGGAAACCATGAATCCAAAACTAAAAAGCTTGTTGGGTCCGTTTACGAAAATATTGGTCTCGCTTTTTGTGTGTGTTAATCTCCGAACAAGGACACCAGGCTAACTCATAAACACTTATCTCTCACTGCAATCTACACGTTTCCCTTGGGACTGGCCTATTCCAGAGTTAAACGACTCAAAAACCATACCCTTTTGCACCCGACATTCCTATATATTGCTTATATAGGTGAGTGTAACGATTTTGCGCAAACCGTTGTCAGATTGTCAAGCTTATACAAAATATTTCAACACATAAAAGCCAGCCATGTTGACGAATTGGGCAAAATTTGGTCCTTTGGCCAAAGTTATGAAAATTAGCCAAGCACCAAGAAGCCAGCCATGGTGACGAATTTGATAATTTTGGCGCATTTGGGAATACGATGAATTTCGCAAATTTCGTCAAATAGACCATTTCCGAATTGCTGTGGACCTCATTACGAAAACGAGGCCAAGTGCAAGCTTTTCATACGAAAATTAACTTTGTTTGCATATGAATGAAAACTTATTTTCATAACAAATACTTTGCAGTTCTCCTCGCTTCCATTACTAGGTTCAAAGCAACTCGGAAATGGTCTATTGTGAAAATTATGTAAATTAGCTAGAAAAGCATAGAAGCCGGAAGTCATGTTGACAAATTTGCAACATTTCGTCAAACTCACCAAACTGCTTACCTGAATAAATTTTGGGCCAATTAGTCGAACAGTCAACTTATTCAATTGGCTTATGATATAAGTGTCACATAAGAGCCTGCCATGTTGATGGAATGATATGACAGTTTTGGGGAATATGACAACTCTGAAAACCTGGAGGAAGTTTCATCACGTCGAAAAAAATCCCCCCCCCCCCCCCACCCAAAAAAAAAAATAGTGCATGTATACCTCGTTCTCCAAGCGTGAGTCGACAGTAAGATTCTAGAACTTAAGTACCCCAATTGTTATTTTAAAATAAAGAAATAAAACAACAACAAAAAAACATTAAACCCTTTCAGCAACAGAGTCTATGACGCCAGAATCTCGGCCTTTGGCGAAATATATTATCAACTTCGCCATTTTCGCCAACTTCGTTGAATTCGCCACTTCCCTTGTACCTTTCTCTCTAGCTCATTCGCTTGAATCTACTTTTGGCAAAATATTGTCAAAGTTGCTAGCTTCGCCAAATTCGCAGTGTTCGTCGAATTCGCCATTTCACTGGTATTCTCCTCTTGAGCTCAAATTTGCCATTTTTGACGAATTCCCTTAGTCACTGATGTTATCGAAATTGGCGAAATTTCGTCAAACTTGCCACTTCGTTATTACGTGCATTTCTGGACATATTTCGCGTTAGCTTTCCCATTCAATTTCCATGATGTGAAAAACTCGTTTATTTAGCAAATACAAATTGGTGCGTGTGAGAGCTTCTTCAAAACATCTGCCATCTGTTGAGGGATAAGTTGGCGTTCTACTTTAAATAAGAACGAGAGCACGTTTACTTTCCGTTTGTGGTTCTGTTGTGTATTTGCTCAAATTTTCTTTGTAAGCAAACGGTAACTCGCAAGTGAGGAAAATGGCGGAAAGATCAAGGCCATTTGGTTATTTTGCCGTTTGCGCGTTTGTCATTTTCCGGCTAAGCCGACACGTTGTTTCCGCAACTCTGATAGACATAACTGATTTTTTGTTCCCGGCCTACTCCAAGAATTATTCAGACTACATTGACGCAACCGGACCAAGTAGGAAAAGCCCACTTCAATTGCGATATTTTAAAACTTAGCTACACTAGAAGATATTGTGGCGCGAACATTACTTCGTTTAGGTCGCTGATCTGGCAAGTGTATCACTGACATGCGATATGAGAAATAAGCAATAAAGAAAAAAGAGCTAAAGGATTCTACTTACCTCTCAAATTTCTTTCCTCTTTATGATCGTAGGTGGAAGTAACTTAATGCTCTTCACTTTGAATATGAATATATGCATATATTTGAACTGCAGGTGACAGATGAAATAGCGGAAAGACCCTCCCAGTTGTTAAGAAAACACTGAAGCCTTAAAAGATTTCAAGCTTGAACGGGATTCGAACCCCTGATCTCTGCGATGCCGGTCCAATGTTCCACCAACTGAGCTATCAAGCCAACTGGGAGCTGGTCATATCGTGGGTTCGTAATATATCCGTGAACGATGAATAACTGAATATGAATACAGTTGAACCTCTCCACAACGGCCACCTTTGGGACATAAGAAAGTGGCCGTTGTGGAGAGGTGGCCGTTATGGGGAGGCAGGGGTGTAATACGACACCTTTTTTTTTCGGGAAGTACAACATGTTTAGTGTGCCAAGTTCATGCTTACTGTAGCGTATAATGGTAATCCAGTGTTAAATAATATATATAGATAAAATACACAATAAAACGTAAATAATGTTTTGAATCAAAATGTCAACAATACGAAACGAGCAAGGTTCGCAACATTCGCTATAAGTATTTTATACAATTTTTGTTTACTGCAGCATACACCGTTAATGGAATACAATCACAATCCGTATATCATTTTAAAAAATAGATACAATGGTATCAAGATGAGCAGCTTACTGACTTAAAGCTGACCAATAAAAAAGAAGCCGGGCTATTAAATAATTTTCAAGCCACGTACAAAGCGCTAGACATTATTAAAGTTTGTTGGAAGCGCATGTTAAGTGTTCGTTCTCAGTTTTGCATCTTCTAAAACTTTCATTGATTCATTTTTACCACACTGCACAATGATTCGCTTATTTTTCTTGTTGACCATAATATCCATCGTGATCACCCTCATTTGGTCTTCGGATGGTTACACTGTTCATAACAGGTTACTCACAGGCCATGTGTTTAAGACTGTTGAATCTATCGACTGGCTTCAGTGCGTTGAGGAGTGCCACAAACACGACGAGTGCATTTCCTACAACTATTTTCCTCCTAAAAAAGTCTGTGAGCTGAATAACTTTGGCTATGATAACCAGTGTGGGGTTATCAGAGCCACTGGATGGATTCACCATGTAGTCGACATATCAGAGGTAATTACACATGCTAACATGGGTTGTTATCGACATTTATTGCAAGATTGGGCGAAAAAGACAGTATCATACCTTTCATTAGGAGCAAAGAGAAAAAAATGTTCAGCAAAACACGAATTTCTTTTTCTAGTTTCCACTGAATTGTGTTCAAGCGAGGTAAAGGATTGTTTACACAAGCTTATACATCATTAGCTCGGATGCTTTAGGAACGAGATTTTATTCCCATGTTCCAAGCTACTGTGGCGGTTTGAAAGTTTGTTATCTTTTTTTTTCGCGTTGAGGACGTCAATTTTGTTTCTCCGAAAAAAAAAATAGATATCATAATAATTTCATCGGGCATTGCGGCGTATTTTGCGGGCTAAAACGAAGAATTCAGCGGGTTAAAATATATTTAGCCCGCTGCTCTGAGCCAATAAGAAAGAAGAAAATAACGTAGCTAGCCAATCAGAACTGGAAGCCATTCAACTGTTCGCGCCGTTTTCTTGTTTGTTTGACTGGAAGCGCTGCCATCTGCAAAAACAGCGACATCCATTCCTATAATACCCGGAGAAAGAATGATTTCCGTCTTCCACGAGTATGAACAAACTACGGAAAGGAGACACTCCTTTACCAGCGTATTAAGGAATGGAACCTTTTAGAACAGTCTCTCAAAGACATAAATTCTTTTTTAATTTTTAAGCAACGTATCAAAGAGCGTGTTTTTAGCTAGTTTTTAATTCTTATTTCTAATTTTTATTTCTTATCGCTGGCTTTGTATTTTCTACTTTTAAATAATTGTAATTTTTAAAATAATTGTAATTTTTAAATCATTTCTCAATCTACAGGGCCCCACTGAATATCACTTTCGTGATGTGGGCTCCCTGTATAAAGATTGTTATTATTATTATTATTATTATTATTATTATTATTATTATAAAAGATTGTTTTGAGCTACAAAATCGATGGAAAACCTAACGAAGAAGCACATTCTCAGTCGTCTGAGCTAGATGAAGAGGACTTTAATACAGGAACTCGTGGGCAGTCGTAAGAGATTATTTCTTCACTGTTTACAAAATTCTGTTATTTTCCTTTTGAAAACTTAGAAGCAAAGATTCTTTTGACAAAATTTGTGGTGTTCTGCTAAAGTTTTCAGTTTTTGTGACATCGAAAGCTTTTGTACAATTAAATAAACGCCGACGCGATTCCGGCATTCCGGCAGCGTTCACAGAAGATATCGCGATCGCTTACTGTACTGTCTTTGATTCCTTTTGTGAATAATAATAATAATAATAATGATGGTTTATTTAAATTACACATAATAGCATATAAAATGAAATACAATGTGTTTACAATTAATAAGATAATATATTACAATTGTTCGTAGGGACTGGGATTACAAGAAGTCAATATAAAAAGCTATTTACAATTCGATTTACTATAAGATGCTAAGGAAATAATGAATTAATAATCATATGTGATTCTACGATGTTTTCGCCATTGCAGGAAAAAAACTCATTCCGAAATGCCCTCTGAAATTATTATAATAGTAATAGAGTTGATGTTCTTAGGCGTAAATATGTTTTTGGCCCTTCTAAGAACTCATTTTAGCCCGAGCCGAAAATGAGCCTGAGTCGGGCCCAAAACATATTTACGCCCCCGAACATCAACTCTATTGTTATATTAATTTCTTAGTCTGTTTTTGATCACAATTAAAACCGAATGTTTGAGACGACTAAGGCCTCTGAACTCAGAATTCAGGGAGAAATTTCCAGTTAGATCTCTTCATACATTTGTGTGGATACTTCTGTTAACGTGAGTCTACCATGAGGGAATTCCACTGGGATTTCGTCTGCATATTATAGGTTTTTATGTTTAGTTAGTTTATTTATAGCAATCTAGTGCTGTTCTGCGTATTGTTTTGTTTTTTCATGGGAAATTGCCAGCTGTTCCACGTTGATAAAGTTGTGAGAAAAAAAATTTTTCGCGACGAGAAAGATGACCAACCGGTCAATTTTTTTCTATACCAAATATTTCCTCAAACAATATTAATTTTTTCTCTCTTCTCGTGACTCTTAAAGCGGCGAAAGTGTAAACGGTCTCAAGTCCGAAGTCGATTGTCTAATACCACGAAGGAGTTTAACAGGACAGGTGGTTCAGTTTACAAAACAAACTGTTAACGTGTATATCAGTAAATTGCAAACTTGTACTTGATGATATGACGAGCATTATCAGAAAAAAGCTAAATTTGCGAAAGTCTGTGCGTTTTTTGAAATTTCAAGGGGTTTTCTATCGGTTATCATTTTTAAGATTAGTGATTGTATTCTTTATGAAATATACAAAAAAAAAAAAACAAACTTTATCGCGACACGAAACGATTTAGGTATTAATTACCCTTACCAAGACGGATGTCACAAATGATTATTCTCTCTGCAAATCTTCCCGTAGATCTTCCGGTAGATGACAAGTGCGTGCGGAAGATCTTTTGATTTTTCTTTCTTTTCTTTTTTTGTTTGAAGTTTTCCCTTCCTGGGTTCCGTGGCAGATTATTTAAAGTGCTAAGAATGGCGTAGCTTGCTACCCCGCACCTGTGAGCAGAGCTAGTAGGGTAGTTTATTGACCAGGGATAAGATGCCTTTCCCTACAACTTTCTGCAAATTGAATTTTCAGCTAAAACTTCCGAACAGATAGAACAATATTAGCTTCAACGTGGCAACACAGAAGACAATTTTGAAGGTAGTTTGTATGTATGTATGACTGTGTTAGCTTTTGAAAAGATTCATGCTTATGACTGCTACGAATAATCACACAAGAGTATAATAATACGAGAGCTGTTCTTTTTTTAAATTCTGGTAGAGTACAAAGGTGCTTGGTCCCCAAGAGGAAAAAGAAGAATAAAAAGCAGTGTAATTTTTCCGTAAGAGGATGAGTTAATAAATCTGGGGTGCGTTTCATTTTTAAAGTATAATTCTATTTTCGTTTTTTACAATCCAAGACCAGATTTTCTGCTGCAAATAAATCCATGCCAGGACACTACAGTTGCAGTAGTTCAAGCGCTTGCTGTGTGTCGAGATGGTTCAAGGTAAATGGATTAATTATTACTTTTAAGTTAATTATCTTATGATGCTATTTTAAGACATTTTCAGCTGCAAAGGCCAATTAAGGTACGTTCTGTTTACCACCATCGAATTAGAGTGACGAAATTTCTTCTGAGCGAAAGGTTCTCGCATTTAACTGATTTAACTCAGAAAACTATTAGCATGCATAGCTGGCGATGTTGTCCGTGCGCGAATATAAAGTTTTGGCGGGAGAACCGCCATGAGCGGCGTGCGCCGCGACAACGAGTGACGTAAGCCGCAGATTGCCTTTTCCCCATTCCCCTCGGGGCTTCGCTACTCACTCTCGCCTTTATCCAACATCACGCGGTTAGATACGAAAGTCAATTGCAAAAAAAAAAAAATTGCTATAGGATTCAATTTTTTGACCTTTTGACACAGCCATTTATATATTCACTATCTACGGGTGCAGAACGACTATTGCCAGTTCCGGTTGGCTTGATAGCTTAGTGGGTAGAGCAAACCGCAGAGTTATTAGTAAGAATCCCGTTAGAGCCTGAACAAAGGCCAATGGCGGAGCTGAAGGTGATCATCGTCGATGATTCTAAAGGATATTTCCTGGGGGATGGGTGGGAGGTCCTCGCCTCTCTAGCTCTCGGGCTAAGCCTTCTTTGTTGACTGACCCATGACTTACTGAACAGTTTATATTCCTATCTCTGCATTTTATTTTCATGTCATTATTATACTACAACAAGCAAACAAAAGTTCCGATCCTGTCCAGTCTTACTAAATCTAACCTAAACCTAACTACAACAGTTGCAACATTTATGGTTTATTTTTCTCTTCTCACTTTTTTTTAGGAGGAACCTCCATCGTTTTCCTTTTATTTCACTAATATGTATCCTATGGTTTTAATGTGCTTGTCTCCGTTATCGCCTTCGCGTGAAGCCTCATTACCACACGTGTTGGTATCATCAAAACGTCCCCCCGTACCAAAACCAATTCTGGAGTTGCAGGTACCGCAACGGTTTTGATTGTTGCTTATAATACCGATTCTTGCTTTCGAATAGAGGTCACGTTGCCCTGGAACGTAGATAGTTCACGCATATTTTAGGATCAACCTCTTTCACAACAAGTTGCAGACATCAGTTTCGCTTCTCCGGCAATATTAATGGAACACTACGACGTGGCTAATCAGCGCTAATTACCCTGATCATCGCGTTTTACGAGGACAACAGCCATTTCACGTTTCACATCAAAGTATGGCAAATCAACTGACGACAAATATACCCAAGAGCACCCTCCTTCAAACGTCTACGAACAGCGGTCTATAAAATCCATGTCACTTACTTATTCTTCAGATAAATATCTCTGCACGATGCAAAAGAATCGTCAGCTGTGAAGACATCACACATTCAATGATTAAATCCAAGCCTAGCTTGAATGTGTTAAGTCAGAGACTCATAAACCGAGCCAATATGTATAAATATATCTAAAAAATCACATAAAGAAGTATTACTAAGTGAATATGATTATATGAAACATGTTTTAACTTTGGTTGAAAGATTAAGTAGATGCGAAGGTCTTTGTTCCATTCAGTTTTACTAAGGATATAAACCTTCCGCTCGCAGCAGTTCTGCAATGGGATACTCAATCCATAAAGCAAGATAGCTCCTTCTGCAAATAATACTTATATCAGACACTCACTTCCTGTACGTTTTCACAACTAATAATAATAATAATAATAATAATAATAATAATGATAATAATAATAATGATGATGATGATGATCTGATGTTTATTTACTAGACTCGTGTAGGGTTGTATCCAAAAAAATGCCCTATTGCGCTTTACAAATATACGATTAATTAATATGGCTTACAAAAATCTAAATAGTTAATTTATTACTAAGGTAATTATGACAAATATATACTCACCTGGCTTCCTTTTCCTTTTCATTTCCCGCAAATCAGACGAATGAAAAAGTGAAAGGAGACAGGAATGTAACAACAATGTCTAATTTTAAGATGTCGCCTTCAGAGCCCAGCAGAGTTCCCTTCAACCTTCCGACATATTTTAAGGGACCTCTGCTCGCAGATTCAGTCAGTTTTATTTTAGAGATTTTAACAATTTTAATGATTCAGCACGGAAACCATAAATTCAAACCTAACAAGCTTGTTGGTTTCGTTTGCGAAAATATTTGTCTTGCTTTCTACGTGTGTTATTCTCCGAACAAGGACACCAGGCTAACGCATAAACACTTATCTCTCACTGCAATCTATACGTTTTCCTCGGGACTGGTCTTTACATATAAATATCAGTTTATGACTTGATTTCATGAAACACTTGTTCACGATCTCACCTCAATACCAGCCCCTTGCATTGTATACAGAAAAGTGCCCTCTCTAGTCACCAGATCCCCATCCGCGTCTTCCTTGTCTGTATCCAACAGGTCACAACTCGTCCCAGTCAACTGAAACGCTACGCAGCCACCAACTTTGGCGCAATGGCGGAAACACTCCACTGGGCCGGGCACGTTCACAGAGGCAATAGTATGCCTTACTATGGCAATATCCTTGGTGAAGATGTTGTAGGTGTAAATGAGTGATGTTTTAACTTCGGTGCTGTTTGATGAGGTTGTCATAGAAAGCAGTAGTGCACCAATCATCACCAACTTGGGCGCAAAGTCAGAAGACATCTTAAACTGTAAAGTTTCAACCAATTAGTTCATGATAGCTGGTTTCTGTTAAGATAACGAGAGACCTGGGGAGTTTTTGCACCGTATTACTTAAATTTTCTAGATTGGATTCCCGGGTGGGGGGGGGGGGGGGGGGGAAGGGGGTGGGTGCTGCTCAGAAATTTTGATCGGAGTGTGTGGCTCGGTTCTCTAAACCCTGATCCTTTTTAAGACCAAAATATTTAATTTTTCCATTACCCTTTCTCAGATGTTGCCTCTAAAATTCATATCCATTTACAGACTTGGTTTCTATAATCCATACCCGTCACTGTGAGATCCATTCCCGTTTTCATACTTTCGGACCAAAATGGTTAGAATATATTAGAGTAAAATGGATCAAAAACCATAACACTTCCCCCCCCCTCCCCCCGACATACCTGGGAAACAATGTTATTTTTTACGCAGCTCTGTACATTTTGTAGAAAGTTTTTACCAAATTAAATAAAATCTGAACCGAAATTAAACGCCTTTAGGCAATTGTCAACCACATTCCACACTTTAAACTCTTTTTGATAGTTAATATATGTGGTGTCGTCTGTGAAGGGACTGGGGACGAGCGTAGGACCACATGGTCTAGTGAACCCAACAATATATATCAACGAACCTGGAATGTTTTCTTTGATAGTGAAATCCGTTTTGTCGAAAATAGAACAAACTGTTTTTCCGATAGAACAATTTCTTATAACATATCCTGGCTGATTATGGTGAATGATATCAGGTCTTGCGGAAATTGCTTTAGACATTTTATGTGTATTTGTCTACGTTTACAAGGGAGATTGGACGCCAATTTTCTGGAAGTGAACGATCTTTTCCTTTTTTTCTCAACACGTGTAATGATAGACTGTCTTTGAGAGAACGACATCTCATTTTTCTCGAAGCATTCGTAAACATATTTAATAAGGCTGTCGCTGATTACAGACAAGAACGTCTTAAAGCAATTTAACACAATCTTTATCTTTCCACAATTACAAGAACATTGGCTGTAGGGAGTCTTATTTTTAGTTTAAGTGTATTTTGTTACACCCATTTTTACTGTTCTTTTTTTAAGCTTTGAAGGTGGGTTGGTAAAAGTTGCTGTTTTTACTATTTGAAGGGAATATGTGGAGACATCGATGATATTTAGTATTGGAAGACTTGTGCTTCTCAACCCATCGTAGTATTTAGCCTTGCATCAAATTTTAAATGTTGCGAGAAGTTACCAAAGTTGTTATAATTTTGAATTTTTCACCATAAAAAATCAATTTGGTCCATTAGTGTACCATCCTCCCTGGAAGCTGAGGAAGAAAACGTATAGGACCCAAAGAAAGGTGTTTTCTATTAAGCAACTGGACAAATTGTAATTCACGTGCAAGATTTCAACCGAATTTACTTTGTGACCAATTTTGGCTATGACGATTTTAAGGAGACAACCACTTAACCTCTAGGCGTAGATTAAGAGGAGAAAATGTTTTAAACGTTTTAAATCTTAAAAGCTTTATTCTGTAAGAACTTCAAAATGAGATCTCTCAGGACACTGAAGAATTAGCCTGTTTTTTGCTGCAAGAGAAGATGAAGCTGTCTAAGAAAGATACTGAAGACATTAAATTTGAACGAATTCACCGCATACCAGCTCGGAAGAAAAACCAGAGATCTGCGAAAGCGAGGCCTATTATGGTCACGTTTAGCTGTTACCAAAATAAAGAGTTCATTTGGTCATAGGTAAATAATCTAAAAGGCACTGGAATTGGACTTTCACACGATTATCCATGGAAAGCTGTACCCCGTTTTGAAAAAAGCAGAGCAACAAAAACAATCAGCCTTCGTTAAGGTAAATGAACTAATAATTAATGATCAAGTCTACAGTGGAGTGTTAACAGAAAACCTTCCATATTACGAAGAAAAGTATTAGTAGCAACCCAGCAGATGGAGAGCTGTAGCCAGATCAGCAAATGATCATACAGATCGACGACTAAGTCTATTGTTTAAAATATTGTTTGTTATGTCCTCAGACTAATTAGTAGCGCCAATGTATTTAAGACTGCTAATTTTTTTACACTGACAAGCTTCCGAAATTATAAATTATGCACGTTTTTTCTTTTTTTCCTATATTTTTCTTTTTACTAGTTCTCCGATCGGGTTCATTACTTGAACTGCTTCAAAATTTAGGTTGAAGGAAAATTTTATACGAGTCAGCTTTATAATGTGGGAAACTCGTTTATTTAGCGAATAAAAATTGAGGCGTGTGTGAGCGTCACCAGAACATCTGCCAAAACTGTTTTTGAGAGATTAGCGGACGTTTTACTTTAAAGGCGAACAGTAGCACGTTTACCTTCCGTTTTTGGGTCTGTTGTGTATTCCCTCAAATTTTCTACTCATGCTAGTTTACGGTAAGCTTAAAAGAAAGAGAATTCTTCATTAAGTGAAATCGCAAACGGCAAATCGCAAGTGTTGCAAATGGCGGAAAGATCAAAGTCACTTGGCTATTTCTACCGTTTGTGCTTGCCATTTTCCGGTCTAAGCCGACACAATGTTTCTTTTAAGTGGCTGAATTGGAAAGTAAAAGTCGCAGAAGCAAAATCTTCGTCCTTGAAGCAATGATATTTTTACTTGATTGGATGATGATTCATTGCTTTCAAGACGCCATAGTTACCTGCGCAACTTCTGTTTCTCGTGCGGTTAAACAGGAAGTTTAATATTTAAATTTGCAGCAATGTTTCAAAAACGTTTTATTTCCTAGTTTAGCTAGATCCTAAGCATGTAGGCAAATATTTAACTTGTACTAGTCAACAGACGCCGGCAAACGTTCTTCCACGTTTTGAAGAATGAACAGGTTGCGAGTAACAGTTGCTTTCGAAGTGATACTGACAATCTGATAACTCTGCTCAAAACGTAACTGAATTTTTGCGCCTAACCTACTCCGGTAATTATCCAAATCACACTGAAGCAACAGGCCAGACTTGATAGAGAAAACCCATGCTCTTTTAAATCTTGGTTACACAAACAAATATTGTCTCGCGAACACTGCTTCTTTTTAGATCGCTTAGCCAGGAAGTGTTTCACTGGCATGCATAAATTACATTAGAGAAAGAGAAGTTGCAAAGTTTTAACTTGAGAAATAAGCAATAAAGAAAAAAAGAGTTCAAGGATTCTACTTACCTGTCGAACTTCGTTGCTTTGTATGATCTTATGTGTCTGGGACAGATGTTCTTAAATTTAGCAAAAATTACCACTGGATCATACGAGACATGACTCAGCAGGCTTGTACTGATTGCCAAACCTTTATTATTATTTTACTGGTAATTATGAACTTTAATATTTTTCTAATGAAAAACATCCCAGTTTATCACTCTGTGTACATTGATAACAGCCATAAACGTTTCAAAGTTAACTTTTTTAATGGCACATAGCAAAATTAAAGACAAAAATAATGGGTTGAAGGAACCAAACAACGACTTGAGTTTAAAATATTCATGCCCTCTCAATTTGTGTCTGCCATCTTTGATCATTCGTCCGGCAGTTTTAATAAACAGACATTGTTAGCGCCTTTTGAAAAGTTCTGGTGGATGTATTTTGTCAGTCAGTGATCGGCACAGGCATATTGAGTTCTTCCAACAAGAGCTGAATCTATTAAAGACCTTCCGATTACTAGTTAGGATGCTCTACCACTGAGCTACAGGGGACTCGTGGCTCGTGACGTCACTCGTTCCCAGGACAAAAGAAACAAAAATTTACACAAAGCAAGCCATGATAAAATTTTCCAAAAAAATGAGTAACCTTCATCCAGTGGGTAGATCATTATCCAGCTGTTAAGATACGCTCCAAGTAATCATTTTATCCACTGAGTAGCGACTTATCCGTTAGATAAACTTATCCCCTCCTTACACAACTGGTGCCAGCCAAATAGAATCCTTTACTGACCAGGGTCTGCACAAGAAGCTCTTCAGTGGCTCCACGTGTAATTTTTTTATTATTTATTTCAGTAGTTATTTACACAGGGAACAGAGGAAGTCTTTTTAATTCGTTTTAGAATCCTTGTGTAAAGAACAAGTCGTTTTAATATTCCTAGTTCTTTCCGAGTCGCTTCTTAGTATGAAAAGTATGAAATTAAATTAAACTCGGCAGCATACGGCGTCACTTCGACTGAATTCGTGCAATATTTATTATTATTATTATTATTATTATTATTATTATTATTACTACTACTATTATTATTATTATTGTTATATATCTTTCTTAATTTTCGCAATTTTAGCTGGACCTTATTTTAACTTCCCAAATATATTTTTAGTGATGATGCATGAATTGTAAATAGGTTTTTAATAGTTCTTTTTTGTACTTTTAACTTGTAAATATCGATTTTGCTCGGAATATTTCAATAAAGTTTAATCATTAATTATTTTTTTAATTACTGTTATTGTTGTTGTCATTATTATTATTATTATTATTATTTTTATTATTATTATTGTTGTTGTTGTTATTGTTGTTATTATTATTATTATTATTACTATTATTGTTATTGTTGTTATTATTATTATTACCATTATTATTATTATTGTTATTGTTATTATTATTATTATTATTGATATTATTATTATTATATGGCTAAGGCTAGCGGCCGACTGATTGGACTGATTGGCTAAGGGCGAGATCATAGCAGGGCATTTTATGGGACCAGTGAATGCTTTTTGTCGAAATTGAATGGACTTTACATCTGTTTAATTTAAAGAAATCAGGATTAGTAATACTCATTGCTAGTTAGTCAGACTTAATTTGTATGTACATTATTAGATCTACAGGCGGAGTTCAAACTTACAGCTGAACTTATGACCTGGCAACAACCGTTGAGATAATCGTTTGTGATTTATTCACCACCCAAGTGTATATTATTACGAATTCACACGATGATCGGCTACCAGTTGGCTTGATAGCTCAGTTGGTAGAGCACAGCACTGGTACATATTTGGCAAAGCTGAAAGAGATCATTGTCACCGTGCTTTTAATGGGTATTTGTTGAGTTGTTGATTGCCTTGGAGTTAGTTCTCCTTTTCTGGCTGAGCACATACTTACTATGAACACTTAACATAATTTTTAAAACAGAATTGTTGTCCACGGTTGCTTGCTGGAACATTTAATAAACAAACAGTGTATAGGCCTATCTCTACATGTAATTTTTTTTTATGGGAAGGATATAAGCAAAGGTCGCGTGGAATTAGTTCTGTATTTAATATTTAGCCTTTGTTCTCTAGATAGGATAACTAAATTTGTGATAATGTGCACCAGTCAGTAAAACTTTACAAATAAATGGGTTGAGATGTTTTGATGTTTTGAACAACATAGTCAAGGAGATAATTCGAGCCTGAATAAGCAAAGCTGAAAGTGAGCATGGTCAACACGATATTAATGGCGATATCCTGGGGAGGGGGGGGGGGGGGTGAGGAGGGTCCGCCCCTTGGAGTTGGCTCTTCCTTTCAGGCTGAGCACAAACTTACTGTAAACATTTAACAAAACCAGTGTATATTTATATCTCTGCATTTTATTTTTGTCACGTTTTATACTACAACAAACAAACAAAAGTCCTTATCCTGTTCAGTCTAAATTTAACTACAGCAGTCTCTAGATTAATATTTATGGTTTGTTTCTCACTCCTCAGTTTTTTTAAGAGGAACCTTCATCGTTTTTTGTTTTATTTCACTAATATGTATCCCATGGTTTTAATGTGGTTGTCTCCTTTATCGCCTCCGTATGTAGCCTCATTACCACACGTGTTGTTATCATCATGATTTCCTCCAGCACCAAAACCAATTCTGGAGTCGCAGCTACCGCAGTCTTTTTCATTGTTTCCAATAATACCGATTCTTGCTTTCGAATGATCGTTCCTGTCACTCACTGCGTTGAACCCTTCTTTGTTACAGTTGCGCTGCAAAGATGCTTCAGAGCCAATCAATGTCTTCCACGTTTTTCTACCCAGAGAGGTTGATCGATTTCGGCCGTCAGCGATCAGAGAGTACAGTGAAGCGCCATTCTTGTTGATGACCAAGAACTTGACAGGTTGATTGTCGATCCTCATGCCGAGACAGATCCCGGAGAAGTTTGTGTTCCAGTAAGTCGGTAACTTGGTTTCCTGGTTGTCAAACCCCTTCTCACCTCCAGGACGATTGAACTCGGTTTTGTTGCTCCAGAATTTGGAATCGTAGTGAAACGTTGACTACAAAAGAAAACACGAAGTCAAGGCTTAGAAATGTTTCAAAAAACCTTATTAATTTGTTTGCTGAATCCCTTTACTTGTTACATCAATCGTGCTAAACTGAACGTCAGTTTAAGTTTAAGGAGTTCTTTTTGTTGGGGTTATTTATAGCAGTGGTCACCATACCTGGGGCCTGGGGCTATGCCATGCTGATGAGTTCCGAGACCATCGCGGTTTATTCATTAAACCACTGACCAAGAAAACCGTAGGAACTAGGAACGAGATGATATCTGCCCCATGGCCCCAGGTTATTGTCCTTACCGAGGAGCTGTAGCATGTTCCTTATCATCCGTGGTGTTTGTTTGTTTCTTTGCTGTTGTTGCTGTTGTTGTTTTTGTTCCTTTGACTTACAATAAACAATATCAGTTACTGACCAAGGATAGATTGATGAAAACCACAACCTGTTGTTGATTTTACCTTGTGACCATCAATTTTCATGACCAGCGTCCATCCTCCATCTCCGCATCCATCAATTCCGGTCATGTGACAGTAAACAGGGATTCTTCCAATGTCAGTTTGCAGCATGTAAGCTTTATTCTCTTGAGTTCTGAATCGAAGATTGAAATGAAAGTTAGCTACATATTTACCTCTTAAATATTAAATTATGGTATTATTATTATTATTATTGCTATTATTATTTTATCAATATATTTTTCACTTTGATTATTCGTCAGTGATAAAGTAATGATTAAGATTTTAAATTCCTTAGATGATGACTGATCTCTCCACCTTCTCTAATCTTTGCATCTTTAAAAACTATTGAGCCTGGCGTAATGTCCTTTATCAATTCCATAGTTAATGCAACATTGCATTTAAAGTTTCAATTAACAATTATTCCACGACTGTGCGTTGGATATAAGATAAATAGATAGCCAACAAGGCGCATGACACCGAGTTGCCTATAATTATCCCATATCCAACGCAAAGTCATCCTTAGACAGGATCACATACTTGGCGCGATCCTGATGCCTGCTAGCTGAGGATTCTCCTTGTCACTTATGTCTCCTTCGTTTATTTTGTTTCTCTTTCCGTTGACAAAAATATCAGAGGCAAACAGAAACAACCAAGAAAAAGCTCTTCCATGAGTCTGCCCTAGAGCTTTTCTTTTTCGAGAAATTATTAGTCTCTATTCGTAAACTAAGAGGATGGCATGGGGGGTAAGGGTGGTGGGTTGTCAAAGGGGAGGGGGTGTCAAGGTCAACAAAATTAATCTATGTGCTATAGGGGTGGAGTTGGCGGGTTGTCAAGGGGGAGGGGGTGTCAAGGTAAACAAAATTGATCCATGCGCTATAAAAAACCAGTTTGACAAAGAAAACAAGAGACCAAACATTTGAATTAAGGGGACATCTCTTTCTCTCCTTCTTTGGGGAGTCAAAAGAGGTTTTGTTCACAGGGTGGACAAGTCACGGATTACGAAAATAAACACTGTATCATCCTCGTACAAAGTCCTATTAGCAGCCGTCTAAAAGCCATCTAACTTACTTGTTTTTCAAGTAAATATCTCTGCAGGATGCAAAAGAATCGGGACCTGTAAAGAAATC
Organism: Pavona decussata; assembly: GCF_977016875.1. NCBI lineage: Eukaryota > Metazoa > Cnidaria > Anthozoa > Scleractinia > Agariciidae > Pavona > Pavona decussata. Next base: position 3,119,646 of record NW_028145586.1, read on the forward strand.
AGATATTGAAGAATAAAATCAGAGCCTAGATTTAATATCTAGAGCCAAACAGTGATAGACCGAGCCAATTTAATTTTTGCCACAAATCATTTTTTAAAGAAAATCCTTTCTTCAGTAAGGTGTGTTTCTTTGAAATCTATTGTGGGATTAGAAAACGTGAACAAACATATATCTTCGTTACCCGAATGAAAAAAAAGAACTAAAAATAGATTACTTTCTCAACTTTAGTCTGCAACTATAGCGTTGTCGTAGTAAAAAATTTAAAACTGAATTTTAATTTCCTTTTCAGCGTTTTTACAGAGCGTTAATTTTGTCGCGAAACACGAACTATTTCTTTGGAAATTAAACAAAATGGAGATAGGAGAAATTAAACAAAATGGAGATAGGAAAGAGTTTTGTATCAGTATCACGTTATTGTTAAGATGTTTTTCTTAATCATTTCCGTATATGCGTTTTGCAAGAAAAACAAATTTGTTTTGACTGACTACAAACTAAGTATATCCTTTTCGGACTGGTAGTAGTAGTATGGTTCATATAGATTTGTTGTCCGCTTTTGTTAAAGAAAGCCTCCACGTTGACAACAAATTGCCTTTGAATTGTTGAAAATAATGTCTAAATTTAACTGTTAGCTTAAAAAGTATACCGTATCAATACGGTATACTAAGGATTATAAACGTTTTGCTCCCAGCCAGTGTTTCGTAATAATAGGTCATACAAGTACAACAGGAAGGTTTCTGCAGATAATACTGTTGTCAGACACTCACTTTCTTTATCATTTGACCCTTCATCAGTTTTTCTTTTCCTTTTCTTTTCCTGCAAATCGGACGAATGAAAAAGTGAAAGGGAGACAGGGATTTAACAGGGGCACCAACAAGAACATTTAAGCAAAATACTTAAAATGTTGTCTCCTGCATGTGTTCCCATGTGTAAGCTAATATAGTTTGGTCTTTTCGGATATTTTAGCTGAAAATGTAAGTTGCAGAAAGTTGTAGAGAAGGGAATCTTGTTCCCTGATTTTAACTTATGCTTCCATTTGTGCTAAGTCTGTAAAGGACAAAAATCCGATACAAGCTTTAAACTGTGTTTAACTAAACAGCTTTTAAACGTGTTTGAGGTTTGGTGTGAATCGAACATTAGATTTTCAGCAGTGCAAGATATTTTTGTATGAAAATTCGAGCGAGTTTCGGAACGAGTCGAAGAGACTACCTCCTCGTCGTGATATTAATAAATTGTTGACTGATTGCGAAAACGCTGAATACTGATCACTGGTCAACAAACTACGCTGCTAATAGATTTCTACTAGGAAAGCAGGGTAGCAAACTACACCATTCTTAGCAATTTTAATAATCTACCACGGAAACCAGGAAAGGAAAAATGAAAAGAAAAAAGGAAAGAAAGAAAAAGCAAAGGAACTTCCGCACACACCTGTCATCTACCTTAACATCTACAGGGAGATCTGCGGAGTGAATAATCATTTGTGACATCCTTCTTGGTAAAAGGTAATTAATGCCTAGACCGTTTGTTGTCGCGATTAAGTTTTCTTTTTATTTTTCGTATATTTCAATGATACTTATTAAAAACTGGACTATTGTATAATGCAATTCGAGCGATTTGATTGGCTTAACGGCCATGGTATATGAGCCATTATACCATGCCCAAGAAAAAGAGACCATTAAATTGTCTCCTAATTGTTCTTGCAAAGCGAAATCCGCAAAATGTAGCATTATTTCTTGATTGTTTTTAATAAAACAATTATTCCACTCGGGCTATCTATCATCTCATATCCAACGCGCGCTCGTGGAATAATTAATCACTTATTTCAAAAAAATGATAACGATAGAAATCCCTTGAAATTTCAAAAAACGCACAAACTTTCGAAAGTTTAGTCTTTTTCTGATAAGCCTAGTCATAGGATCAACTTTGCAATTCAATATGCACGTTTCCAGTTTGTTTTGTAAACTGAACCACCTGTCCTATCAAACTCGTTCGTTGTATTAGCTATCGACTTTGGACTCGAGACCGTTTACACTTTCGCACACTTTATGATTTACGAGAATGACAAATATTGTTTCAGGAAATATTTCGTATAAAGAAAAAAAATTCACCGGTCGGTCATCTTTCTCGGAGATCTAACTGCAAGTGTATTACTGTAATTCTGTGTTCAGAAGGCCTGAGTCGTCTCAAATATTCGGTTTTAATTGTTATTAAAGACAGAGTTAGAACTTAATATCTTTTGTTTTTTTCCGAGGTACAAAATCGATGCTCTGAGCGCGATAAATACTTTTAAAAAGCCAACAGTAGCTCGGTATATGGGAACGAAATCTCGTTCCTAAATTTGTTTTGCCCTTTTATTTAAAAGCATCTGAGCTAATGGTGTATGACCTTGCGTAACAATCCTTTACTTCGCTTGAATTTAATTCAGTGGCAACTAGAAAAAGAAAATCGTTTTTTGTTGAACTTTTTTTTGTTGATTCCTCCGAATGTAAGGCATAATACTGTCTTTTTCGCCTAATCGTGCAATAAATATTGATAACAACCCATATTTGCATGTGTAATTTACCTCTGATATGTCGAGTACATGGTGAATCCATCCAGTGGCTCTGATAAGATTGTTACCTGCATCACAGTGGTTATTATAGCCGAAGTTATTCAGCTCACAAACTTTTTCAGGTGGAAAATAGTTGTAGGAAATGCACTCGTCATGTTTGTGGCACTCCTCAACGCACTGAAGCCAGTCGATGGATTCAACAGTCTTAAACACATGGCCTGTGAGTAAGCTGTTATGAACAGTATAACCATCCAAACACCAAATGCTGACGATCACGATGGATATTATGGTCAACGAGAGAAAAAAGCGAATCATTGTGCAGTGCAGTACAAATGAATCAATGAAAGTTTTAGAAGATGCAAAAAACTGAGAACGAAAACTTAACATGCGCTTCCAACAAACTTTAATAATGTCTAGTGCTTTATAGGTAGCTTAAAAATAATTTAACAGGCTTCTTCTTTATTGGTCAGCTATTTAAGTCAGCAAGCTGCTCATCTGAAAGACTTTCATTAGTTTTTCTACAGCACAAACTACGAACTGTCAAGGATCATCACTCCGCCCTTGCAATCAACTGTGTACAAACACTTTGATAACTGTAAATGGAGACTGCAGACGAGTAATTCTAAAGGTGAACACCCTTAATATTATTATTTATTATTCCACTATTATGTCATTTCACCAAATAAGGTCAAGAGAACGCGCAAAATATGAGACCGTAATACACTGTAGTGTCCCGGTTTGACCGGTTTACAACAGAGCGAATACAGACGGAAAAGGCAGAAAAAAGGAGCAACAATGGTCGGACTGGAAGAAGAATAGTTTTTTAAACGATGCGAGCTCAAAAACAAGTTTTAAGCATGCCAATCACTTGTCATTTATCTTTTCATTTTATCCAATCAAATTAAAGACATTTAACTGGCTTTCTGTGTTGTATACGTCATTCCTACGCGCCATAAACCGATGGACAGTTAATGCCGGGTGTATTTCAAAACTGTTACCAAAACAGAGACCCCAAAATAACAAAATCTTTTTGTAGTGGAATAATAAATCTCTTATTCGATGGTTTTACATATAATACTCGCGAACATTTTGCTCATTGCTCGTATTATATGTAAAACCATCGAATAAGATATATGTATTATTATTATTATTGTTATTATTATTACGTTAAACTATCCATGTTTTGAGGAAAATATGATTGTATTTTTGTGATGCTTTTATATAGGTGATATTTGAATAAAGTTTTTATTACTTATTTTTATTATTTTTTTTTACTTTATTAAGTTTATTTATTTTGCCACACCACAAATATAATGAAAACGAGAAATAATAGAAATAGATTTAACAATGGCGAGGAGACATAAAGGAAACTATGGAGCTTGTATTAATTAGGTCTCCTCACTTATTGTTTTATTATTCATGAAAAGTTGGGAAGGGTGGGCTTTCTTTCTTTCTCTCTTCGTTTATTTTAACGTTTTAATATAAATAATTATTGGTGAATTGTCGAGGGGAATATTCCCCAATATTTGCTGAGCCTCAGGCAAATAATTGTTTTGGTATAATTACTCAGGTTATTATCAGAGAAAAACAAGAACCGTCCGAAAAATGTCAATTTTAATTAGATTTTAAAGTTTTCTTGTGTTAGCATAATATTATACTCAGGTGATTATAGAGATTCTATTGACCTCATTGGTTGAGGATTGTGTCATATCCTGCTTGAATCACCTGGCGTGAGGTGACTATAGCGCGAATGACTAATTTTCAAAATGGTCGCCTTGCGATTTGTTGATCTTTCTGAGGAAGAAATAAATACGATGAAAGAAAATGCAATTCTGAAAGGCACTTAAGATGCAGCGAAGGCAAGATATGAAAGTTTTGCTAATTGTAATAAAAAACTCGTTTATGAGATTTGGATGTGTGCTCTTGTTAATGTCATCGACAGTTTCCTTCCATTCTGTCATTCTGACTCCTTCATGGCTAGAATAGATGTAATTTTTCCATTTGTGGTAGCCTTGAAACGAGCGAGGAAAGTTGGTAACGAGAGCTTGGAGGGAGCTTATATTTCGGCGCCTTTTTTTCGCGGCTACCATTAGCGTACATGCAGTGGTTTCGCGGCATTTCGCTCTCCTTGTTTCTCGGAGAAGTTAAGCGGTTTGCGACATTGTTTTTGCTTGCTACGTTGTTCATTCTTCAACTGTAGAAAAGTTGTGAACAGCTTATTCGACAGTAGACAAGACATTTGAGGTTCGGTTCAAAACAGCCGGAAAAGAGAGACTGATTAAGTGTGAGCTTTTGAGATTAATTACATCCATTTTGAAATCACTGGTGATCCTTGGAATCTGATTGGTCCAAAATCTGGTCCAAAATGGTGCAATTTATTCCCAAATTGCACCATTTTTTGCTCTAAATCGCATCCTTTCTTAAGCCCATCAAAATGGAAATGAAGTAACACAAATAGAATATTAATATTGACAATGATACTCTGTGATTTCAAAATGGATGTAATTAAGTGGTAATCGAACTTCGTGTTGTGCAATTTTGGTCTGAAATCATACTTGTGATTTCAAATCAAACTCGCGCTGCCCGCTCGTTTGATTTTGAAATCACGCGTATGATTTCAGACCAAATTGCACTCCACTCAGCTCAATTACCAATATAAATTTGGTAAGTTATCACGTTATAAACAAACTAATTGTATTACTTACATGTATTGTTTTATGTACACCGCTTCAAACACTCGTTTTCTTCCAATTGTTGTGTAGTTTGTAGATAACACATGTTTACCAAACAGAGTTTGAGATCAGTTTGTAAGGGAAAACAACCGCGACCACGAAATGTTGATAAAGTTATAAAGATTCATATGTCGTTCATGAAAACCTTTTTGTAGTAAATATCATGAGTGTTTACGTCTGTGATGCATATTTAGGCGAACATAAACTTGAAATGCATCGTTTTTTCAGAAAAAGTTCACAATTTCTTTGCTAAGCATTTTGAAGTTTCTCGACTTGATTATCTCTCGAAATGTTATTAAATTTCTCCTTTACTTTCTTTCTCGCGGTTGTTTAAAAGCTTTGTTAGCAAATCGCGACTGCTTTCATGATATATTCTTTATCCATCGTTTGAATTAATTTTTCTTTGCCATGTGTTGATTAGAAAGAACAATTAAAGTTGAAATTGCGGATATCTTCACAGCAATTAGCATTATAAAGACAAACATAAGAAAATGGTGCGCAAAGGTGGGAGACAAGCTCATCTCTCCTTTTAAGAGTTATTGTCTGAGAAAACCAGGCAGGTGGTCAAAGATCGGGGTCGGCCAAATCATTCCATACTAACGTCATAGATAGGTTAGGTGGACTTATGGATAAATATACTAATGTTTGCTCTTCAAGTGTTTTGGTATAGGAGATACGAGATCCACTCTCGATCACCCCCTCAGGTCCTAGTTTTTCTGGTAAATTTGAGCCAAATTTGACAGCCAGCAAAAATTGTACAATTTAGCGAACGAAGTACATGTTTTGTACCTGATATAAATGGACATTGAACTTCTTGTAAAAGGCCAGAGATATGCGAAATAAGCAAAAGTCACTCTACAACATTTAGTTTTGGAATACCTATATTTCGTATCTGCAAATGAGCAAGAAATTAGCCATTTTCGACTTCACGCAGAACACACAACTAAAACTTCAGCAAAAACTGGATGCCAAAACCAAACACTCTTACCTTCCATCTATTAAAATCAGCAATAATCTTTTTGGGCCATTCAAACAGCAAGATGCTACATCACCTCCATTTCTCCTACTACTCGATGTCATGTACAGCGCGACACGACGCAATCAATGTGCTGTTTAAGCCGCTCCTGGATTTCGCATTGGGTTTGTCTTAAGTTAAAAATATTCAGTTGATCAAATTAGTTCCACAAAAAATTCAAATCTCCTCTCTTGCGAATTTAACGGAAAGAAAATCAAGAAAACCCGAAAATAAACAAAACGACGCCATGTTGAATTTGTTCACTCGGGATAGACTGGGAACTAGTTGATTGGTTGTAAGGGAGCCAGGGGCTAGCCAAGGCTGGCCATGAATGATTGTTCCACGCTGTTTTTCATAAGTAAGCTTTTTGATTTAAGGAAGGCTGGTTTAGGCTCATGCCGTAAGTGGCAAGGAATAACAAACTATTGGGAAATGAAGATACCAACGAGAGTTACCACCATTTTCCTTGGTTATTAAATGGCCTACATGTTGTTATGCTTGCTGGGCAGGGAAAATCGGTTTGAAATTTAATTTGCATTTTGTGGGTTTTGATTAGGCGAAGTTTCTGGGTCAAGCTGTCTTGAATTGTCAAAGACGTGATTACAACGAATCAAATAAGAGCCAAAAAACACAAGAGTTATTTGGGGAAACAATACCGTAGCCCAGTTGGAAGTCTTGCTTGCAGATTCACTTGCAGAAACTATATTTTGTTTCAATACAAAGGGAAAAAAATCCGAAAAAATAACGTCATATTATTTTATATCGTAAGAGACTATACACGTACGAAAGTATTTTATGACAATTTTGTTCTTACCATATTTACATTTATTACGTGACATATGGTCTTCGCTCCAGTCTTTTGCGACAGTATTTACATTGCAGTCAGAAGTGTAATGTGCAACGCAAAATGAGCTGCTCATTTTCAACTGTTGACCGTGTATGCGGTCCAACACCATCAGCGCCAAATGAGTTTTATGTTACTCCTCTAAAATCATGCAGATAGGATTTAACAGATTATCTAACTAATCTGGGTGTCAGTGGATCGAAGTCGAGGCTTAGGGACACGGATAACGAAGCTGATATTATTCTCAATCGCGCCGGATTGCATTCTCTATCAGAGGAAGACAGGGAAATGTCCAAAGCACAAATACAAATTAACAACACATTACCAGAAGTTAAAATCCAGTTGTTCTCACCCATCTCACAGAGGTGAAGCGAAAAAATTAAAAAATCCTCGTCGGGTAAACAAACAGATGTCGGAAGAAATATACCAGGAGTTTCAAGTTTCAGTTCCAGTAGGATCCGGTATGTACAATGAGCCAATATTTAAATTATTTTCTCGCAATTCACCTATTTTTGGTAATTAATGTACTCTTTATATGTTACCTAAAGATATTTTCACCTTACGTGTAGTTTCTTATCAGTTCGGAAATCTCTGCTAATTAATCAGATGCGTTGTTTTGTTACAATATATTAAACAAACATCTCATTCAATTGAAATCAACATTTCAAATATTGTTTCAGCCCTGTGTAACACTTGTCGAAAAGGCCATTCAAGCAGATTTAAAGTGGAGGATGCTACCTCCTTGCTACCTTTGATTACTGTTCCCTGGGACCGATATATAACTTCTTTATTTTTTCGACCCGGAGACAATTTTGTGATGATCCCAGTAGAGTTTAAGAGTTGGCGTTGCAGATTCTATGTTAACGTGATGTTATTTGTTTATTCTCTGATTAGCGTGCTTGACGGTCCGGCAGCTCCTCCTTCCCGTCTCCTATCATATTTATCAAGGTATCAAAGCGGAGATAATGCAGCCAAAACTAATTTTTTGTTAATTTGTTGTGTAAGTTTTCAACAGCAGACTTTTATAACCAAAAAGCGCATACTCTTAAGGGCCTTCTGGTGTACACGACAAGCCGGAATGGTAAGTCCAACGCTTTTATTAAAAGCAAATGACGTATTCAGTGAGGGCTCCTAAGTAAATATTTCGCTTCACGACATGTGTTCATTGACAGACCAACGGAACTAGCAAAGTTCAAAATAAGTAAACAAAAGATCGGAAGCAAAAACAAACATACCTTGGAAAAGGCAGTTATCTATAGGAAAAAGGAAATTCCAACCCAAAGGGGATCTGAAAGGAAAATTCTTTTTTCTAAATATCAAGCGTACATTTTCCGTAAGTTATCTTTAGTTTTACGCAGGTTATTTTAAAGGTAGAACAATTCCATGACACTGTTTCTACTTATTTCACACATCCAATCTGATTGCTTTGCGGTAAAGGTAGAGATCATATTTCAGCTTTCCTCAGTGATACAGAGGGGAGCGTGTCGAGTAGAGCACAATCACAATCACAATCAATGTAAACCACAATCAAAGCGCTCATGGGGTCAGCATCGCTTTATTTGTCATGCGGTAGATGACTGGAAAGCTCTCCCAGACGGCGTTAGGAACATTTCCAATTTTTTAGTTTTTAGACGTCTTATTAGAAACATGTAGACTCTTTTATCGATCTTATCCTTTTTACTTTTTATTTTTAGATAGCTATATTTGTAATTTTTTTTGTATTCTTACATTAGATTTGTGCAGGGCCTCGCTGAAAACCACATTTTGTGACGTGGGCTCCCTGTTGAAATATCGTATTTTATGAGAGATTAACCTAGGAGAGTCCATTGATTGAGTAATAACTGTGATCAGTTTGCTTATACATTGTACAGAGATTTGTTTTACTAGTGTTATGTAGTACAAGTGTCAAATAACGGTACTTCTTTCGAAGTTACTAAACGGAAACTTTCTTATAAAGGCATTGCAATTTTTGTTATTAAATTCAAATATTCCAGTTGTTCATGCTTTAGTGTGCTTTATCGAGTTGTGAAGAACGCGGGAGTTGGATATCTCTGATTTCTTGACGGTGGAAATGTACATCAAAAGCCGCGCGCTCAAAAAAAATCCAATGAAGTTATTTTTTCACGCTGTTGCACGCTTCTGCTGGCTCTATTTTGAGCATGATTCGTTCATGTCATTATTTGTTCAGATCTTGAGCTGTTTATCGCGACAAACAGACGTTTCTAGCAACAATGCGCCGGCGATAGGTCCTTCCCTGTTCCCTCCCTACCCAAAGTAAAAATAAGTAGGTCCCAGTCCCTTGAGAGCAATCCAACTCAAGATGGCGTCGTTCTGTTTAGTTCGTATTTCTTTTTAAATTTTCCTTCAGTTAAATTTGCCAGAGAGGGGTTCTGATTCTTTGGGGACCACTTTAGTCAACTGCATATATTTAACCGTGGAGAAATCCTAATGTGGAATCTAAGAGCGGCTTAATCGGCACATTGCTTGCGTCTTGTCGTGCTGTACATGACAACGAGTGGTAGGAGTAATGGAGGTGGTGAAGCATCTTGCTGTTTGAATGGCCCAAAAAGATTATTGGTGATTCTCATAGAGGAAAGGTAAGAGTGTTTGGTTTTAGCATCCGATTGTTGCTGAAGATTTAGTTGTGTGTTCTGCGTGAGTTCGAAAATGGCTAATTTCTTGCTCATTCGCAGATACGAAATATAGGTATTCCAAAAGTAAATGTTGTAGAGTGACTTTTGCTTATTTCGCATATCTTTGGCTTTTTACAAGAAGTTCTATGACCATATATATCAGGTACAAAACATGAACTCCGTTCGCTAAATTTTACAGTTTTTGCTGGCTGTCAAATTTGGGTCAAATTTACCAGAAAAACTAGGACCTGAGGGGGTGATGGAGAGTGGATCTCATATCTCCTATACCAAAACACTTAAAGAGTAAACTTTGGTAAATTTATCCATAAGTCCACCTAACCTATCTATGATGTTAGTATGGAATAATTTGGCCGACCCCCATCTTTCAGCTTTTTCAGATTTTGCCCGGTTTTCTCAGACATTGACTCTTAACTGTGCTTACAATAAACTTAATTGTGATAAGAAAGCGACTTGAAAAATTAGCAATCAAGAGAAAGAGTTAAAGGATTCCACTTCAGTATCTCTCGAACTTCTTTCCACCTTTGTATGATCGTATGTGCTTGTTGTAGTTTAAAGCAGTTGTTCTTATTAACTTAAGAAAAAAAAATTACCACTGGACACGAGGCATGATTCAGCAGGTTAACAATGATGACCAAACCTTTATTATCATTTTAATTACGACCTTGAATATTTTTCTAATAAAAACGTCTCCAATATATTATTCTGTGCACAGGACAACAATAAACGTTTTTTTTTTTCTTCTTCATAGAAAACAGCAAAATTTAAGATAAAAATTGTGGGTTGTAATTGAAATGAGGTGCGAAATATTGAACCGAAAGAAGGAGAAAAAGGCTATCATTAGAGCTAAAGACACAGGTTGTATGGGCATTATGCAATAAAGATCCACAGAAAGCCTAAAAATTAACCTTTAAGTAGTTTGATCTCTGTCAAGAGAGAAGGGTAAAATTGTTTGCTCAAAGCATCATGGGGCGCTTGGACTTTCCTCCTTTCCACTGACTCAGAACGACCCCTTTGAACACCTTGTACTGCAATGGCGAGCTTGTTACTAAATAGAGGTCACGGAAAGGATAAAAGCAAAGCTCGCGTGGAATTGTTTCTGTATTTAGTATTTACCTTTTATTCTCTAGATAGGTTAACTAAATTTCTGATCATGTACATCAGTCAGTAAAACTTAGCAAATAAATGGGTTGAGATGTTTTGATGTTTCGAGCAACATTATCAAGCAGATAATTCGAGCCTGAATAAAGGCTGATAGCAAAGCTGAAAATGAGCATCGTCAAAACGATTGTAATAAATATTTCCTGCGGGGTTGCCTGTCTTGGAGTTGGCTTTACTCATGATACTCGCTGTCCACAACCTTAATATAAACATTAAACATAAAGAGTGTATATTCCTTTCTCCGCATTTATTTTTTTATGTCTTTATTATACCACAACAAACAAACAAAAGTCCTTATCCTGTTCAGTCTAAATTTAACTACAACAGCTACCTTCTATATTAAACATTATTTAATTTTACTCAGCTCGATTAGTTATTCTGAGTAAATGTTACCTTTTTTTGTATTAATATATTTATGCTGTAAATTAAGTTTAACTTTGGTAATAAAGGCTGTTGTTGCTGTTTGTTTGTTAGTTGTTAGATTTATTATTTAGTTTTTCTCCTCTCAGTTCTTTTAGAACGAACCACCACCATCATTTTCCTTTTTATTTCACTAATATGTATCCCATGGTTTTAATGTGCTTCTCTCCGTTATCTGGTTTATAGATAGCCTCATTACCACACGTGTTGGTGTCATCAGGGTGTCCTCCGGTACCAAAACCAATTCTGGAGTTGCAGGTAACGCAGTCGTTTTGCTGGTTGCCAATAATACCGATTCTTGCTTTCGAATGATGGTACTTGTCTCCCACTGCGTTGAACCCTTCTTTGTTACAGTTGGGCTGCAAAGATGCTTCAGAGCCAATCAATGCCTTCCACTTGTCTCGACCCAGAGAGGTTGCTCGATAGCGGCCATCAGCGATCAGAGAGTACAGTGAAGTGCCATTCTTTCTTATGACCAAGAACTTGACAGGTTGATTCCCAATGCTCATGCCGAGACAGATCCCGGAGAAGTTTGTGTTCCAGTAAGTCGGTAACTTGGTTTCCTGGTTGTCAAACCCCGTCTCACCTCCAGGACGATTGAACTCGGTTTTGTTGCTCCAGACTTTGGAATCGTAGTGAAACGTTGACTACAAAAGAAAACACGAAGCCACCGCTTAGAAATGTTTCAAAAAGCCTTATTAATAGGCCTTATCACGGTTTTCGACGCCATTTTGACGAGTAAGCAAACAGGCTTGAAATAACAGTGTTTGTATGGAAATCCGATGTCAAATAATTTTCATAAAACATCGCTGCTGAAAAATTCATGAATTGGAAACTTTTGGCATTACGAAAAGAATTTTAAGAAAAAAAATGGAGTGATGTAACTGTGCCAGAAAGCGTCCAGTCATGTTTTGAACTTTCCATACATTTTCCTGTATTTTTTTCCCGCGAACTATTTTTAGTAGCAGTTCACGGCTGGTTCGCTTTACAGACAAATGTATGGAAAGTTCAAAACACGACTGGACGCTTTCTGGCACAGTTACATCCCTCCAATTTTTTTTCCTAAAATCCTTTTCCTAGTGCTAAAAGTTTCCAATTGATGAATTTTTCAGCAGCGATGTTTTATGAAAATTATTTGACATCGGATTTCCATACAAACACTGTTATTTCAAGCCTGTTTCCCTATTTGCTGAATCCCGTTACTTGTTGCGTCAATCGCACTAAATTGAACGTCAGTTTAAATTTGTTAAGGAGTTCTTTTGACAGTGTGTAGTGTGGAGTTTGGGTTTATTAAAGCAGTGGTCACCATACCTGGGGCCTTGGGCTGTGACATGCTAATGAATTCCTAGAACCGTCGCGGTTTATTCATTAAACCAATGACCAAGAAAACCGTGGGCACTGGGAACGAATGCAGTCTGCCCCATGGCCCCAGGTTATCGTTCTTACCGTGGAGCTGTAGCATGTTCCTTGTCATCTGTAGTGTTTTGTTGTTGTTGTTGTTGTTTTTGTTACTTTCACTTACAAAAAATAATATCACTTAAGGTCCAAGGATGGATTGATGGAAAACCACAACCTGCTGTTGATTTTACCTTGTTACCATCAATTTTCATGACCAGCGTCCATCCTCCATCTCCGCACCCATCAATTCCGGTCATGTGACAGTAAACAGGGATTCTTCCAATGTCAGTTTGCAGCATGTAAGCTTTATTCTCTCGAGATCTGAATGGAGATTGAAATGAAAGTTAGCTACAGATTTACCTCTTAAATATTAAATTATGGTATTATTATTGTTATTATTATTATTATTATTATTATTATCATTAATATTATTATTATTATTATTATAATTATAATTATTATTTTATCAGTGATAAAGTAATGATTATGTATTTTAATTCCTTCGATGATGACTGATGTTTTTAACTCCGGATCTCTCCCCTTCTCTAAAAATTGCATCTTTAAAAACTATTGAGCCTGACGTAACGTCCTTTATCAATTCCATAGTTAATGCAACATTGCATGTTTATAACTTTATGTCAATTTTAATTAACAATTACTCCACGAGCGCGCGTTGGATATGAGATGGTAGATAGCCAACAAGGCGCGTGACGCCGAGTTTTCTATAATCATCTCATATCCAACGCAAAGTCATCCTTGGCCTGCCCTGACGCCTGCTAGCTGAGGAATCTCCTGGTCACTAATGTCTCCTTCGTATATTTTGTGTCCCTTTCCGTTGATAAAAATATCAGAGACAAACAGAAACGACCAAGAAAACTGAAGCTCCTCCATGAGTTTGCGTTAGAGCTTTTCTTTTCGAGAAATTATTAGTCTCTATTCGTAAACTAAGAGGATGGCACGGGGGTGGGAGTGGGGGTTGTCAAGGTAAATTGATCCATGCGCTATAGGGGTGGAGGTGGCGGGTTGTCAAAGGGGAGGGGGTGTCAAGGTCAACAAAATTGATCCATGCGCTATAAAATCCAGTTTGACACAGAAAACGGGAGACCAAACATTTGAATTACGGCGACATCTCTTTCTCTCCTTCTTTGGGGAGTCAAAAGAGGCTTTGTTCATAGGTGTACAAGTCACGGCTTACGAAAATAAACATTGTATTATCCTCGTGCAAAGTTCTATTAGCAGCCGTCTAAAAGCCATTTAACTTACTTGTTTTTCAGGTAAATATCTCTGCAGGATGAAAAAAAATCGGGACCTGTAAAGAAATGAGATATTGAAGACTAAAATCAGAGCCTAGATTTAATATCTACAGCCGGAAAGTGATAGACCGAGCCAATTTAATTTTTGCCACAAATCATTTCTTAAAGAAAATCCTTTCTTCACTAAGGCGTGTTTCTTTGAAATCTATTGTGGGATTAGAAAACGTGAACAAATATATATCTTCGTTACCCGAATGAAAAAAAAAAAGAACTAAAAATAGATTACATGTACTTTCTCAACTTTAGTGTGCAACTATAGCATTGTCGTAGTAAAAAGTTTAAAACTGAATTTTAATTTCCTTTTCAGCGTTTTTACAGAGCGTTAATTTTGTCGAGAAACACGAACTTTTTCTTTGGAAATTAAACAAAATGTAGATAGGAAAGAGTTTAGAAAAATATCTTTGTATCAGTATCACGTTATTGTTAAGATGTTTTTCTTAATCATTTCCGTATTCGCGTTTTGCAAGAAAAACAAATTTGTTTTGACTGACTACAAACTAAGTATATCCTTTTCGGACTGGTAGTAGTAGTATGGTTCATATAGATTTGTTGTCCGCTTTTGTTAAAGAAAGCCTCCACGTTGACAACAAATTGACCTTGAATTGTTGAAAATAATGTCTAAATTTAACTGTTAGCTTAAAAAGTATACCGTATCAATACGGTATACTAAGGATTATAAACGTTTTGCTCCCAGCCAGTGTTTCTTAATAATAGGTCATACAATTCCAACAGGGAAGGTTTCTGCAGATAATACTGTTGTTAGACACTCACTTTCTTTACCATTTGACCCTTCACCAGCTTTTCTTTTCCTTTCCTTTTCCTGCAAATAAGACGAATGAAAAAGTGACAGGAGACAGGGATTTGACAGGGGCACCAACAACAACACTGAAGCAAAATACTTAAAATGTTGTCTCCTGTGTTCCCATGTGTAAGCTAATATAGTTTGATTTGTTCGGATGTTTTAGCTGAAAATGTAAGTTGCAGAAAGTTGTAGGGAAGGGAATCTTGTTCCCTGATTTTAACTTATGCTTCCATTTGTGCTAAGTCTGTAAAGGACAAAAATCCGAAAGCAGCTTTTATGAAGGAAACAATTTTAAACTGTATTTAACTAAACAGCTTTTAAATGTGTTTAAGACTTGGTGTGAATCGGGCATTAGACTTTCAGCAGTGTAAAATATTTTTGTATGAAAATTCGAGCGAATTTCGAAACGAGTCAAGGAGACTACCTTCTCGTCGTGATATTAATAAATTGTTGACTGATTGTGAAAACGCTTGGTACTGATCACTGGTCAACAAACTGCCCTGCTAATAGAGCTCTGCTCACAGGTGCGGGTAGCAAGCTACACCATTCTTAGCAATTTTAATAATCTACCACGGAAACCAAGAAGGGAAAAATGAAAAGAAAAAATAAAAGAAAGAAAAACGAAAGGAACTTCCGCACGCACCTGTCATCTACCTTAACATCTACAGGGAGATTTGCGGGTAAATAATCATTTGTGACATCCTTCTTGGTAAAAGGTAATTAATTCCTAGACCGTTTGTTGTCGCGATTATGTTTTCTTTTTCTTTTTCGTATATTTTGATGATACAATCACTAATCTCAAAAACATGATAACGATAGAAATCCCTTGAAATTTCAAAAAACGCGCTAACTTTCGAAAGTTTAGTCTTTTTCTGATAAGCCTAGTCATAGGATCAACTTTGCAATTCAATATGCACGATTCCAGTTTGTTTTGTAAACTGAACCACCTGTCCTGTTAAACTCGTTCGTTGTATTAGCGATCGACTTTGGACTCGAGACCGTTTACACTTTCGCACACTTTATGAGTTACGAGAATGACAAATATTGTTTCAGGAAATATTTCGTATATAGAAAAACAATTCACCGGTCGATCATCTTTCTCGGAGTGTCTTACTGTAATTCTGTGTTCAGAAGGCCTGAGTCGTCTCAAATATTCGGTTTTAATTGTGATTAAAGACAGAGTTAGAAATTAAGATCTTTTGTTTTTTTCCGAGGTACAAAATCGATGCCCTGAGCGCGAAAAATACTTTCAAAAAGCCAACAGTAGCTCGGTGTATGGGAACAAAATCTCGTTCCTAAATTTGTTTTGCCCTTTCATTTAAAAGCATCTGAGCTAATGGTGTATGACCTTGCGTAACAATCCTTCACTCCGCTTGAATTTAATTCAGTGGCAACTAGAAAAAGAAATTTGTTTTTTGTTAAACTTTTTTTGGTGATTCCCCAGAATGTTAGGCATAATACTGTCTTTTTCGCCTAATCGTGCAATAAATATCGATAACAACCCATATCTGCCTGTGTAATTTACCTCTGATATGTCGAGTACATGGTGAATCCATCCAGTGGCTCTGATAAGATTGCTACCCGCATCGCACTGGTTATCATAGCCAAAGTTATTCAGCTCACAGACTTTTTCAGGTGGAAAATAGTTGTAGGAAATGCACTCGTCATGTATGTGGCACTCCTCAACGCACTGAAGCCAGTCGATGGATTCAACAGTCTTAAACACATGGCCTGTGAGTAAGCTGTTATGAACAGTATAACCATTCGAACACCAAATGCGGACGATCACGATGGATATTATGGTCAACGAGAGAAATAAGCGAATCATTGTGCAATGTGGTACAAATGAATCAATGAAAGTTTTAGAAGATACAAAACTGAGAACGAACACTTAACATGCGCTTCCAACAAACTTTAATAATGTCTAGCGCTTTGTAAGTGGCTTGAAAATAATTCAACAGGCTTCTTTTTTATTGGTCAGCTATTTAAGTCAGCAAGCTGCTCATCTGAAAGACTTTCATTAATTTTTCTACAGCGCAAACTACAAACTGTCAAGGATCATCACTCCGCCCTTACAATCAACTGTGTAAAAGCACTTCGATAACTGTAAATGGAGACTGCGGACGAGTAATTCTAAAGGTGAACACACTTATTATTATTATTATTATTATTATTATTATTGTTATTATTATTATTATTATTATTATTATTATTACATTAAACTATCCATGTTTCGAGGAAAATATGATTGTATTTTTGTGATGCTTTTTATATAGGTGATATTTGAACAAAGTTTTTATTACTCATTTTTATTATTATTTTCTTTACATTATTAAGTTTATTTATTTTGCCACACCACAAATATAATGAAAACAAGAAATAATAGAAATGGATATAACAATGGCGAGGAGACATAAAGGAAACTATGAAGCTTATATTAATTAGGTCTCCTCAGTTATTGTTTTATTATCCATGAAAAGGTGGGAAGGGTGGGCTTTCTTTCTTTCTCTCTTCGTTTATTTTAACGTTTTAATATCAATAATTATTGGTGAATTGTCGGGGGGAATATTCCCCAATATTTGCTGAGCCGCAGGCAAATAATTGTTTTGGTATAATTACTCAGGTTATTATCAGAGAAAAACAAGAACCGTCCGAAAAATGTCAATTTTAATTAGATCCTAAAGTTTTCTTGTGTTAGCATCATATTATACTCAGGTGATTATAGAGATTCTATTGACCTCGTTGGTCGAGGATTGTGTCATATCCTGCTTGAATCACCTGGCGTGAGGTGACTGTAGCGCGAATGACTAATTTTCAAAATGGTCGCCTTGCGATTTGTTGATCTTTCTGAGGAAGAAATAAATACGATGAAAGAAAATGCAATTCTGAAAGGCACTTAAGATGCAACGAAGGCAAGATATGAAAGTTTGCTAATTGTAATAAAAAAAACTTGTTTATGAGGTTTGAATGTGTGCTCTTGCTGATGTCATCGACAGTTTCCTTCCATTCTGTCATTCTGACTCCTTCATGGCTAAAATAGATGTAATTTTTCCATTTGTGGTAGCCTGGAAACGAGCGAGGAAAGTTGATAACGAGAGCTTGGAGGGAGCTTATATTTCGGCGCCTTTTTTCGCGGCTATCATTCGACTAGCGTACATGTAGTGGTGTTCGCGACATCTCGCTTTCCTTGTTTCTTGGAGAATTTAAGCGGTTTGCGACATTGTTTTGCTTGCTACGTTGTTCATTCTTCAACTGTAGAAAAGTTGTGAACAGCTTATTCGACAGTAGACAAAACTACATTTGTGGTTCGGTTCAAAACAGCAGAAAAAGAGAGACTGATTGAGTGTAAGCTTTGAGCTAAATTTGGTGAGTTATCACCAAGAGTTAATCTCTTGTTATCACGTAAACAAACTAATTGTATTACTTACATGTTTTGTTTTATGTACACCGCTTCAAACACTCGTTTTCTTCCAATTGTTGTGTAGTTTGTAGATAACACGTGTTTACCAAACAGAGTTTGAGATCAGTTTGTAAGGGAAAACAACCGCGACCACAAAATGTTGATAAACTTATAAAGATTCATATGTCGTTCATGATAAACCTTTTTGTAGTAAATAACACGAAGGTTTACGTCTGTGATGCATATTTAGACGAATATAAACTTGAAATGCATCGTTTTTTCAGAAAAAGTTCACAATTTCTTTGCTAAGGATTTTGAAGTCTCTTGACTCGATTAGATCTCGAAATGTTATTAAATTTCTTCTTTCCTTTCTTTCTCGCGGTTGTTTAAAAGCTTTGTTAGCAAGTCGCGACTGCTTTTATGATATATTCTTTATACATCGTTTGAATTAATTTTCCTTTGCCATGTGTTGATTAGAAAGAACAATTAAAGTCAAAATTGCGGATATCTTCACAGCAATTAGCATTATAAAGACAAACATAAGAAAATGGTGCGCAAAGGTGGGAGACAAGCTTAATCTCTCGTTTTAACTGTGCTTACAATAAACTTAATTATGATAAGAAAGCAACTTGAATAATTAGCAATCAAGAGAAATAGTTAAAGGATTCCACTTCAGTACCTCTCGAACATCTTTCCACATTTGTATGATCGTATGTGCTTGTTTCAGTTTAAAGCAGTTGTTCTTATTAATTTTAGCAAAACTTACCACTGGATACGAGACATGACTCAGCAGGTTAACAATGATGGCCAAACCTGTATAATTATTTTCTAATAAAAACGTCTCCAATATATTATTCTGTGCACAGGACAACAACTATAAACGATTTTTTTCCTTCGAGATATCAAACAGCAAAATTAAAGAAAAAAATTGTGGGTTGAATAAAACGAGGTCCGAAATATTGAACCGAAAGAAGGACAAAAAGGCTATCATTAGAGCTAAAGACACAGGTTGTATGGGCATTATGCAATAAAGATCCACAGAAAGCCTTAAAATTAACCTTTAAGTAGTTTCATCTCTGTCAATTCGGTGATTGAAAAAGCTCGTTGGAAGAAGTTCTTTTGCGACTGAAGCGATGAGCAGGGTAAAATGTTAAGCGCAAACCATCATGGGGCGCTTGGTTTCTCCTCCCTTCCAGTGACCCAGAACAACCCCTTTGAACACCTTGTACTGCCATGGCGGCTTGTTACCAAATAGAAGTCACGGGAAGGATATAAGCAAAGCTCGCATGGAATTATTTCTGTAGTTAGTATTTACCTTTTATTCTCTAGATAGGTTAACTAAATTTCTGATCATGTATATCATGTACATAGGTTGAGATGTTTTGATGTTTCGAGCAACATTATCAAGCAGATAATTCGAGCCTGAATAAAGGCCGATAGCAAAGATGAAAATGAGCATCGTCAACACGATTGTAATAAATATTTCCTGAGGGGTTGCCTGTCTTGGAGTTGGCTTTACTCATGATACTCGCTGTCCACAAACTTAGTATAAACATTAAACATGAAGAGTGTATATTCCTATCTCCGCATTTATTTTTTTATGTCTTTATTAAAACACAACAAACAAACAAAAGTCCTTATCCTGTTCAGTCTAAATTTAACTACCACAGCTACCTTCTATATTTAAACATTATTTAATTTTACTCAGCTCGATAAGTTATTCTGAGCAAATGTTACCTTTTTTTGTATTAATATATTTATGCTGTAAATTAAGTTTAACTTTGGTAACAAAGCCTGTTGTTGCTGTTTGTTTGTTAGTGGCTAGATTTATTATTTAGTTTTTCTCTTCTCAGTTCTTTTAGACGGAACCACCACCATCGTTTTCCTCTTTATTTCACTAATATGTATCCCATGGTTTTAATGTGCTTCTCTCCGTTATCTGGTTTATAGGTAGCCTCATTACCACACGTGTTGGTGTCATCATGTTTTCCTCCGGTACCAAAACCAATTCTGGAGTTGCAGCTACGGCAGTTGTATTGACCGTTGCTAATAATACCGATTCTTGCTTTCGAAAATTTATTCGAACCAACTGCGTTGAACCTTTCTTTGTTACAGTTGGGCTGCAAAGATGCTTCAGAGCCAATCAATGCCTTCCACTTATCTCGACCCAGAGAGGTTGCTCGATAGCGGTCATCAGCGATCAAAGAGTACAGTGAAGCGCCATTCTTTCTGATGACCAAGAACTTGACAGGTTGATTCCCAGTCCTCATGCCGAGACAGATCCCGGAGAAGTTCGTGTTCCAGTAAGTCGGTAACTTGGTTTCCTGGTTGTCAAACCCCGTCTTACCTCCAGGACGATTGAACTCGGTTTTGTTGCTCCAGAATTTGGAATCGTAGTGAAACGTTGACTACAAAAGAAAACACGAAGTCACCGCTTAGAAATGTTTCAAAAAGCCTTATTAATAGGTCTTATCACGGTTTCGACGCCATTTTGACGAGTAGGCAAACAGGCTTGAAATAACAGTGTTTGTATGGAAATCCTATGTCAAATAATTTTTATAAAACATCGCTGCTGAAAAATTCATGAATTGGAAACTTTTGGCATTACGAAAAGAATTTTAAGAAAAAAAATGGAGGGAGGTAACTGTGCCAGAAAGCGTCCAGTCATGTTTTGAACTTTCCATACATTTTCCTGTATTTTTTTCCCGCGAACTATTTTTAGTAGCAGTTCACGGCTGGTTCGCTTTACAGACAAATGTATGGAAAGTTCAAAACACGACTGGACGCTTTCTGGCACAGTTACATCCCTCCAATTTTTTTTCCTAAAATCCTTTTCCTAGTGCTAAAAGTTTCCAATTGATGAATTTTTCAGCAGCGATGTTTTATGAAAATTATTTGACATCGGATTTCCATACAAACACTGTTATTTCAAGCCTGTTTCCCTATTTGCTGAATCCCGTTACTTGTTGCGTCAATCGCACTAAATTGAACGTCAGTTTAAATTTGTTAAGGAGTTCTTTTGACAGTGTGTAGTGTGGAGTTTGGGTTTATTAAAGCAGTGGTCACCATACCTGGGGCCTTGGGCTGTGACATGCTAATGAATTCCTAGAACCGTCGCGGTTTATTCATTAAACCAATGACCAAGAAAACCGTGGGCACTGGGAACGAATGCAGTCTGCCCCATGGCCCCAGGTTATCGTTCTTACCGTGGAGCTGTAGCATGTTCCTTGTCATCTGTAGTGTTTTGTTGTTGTTGTTGTTGTTTTTGTTACTTTCACTTACAAAAAATAATATCACTTAAGGTCCAAGGATGGATTGATGGAAAACCACAACCTGCTGTTGATTTTACCTTGTTACCATCAATTTTCATGACCAGCGTCCATCCTCCATCTCCGCACCCATCAATTCCGGTCATGTGACAGTAAACAGGGATTCTTCCAATGTCAGTTTGCAGCATGTAAGCTTTATTCTCTCGAGATCTGAATGGAGATTGAAATGAAAGTTAGCTACAGATTTACCTCTTAAATATTAAATTATGGTATTATTATTGTTATTATTATTATTATTATTATTATTATTATTATTATCATTAATATTATTATTATTATTATTATAATTATAATTATTATTTTATCAGTGATAAAGTAATGATTATGTATTTTAATTCCTTCGATGATGACTGATGTTTTTAACTCCGGATCTCTCCCCTTCTCTAAAAATTGCATCTTTAAAAACTATTGAGCCTGACGTAACGTCCTTTATCAATTCCATAGTTAATGCAACATTGCATGTTTATAACTTTATGTCAATTTCAATTGACAATTACTCCACGAGCGCGCGTTGGATATGAGATGGTAGATAGCCAACAAGGCGCGTGACGCCGAGTTTTCTATAATCATCTCATATCCAACGCAAAGTCATCCTTGGCCTACCCTGACGCCTGCTAGCTGAGGAATCTCCTGGTCACTAATGTCTCCTTCGTATATTTTGTGTCCCTTTCCGTTGATAAAAATATCAGAGGCAAACAGAAACGACCAAGAAAACTGAAGCTCTTCCATGAGTTTGCGTTAGAGCTTTTCTTTTCGAGAAATTATTAGTCTCTATTCGTAAACTAAGAGGATGGCACGGGGGTGGGAGTGGGGGTTGTCAAGGTAAATTGATCCATGCGCTATAGGGGTGGAGGTGGCGGGTTGTCAAAGGGGAGGGGGTGTCAAGGTCAACAAAATTGATCCATGCGCTATAAAATCCAGTTTGACACAGAAAACGGGAGACCAAACATTTGAATTACGGCGACATCTCTTTCTCTCCTTCTTTGGGGAGTCAAAAGAGGCTTTGTTCATAGGTGGACAAGTCACGGCTTACGAAAATAAACATTGTATTATCCTCGTGCAAAGTTCTATTAGCAGCCGTCTAAAAGCCATTTAACTTACTTGTTTTCCAGGTAAATATCTCTGCAGGATGAAAAAAAATCGGGACCTGTAAAGAAATGAGATATTGAAGACTAAAATCAGAGCCTAGATTTAATATCTACAGCCGGAAAGTGATAGACCGAGCCAATTTAATTTTTGCCACAAATCATTTCTTAAAGAAAATCCTTTCTTCACTAAGGCGTGTTTCTTTGAAATCTATTGTGGGATTAGAAAACGTGAACAAATATATATCTTCGTTACCCGAATGAAAAAAAAAAAGAACTAAAAATAGATTACATGTACTTTCTCAACTTTAGTCTGGAACTATAGCGTTGTCGTAGTAAAAAGTTTAAAACTGAATTTTAATTTCCTTTTCAGCGTTTTTACAGAGCGTTAATTTTGTCGAGAAACACGAACTTTTTCTTTGGAAATTAAACAAAATGGAGATAGGAAAGAGTTTAGAAAAATATCTTTGTATCAGTATCACGTTATTGTTAAGATGTTTTTCTTAATCATTTCCGTATTCGCGTTTTGCAAGAAAAACAAATTTGTTTTGACTGACTACAAACTAAGTATATCCTTTTCGGACTGGTAGTAGTAGTATGGTTCATATAGATTTGTTGTCCGCTTTTGTTAAAGAAAGCCTCCACGTTGACAACAAATTGACCTTGAATTGTTGAAAATAATGTCTAAATTTAACTGTTAGCTTAAAAAGTATACCGTATCAATACGGTATACTAAGGATTATAAACGTTTTGCTCCCAGCCAGTGTTTCTTAATAATAGGTCATACAATTCCAACAGGGAAGGTTTCTGCAGATAATACTGTTGTTAGACACTCACTTTCTTTACCATTTGACCCTTCACCAGCTTTTCTTTTCCTTTCCTTTTCCTGCAAATAAGACGAATGAAAAAGTGACAGGAGACAGGGATTTGACAGGGGCACCAACAACAACACTGAAGCAAAATACTTAAAATGTTGTCTCCTGTGTTCCCATGTGTAAGCTAATATAGTTTGATTTGTTCGGATGTTTTAGCTGAAAATGTAAGTTGCAGAAAGTTGTAGGGAAGGGAATCTTGTTCCCTGATTTTAACTTATGCTTCCATTTGTGCTAAGTCTGTAAAGGACAAAAATCCGAAAGCAGCTTTTATGAAGGAAACAATTTTAAACTGTATTTAACTAAACAGCTTTTAAATGTGTTTAAGACTTGGTGTGAATCGGGCATTAGATTTTCAGCAGTGTAAAATATTTTTGTATGAAAATTCGAGCGAATTTCGAAACGAGTCAAGGAGACTACCTTCTCGTCGTGATATTAATAAATTGTTGACTGATTGTGAAAACGCTTGGTACTGATCACTGGTCAACAAACTGCCCTGCTAATAGAGCTCTGCTCACAGGTGCGGGTAGCAAGCTACACCATTCTTAGCAATTTTAATAATCTACCACGGAAACCAAGAAGGGAAAAATGAAAAGAAAAAATAAAAGAAAGAAAAACGAAAGGAACTTCCGCACGCACCTGTCATCTACCTTAACATCTACAGGGAGATTTGCGGGTAAATAATCATTTGTGACATCCTTCTTGGTAAAAGGTAATTAATTCCTAGACCGTTTGTTGTCGCGATTATGTTTTCTTTTTCTTTTTCGTATATTTTGATGATACAATCACTAATCTCAAAAAAATGATAACGATAGAAATCCCTTGAAATTTCAAAAAAACGCGCTAACTTTCGAAAGTTTAGTCTTTTTCTGATAAGCCTAGTCATAGGATCAACTTTGCAATTCAATATGCACGATTCCAGTTTGTTTTGTAAACTGAACCACCTGTCCTGTTAAACTCGTTCGTTGTATTAGCGATCGACTTTGGACTCGAGACCGTTTACACTTTCGCACACTTTATGAGTTACGAGAATGACAAATATTGTTTCAGGAAATATTTCGTATATAGAAAAACAATTCACCGGTCGATCATCTTTCTCGGAGTGTCTTACTGTAATTCTGTGTTCAGAAGGCCTGAGTCGTCTCAAATATTCGGTTTTAATTGTGATTAAAGACAGAGTTAGAAATTAAGATCTTTTGTTTTTTTCCGAGGTACAAAATCGATGCCCTGAGCGCGAAAAATACTTTCAAAAAGCCAACAGTAGCTCGGTGTATGGGAACAAAATCTCGTTCCTAAATTTGTTTTGCCCTTTCATTTAAAAGCATCTGAGCTAATGGTGTATGACCTTGCGTAACAATCCTTCACTCCGCTTGAATTTAATTCAGTGGCAACTAGAAAAAGAAATTTGTTTTTTGTTAAACTTTTTTTGGTGATTCCCCAGAATGTAAGGCATAATACTGTCTTTTTCGCCTAATCGTGCAATAAATATCGATAACAACCCATATCTGCCTGTGTAATTTACCTCTGATATGTCGAGTACATGGTGAATCCATCCAGTGGCTCTGATAAGATTGCTACCCGCATCGCACTGGTTATCATAGCCAAAGTTATTCAGCTCACAGACTTTTTCAGGTGGAAAATAGTTGTAGGAAATGCACTCGTCATGTATGTGGCACTCCTCAACGCACTGAAGCCAGTCGATGGTTTCAACAGTCTTAAACACATGGCCTGTGAGTAAGCTGTTATGAACAGTATAACCATTCGAACACCAAATGCTGACGATCACGATGGATATTATGGTCAACGAGAGAAATAAGCGAATCATTGTGCAATATGGTACAAATGAATCAATGAAAGTTTTAGAAGATACAAAACTGAGAACGAACACTTAACATGCGCTTCCAACAAACTTTAATAATGTCTAGCGCTTTGTAAGTGGCTTGAAAATAATTCAACAGGCTTCTTTTTTATTGGTCAGCTATTTAAGTCAGCAAGCTGCTCATCTGAAAGACTTTCATTAGTTTTTCTACAGCACAAACTACAAACTGTCAAGGATCATCACTCCGCCCTTACAATCAACTGTGTAAAAGCACTTCGATAACTGTAAATGGAGACTGCGGACGAGTAATTCTAAAGGTGAACACACTTATTATTATTATTATTATTATTATTATTATTATTATTATTATTATTATTGTTATTATTATTATTATTATTACATTAAACTATCCATGTTTCGAGGAAAATATGATTGTATTTTTGTGATGCTTTTTATATAGGTGATATTTGAACAAAGTTTTTATTACTCATTTTTATTATTATTTTCTTTACATTATTAAGTTTATTTATTTTGCCACACCACAAATATAATGAAAACAAGAAATAATAGAAATGGATATAACAATGGCGAGGAGACATAAAGGAAACTATGAAGCTTATATTAATTAGGTATCTTCAGTTATTAATTTATTATCCATGAAAAGTTGGGAAGGGTGGGCTTTCTTTCTTTCTCTCTTCGTTTATTTTAACGTTTTAATATCAATAATTATTGGTGAATTGTCGGGGGGAATATTCCCCAATATTTGCTGAGCCGCAGGCAAATAATTGTTTTGGTATAATTACTCAGGTTATTATCAGAGAAAAACAAGAACCGTCCGAAAAATGTCAATTTTAATTAGATCCTAAAGTTTTCTTGTGTTAGCATCATATTATACTCAGGTGATTATAGAGATTCTATTGACCTCGTTGGTCGAGGATTGTGTCATATCCTGCTTGAATCACCTGGCGTGAGGTGACTGTAGCGCGAATGACTAATTTTCAAAATGGTCGCCTTGCGATTTGTTGATCTTTCTGAGGAAGAAATAAATACGATGAAAGAAAATGCAATTCTGAAAGGCACTTAAGATGCAACGAAGGCAAGATATGAAAGTTTGCTAATTGTAATAAAAAAAACTCGTTTATGAGGTTTGAATGTGTGCTCTTGCTGATGTCATCGACAGTTTCCTTCCATTCTGTCATTCTGATTCCTTCATGGCTAAAATAGATGTAATTTTTCCATTTGTGGTAGCCTGGAAACGAGCGAGGAAAGTTGATAACGAGAGCTTGGAGGGAGCTTATATTTCGGCGCCTTTTTTCGCGGCTATCATTCGGCTAGCGTACATGTAGTGGTGTTCGCGACATCTCGCTTTCCTTGTTTCTCGGAGAATTTAAGCGGTTTGCGACATTGTTTTGCTTGCTACGTTGTTCATTCTTCAACTGTAGAAAAGTTGTGAACAGCTTATTCGACAGTAGACAAAACTACATTTGTGGTTCGGTTCAAAACAGCAGAAAAAGAGAGACTGAATGAGTGTAAGCTTTGAGCTAAATTTGGTGAGTTATCACCAAGAGTTAATCTCTTGTTATCACGTAATCAAACTAATTGTATTACTTACATGTTTTGTTTTATGTACACCGCTTCAAACACTCGTTTTCTTCCAATTGTTGTGTAGTTTGTAGATAACACGTGTTTACCAAACAGAGTTTGAGATCAGTTTGTAAGGGAAAACAACCGCGACCACAAAATGTTGATAAACTTATAAAGATTCATATGTCGTTCATGATAAACCTTTTTGTAGTAAATAACACGAAGGTTTACGTCTGTGATGCATATTTAGACGAATATAAACGTGAAATGCATCGTTTTTTCAGAAAAAGTTCACAATTTCTTTGCTAAGGATTTTGAAGTCTCTTGACTTGATTAGATCTCGAAGTGTTATTAAATTTCTTCTTTCCTTTCTTTCTCGCGGTTGTTTAAAAGCTTTGTTAGCAAGTCGCGACTGCTTTTATGATATATTCTTTATACATCGTTTGAATTAATTTTCCTTTGCCATGTGTTGATTAGAAAGAACAATTAAAGTCAAAATTGCGGATATCTTCACAGCAATTAGCATTATAAAGACAAACATAAGAAAATGGTGCGCAAAGGTGGGAGACAAGCTTAATCTATCGTTTTAACTGTGCTTACAATAAACTTAATTATGATAAGAAAGCAACTTGAATAATTAGCAATCAAGAGAAAGAGTTAAAGGATTCCACTTCAGTACCTCTCGAACATCTTTCCACATTTGTATGATCGTATGTGCTTGTTTCAGTTTAAAGCAGTTGCTCTTATTAATTTTAGCAAAACTTACCACTGGATACGAGACATGACTCAGCAGGTTAACAATGATGGCCAAACCTGTATAATTATTTTCTAATAAAAACGTCTCCAATATATTATTCTGTGCACAGGACAACAACTATAAACGATTTTTTTCCTTCGAGATATCAAACAGCAAAATTAAAGAAAAAAATTGTGGGTTGAATAAAACGAGGTCCGAAATATTGAACCGAAAGAAGGACAAAAAGGCTATCATTAGAGCTAAAGACACAGGTTGTATGGGCATTATGCAATAAAGATCCACAGAAAGCCTTAAAATTAACCTTTAAGTAGTTTCATCTCTGTCAATTCGGTGATTGAAAAAGCTCGTTGGAAGAAGTTCTTTTGCGACTGAAGCGATGAGCAGGGTAAAATGTTAAGCGCAAACCATCATGGGGCGCTTGGTTTCTCCTCCCTTCCAGTGACCCAGAACAACCCCTTTGAACACCTTGTACTGCCATGGCGGCTTGTTACCAAATAGAAGTCACGGGAAGGATATAAGCAAAGCTCGCATGGAATTATTTCTGTAGTTAGTATTTACCTTTTATTCTCTAGATAGGTTAACTAAATTTCTGATCATGTATATCATGTACATAGGTTGAGATGTTTTGATGTTTCGAGCAACATTATCAAGCAGATAATTCGAGCCTGAATAAAGGCCGATAGCAAAGCTGAAAATGGGCATCGTCAACACGATTGTAATAAATATTTCCTGAGGGGTTGCCTGTCTTGGAGTTGGCTTTACTCATGATACTCGCTGTCCACAAACTTAGTATAAACATTAAACATAAAGAGTGTATATTCCTATCTCCGCTTTTTTTTATGCCTTTATTATACCACAACAAACAAACAAGTCCTTATCCTGTTCAGTCTAAATTTAACTACAACAGCTACCTTCTATATTTAAACATTATTTAATTTTACTCAGCTCGATTAGTTATTCTGAGTAAATGTTACCTTTTTTTGTATTAATATATTTATGCTGTAAATTAAGTTTAACTTTGGTAATAAAGCCTGTTGTTGCTGTTTGTTTGTTAGTTGCTAGATTTATTATTTAGTTTTTCTCGTATCAGTTCTTTTAGAACGAACCACCACCATCATTTTCCTTTTTTATTTCACTAATATGTATCCCATGGTTTTAATGTGCTTGTCTCCGTTATCTGGTTTATAGGTAGCCTCATTACCACACGTGTTGGTGTCATCATGTCTTCCTCCGGTACCAAAACCAATTCTGGAGTCGCAGGTACCGCAGTGGTATTGATTGTTGCTAATTATACCGATTCGTGCTTTCGAAAATTTATTCGAACCAACTGCGTTGAACCCTTCTTTGTTACAGTTGGGCTGCAAAGATGCTTCAGAGCCAATCAATGCCTTCCACTTATCTCGACCCAGAGAGGTTGCTCGATAGCGGCCATCAGCGATCAGAGAGTACAGTGAAGCGCCATTCTTTCTGATGACCAAGAACTTGACAGGTTGATTCCCAATGCTCATGCCGAGACAGATCCCGGAGAAGTTTGTGTTCCAGTAAGTCGGTAACTTAGTTTCCTGGTTGTCAAACCCCGTCTTACCTCCAGGACGATTGAACTCGGTTTTGTTGCTCCAGAATTTGGAATCGTAGTGAAACGTTGACTACAAAAGAAAACACGAAGCCACCGCTTAGAAATGTTTCAAAAAGCCTTATTAATAGGCCTTATCACCGTTTCGACGCCATTTTGACGAGTAGGGAAACAGGCTTGAAATAACAGTGTTTGTATGGAAATCCTAAGTCAAATAATTTTCTTAAAACATCGCTGCTGAAAAATTCATGAATTGGAAACTTTTGGCATTAGGAAAAGTATTTTAAGAAACAAATTGGAGGGAGGTAACTGTGCCAGAAAGCGTCTAGTCATGTTTTGAACTTTCCATACATTTTCCTGTATTTTTTCCCGCGAACTATTTTTAGTGGCAGTTCACGGCTAGTTCGTTTTACAGACAAAGGAAGGGAAAGTTCAAAACACGTCTGGACGCTCTCTGGCACAGTTACATCCCTCCATTTTTTTTTCCTAAAATCCTTTTCCTAGTGTTAAAAGTTTCCAATTCATCAATTTTTCAGCAGCGATGTTTTATGAAAATTATTTGACATCGGATTTCCATACAAACACTGTTATTTCAAGCCTGTTTCCCTACTCGTCAAAATGGCGTCGAAAACCGTGATAAGGCCTATTTGCTGAATCCCGTTACTTGTTGCGTCAATCGCACTGAATGGAACGTCAGTTTTAATTTGTTAAGGAGGTCTTTTGACAGTGTGTAGTGTGGAGTTTGGGTTTATTAAAGCAGTGGTCACCATACCTGGGGCCTGGGGCTGTGACATGGTGAGGAATTCCCAGAACCGTCGCGGTTTATTCATGAAACCAATGACCAAGAAAACCGTGGGCACTGAGAACGAATGCAGTCTGCCCCATGACCCCAGGTTATTGTTCTTACCGTGGAGATGTAGCATGCTCCTTATCCTCTGTAGTGTTGTTGTTGTTGTTGTTTTTGTTACTTTCACTTATAAAAAATAACATCAGTTACGGTCCAAGGATGGATTGGTGAAAACCACAACCTGTTGTTGATTTTACCTTGTTGCCATCAATTTTCATGACCAGCGTCCATCCTCCATCTCCGCACCCATCAATTCCGGTCATGTGACAGTACACAGGGATTCTTCCAATGTCAGTTTGCAGCATGTAAGCTTTATTCTCTCGAGATCTGAATGGAGATTGAAATGAAAGTAAGCTACAGATTTACCTCTTAAATATTAAATTATGGTATCATTATATTTATTATTGTTATTATTGTTGTTGTTGTTGTTGTTGTTCTTCTTGTTCTTGTTCTTGTTCTTGTTCTTCTTCTTCTTCTTCTTCTTCTTCTTCTTCTTCTTCTTCTTCTTCTTCTTCTTATTATTATTATTAACTTAACTCGATCTCTCCCCTTCTCTAAAAATTGCATCTTTAAAAACTATCGAGCCTGACGTAACGTCCTTTATCAATTCCATAGTTAATGCAACATTGCATGTTTATAACTTAATGTCAGTTTCAATTAACAATTACTCCACGAGCGTGCGTTGGATATGAGATGTTATAATAAAATTTCGATATAACGCGCGCGCTGATTGGTTGAAACAGCGTGCTTTATCAGAGTTCAGATGCACGGAGCAACGATTTTACGCCATCAGCTCGTTTGTGAAATTCCTGGACTTCTCTCTCGGTTTTATTTATTTATTATTATTATTATAATTTTTCAATCCAGACGTCTTTTATAACCTAGAAAACGTAAACGAGGTCTTAGCTTTAATGGACATAGACCATCCTGTGCGCATACAAGGTAAAAAACAGTACAAATAACACGGTGATTGAAAGTGAAGTTTCCGAAGAAGTTAGCGACTAAAACACAGAGGCAAGAAGAAATGTAAACAAACAGAGATTTGCAAACATGTCAACTACGCCAGATCTGTTCGTTCGGAAAATGAAGTTGGTTTTGAAAATGAGTGAGAATGCGGGGGGGGAATAAAAGAATTCTTTATCATAAAACAAATAAAGAAGCCTCGACTGTGCTCTGTTCTGTTGTAAAGCACTTAGGAAGCGGCTAGAGCACTCAAGAAGTAGGGAAAAACACTCGACTACGTCTCGTGTTTCCCCCTACCCTTTTTTTCGTGCTCTAGCCGCTTCCTGCGTGCTTTACAACAGAACAGAGCACAGTCGAGGGTTCTTTATTTGTTAAATAGATAGCCAACAAGGCGTGTGACGCCGAGTTTTCTATAATCATCTCATATCCAACGCAAAGTCATCCTTGGCCTACCCTGACGCCTGCTAGCTGAGGATTCTCCTTGTCATATATGGCTCCTTCGTATATTTTGTGTCGCTTTCCGTTGAAACAGAAACAGAACGACCAAGGAAACTGAAGCTCTTCCATGAGCCTGCCTTAGAGCTTTTCTTTTCAAGAAATTATTAGTCTCTATTCCTAAACTAAGAGGATGGCATGGGGGTAAGGGTGGTGGGTTGTCAAGGGGGAGGGAGTGTCAAGGTCAACGAAATTGATCCATGCGCTATAAAAACCAGTTTGACACAGACAACGGGAGTGACAAGACCAAATCATTTGAATTCTCTCCTTCTTTGGGGAGTCAAAAAAGGCGTTGTTGGCAGAGTCAGTGAATAAGTCGCGGCTTAGTTACGAAAATAAACACTGTATCATCCTCTTACAAAGTCCTATTAGCAGCCGACTAAAAGTTATCTAACTCACTTGTTTTTCAGGTAAATATCTCTGCAGGATGCAAAAGAATCGGGTCCTGTAAAGAAATCAGATATTGAAGAAAAGCGTCCAAGCCTAGCTTTAATATCAAAAGCCGGAAACTGATAGACCGAGCCAATTGAATTTTTGCCACAAATCATTTCAACAAAATCCTATCTTCAGTAAGGCGTGTTTCTTTGAAATCTATTGTGGGATTAGAAAACGTAAATAAATATATACCTTCGTTACCAAAATGTAAATGAAAAAAAGAACTAAAAATATATTACTTTGTAAACATTAGTCTGCAATTATAGCGTTGTTGTAGTAAAAAAATTTAAAACTGAATTTTAATTTACTTTTCAGGGTATGCCTTTATTGCAGAACGTTAATCTTTTCGAGAAACACGAACTATTTATTTGGAAATTAAACATAATGGAAGTAGGAAAGAGTTTAGAAAAATATCTTTGTTTGTCACGTTATTGTTAAGACGTTTTCCTTAATCATTTCCGTATACCCGTTTTACAAGAAAACAAATTTGTTTTGACTGACTACAAACAAAGTATATCCTTTACGGACTGGTAGTTGTAGTATGCATAATATGGTTCAAATAGATTTGTTGTTCGCTTTTGTTAAAGAAAGCCTCCACGTTGAGAATAAATTGCCTTTGAATTGTTGAAAATAATGTACAAATTTAACTCTTCGCTTAAAAAGTAGAAATAACACTCAAGTGTGCTAAAAATTAGGTTTATCATCGCCTATTTTCGCTTGTAAATTTTCCTTGCGCCGCCATTTGGATGTTATGAGGTCATACTGTTGCCGCTATTGTCAGTTACCAGAAGTTCTTTTAATTTTGCGTGAAACAATTGAGTGACCGTATTACGTCGTGAAATCTAAAATGGCCGTGCCCGGGAATTTTAAAAACGAGAAAATGCGATAATCAAATTCTGTTTTGTCCGACACAGAAATAATATTTCACGTTTTCCAGAAAAATTTGAAATTAGGTTGGAAATTATTATACTCTGGTGTGATTTTTGGTAGCTGTCAAATGCATGAATCCGTTCAAGAGCTTACACGGATATGCAGCCTCACTTGGTATCTTTTCCCTGTGTCCATGCAAAAGAGATTAGGTCGCTGAGATATCTATTCAATCGGAAAAATATAAGTAAATATATTTGAAAAAGGTAAAATCAATACGGTATACTAAGGATTATAAACTTTTTGCTCCCAGCCAGTGTTCCGCAATACTAGGTCATAGAATTACAACAGGAAGGTTTCTGCAGATAATACTGTTGTCAGGCACTCACTTTCTTTATCATTTGACCCTTCACCAGCTTTTCCTTTCTTTTCCTTTTCCCGCAAATCAGACGAATGAAAAAGTGAAAGGAGACAGGGATTTGACAGGGGCACCAACAAGAACATTTCAGCAAAATACTTCAAATGTTGTCTCCTGTGTTCCCATGTGTAAGCTAATATAGTTTGATTTGTTCGGACGTTTTAGCTGAAAATGTAAGTTGTAGAAAGTTGTAGAGAACGGAATCTTGTTCCCTGATTTTAACTTATGCCTCCATTTGTGCTAAGTCTGTAAAGGACAAAAATCCGAAAGCAGCTTTTATGAAGGAAACAATTTTAAACTGTGTTTAACTAAACAGCTTTTAAATGTGTTTAAGACTTGGTGTGAATCGAGCATTAGATTTTCAGCAGTGCAAGATATTTTTGTATGAAAATTCGAGCGAATTTCGAAACGAGGCGAAGAGACTACCTCCTCGTCGCGATATTAATAAATTGTTGACTGATTGCGAAAACGCTCGGTACTGATCACTGGTCAACAAACTACCCTGCTAATAGAGCTCTACTCGGAGAGCAGGGTAGCAAACTACACCATTCTTAGCAATTTTAATAATCTACCACGGAAACCAGGAAGGGAAAAATGAAAAGAAAAAAGGAAAGAAAGAAAAAGCAAAGGAACTTCCGCACACACCTGTCATCTACCTTAACATCTACAGGGAGATTTGCGGAGTGAATAATCATTTGTGACATCCTTCTTGGTAAAGGTAACTAATGCCTAGACCGTTTGTTGTCGCGATTAAGTTTTCTTTTTATTTTTCGTATATTTCGATGATACAATCACTTATCTCAAAAAAATGGTGACGATAGAAATCCCTTGAAATTTCAAAAAACGCACAAACTTTCGAAAGTTTAGCCTTTTTCTGATAAGCCTAGTCATAGGATCAACTTTGCAATTCAATATGTACGTTTCCATTTTGTTTTGTAAACTGAACCACCTGTCCTGTTAAACTCGTTCGTTGTATTAGCTATCGACTTTGGACTCGAGACCGTTTACACTTTCGCACACTTTATGAGTTACGAGAATGACAAATATTGTTTCAAGAAATATTTCGTATGTAGTAAAAAAATTCACCGGTCGGTCATCTTTCTCGGAGATGTAACTGCAAGTGTCTTACTGTAATTCTGTGTTCAGAAGGCCTGATTCGTCTCAAATATTCGGTTTTAATTGTTATTAAAGACAGAGTTAGAACTTAATATCTTTTGTTTTTTTCCGAGGTACAAAATCGATGCCCTGAGCGCGATAAATACTTTTAAAAAGCCAACAGTAGCTTGGTATATGGGGACGAAATCTGGTTCCTAAATTTGTTTTGCCCTTTTATTTAAAAGCATCTGAGCTAATGGTGTATGACCTTACGTAACAATCCTTTACTTCGCTTGAATTTAATTCAGTGGCAACTAGAAAAAGAAAATCGTTTTTTGTTGAACTTTTTTTGTTGATTCCCCCGAATGTAAGGCATAATACTGTCTTTATCACCTAATCGTGCAATAAACATCGATAACAACCCATATTTGCATTTGTAATTTACCTCTGATATGTCGAGTACATGGTGAATGCATCCAGTGGCTCTGATAAGATTGTTACCCGCATCGCACTGGCTATCATAGCCAAAGTTATTCAGCTCACAGACTTTTTCAGGTGAAAAATAGTTGTAGGAAATGCACTCGTCATGTATGTGGCACTCCTCAACGCACTGAAGCCAGTCGATGGATTCAACAGTCTTAAACACATGGCCTGTTAGTAAGCTGTTATGAACAGTATAACCATTCGAACACCAAATGCTGACGATCACGATGGATATTATGGTCAACGAGAGAAATAAGCGAATCATTGTGCAGTGCAGTACAAATGAATCAATGAAAGTTTTAGAAGATGCAAAACTGAGAACGAACACTTAACATGCGCTTCCAACAAACTTTAATAATGTCTAGTGCTTTGTAAGTGGCTTGAAAGTAATTTAACAGGCTTCTTTTTCATTGGTTAGCTATGAGTCAGCAAGCTGCTCATCTGAAAGACTTTCATTAGTTTTTCTACAGCACAAACTACGAACTGTCAAGGATCATCACTCCGCCCTTACAATCAACTGTGTACAAACACTTCGATAACTGTAAATGGAGACTGCGGACAAGTAATTCTAAAGGTGAACACCCTTATTATTATTATTATTATTATTATTATTATTATTATTATTATTACATTAAACTATCCATGTTTCGAGGAAAATATGATTGTATTTTTGTGATGCTTTTTATATAGGTGATATTTGAATAAAGTTTTATTACTTATTTTTATTATTTTTTTTATATTATTAAGTTTATTTATTTCGCCACACCACAAATATAATGAAAACAAGAAATAATAGAAATAGATTTAGCAATGGCAAGGAGACATAAAGGAAACTATGAAGCTTATATTAATTAGGTCTCCTCAGTTATTGTTTTATTATCCATGAAAAGTTGGGAAGGGTGGGCTTTCTTTCTTTCTCTCTTCGTTTATTTTAACGTTTTAATATAAATAATTATTGGTGAATTGTCGAGGGGAATATTCCTCAATATTTGCTGAGCCTCAGGCAGATAATTGTTTTGGTATAATTACTCAGGTTATTATCAGAGAAAAACAAGAACCGTCCGAAAAATGTCAATTTTAATTAGATCCTAAAGTTTTCTTGTGTTAGCATAATATTATACTCTGGTGATTATAAAGATTCTATTGACCTCATTGGTCGAGGATTGTGTCATATCCTGCTTGAATCACCTGGTGTGAGGTGACTATAGCGAGAATGAGTAATTTTCAAAATGGTCGCCTTGCGATTTCTTGATCTTTCTGAGGAAGAAATAAATACGATGAAAGAAAATGCAATTCTGAAAGGCACTTAAGATGCAGCGAAGGCAAGATATGAAAGTTTTGCTAATTGTAATAAAAAACTCGTTTATGAAGTTTGGATGTGTGCTCTTGCTAATGTCATCGACAGTTTCCTTCCATTCTGTCATTCTGACTCCTTCGTGGCTAGAATAGATGTAATTTTTCCATTTGTGGTAGCCTGGAAACGAGCGAGGAAAGTTGATAACGAGAGCTTGGAGGGAGCTTATATTTCGGCGCCTTTTTTCGCGGCTATCATTCGGCAAGCGTACATGCAGTGGTGTTCGCGACATCTCGCTTTCCTTGTTTCTCGGAGAATTTCAGCGGTTTGCGACTTTGTTTTGCTTGCTACGTTGTTCATTCTTGAACATTAGAAAAGTTGTGAACAGCTTATTCGACAGTAGACAAAAGTTCGGTTCAAAACAGCAGAAAAAGAGAGACTGATTGAATGTAAGCTTTTGAGCTAAATTTGGTAAGTTATCACTAAGAGTTAATCTCTTGTTATCACGTAAACAAACTAATTGTATTACTTACATGTATTGTTTTATTTACACCGCTTCAAACACTCGTTTTCTTCCAATTGTTGTGTAGTTTGTAGATAACACGTGTTTACCAAACAGAGTTTGAGATCAGTTTGTAAGAGAAAACAACCACGACCACAAAATGTTGATAAACTTATAAAGATTCATATGTCGTTCATGATAAACCTCTTTGTAGTAAATAACACGAAGGTTTACGTCTGTGATGCATATTTAGACTAATATAAACTTGAAATGTATCGTTTTTTCAGAAAAAGTTCACAATTTCTTTGCTAAGCATTTTGAAGTTTCTCGACTTGATTATATCTCGAAATGTTATTAAATTTCTCCTTTCCTTTCTTTCTCGCGGTTGTTTAAAAGCTTTGTTAGCAAGTCGCGACTGCTTTCATGATATATTCTTTATACATGGTTTGAATTAATTTTTCTTTCCCATGTGTTGATTAGAAAGAACAATTAAAGTTGAAATTGCGGATATCTTCACAGCAATTAGCATTATAAAGACAAACATATGAAAATGGTGCGCAAAGGTGGGAGACAAGCTTAATCTCTCGTTTTAACTGTGCTTACAATAAACTTAATTATGATAAGAAAGCAACTTGAATAATTAGCAATCAAGAGAAAGAGTTAAAGGATTCCACTTCGGTACCTCTCAACATCTTTCCACATTTGTATGATCGTATGTGCTTGTTGCAGTTTAGAGCAGTTGTTCTTATTAACTTTAGAAAAACTTACCACTGGATACGAGACATGACTCAGCAGGTTAACAATGACGACCAAACCTTTATTATTTTCCAATAAAAACGTCTCCAATATATTATTCTGTGTACAGGACAACAACTATAAACGATTCTTTTCCATTTAGATAGCAAACAGCAAAATTTAAGATAAACATTGTGTTTGCAATTAAAATGAGGTCCGACATATTGAACTGTAAAAAGGACAAAAAGGCTATCATTAGAGCTAAAAAAGCACGTTAAAAGAACTTCTTGAGCGACTGAAGCGATGATCAGGGTAAAAATTTTAAGTGCAAAGCATCATGGGGCGCTTGGTTTTGTCCTTTCTTCCAGTGACTCAGAACAACCCCTTTGAACACCTTGTACTGCCATGGCGGCTTGTTACCAAATAGAAGTCACGGGAAGGATATAAGCAGAGCTCGCATGGGATTATTTCTGTATTTAGTATTTACCTTTTATTCTCTAGATGGGATAACTAAATTTCTGATAATGTACATCAGTCAGTAAAACTTATAAATGGGTCGAGATGTTTTGATGTTTCGAAGAACGTAATCAAGCAGATAATTCGAGCCTGAATAAAGGCCGATAGCAAAGCTGAAAGTGAGCATCGTCAACACGATTGTAATAGGTATTTCCTGAGAGGTAGCTTCCCTTGGAGTTGGCTTTTCTCTTGATACTCGCTGAACACAAACGTACTGCAAACATTAAACAAAAACAGTGTACATTCCTATCTCTGCATTTTATTTTTTTGTAATGAATATAACATAATAAACAAACAAAAGTCCTTATCCTGTTCAGTCTAAATTTAACTACAACAGTCGCTACATTTATGGATCATTTTTCTCTCCTCAGTTTATTTTAGGCGAGGAACCTCCATCGTTTTCCTTTTTATTTCACTAATATGTATCCCATGGTTTTAATGTGCTTCTCTCCGTTATCTGGTTTATATGTAGCCTCATTACCACACGTGTTGTTGTCATCATGTTCTCCACCGGTACCAAAACCAATTCTGGAGTCGCATTTACCGCAGTATCTTTCATTGTTTCCAATAATACCGATTCTTGCTTTCGAATGATTGTGTCTGTTACCCACTGCGTTAAACCCTTCTTTGTTACAGTTGTACTGCAAAGATGCTTCAGAGCCAATCAATGCCTTCCACGTTTCTCGACCCAGAGAGGTTGGTCGATAGCGGTCATCAGCGATCAGAGAGTACAGCGAAGTGCCATTCTTGTTGATGACTAGGAACTTGACAGGTTGACTGCCGATCCTCATGCCGAGGCAGATCTTGGAGAAGTTCATGTTCCAGTAAGTTGGTAACTTGGTTTCCTGGTTGTCAAACCCCGTCACACCTACAGGACGATTGAACTCGATTTTGTTGCTCCAGAATTGGGAGTTGAAGTGAAACGTTGACTACAAAAGAAAACACGAAGTCACCGCTTAGAAATGTTTCAAAAAACCTTATTAATTTGGTGATATCCCGTTACTTGTTGCGTCAATCGCGCTAAACTGAATTTCAGTTTAAGTTTGTTAAGGAGTTCTTTTGACAGTCTGGAGTTGGGGTTATTATTATTAAAGCTGTGGTCACCATACCTTGGGCCTGGGGCTATTTAACGATTATTCGATGAGCGCGCGTTGGATATGAGATGTTATTTTTTTCTGATGCATCTCCGCGGGCCGGAATCTCAAATCCTCGAATCTGATTGGCTAATCGCGCGCTCGTAACCGGTCCAGCTTTTTACGATACGGACCACGGTCCGGATTTTTATCCGCGCTGTTCGCGGCAAATTGAAATTGTTCCGAAAGTTTACAAAGGCAACAGGTACACGTAAACAACTTCCCGTGGAAATATGTAAGGAAAATATAAATTCTGAAGAAAATGGATTCAGACGAGAGTGTACACAGCGAAAGTGAATTTTACTACCCAGAAGAAGAAACTCCCAACGAAACGACGGCATTAGAATATGAAGAAGTTGAACAAGACAGGCAATTAAGCAAAATTCAAGATTTTATTCACTCACTTCGCCCTGATAACACTAAAAAGAAGACAACTTACGATCTGAACATTTGGCCAAGATACTGTTCCTCAGTTGGAGAGACAAGAACCTTGGAAAACATTCCTCCTAACGAGCTCAACATTCTGCTGTGCAGATGTTTCATGGACGTCCGTAAAAAAGATGGCGGAGTGTACGAGCCAGGTACACTTGCATCGCTCCAGAGAAGTATTTAGCGCTATTTAGCGCTAGTTCATTTGTATCTAAAGTTCGCCAGCCATCGTCCTGAAGAAATGAAAAGACCCGAGGCGCCTTTCTTCCTGGCAATAAACGACAAAAGAAAGCCTGCAGATCCGGTGTGGTACAGTCGGGCTCCTCTCGGAAAAAACAAGACCGGAGAATTTTTGACGTGAAGGCTGTGAAGAATGCAGGACTGCCTGAAAATGTAATCAACCATTCTGTGCGAAAAACCTGCATTTCAAGACTGATGGATGCAGAAATTCCTGTTTATTATGTAGCTCAGCGGAGTGGACATAAGGATTCAAAAAGCTTAGATTCCTACAAAACTGCTTCCGACGACCAACAGCGCAAGATGTCCTTGCTACTGAGCAGCGAAACAAAATCTCCCATCTCTTCAAACGATGCACCGCTTAATCAAGCAGTCAAAGCCTCGCAGCACCCATTCAAGCCGAGAGAAGACAAGCAAGCTTCTTCAGGCGAGGATCCCTTCACTGTTTTTTTTTGCTGGTTCGAACATCAGTAAAATTGAAGGCTGCACGTTCAATTTCTCTTTCAATAGCAGTGGTGAAAGCTCGGCCCGGTCAAAGCCGCGAAAACGCCACATTATCATCTCAGATGACTCAGACTCAGATTAACTTGAACTTGCTTTTGGAAAATTAGTTTTCACAAATCCAGGGACGTTTTAAACATGTATCGAACCGTTAAGAAAAGTAAACTTCGCCGTGTTTGAGTCTTCATTCATAATTTTTATCATTCGATCGATATTTTTAGACCTTTTGGACATGCGTGTCATCATTTGCAGCTTGTCAACATTCATCCACTTTTGACGTTTGACAGATGATTGTCATTTCAATGACTCTTAAATGTTTTTTTCTTTTTTTACATGGTGACTTGCGAGTGAAAATAAAATTAAACTTCCTGTAAACATGCCACTTAAATTGATGCCCTATTTACATTTGTTTCATAGGATTTTGCTACCACTTTCCTCCTCCAGCCTTAAACTTTCACTCTTACAAACGTCCCAGCGAAAAAAAAGCAAACAAACAGAAAAAAAATAAATAAGTTATTTACCGGTCTAGGTCGGTCCGTATGGGAAAAAACTGTGCCCTTGGTCTTGAGTACGGCCCTCGGCCTTCGGCCTCGGGCCGTACTCAAGACCTCGGGCACAGTTTTTTCCCATACGGACCTCCCGCCCGGTAAATAACATATATGTAACTAGCCAACGAGGCGCGAAGCGCCGAGTTGGCTATAACTAATCTCATATCCAACAAGCGCGAATGGAATAATTGTTTTATTAAATTCTCCACGTTTGGACATTGCTGTTGAAGTTTACTGAATTAAAGAAAAAATTTCTTTCAAATTTAAACGACCGGATGTTAGGACAACCTCCGACCAAAGCGCGCGAAACCTAATGATCACATGACACGCGCAGCGCTTTGCAAACGGAGTTGAATGAAAAATCGAAAGCGAAGAAAATCGGACACAGTCGGACATCTAAAATTCAAGAAACGTTTAAATGTACAAATTATAACCTTTCTGAGACTAGCATTCAAGTGCTTTTGAAGTTCCAGCTCATCGAGAAGCGTAATAGTTGTGCACGTTCTGCTGTGTGGTGCCGAGCGAAGAAAGAGATCAGGGCAAGGACGTCTTTTTTCATGCTGAACTGAATTCCTCGCGGACGATTTAAAACACTTTAGGCAAGTCCAAGTGTACGAGGTACAACCTCACGGAGACAAGCATTCAGTGCAAGGTTTTAAACTACAAGCTTAATTGAGAAATGTAAGAGCTGTGCACATTAGTGCAAATGTGTTGCTGAGTGGTGCTGAGCGACGGAAACGAAGATTATGACCGCCGCTCGTACGGATTTCATAGATGAATCATCTGAAGTCCTCGTAAATTCGTAAAAACATATAAAGGCAGGCATGGAGCTCTTCCTGAGAAATTTCTTCGATTGGCTTTAACCTCTTACCGCCAGGATTTGCAAGCCATCCTGAAATTTTTGAAGGTAACCGGTTGTTATTGTTGTCGTCATGTGATCTAAAAAATCGTAAAATCTTGCAATTTTGAAGATTTTAAAGGAAACTTCAGGGATACGTACCATTAAATAGTGCCATACCGAACTTTGTGGCTTTTATTGTTGTTATATTGAGATAGCATCTTTTCCTTTTTTTTTCTACATTTTTCCGAAGAAACTTTTGCTTCCCGCCGAAAAAAAAATTTAGCTTAGCGACACCTGGGGCTTTCGTTTTCCATATAAGGTCAAACTACGGTATATGAGCTGATAACCGAGATTTAGCAAACCAATCAGAACGCTAGAAATGCAATATCCGAGGCTGAGAATTTAATAATTAGTAATTAGACTGATATTTAGGCAATAAATGCAAGGAAACGGTGGTTTGTTTCAGTAATATTTCGATATAATTCTATACCATCGTCAGACT
Organism: Pavona decussata; assembly: GCF_977016875.1. Taxonomy (NCBI): domain Eukaryota; kingdom Metazoa; phylum Cnidaria; class Anthozoa; order Scleractinia; family Agariciidae; genus Pavona; species Pavona decussata. Next base: position 3,161,790 of record NW_028145586.1, read on the forward strand.
AGGTGACAATGCGGTAGCTAAAGTTTAAATACTAAAAGGGTGGTAAATTAGCATCAATAGGTACGTGAGAATGAAATAAGTACAAAACAAAAAGAGAAAAAAAAAACTGTCATGAGAATAAGCAGAGTTCTCTGCTGGTCTTCAAGCCATTGTTCAAGGATGGCGATGAACGTTCAGTTTGGGTAGGACTAAATCTGAAATTCTACAGCTTTAAAGGCGTTGACACCAGGTTTTGTTGACATTTTTGTACTTTCCGGAACAGCATTTGCGACCAGCTTTTTGCTGTAAACATGGCTGGCCATGTACAAAACGAGTTTATTTGTCTTCCATGAAAAAATAATAAAGATGAAAAGGTGAAACTCTTGAGCTGGCTTTTTTCCGCTGGCTTTGTTTCTTTTCAATGGAAATAATAGGAAGGCAAATATTGACGCAGGCGGGGGTTATTGCGTGATAACCGTCCTGTGAATTTGCTCCACGTGACGTAAAGTAGTCAATGGAATCGCGCGAAAATTAATGGGTCATGCTGATGAGTTCCCAGAACAACCAAGAAAACCGTGGGCACTAGGAGCGAGATGTTCTCATCCCCATGGCCCCAGGTGTTTGTCCTTATCTTGGAGCTGTAGCATGCTCCTTATCATCCGTGGTGTTTGTTTTGTTGTTGTTGTTGTTGTTGTTGTTTTTGTTCCTTTGACTTACAAAAACCAATATCAGTTACTGGCCAAGGATGCATTGATAGAAACCGCAACCTGTTATTGATTTTACCTTGTTACCATCTATTTTCATGACCAGCGTCCATCCTCCATCTCCGCATCCATCAATTCTGGTCATGTGACAGTAAACAGGGATTCTTCCAATGTCAGTTTGCAACAAGTACGCTTTATTCTCTCCAGTTCTGAATTGAAGATTGAGATGAAAGTTAGCAACAGCATTACCTCTTAAATATTGTAGTTTTGTTATTATTATAATTATTATTATTATTATTATTATTGTTATTATTATTATTTTGTCGAATAATTTTTCACTTTGATTACTCTTCAGTAATAAAGTAATGATTTATGATACTTAAAAGTATTTCAATTCCTTAGATGATGACTGATATCCTTAACTCGGTCTCTCCACCTTCTCAATTGCATCTTTAAAAACTATAGAGCCTGAAGTATAACGTTCTTTATCAATTCCATAGTTAATACAACATTGCATGTTTATAATTTAATGTTTCAATTATCAATTACACCACGGCCGCAGGTTGGATATGAGATGATAGACAGCCAACAAGGCGCGTGGCAAAGTCATCCTGTGGGAGCAGGGAATGCGCAGTGGTGAGAGCACTCGCCTCCCACCAATGTGGCCCGGGTTCGATTCCTGGTCTCGGTTTCATATGTGGGTTGAGTTTGTTGTTGGTTCTCGTCCCTGCTCCGAGGGTTTTTCTCCGGGTACTCCGGTTTTCCTCACTCCACAAAAACCAACATTTCCAAATTCCATTCGACCTGGAAACTATGGAGAGAAGAGCCACTCCGTGGATTCCAATTAAATTCCTATATATTTATACTTTTTTTATCCTTAGACAGGATGAAAAGCTTGGCCTACCCTGACGCCTGTTAGCTGAGGATTCTCCTTGTCATTTATGTCTTCTTCGTTTATTTTGTGTCCCTTTCCGTTGACAAAAATATCAGAGGCAAACAGAAACGACCAAGAAAAACTCTTCCATGTGTCTGCCTTAGAGCTTTTCTTTTCGAGAAATTATTAGTCTCTGTTCTTGGGGATGGGAGTGGCGGGTTTTCAAGGTAAAAAAAAAGTTCATCCATCAGGTGGCGGGTTGTCAAGGGGGAGGGGTGTCAAGGTCAACAAAATTGATCCATGTGCAAATAAAAACCAGTTTGAGAAAGAAAACGGGAGACCAAACATTTGAATTACGGGGACATCTCTTTCTCTCCTTCTTTGAAGAGTCAAAAGAGGCGTTGTTGGCAGTGTGAAAAAGGCTTCCGAAAATAAACATTGTATCATCTTCTTACAAAGTCTTATTAGCAGCCGTCTAAAAGCCATCTAACTTACTTGTTTTTCAGGTAAATATCTCTGCAGGATGCAAAAGAATCGGGACCTGTAAAATAAATCAGATATTAAACAATAAAATTTAAGGCTAGCTTTAATATCTAAACAAAAAACTGATAGACCGAGCCAATTGAATTTTTGCCACAAACCATTTTAAGAAAATCCTTTCTTTACATCTATTGTGGGATTAGAAAACTTGAATAGGTATATAACTTCGCTACTAAACATTAGTCTGCAATTAAAGTGCTGTGGCTAAACAGCGTTTACCTTTATTATAGAGCGATAAAACTTGTCGAGAAACACGAACTCTTTTTTAAGCAATTAAACAAAACGAAAATAGGAAAGCGTTTACAAAAATGTCTTGTCTTTAAAATGTCAGTATCAGGTTTTTGTTAAGATGTTTTTCTAAATTATTTCCGTATACGCGTTTTGGGAACATGGCCGTGCCAGGGCAATTTAAAAGCGAAAAAAAACGGCGATAATCAAATTCTGTTTTGTTCGACACGAATATTATTTGCTGAGATTTCTATTCAGTCGGAAAATATGGGTAAATATATTTGAAAAAGGTAAAATCAATACGGTTAACTAAGGAATATAAAATTTTTTCTCCCAACCAATGTTCCGGAATACTAGGTCATACTATTACAACAGGGAAAGTTTCTGCAGATAATACTGTTGACAGACACTCACTTTCTTTACCATTTGACCCTTCACCAGTTTTTCTTTTCCTTTTCATTTCCTGCAAATCAGACGAATAAAAAAGTAAAAGGAGACAGGGATTTGACAGGGGCGCCAACGAGAACATTCAAGCGAAATACTTAAAATGTTGGCTCCTGTGTTCCCATGTGTAAACTGATGTAGTCTCATCTGTTCGGATGTTCTGTACCTCTACTTTTACAGCAATACCTACTGTTAAGGCGCCTTGAGGGAGCAAATGAAAAATTAAATTTGGCAAACTCGTCTTGGCAAATAAAAAATTGTAGGAAAAGTGTTATTTCACATGGCAAACCTCCCAGAACTTTAAGACATTTCCCTGAATCCACAATTGTTATTTGTTGTTCAAAGTAATCATTACGTTTTATTTTCTTTCTAACAACCGGCTCTGCAAACAAATTTGCTAACTGTTTACATTGCGACATTGACAAGTGCCAACCTGTATCTGCTCACCTCCCGAATTGAAAGTTTGTTTCCCGTGTAAAGACCCCGTCTCCAAAATGTGATAAATTCAGATGTTGTGTGATCTTCATAGAATTACTTAAGCCCCATTCACACTAACAAAGCATGTTTAATTAGACCAGGTTTTAAAAAAATGGCTTTCACATAGGATTTTAACTTACGCTTTCAATTGTGCTAAGTCGGTGAAAAAAAATCCAAAAACAGCTTTTATGAAGGAAACAATATTTTAAACTGTGTTTAACTAAACAGCTTTTAAACGTGTTTAAGACTTGATGTGAATCGGGCATTAGATTTTCGGTAGTGTAAGATATTTATGTATGAAAATTTGAGCCAATTGCTAGTCATTTGATCAAGTACAAGTTTGCAATTCAATATGCACATTTTCAGTTTGTTTTGTAAACTAAAGAACCTGTCCACACACTTTAAGACTAGTCTGTCACTGCAATCTAGAAATTTACCTCGGGACTGGTCTTTACATATAAATATTAGTTTATGACTTGATTTCATGAAACAATTGTTCATGATCTCACCTCAATACCAGCCCCTTGCATTGAATACAGGAAAGTGCCTTCTCTAGTCACCAGATCCCCTTCCGAGTCATCCTTGTCTGTATCCAACAGTTCACAACTCGTCCCAGTCAACTGAAACGCTACGCATCCAAAAACTTTGGCGCAATGGCGGAAACAATCCACTGGGCTGGGCACGTTCACAGAGGCAATAGTATGCCTTACTATGGCAATATCCTTGGTGAAGATGTTGTAGGTGTAAACGAGTGATGTTTTAACTTTGGTGCTGTTTGATGAGGTTGTCATTGACATCAGTAGTACACCAATCACCACCAGCTTGGGTGTAAAGTGAGGAGTCATCTTAAACTGTAAAGATTCAAAGAATTAGTTCAGGGGAGTGGGTTTCTGTTGAGATAAGAAGACGCTCCCCCTGGATGGGATTTGGAAATGTTCAGAAATGCGCACAATGGTAAATTTTGCCATTTTAACAAAATCTTGCTACAGGGCTGACGATTGAGGCTGATTTGGCAACTGCACAAATTTGGTTAAATTCTATCAAATTAACAAACTTAGGCAAATTAACTAAACACATAGAAGTTAGGCGTGTTGACGATTTGGCAATATTTCTTCAAAGTGCCAAACTTGTCCAAATTAGCTTAACGCATAGAAGCCAACCATGTTGGCAGAGTTAATGATGGTAGTGAATGTAACGATTTCCACAAACGTTTATCAAATAGTCAAGCTTATACAAAATAGTTCAACACTTAAAAGCCAGGCTTGTTAACGTATTTGGCGAAAGGGACGAATTTGGCAAAATTTTGTCAAATTGCCAAACTTATGAAAAAATCAGCTAAATCCCAAAAAGGCAGCCATGGTGACGAATTTGACAATTTCGGCGAATTTTGGCATTACTGTGAATTTGGCAAATTTCGTCAAAGTGTGAAACTTATGCAAATTAGCTGATAATGCATAGAAGCCAGCCATGTTGACAAACTTGGCAACATTTCGTCGTACTCATCAAACTGCTTGCCTGAATAAAGTTTGGGCAAATTAGTCAAGCATTCAACTTTTTGAAATTTTTCAAATTGGGGAATATCACGTTGGGCAAACTTCTCCCGAATAAACTAAGAATGCATGTATACCTCATTCTCTAAACGTGGGTCCACAGTAACATTCTAGTACTTAAGTACGCCAATTGTTACTTTAAAATGGAAATATAGAAAAGTTATTAAAACCAAAAAAAAAAAAAAAAAATTAACCATTTCATCCGCAGAGTTTATGACCGGCTAGAATCTCGGTCTTTGGCGAAATAACGTCAAATTTGCCATTTTCGCCAACTTCGTTGAATTCCCCTTTTCCCTTGTTTCCTCTTCTTGAGCTCATTCGCTTGAATCTTAACCTTTTTGGCAAAAGGTTGTCAAATGTTTACCTGTTTGTGGAATTCGCCACTTCACTGATACCCTTCTCTTGGGCACATTCGCTTAAAACTTAACCTTCGGTAAAATGTTGTCAAATTTGCCATCTTTGCCAAATTCGCAGTATTCGTCGAATTCGCCACTTCACTGATACCCTTCTCTTGAGCTCATTCGCTTGAATCTTAACCTTTGGCAAAATGTCAAATTTGCTGTCTTTTCCAAATTCGCCGTATTCGTCGAATTCGTCACTTCACTGGTACCCTTCTCTTGAGCTCATTCGCTCAACTCTAGGCATTTGGCAAAATATAGGGGAGCAGGGATAGCGCAGTGGTGAGAGCACTCGCCTCCCACCAATGTGGCTCGGGTTCGATTCTAGGACTCGGCGTCATATGTGTGTTGAGTTTGTTGTTGGTTCTCGTCTCTGCTCCAAGGGTTCTTCTCCGGATACTCTTGGTTAACTCCATCCGCAAAAACTAACAATTCCAAATGCTAATTCGACCTGGAAAGGAAGGATCACCCTGTGGAATCAACTGAAATTCCCATTTATTTATTTTATTTTTATTTTTAAAATCGTCAAATTTGCCATTTTTGCCTAATTCCCCTGGTTATGATTTTATCGAAAGTGATGGCGAAATCTCGTCAAATTTGTCACTTCGTTATTACGTGTTCTTCTGGACATATTTCGCGTTAGCTTTCCTTTCAACTTCCATGATGTCGGAAACTCGTTTATTTAGCAAATACAAGTTGGTACGTGTGAGAGCTTCTCCAGAACATCTGCCAACTGTTGAGAGATAAGCTGGCGTCCTACTTTACCTTTCGTTTGTGGTTCTGTTGTGTATTTGCTCAAATTTTCTTTGTAAGCAAACGGCAACTCGCAAGTGTAGAAAATGGCGGAAATATCAAGGTCATTAAGTTGTTTCTGCCGTTTGTGATTGCCATTTTCAGGCTAAGTCGGCTAAGCCAACACGTTGTTACCGCAACGTTGACTTCTTTGTTTAGTTAAGCACGAAGCATGACGGCGAATCTCCCTATTTGCACATAAACTTCAACATGTTTTTGCCAACAGACATTCGTAAACTTTATTCTTTATACAGTTCGCAGTAAACTCTGATAAAGACGTAACTGAATTTTTGTTCCCGGCCTACTCCGAAAATTATTCAAACTACATTGGCGCAACTGGACTAGGTAGGAAAAGCACACTTCAACGATATTTTTGAAACTTAGCTACACTAGAAGAAAATGCGAAAATTACTTCTTTTAGGTCGCTAAACTGGGAGATGTATCACTGGCATGCAACTTGAGAAATAGGCAAGAAAGAAAAAAAGAGCTCAAAGATTCTACTTACTTTTCAAATTTCTTTTCTCAGTATGATCGTGCGTGGAAGTGACTTGATGCTCTTAACTTTGAATATGAATATATCCTTATATTAAAACTGCGGGTGACAGATTAAATAGAGGAAAGACGCTTGTTAAGAAAATACTGAATCCTGAAAAGATTTTAAGCTTGAACGGGTCTCGTGCGTCCCTTTGCTCCCCTAAAAAACGCAAAGAAAAAAAAAACAATAACGACTGTTCTGCAGGCTATCAGTAGCTTTTCTTTTCTTGTAAATCAGACGTGTGAAAAAGTGAGAGGAGACAGGGATTTGACAGTGTAAACGGTCTCAAATCCGAAGTTGATCGCCTAAAACAACAAAGGAGTTTAACAGGACAGGTGGTTCAGTTTACAAAACAAACTGTTAACGTGCATGTTAATTTGCAAACTTGTACTTGATGATATGACGAGACTTATCAGGAAAAAAGCTAAAATTGCGAAAGTCTGTGCGTTTTTGGAAATTTCAAGGGATCTCTATCGGTTATCATTTCTTTTAGATAATTGATTGTATTCTTTACGGAAAATACACAAATGATTATTTTCTCCGTAAACCTCCCTGTAAAACTTCCGGTAGATGACAGGTGTGTACGGGAAAAAATTTTTTTTTTCTGGTTTCCGTGGCAGATTATTTAAATTGCTTAGAATGGTGTAGCTTGCTACCCCACACCTGCGAGCAGAGCTAGCAGGGTAGTTTGTTGACCAGTAATAAGATGCCTTTCCCTACAACTTTCTGCAAATTGAATTTTCAGCTAAAACTTCCGAACAGTAGCTTACACATGGCAACACAGGAGACAACTTTGAAAGTAGTTTGTTCAAATATTCTTGTTGGTGCCCCTGTCATTTCTCTGTCTCCTTTCGCTTGTTCATACGTCTGATTTGCAGGAAATGAAAAGGAAAGGAAAAGCTGCTAAAGGTTCAAATGGTAAACGAAGTGAGTGTCTAACAACAGTATTATTTGCAGGTTGAAGCCATCGTTTTGTAACTATATGAACTATCGTTACGGAATACCTGCTGGGAGCAGAATGTTTATAATCTCGGATCATTGTATAATGCAATTCCAAGGGATTTGATTGGCTTAGAGGCCATGGTATATGAGCCATTTTATCATGCCCGAGAAATAGCGACCATCAAATTGTTTTCTGGTTGTTCTTGCAAAGCGAAATCAGCAAGAACGAGCAATAAATTTTGACTGTTTTTAATAAAACAATTATTCCACTCGCGTTTGTTGGATATGAGATGATTGTAGCTAACTCGGGGCTACGCGCCTAGCTGACTATCTATCATGTCATATCCAACGCACGCTCGTGGAATAATCGTTAAGTATAAAACATCGATTCTACCTTTTTCTAATATATATTATGGCAAAAAAAATGCTGACCACATTTCTCTGATTTAATAAAAAAAATCTCAGCGACTTAATCTCTTTTGCATGAACACAGATATGAGATTCGAAGTGGGGCTGTATGACTGTGTAAGCTTTTGAAAAGATTCATGCTTTTGACTGCTACGAATAATCACACCGGAGTAAAATAATACGAGAGCTGTTCTTTTTTTTAAATTCTGGTAGAGTACAAAGGTGCTTGGTTCCCAAGAGGAAAAAGAAGAATAAAAAGCAATGTGAATTTTCCGTAAGAGGATGAGTAAAGGAAATCTGGGGTGCGTTTCATTTTTAAAGTTTAATTCCATTTTTCTTTTAAATGAAAGACTAGATTGTCTGCTGCAAATAAATCCATCCAGGGACACTGTAGTTGCAGTAGTTCAAGCGCTTGCTCTATGACGAGATGGTTCAAGGTAAATGGATTTATTATTACTTTTAAGTTTATTATCTTATGATGCTTTTCAAAGACATTTCCAGCTGCAAAGGCCAATTAAGGTACGTTCTGTTTACCACTACCGAATTAGAGTGACGAAATTTCTTATGAGCGAAAGGTTCTCGCATTTAACTGATTTATAGTCCGCGAGCGAATATAAAGTTTTGGCAGGAGAACCACCATAAGCGGCTTGCGCTGCGACAACGAGTGACGTAAGCCGCAGATTGCCTTTTCCCCATTGCCGTTAGGGCTTTGCTACTCACTCTCGCCTTCGTCCAACATCACGCGGTTAGATACGCAAGTCAATTGCAAAAAAAAAAAGAAAAAAGAATTGCTATGTGTGGCGACCGCTTTTCTTTCGAAGAAGGGCGCGCGGAAACGACGATTACAAAGGCCAAAAGTCTAACATAATCCGTATCGGCTCTGTTTATTTTAAGTCACTAACTGGGATCAGGCGATCACCGAAAGGCAGAAAATCAACAAACATACATACAGCTTGAGGTAGTCCTACTGTTGAACCGCATACAAGACCGTCAAAGACTGTAAGGCTACTAATCTGCACGGGTTGCGTGAGAAATTACTGTCGCTTCGAGCGAAGCTAAAACCTAGTCAAGACGTTCAGCTACGTCTCAGCTCCACGTGGAGCTTTAACAGTCCCGTATGAAAAGACGTCATGACACGTGATGTGTCTCGTTGCGTAACGCAATGCCTAAACGGTGGAGAGGCCGTTACACTATGGGATTCAATTTTTTGACCTTTTGACACAGCCATTTATATATTCACTATCTACGGCTGCAGAACGACCATGGCCAGTTCCGGTTGGCTTGATAGCTTAGTGGGTAGAGCAAACCGCAGAGTTATGAGTTATAATCCCGTTCGAGCCTGAACAAAGGCCAATGGTAGAGCTGAAGGTGATCATCGTCGATGACTCTAAAGGATATTTCCTGGGGGATGTGTGGGAGGTGCTTGGCTCTCTAGCTCTCGGGCTAGGCCTTCTTTGTTGACTGACCCATGACTTACTGAACAGTTTATATTCCTATCTCTGCATTTTATTTTTATGTCATTATTATACCACAACAAGCAAACAAAAGTCCCGATCCTGTCCAGTCTTACTAAATCTAATCTAAACCTAACTACAACAGATGCAACATTTATGGATTATTTTTCTCTTCTCACTTGTTTTTAGGAGGAACCTCCATCGTTTTCCTTTTATTTTACTAATATGTATCCCATGGTTTTAATGTACTTGTCTCCGTTATCGCCTCCGTGTGAAGCCTCATTACCACACGTGTTGGTATCATCAAAACGTCCCCCCGTACCAACACCAATTCTGGAGTTGCAGGTACCGCAACGGTTTTGATTGTTGCTTATAATACCGATTCTTGCTTTGGAATAGTCGTACCTGTCACTCACTGCGTTGAACCCTTCTTTGTTACAGTTGATCTGCAAAGATGCTTCAGAGTCAATCAATGTCTTCCACTTGTCTCTACCCAGAGAGGTTGATCGATAGCGGCCATCAGCGATCAGAGAGTACAGTGAGGTGCCATTCTTGCTGATGACCAGGAACTTGACGGATTGATTGCCAATCCTCATGCCGAGACAGATCTTGGAGAAGTTCATGTTCCAGTAAATCGGTAACTTGGTTTCCTGGTTGTCAAACCCCGTCTCACCTCCGGGACGATTAAACTCGGTTTTGTTGCTCCAGAGTTTGGAATCGTAGTGAAACGTTGACTATAAAAGAAAACACGAACTCACCGCTTAAAAAAGTTCTCATACACCTCATTAATTTGCTGAATGCTGGTACTTGTTGTATCAGTCGCGCTAAATTGAACGTCAGTGAGTTTAAGTTTGTTAAGGAGTTCTGCAGTGACTGTCTGGAGTTGGGGTTAATTAAAGCATTGGTCACTGTAGGAGTAAAGGGCAGTGGTACGTGTTTGTTATAATCCGCAGTGGTTTTATTGTTGTTGTTCCTTTGATTTACAAAAAATAAATGTTATTAACTGGCCGGGAGGTCCATATTGGGACCTTGAGGTCTTGAGTGCGGCCTTGGGCAGTCCTCAAAATAGAGAGCACAGTTATTCCCCAATACAGTCCGATCTAGGGGTAAGTACAGTTTCAACCTTTTTCCACTGCCGGAACCAATCAATTGTATGATTTACAGAATTTCACCCGCTCGCGCACTGAGAAAAAAATAACATCAGTTACGGACCAAGAGTGGATTGGTGAAAACTACAACCTGTTGTTGATTATACCTTGTGACCATCAATTTTCATGACCAGCGTCCATCCTCCATCTCCGCATCCATCAATTCCGGTCATGTGACAGTAAACAGGGATTCTTCCAATGTCAGTTTGCAGCTTGTAAGCTTTATTCACTCGACATCTGAATTGAAGATTGAAATGAAAGTTAACTACAGATTAACCTCTTAAATCTGAATCGATGATTTGTTGCATTGAGATCAAAGATAACTACGAATTAGTTATTAAACATTGCATTAGTTTTCTTTTATTTACATTTGTCTTATTTTAATTTCTTTAAAGCTTGATAACTCCTCTATAAAGAAATTGTTGAAAATTCATTCTTGGTTAGTCTCCTAACAGAGGTTTGTCTTTGTAATTTTTGTTTTCTACTTATTGTTTTTTGGTATCCGTTTTGAAGGATAACAAATCGAGAAAAATATACGAACGAAGCAGAAATAAGAATGAGAAAGGTCAGAAAGGAGATTATCGGTCGGCGTTAATGGAAAATTTACATCCATTGTATTAAGCAGATTATGGCAGAAATTTTTACCATTTGACAAGAGTATTTGCCTGCCTCAGAGCTGTCTTTTTCGAGAAAATTTTTACACTTTATACTTTAAAAAGGTGATGGTGTTAGTGTGGAAGCCGGTTTGAGGTGAGGTTGGGAGGGAGAGGTCACGTGTCACGGAAACGTAGACAGTTCACGCAGATTTTGATATCAACCGCTTTCATGACAAGTTACAAACATCAGTTTTCGCTTCTCCGGTGATATTAATGGAACATTGCGTGGCTAATCGTTAATTACCCTGATCACCGCGCTTTACGAGAACAACAGCCATTTCATGTTTCACATCAAAATATGGCAAATCACAACTGACGACAAATATGCCCAAGATCACTGTCCTTCAAACGTCTACGAACAGAGGTCAATAAAAAGCCATGTCACTTACTTATTCCTCAGATAAATATCTCTGCACGATGCAAAAGAATCGACACCTGTGAAGACATCACACATTCAATGATTAAATCCAAGCCTAGCTTGAATATCTTAAGTCAGAGACTCGTTAACCGGGCCAATATATATAATTATTTCATGAATCACACATTTTCTTTTGTTATTCAACATCCTTTATTTAACTTACATACTTCATGAATATTAAACTAACTGAAACGAGGGATTTATACAGATAAATCCCTCATTTACTGTATAAATCCCTCATTTACATTAGCAGTACTGCGAGAAACGCACACATCAGGTTGCTTCTATTGTTCTCCGTTTCTCACCTAAGTGTGACGGTACTAATTAGCCGGCGTTTGTCCCCTTGAACAAAGGAATAATTTCATGAAATAAGTCAGATAAATACCTCGAACGTCGGTATTAATCCATATACATCCCTCGGGCCTACGGCCCTCGGGATGTATATGGATTATTACCTCGTTCTCGGTATTTATCTCTTACATATATCTAAAGAAACTCACTAAAAGCAGTATTACTAAGTGAATATGAATATATGAAACATATGTTTGAACTTTGGGTGAAAGATTAAGTAAACGCGAATATATTGTATTTCATTCGAATAAGTGTGAATAAAATTGAATTGAATTGAATTGAATTGAAGGTCTCTGTTCTATTCAGTATAAGTATAAATCTACTAGCGTTCTATTACGAATGCCGTTCTCTTATTGGCCACGCTACCCGCTATCTATTCTGTGATAGTTAGTGAGAAGCGGTTGTCAACAAAATTCAGTCCGCCTCTTCGCGTTTTCGAAGTGTCTGCATGTGAGGAGGATTTGCATAATTTACTTGTTAAGTTTTGAACGACTACTAGATTTATACTAAAACAATGATTAGATTATTCGCTCTCGATTACTAAGCGTGATAACTAATTCGGGATGTGCTCTAATCAGCTATCAAGCGATAGAAATCTTACTAAGGATATCAACCTTCCGCTCACAGCAGTGTTCTGCAATGGGATACTCAACCCATAAAACAGGATAGCTCTTCCTGCAAATAATACTAATATCAGACACTCACTTCCTGTACGTTTTCACAACTAATAATAATAATAATAATAATAATAATAATAATAATAATAATGATGATGATGATGATGATGATGGTAATGATGATGATCTGATGTTTATTTACCAGGCTCGTGTAGGGTTGTATCTGTTGTGGTTCAATTTTATCCTTGGTTTAATTTTTATTTCCCTTTGTTTTGGGGTATGGTAATGTATGATAATGAGTTTAAAATAATGGGAAATAAAAATTAAACCAAGGATAAAATTGAACCACAACATATCCAATAAAATGCCCTATTGCGCTTTACAAATATACGATTAACTACCTTAAATGGCTTACACAAATCTAAATAGTTAATTTATTACTAAAGTAATTATGACAAATATATACTCACCTGGCTTCCTTTTCCTTTTCATTTCCTGCAAATCAGACAAATGAAAAAGTGAAAGGAGACAGGAATGTAACAACAATGTCTAATTTTAAGATGTCGCCTTCAGCGCCTAACAGAGTTCCCTTCCGTCATATTGAAGAGCACTTCTGCTCGCAGGCTCAGTCAGTTTTATTTTAGAGAATTTAACAATTTTAATGATTCAGCCCGGAAACCATGAATTCAAAACTAACAAGCTTGTTGGGTCCGTTTACAAAAATATGAGTCTCGCTTTCTATGTGTGTTATTCTCCGAGCAAGGACACCACGCTAACGCATAAACACTTATCTCCCACTGCAATCTACACGTTTCCCTCGGGACTGGTCTTAACTTATAAATATCAGTTTATGACTTGATTTCACGTAACAATTGTTCACAATCTCACCTCAATACCAGCCCCTTGCATTGAATACAGAAACGTGCCTTCTCTAGTCACCAGATCCCCATCCGCGTCATCCTTGTCTGTATCCAACAGTTCACAACTCGTCCCAGTCAACTGAAACGCTACGCAGCCACAAACTTTGGCGCAATGGCGGAAACACTCCACTTGGCTGGGCACGTTCACAGAGACAATAGTATGCTTTACTATGGCAACATCCTTGGTGAAGATGTTGTAGGTGTACACGAGTGATGTTTTAACTTTGGTGCTGTTTGATGATGTTGTTATTGAAAGTAGGAGTGCACCAATCACCATCCACTTGGGTGTAAAGTGAGGAGTCATGTTAAACTGTAAAGATTCAACTAATTAGTTCATGGTAGCTGGTTTCTGTTGAGATAACGAGAGGCTCGGGAGAGTTTATGCACCGTATTTCTTAAATATTCCTAGATGGGATGGTGTCATAAATTTCCTCGCGGAGCGAAATTGGCGATCGGCGAGAGGCATCTATATGACATGTTTTCTGTGAATTTCGAAAAGTTAATTATCACCATTTGTAGGCTGCGTACAGTTTTATTAAAGCTATTTCGTACGAGTACCGACCTCCATATACAGTCTACTGTATTTTTGAAACTATTTCTGTGTTTTTCGTATGTTAGAGAGCATTTTCGAGTCATATTTTCATGTAAGTTTCATTCAAACTTGAAGCTCCTAATTTGCATAATTGAAAAATACTGGTGTTCTTATCAGGGTCTTAGAAAAGTCTTGCCGCACGATTGTCTTTTATTATAAGTACGACACAAAAACAACTACAAGATCATTACTGTAGGAAGTCTCATTTTTGGTTTACGTGTATTTTAATTCACGTGCAAGATTTGAAGCAAAGTTTTGAGGATCTTAGGGAGACAGCCACTTAAGTTCGAGCCAGTACGCAAGAGGGGAAAATGTTAAGACCTTTAACCTGCAAGAAGATTAAAATGAGGACACTGAAGAATAAGCCTGTTCTTTGTTGCAAGAAATGATGAAGATGTCAAAGGAAGATGATGAAGACATTATATTTGAACGAGTTCGCCGCATGTCTTCTTGGAAGTAAAACCAGAGTTCTTAGAAAACTAGGCCACTGAGTTATGGTAAAGTTTAGCTTTTAAGATAAAGAGTTCGTTTGGTCATACGTAAAGAATCTAAAAGGCACCGGAAGAGCGAAGAAATAAAACGAACAGCCTTATTTTTGGGTTAATAAACAGTTAATGGTCAAGGCTACAGTGGAGTGGTAAAAGAAAACAAACCTTCCTTATTATGGGAAAATCATGAGCAGCAACTCAGCAGGATGGACATCAGTAAATTAGTATACAGAATGACGACTTAGTTTATTATTTAAAATATTGTTTGTTTTGTCCTTTGCACTAACAAGTGCAGTGCTAATTCAACCCCCACTGTTTAATTTCATTTATTATATGGCTGGCTCCGCGAGCGGGCAAGATGAGTCAAATTCTGCGCTGTGATTGGCTACCCGAGCGGGCAAGATGGAGCTATCTTGCCCGCTCGGGATTACCCGTTGCTCCGTCCGCTTGGCATCGAAAGTTTAATCCAAACAACAATGCGGGTTTTCTTCGATTTTCTCGTTGTTTTGGGGGAAAACGCCCACTAAAAAGTTCGGTAAACTCTCAACATTTACCTAAAGGAAAGGAAGGAGAATGGAATCGTCCTGGTGTAGTGAAAACTTCGTTTCAGCTACAATGAATGTGAGTTGAATTGGTGAGTTGCTCTGCGTGTAGTATTTTAGATAGAATTGATTTTGAAAAACTTATTGTCTAAAGTCGAGTGCCAAATTGATAAGTTCTCTAGGTTTGCAATGACTGTATTTAAATCATAGCGTAGTGGAAGTTGCGGTTACTGTTTAGAGCAGTTCAGAAAAGTATTTTTGTTAAGTTCGCCGAAGAAGCTCACGTTTTTAATTCAGCCGCTTCTTGCTTGATGTAAACAACAAAATCGTGTCAAAGTTTCGCTCAGTTTTCTGATTTACCTGCTCTTTTTTTCGGCTTATGTTTGCATATAATCTCAAAATCTATTGTTTCATTCAAGAATTAATGATTGGAAGCCGAAAACTGTGAAAAAATTTTTTATTATTTACGCCACCGCGCGATCGCCTGAAAATAGCGAGTTTGCCGGATTTTATTCAAATTTTCCCGCTCTTGCGAAAATCTAAATTTTTCGTTCTCGATAATTGTACACTTCCTTTAAGCCATTATAAAGTTAGAGCCCTAAGATAATTTAGGATTCCTTGTTTTCCACCATTACATGCTAATCCAAAGGTGCACTGAAAATAAATCTTGCACCGGCCGGCTATGAAGAATTTCTTTCCGAGTAGAGCAGTTTTATGTCGTGTTTTGTTATTGTAGTTTTAACTTGATGGTAAAGCCATATAATAAATCCTTTATTGACCAAGCTTGTTCGGTCAAGATGGCTGGATATTGGCCTCGTTCTTTTTTTGCGTTTTTATGAACCTCGACTTCGTCTCGGTCCATAAAAACGCAAAAAAAGAACTTGGCCAATATCCAGCCATCTTGACCTCACGCTTGGTCAATAACGCATATATATAAGCTTCAGAAATTCTTAATTATGCATGTTCTCTCTTTTGATTTTCCTGCATTCTTCTTTACATTAGTTTTCCGATGGTTTATTACTAGAACTGCCTCAAAATTTAGGTCACGAGTCAGCTTTATAATATGGGAAACTCGTATATTTAGCAAATAAAAATTGAGGCGTGTGAAAGCGTCACCAGAACATCTGCCAAAACTGTTTTAAGAGATTAGCGGACGTTTTACTTTAAAGGAAAACGGCAGTGCGTTTACCTTCCTCTTCTGGATCTGTTATGTTGTGTAGTCCCGTAAGCTAGCTTACGGTAAGCTTAAAAAAGCAAATTCTTCATAAATTGAAATCGTAAACAACAACTTACAAATGTGGAAAATGGCGGAAAGATCAAAGTCCTTTGGTTATTTCTACCGTTTGTGGTTGCCATTTTCAGGCTGTGTCGACACAATATTTTTTTTCAATGTGGATTAACTGGGAAACATAATTATGTCGCAGAAGCAAAATCTTCGTCCCTGAAGCAATGATGTTTTTACTTGATTCAAAGATGATTCCTTCCTTACAAGACGCCAGAGTTGCCTGCGCAACTTCTGTTGTTTCGTGCGGCTAAACTAGAATTAAGTCATTTTAATCCGCTGCAATGTGTCCGGCAACGTTTTATTTCCAAGTTTAGCTAGACCCTAAACATGAAGGCATATCTTTCTTTTCGCGTACAAACTTCAACTCGTATTTGCCAACAGGCGTTCGCAAACTTTATTCGACCTTAAGAAAAGACCTTAATGAGCAGTTTGCTGACAATGATGGCTTTGGGAGTGAAACTTTTATCACGGCAGTCACTGATAAACTGACAACTCTGCTCAAACTTAACTGAAGTTTTGCACCTAACCTTCTCCGCGATTTATTCATACGGTATTTAGGAAAGCTGATTTGATAGAAAAGGCCCAAATTAACGATGTTTTAAACCTTGGCTACACAAGGAAATATTGTCGCGCAAACATTACTACATTTTAAGTCGCTAAACTAGGAAGTGTTTCACTGGCATGCATACATTACGTCAATAGAGAAGTTGCAAACTTTCAACTTGAGAAATAAGGAATAAAGAAAAAAAGAGTTCAAGGATTCTACTCACCTCTCGAGCTTCTTTCCTTCGTATGATCTCATGCGCCAGTGACAGATGATCTTAACGTTAGCAAAACTTACCACTTGATATACAAGACATGGCACAGCAGGCTACTTAACTGATTGGCAAACCTTTTATTATCATTTTAATTACGAACTTGAATATTTTTCCAATAAAAACGTTCCCAGTATATTGTAAAAATAAAAACGTTTCCGAGATATTTATTCTATGAATATTGATATGAACCAAAAACGTTTTCTTGCCTTTTACATGACACAGAACAAAATTAAAGATAAAAATTATTGGCTGAAACAAACAACAACGACTTGAGTTTAAAATATTCTTGTCCTGTCAATTTGTTTTCTACCGACAGAGGACAACGATTTCACAAGGCAGACACATGACTACAAAGAACGCGCTTCTGCATTTGCACCGAGATGAACTAAAATAATCAAAACAGTGCTGTTTCCAAGTTTATTACGAAGTGCGATGGCGGTTATTACAAAGTGCGACAGCTTATTTTATTACAAAGTGCGATGAACAAACGCCTTAACGCCATATTATCCGTTTTATGTAATGTTAAAAACACGTGAGCAGCAGTGTTTTATCGGGATTTAAAACCACGAGGCGCAGCCGAGTGGTTTTAGACCCGTTAAAACACGTACAGGTACTGCGAGTTTTTTGAACGTCTTTAAAAACATTCCTGGAAAAGCGTGTGTCAAGAGAGTTCTTAACAATGATGCTTTTGTGAACGTTGGAAATTAGCATACGAGAAAAAAACATTAAACATCGCATACTAATAAGGAGAAGGTTATATCGGGTTTTAAAACCACCCCACGTGATGTTTTATCGACCATTTGATAGGTCAATGGGCTTATGAATTATTAATGAAATATTAAATGTCTTCTAGATTGTATAAGTGATATTAGTATATCGTATTTATCAATATTATTGTTTAAGTACTTGATTCGTGATTTTTGGGTTGTCACACGTCCCTACAACCTATTGTTTTGAAACTCACCGTGTATAAATAAGTTATGGTTTGGTATGGTTTCCAAATGCTTTTGTGCCCAGGCCCCGTACTGAAGCTGCAAAGGGGGCGTTTAGCTATGAGAAAGACAGTAGCTAGCCAGACGAGGTCTGTGATTGGAGAACGAAACAATAGGTCATTGGTTGGAAACAATGGATCCCCCGCAGAAAACAATGGGAGTTAGAGTACTAGGGGACCAATGGAAATAGAGGTCTGGAAGAGGAGCTGAACTATCCTTAGCTATAGGGGGGCTGACATGTGGAATGGCCTTCGAAACAAACGTTAAGGTGAGACAAATCTCAACTCTTTCAAGTCAACTTTGTCTGGAACTGGGGCGGACTGAGGGAGTTTCGATAGTACTCATTTAGCTATAGCTCAGGTTAATTTTTGTGCAATTGTAGAATAGTTTCTTTTAGTATTGTTTATATTTATAGCTTTAGTGTCTATCTAGGATCATGTTATAATAGCTTTAGTGTCTTTTTAACTTCGTTGTTTTGTAATTTGTTATGTAAAGGGCTCACTGGAAAAACATTTTTAATGAAGTGATATCGTCAATAACGTTTTACTTACTTTAGCCGATGACTTTCCCTCCGCCTTCAGAACGACTTCTTTGGCACACCTTGTACTGTGAGCCGCTCGTCTCGAGCGAGCATTTTTCAGTTCGTAGTTTACTAAATTTTCTCAACTCTCTCACAAGATAACTTGAGAACAAAAACTGAGAAAAAGAATAAAAAACTTCGTAGTGAGGTTACTTGACTGAAGAAACAATTAGGATAACTGAGAAATTGGGAAACGAGAGGTGAAGATGGTGAGCGAGCTGAAGATAATCATGGCGGCGAAACCTTGTCAACGAGCAAGGTCATCGGAAGAGCTACAAAAAATTAAATTGAGGCTGAACGCGATCCCCGATGCCTACGATTGAATCGAGAAATCGATAGAGGCCTTCAAAATGTATAGGTATCGATTTCAACGTAAAGATCGTTAGATTGCCGTTGGTTGCCGAACGGGAAACCTGTGAACAAACAGCAAATCGCTGACTACAGCTTTTTGCAGAAATGGGTATTAATGGCATATGGAGGAAAACTGTGTTAATGGGGAAAGCTGAGAGTATGCTATCACTGCCTGGGCGATTGGAATACATTAGACAGAGAAAATAGAAATGCACCTAACCTAAAGATGTCGAAAGATTTCCAAAGACCGCAAAAGATGGCTCAGGAGTTTCTAAAAGAAACGTTAGCTACGGCTCACAAGAATTGTACGGTCATCATTTATGGGACCATTTAATGCTTTTTGTCGAAATTGAATCGACTTTACATCTATTCAATTGAAGGAAATCAGGATTAGTGATCCTCATTGCAGGTTAATCCTCATTGCAGGTTACTCCTCATTGCAGGTTAATCCTCATTGCAGGTGAGTCAGACCTAATTTGTATGTACGTTATTAGATCTACAGGCGGAGTTCAAACTTAAGCTGAACTTATGACCTGGCAGCAACCGTTGAGATAATCGTTTCTGATTTATTCACCATCCAAGTGTATATTGTTACGAACTCACGCAATGACCGGCTACCAGTTGGCTTGATAGCTCAGTTGGTAGAGCACAGCACTGGTACATATTTGGCAAAGCTGAAAGTGATCATTGTCACCGCTCTTTCAATGGGTATTTCCCGAGTTGTTGCTTGCCTTGGAGTTGGTTCTCCTTTTCTGGATGGGCACAAACTTACTGTAGACATTTAACATAACTTTTACAATTTACAACAGAATTGTCGTCCACGGTTACTTGCAGGAACATTTAATAAACAAAACTAGTGTATATTCCTATCTCTGCATGTTATTTTTATGGGAAGGATATAAGCAAAACTCGAGTGGAATTAGTTCTGTATTTAACATCTACCTTTTGTTCTCTAGATGGGATAACTAAATTTCTCATAATGAGGATCAGTCAGTAAAACTTAAAAAATAAATGGGTTGAGATGTTTTGATGTTTTGAACAACATAGTCAAGCAGATAAATTCGAGCCTGAATAAAGGCTGATAGCAAACCTGAAAGTGAGCATCGTCAACACGATGTTAATGGCGATATCCTGGGGGAGGGGGGAGGGGGTCCTCTCCTTGGAGTTGGCTCTTCCTTTCAGGCCGAGCACAAACTTACTGCAGAAATTTAACATAAACAGTGTATATTCATATCTCTGCATTTTATTTTTATGTCATGTTTGTACTACAACAAACAAACAAACAAAAGTCCTTATCCTGTTCAGTCTAAATCTAACTACAACAGTTGCTAGATTTATGGTTTAATTTTTCTCTTCTCAGTTTTTTTAGGAGGAACCTTCACCGCTTTCGTTTTTATTTCACTAATATGTATCCCATGGTTTAATGTGCTTCTCTCCGTTATCGGGTTCATATTTAGCCGCCTCATTACCGCACGTGTTGGTGTCATCAGGTTTTCCTCCGGTACCAAAACCAATTCTGGAGTCGCAGGTAGCGCAGCCCTTTTCATTGTTTCCAATAATACCGATTCGGGCTTTCGAATGATCGTAGCTGTCACCAACTACGTTGAATCCTTCTTTGTTACAGTTGATCTGCAGAGATGCTTCAGGGCCAATCAATGCCTTCCACCTATCTCGACCCAGAAAGATTGGTCGACGGCGGCCATCAGCGATCAGAGAGTACAGTGAAGTGCTTTTCTTGCTGATGACCAAGAACTTAACAGAGTGATTGCCAATCCTCATGCCGAGACAGATCTTGGAGAAATTCATGTTCCAATAACTCGGTAACTTGGTTTCCTGGTTGTCAAACCCTGTCGCACCTCCAGGACGATTGAATTCAGTTTTGTTGCTCCAGAATTTGGAATCGTAGTGAAACGTTGACTACAAAAGAAAACACGAAGTCATCGCTTCGAAATGTTTCAAAAAACCTTATTAGTTTGCTGAATCCCGTTACTTGTTGCATCAATCGTGCTAAATTGAACGTCAGTTTAAGTTCGTTAAGGAGTTCTTTTGACAGTGTGGAGATGGGGTTATTAAAGCATTGGTGACCATACCTTGAGCCTGGGGCTATGCCATGCTAATGAGTTCCCAGAACCGATGCGGTTTATTCATTAAACCAGTGACCAAAAAACCGAGGGCACTGGGAACAAGATGTTGTCTGCCCCATGGCCCCAGGTTATTAGGAAGTTTAAGAAACGAGGACGGCAACGGTAACGAGAACGCCACAAAACAATGGGCGTAATGAGCAAAAACAATCGCTTTGCACGTGCGTTTTATATTTTGGTACATTTCTTTGTCGTTCTCTGGAAAACAACAACGTGAAATAACTAAATCTTAGGTTTTCTCGAGAACGGGAGCGCATGACGCAAAATCGTCTCTATTTTTCCTTTCTTTGAAGTCGTTCATACTAATTTACTTCCTGGAGAGTTCGCCGGCATTTTCCAAGTTAAACAAATTTAAATGATTGCGAAATAGTTACAAAAACGAGAAGTTATATTTTTAATTGACGTTGTCGTTACCGTTGCCGTCCTCGTTTCTTAAACTCCCTATTGTCCTCACCGGGGACCTGTAGCATGCTCCTTATCCTCCGTAGTGTTGTTGTTTTTGTTTTTGTTACTTTCACTTACAAAGAATAATATCAGTTACGATCCAAGGATAGATTAGTGAAAACCACAACCTGTTGTTGATTTTACCTTGTGACCATCAATTTTCATGACCAGCGTCCATCCTCCATCTCCGCACCCATCAATTCCGGTCATGTGACAGTAAACAGGGATTCTTTCAATGTCCGTTTGCAGGATGTAAGCTTTATTGTCTCGAGATCTAAAAGGAGATTGAAATCAAAGTTAGCTACAGATTTACCTCTTACATATTAAATTATGGTATTATTATTATTATTATTACTATTATTATTATTATTATTATTATTATTATTATTATCAGTGATAAAGTAATAACCAAGGAATGTGTAGAATTCGCAGAGTAATAAAAACAACATCCTTGTTCAGGAAGACGAACAGTGCTAGCACATGATCCCAGCGTGCAATGCGCAAAGCTAATGAGCAATGCGCAAAGCTATTTACCTCTTAAATATTAAATTATTATTATTATTACTATTATTATTTTATCAATTAATTTTTCACCGTGATTGCTCTTCATTGATAAAGTAATGATTATGTATTTTAATTCCTCGGACGATGACTGATATCCTTAACTGGACCTCTCCACCTTCTCTAAAATTTGCATCTTTAAAAACTATTGAACCTGACGTAACATCCTTTATCAATTCCGTAGTTAACGCAAAGTCATCCTTGGAAAGGATGACATGCTTGGCCTACCCTGACGCCTGCTAGCTGAGGATTCTCCTTGTCATTTATGGCTCCTTCGTATATTTTGTGTCGCTTTCCGTTGAAACAGAAACAGAAACGACCAAGGAAACTGAAGCTCTTCCATGAGTTTGCCTTGGAGCTTTTCTTTTCAAGAAATTATTAGTCTCTATTCCTAAACTAAGAGGATGGCATGGGGGGTAAGGGTGGTGGGTTGTCAAGGGGTAGGGAGTGTCAAGGTCAATGAAATTGATCCATGCGCTATAAAAACCAGTTTGACACAGACGACGGGAGTGATGAGACCAAGCATTTGAATTACGGGGACATCTCTTTCTCTCCTTCTTTGGGGAGTCAAAAAAAGGCGTTGCTGGCAGAGTGAACAAGTCGCGGCTTACGAAAATAAGCACTGTATCATCCTCTTACAAAGTCCTATTAGCAGCCGTCTAAAAGTCATCTAACTTACTTGTTTCTCAGGTAAATATCTCTGCAGGATGCAAAAGAATCAGGACCTGTAAAGAAATCAGATATTGAAGAAAAACGTCCAAGCCTAGCTTTAATATCAAGAGCCGGAAACTAATAGCCCGAGCCAATTGAATTTTTGCCACAAATCATTTCAACAAAATCCTTTCAATCTTCAGTAAGGCGTGTTTCTTTGAAATCTATTGTGGGATTAGAAAACGTAAATTAATATATACCTTCGTTACCAAAATGAAACTAAAAAAAGAACTAAAAATATATTACTTTGTAAACATTAGTGTGCGACAATAGCGTTGTCGTAGTAAATAATTTAAAACTGAATTTTAATTTACTTTTCAGCGTCTACCTTTATTACAGAGCGTTAATCTTGTTGAGAAACACGAACTATGTCTAAATTAAACGGTTCGCTTAAAAAGTAGAAATAACATTCAAGTGTGCTAGAAATTAGATTGAACATCGCCTATTTACCCTTGAAAATTTTCCTTGCGCCGCCATTTGGATGTTATGAGGTCATACTGTTGCCGCTATTGTCAGTTACCAGAAGTTCTTTTAATTTTGCGTGAAACAATTGAGCGACCGTATTACGTCGTGAAATCTAAAATGGCCGTGCCCGGGAAAAAAAAAACGAAAAAACGCGATAATTAAATTCTGTTTTGTCCGACACAGAAATAATATTTCATGTGTGATCTTAATTATCATAAAATTTTGTGAACTTTTGCTACGAATTTCTACAAGAATTATCAATAGTTTAAAAAGCTATATCAAACACTTGAAAGAGTATTTCCTGCTATTTCCAAACACCTCGAAGTTGGTTAAAAAAAACTCGGCTGCGCCTCGTTTTTTCAACCTGCTTCTCGGTGTTTGAAAATCGGAGGAAACACTCTTCCTCGTGTTTGATCTTTTACTTCTCAAATTCATTAATACTTCATCAAGGGAAAACATAAAATCACTATCGTGACCGTGGTTTGGATATGTGATCCTAATTACCATAAAATTTTGCCAACTTTAGCCTTGAATTTCTCCAAGAATTATTGATCATTTGAGAAGCCATATCAAACACTCGAAAGTGTGTTTAAAAAGTCGTTTAAAAAAACTCGGCTGCGCCTCGTTTTTTCAACCTACCTCTCAGTGTTTGGATATCTGATGAAACACTCTTCCTCGTGTTTGATATATTACTTGGAAATTATTAAACTCTGGTGTGATTTTTGGTAGCTGTCAAAAGCATGAATCTTTCAAGAGCTTACACGGATATGCAGCTTCGCTTAGTATCTTTTCCCTGTGTCCATGCAAAAGAGATTAAGTCGCTGAGATATCTATTCAATCGGAAAAAATATAAGTAAATATATTTGAAAAAGGTAAAATCAGTACGGTATATTAAGGATTATAAACGTTTTCCTCCCAGCCAATGTTCCGCAATAATAGGTCATAGAATTACAACAGGAAGGTTTCTGCAGATAATACTGTTGTCAGACACTCACTTTCTTTACCATTTGACCCTTCACCAGTTTTTGTTTTCTTTTCCTTTTCCTGCAAATCAGACGAATGAAAAAGTGATAGGAGACAGGGATTTGACAGGGGCACCAACAAGAACATTTAAGCAAAATAGTTCAAATGTTGTCTCCTGTGTTCCTTTGTGTTAGCTAACATAGTTTGATTTGTTCGATTGTTTTAGCTGAAAATGTAAGTTGCAGAAAGTTGTAGGGAAGGGAATCTTGTTCCCTGATTTAATTTTATGCTTCCATTTGTGCTAAGTCTGTAAAGGACAAAAATCCGAAAGCAATTTTAAACTGTGTTCAACTAAACAGCTTTTAAACGTGTCAAGGTTTGGTGTGAATCGAGCAGTAGATTTTCAACAGTGCAAGATATTTTTGTATGAAAATTCGAGGGAATTTCGAAACGAGTCGAAGAGACTACCTCCTCGTCGTGGTATCAATAAATTTTTGACTGATTGCGAAAACGCTGAATACTGATCACTGGTCAACAAACTACCCTGCTAAGAGAAGGCTCACAGCCGCAGGGTAGGAAACTGTTAGGGAAACTTTGGTTGATATTTATTGTACTCATATTCGAATTTATAGGGAATATCTCAAATTTATCCAAGTATATTTTGGTGATATAAGGTAGTGTTATTATTGGTTCTATATTGTATATCGTTCAATTAGTAAGGGTAATGGTAACTTTAGTTTCCGTTTTAGCTTTTCAGTAATTTGCCGAGCTGTACAAATGTTCTCGAAAACCTTATCATGCTTGTTACTAAAGGGAAAATAATTAGAAAACCAACAGTAGCTATGCAAGGAAACATTTTCAAATTATCTTCGTTGACCTGAATAAAGTTAATCAACTTGGAAGTTTTAGAAGTGTCACTTGAAGTAAATTGGTTTCGGTTGAAATGAATACTCTTGAAATGAGCTCCGTTCTGTAATTGAATCATAATGACGGTAATTACGCGGCACGAGCCGTTCACTGACACTTCGGAAAACTCATTAGCTACGTTTACACACCTCAAGAACTTTTAACTTAGGACAGTTGAATAGTGCAAGTTCTCCTTGATTAACAGGTGTAGTCGTTGGTGAGGTTTTGGTGATAAAACTTGGCTTTTTAATCTTCTACGCGTTATTCAAAATACTGCCGTGTCCTCTGTAATTACTTTTCACATTCACAAGTATTGTATTCTGTTAACAATGGATACTTGTACAAATCATATATATACAACTCTGTAAGTAGCGCTAAGTGATTACATCGGTGATTACAGCAGTGATTACATGTTTACAACCTTTGCTGTTGGATGAACTTATGTCAGTTCGTCCTTCGAGAATAAACTGCTGTTGGAACCAAAAGTGAAGTTCTCGCTGTTAATTCTACATCCAGTTGCG
Organism: Pavona decussata; assembly: GCF_977016875.1. Lineage (NCBI taxonomy): Eukaryota > Metazoa > Cnidaria > Anthozoa > Scleractinia > Agariciidae > Pavona > Pavona decussata. The sequence continues at coordinate 3,187,585 of NW_028145586.1, forward strand.
GCTAGATATTGGTACCTCAAGGGGGTGACGGCCCTTTTTCGCAAGCGATCTCTCCTGGAGTTAATCTTCCCCAAGAATTTGTCACAGAAGTTCTCCCGTTGAAGTTAAGACTAGCCCGAAACGTTCCCATTCGCTTAGAGTGGAAAAACCTCCCGTCACAAAACTACACCATTCTTAGCAATTTTAATAATTTACCACGGAAACCAGGAAGGGAAAAGTTAAAAGAAAAAAGAAAAGAAAGAAAAAACAAAAGTTCTTCCGTACACACCTGTAATCTACCGGAAGATTTACAGGGAGATTTGCGGAGAGAATATAAATTTGTGACATCCGCTCTTGGTAAAAAGCCTGAGTAATCAATACCTAGATCGTGTCATGTTGCCATTAAGTATTCATTTTCTTTCTTATATTTCATAACGAATACAATCACCAAACTTAAAAAAAATGATAACGATAGAAGTCCCTCGAAATTTCAAAAAGCCCACAAACTTTCGCAATGTTAGTCTTTTTCTGATAAGTCTAGTCATACGATCAAGTACAAGTTTGCAATTCAATATGCACGTTAACAGTTTGTTTTGTAAACTGAACCACCTGTCCTGTCAAACTCGTTCGTCGTATTAGCGATCGACTTCGGACTCGAGACCGTTTACACTTTCGCACACTTTATGAGTTACGAGAATGACAAATATTGTTTCAGGAAATATTCAGTATAAAGAAAAAAATTCACCGGTCGGTCATCTTTCTCGGAGATCTAACTGCAAGTGTCTTACTGTAATTCTGTGTTCAGAAGACCTGAGTCGTCTCAAATATTCGGTTTTAATTGTGATTAAAGACAGAGTTAGAAATTGATATCTTTTGTTTTTTTCCGAGGTACAAAATCGATGCCCTGAGCGCGATAAATACTTTTAAAAAGCCAAGAGTAGCTTGGTATATGGGAAGGAAATCTCGTTCCTAAATTTGTTTTGCCCTTTTATTTAAAAGCATCCCAGCTAATGGTGTACGACCTTGGGTAACAATCCTTTACTTCGCTTGAATTTAATTCAGTGGCAACTAGAAAAAGAAGTTAGTTTTTTGGTGAACTTTTTTTTTGGTTGATTCCCCCAAATGTAAGGCATAATAGTGTCCTTTTCGCCCAATCGTGCAATAAATGTCGACATATTTGCATGTGTAATTTACCTCTGATATGTCGAGTACATGGTGAATCCATCCAGTGGCCCTGATAAGATTGTTACCAACCTCACACTGGTTATCATAGCCAAAGTTATTCAGCTCACAGACTTTTTCAGGAGGAAAATAGTTGTAGGAAATGCACATATGATGTTTGTGGCACTCCTCAACGCACTTAAGCCAGTTGATGGATTCAATAGTCTTCAACACATGGCCTCTTAGTAAGCTGTTATGAGCGGTATAACCATCCGAACACCAAATGCTGACGATCACGATGGATATTATGGTCAGCGAGAGAAATAAGCGAATCATTGTGCAGTGTGGTACAAATGAATCAATGAAAGTTTTAGAAGATGCAAAACTGAAAACGAACACTTAGCATGCGCTTCCAACAAACTGTTCATCTGAAAGCAAGCTGCTCATCTGAAAAACTGTCATTAGGTTTTGTACAGCACAAACTACAAACTGTCACGGATATCATCATTCCGCCCTTACAATCAACTGTGTACAAACACTTTGATAACTGTAAATGGAGATTGCGGACGAGTAAATGCTAAAGGTGAACACCCTTACTATTATTATTATTATTATTATTATTATTAAATTGAATTATCCATGTTTCGAGGAAAATATGAATATATTTTTGTGACGCTTTTTATACAGGTGATATTTGAATAAAGTAGTTATTATTATCCATGAACAGTTGGGAAGGGTGGGCTTTCATTCTTTCTGTCTTCGTTTATTTTAACGTTTTAATAATAAATAATTATTGGTGAATTGTCGAGGGGAATATTCCCCAATATTTGCTGAGCCTGAGGCAAATAATTGTTTTAGTATAATTACTCAGGTGATTATCAAAAAGAAAGAACCGTCCTAAACATGTCAATTTTAATTAGAGCCTAAAGTTTTCTTGTGTTAGCATAATTACTCAGGTCATTAAGAAGATTGTATTGATCTCATTGGTCGAATGCTGCTTGAATCACCTGGCACGAGGTGACTATAGCGCGAATGACTAATTTTCAAAATTGTCGCCTTGCGATTTGTTGATCTTTCTGAGGAAGAAATAAATACGATGTAAGAAAATGGAATTCTGAAAGGCACTTAAGATACATCAAAGTCCAGGGTGACAATTTTCGAAGGCAAGATATGAAAGCTTTGCTAATTGTAATAAAAAAACCTTGTAAATTGTGGCGGAACTGTTGTTGATGTAGATAGGAATATAAGCTTATAAAAAATGAAAACAACAAATTAAATTCGCGCAGGATTCTCTTTTTTTAACAAAATGATTTCAACACCAAAACGAATTTTAGATAGAATTTGAAAGCATGCGAGTAAACGAGATGAATAAGTAGTGTCTCTTGAAGTACAGTGGAACCTCGATTTAACGAACCTCTATTTAACGAAGTTCTCGATATAACAAACGATATTCTATGTCCCAGCCAAAGTGACAGTAAAATGTATGGAATAGAACCTCGATATAACGAATTCTTCGATATAACGAACATAATCCGGAAGCCCAAACGTAAAATCTACCTCGATATAACGAATTACAATGTCAACACGCGACAGAAGATTAACGCTGAACAGATCATTAGTCAACAAATCCTTTTTATCCTTATGGTAAAGAGACAGCAACCTTTCAGTCGACGGCTTATTATATCTCATAGACATTGGCACTATAGTATTTCGACATCAGCATTGAATCCCGTGACAGAAGTCACCTGTGTTACAAATCAATCATTAACTATGACCTCGATATAACGAACATTTTGGTCGTTTACCCTCAAGTTCGTTATATTGAGGTTCTCGATATAACGAACCCTCGATTTAACGAACAAATTTGGCCGGTCCCCAGCGACTTCGTTAAATCGAGGTTTCACTGTATTACGTTTTATCGAAAGAGAGGAGAAAAGAGATAGTTTTTATCATAAGAAAACTGGTTTGTTGTCGGTTCGAGCGGCTCTCAATCACCATCAGAAGTCACCGCCGTACAACAAAAAATACTCAGCTAGGACAACTGTGGACTTGTTCAGTGAAGCTAATAAAGCACTTAATCTATACCTTCGATGGCAATTTATAAAAGTCCATTAACCGGTGAAGCGAGGAAGGTTGATAACGAGAGCCTGGAGGCAGCGAGGAGGGACCATTCGGCTAGCGTACATGCATTTTTTTTTCGCGACATCTCGCTTTCCTCGTTTCTCGGAGAATTTAAGCGGTTTTACTTGCTAATTTCTTCATTTTTCTCTCGTGAAAAGTTGTTAACAGCTTATTCGACAGTAGACAAGACTACATTTGTGGTTCGGTTCAAAACAGCCGAAAAAGAGAGACGGATTAAGTGTAAGCTTCTGAGCTAAATTTGGTAAGTTATCACGTAAACAAACTTATTGTATTACTTACATGTACTGTTTTATGTACAGCTTCAAACACTCGTTTTCTTCCGATTGTTGTGTAGTTTGTAGACTGAACACATGTTTACCAAACAAAGTTTGAGATCAGTTTGTAAGCGAAAACAACCGCGACCACGAAATGTTGATAAACTTATAAAGATTCATATGTCGTTCATGATAAACCTTTTTGTAGTAAATAACACGAAGGTTTACGTCTGTGATGCATATTTAGACGAATATAAACTTGAAATGCATCGTTTTTTCAGAACAAAGTTCACAATTTCTTTGCTAAGTATTTTGAACTGATTCTCGACTTGATTTTATCTAAAAAATTTTATCAAATTTCTCCTATTCTTTTCTTTCTCTTTCGACTGCTTTCATGATATATTCTTTATACATTGTTTGATATAATTTTGCTTTGCCATGTAAGTAAGTAAGTAAGTAAGTAAGTAAGTAAGTAAGTAAGTAAGTAAGTAAGTAAGTAAGTAAGTAAGTAAAACCTTTATTAAAGTGTCAACGTATTTAGCCTAGGTAGACTAATTGGGGACACTAATAAAATATCGCACTAGTAAAAGTTAGATATTTACAAGAAAGTAATTAAAATGAACGAATATGGGAGATCCTGTGTTACTTATGTACAAGATAAAATTAAAATTTAAAAATTAAAATGATTCTATTGACTACAAAAATTACAGCAATTGCTGTTATTAATTATTGATGTGTTGATTAGAAAGAACAATGAAAGTTGAAATTGGCTATCATCTCATATCTACACAGCAATTAGCATTATAAAGACAAACATAAGAAAATGGTGCGCGAAGGTGGGAGACAAGCTCAATCTCTCGCTTTAACTGTGCTTACAATAAACTTAATTATGATGAGAAATCAACTTGACAAATTAGCAATTAAGAGATAGAGTTAAAGATTCTACTTCGGTACCTCTCGAACTTCTTTCCGCCTTTGTATGATCGTATGTGCTTGTTGCAGTTTAAAGCAGTTCTTATTAATTTTAGCAAAAATTACCACTGGATACGAGACATGACTCAGCAGGTTAACAATGATGGCCAAACCTTTATTATCATTTTAATTATGACCTTGAATATTTTTCTGATAATAACGTCTCCAATATATTATTCTGTGCACAGCCGACAACAACTATGAACGTTTTTTTTTCCCCTTCTAGATGGCAAACAGCAAAATTTAAGATAAAAATTGCGGGTTGCAATTAAAATGAGGTCCGAAATATTTAACTGAAAAAAGGACAATCAAAGGCTCCTGTGAGCCAACTCGGGAATGCAGATGACACATCAGTAATTGACATTTAGACGGCTACGGAAACTTCCTTGAAAGCTAAAAGAAATTACATCTTTGCCCGATTATGTAACGAAAAATAACCATTCTTGTACTATAAAAATGATTGTGAAATTATTCTCTGCAGATTGAATAAGCCGATTATTCTGATGCGCCGATTAAAAAAAATCACGTGTTTTTTTATTCAAAGTTCATAGAGGCACGCCATGTGCAGCTACGTCATGGAAATTCGTGTCCGATAGTCCGGGGCTACTGGATTTTGCGATCGGACTAGCGGATGCTGACCATCACTTGCCCGATGGGCAAGTGAAGTTTTTTTGGGAATTAAAATTAATAAATTTACTGTAGCGCATACTTTTTTAACTTCCAGGTAGATTTGTGTTTTTCAAGCCGATCTCACAAAAGGAAATCTGTTCAACATAGTATCGCATTACATTTCATGCCCGACATAAATGCGTGAAATTTTTCCTTTGGAGTTCAGTCCACGCAATCCTCAAGTAAAAATAATGAAATATGACAAGCTCTTGCTAAATAATAATTATTTATCGACTGCATCCTTTTGCTTTCCCATAAATTACCAGTTGTAAATTGCGAAAATGAAACATTTTTCCCCTTTGAAACCTCTATGAAAGCTGACAAGATCTTAAAGTATTCATTTCACCAGAAATTTGCATAATTTTGTTTAGGACGTCACTGATGCGTGACATGGCACTTTCCGCTTTCTCACGCATTCTTTCTGACTAAAACGATTCGGTTAGTTCAATCGCGAAAGGAGGATGGGTTAAACAATCGGTGAGGCCTACGATAAATAAAGCCATCAGTGCTAAAAGTAAAAGCTCTAAAAAGCGTCTTTTTTATTCAAAGTCCATGCCGACATTTACTTTTAAATTAAATTATTTTTTTAATTCAATTATTTCTAAATTATATTATTTTTAATTCATAAAAGACACCGATTTTTGTGGAAAAAAACGAAAAAAACCTATAACTTTGCTCAGATTCAACGAAAAATTTCCATTCTTACACTAAAATGATTGTCAAATTATTCTCTACAGAATGAATCAGAGAATTCTGATGCGTCGTGAAAAAAATTTTCACGTTTTTTTTTCACTAATTGAGTTTACGACCCCGGACTTTATGGAAAACTGAAAAAACTTGTAATTTTGCTCAGATTGAACAAAAAATCTCCATTCTTGCAGTAAATGATCGTCAAATTATTCTCTACATATTGAATAAGAGTTTTCTGACGCGTCGTGAACAAAAAATGTTCGCGTGTTTTTTCCACTAATTGAATTTAAAACTCATTGACTGCGCACGCCCGAAAGTTAACGACAGAACCGAACAACCAACCAAGCGCACAGTCAGCTATTGCTATAACTCGTTCATTGCGCATGCGCGCATTCACGAGTTAAAAAGGCTACATACATACATACATACATACATACATGCGTATCCTTTATTTAAACACGATGGGGTTTAAAGCTCAGAACTTGTGGGGTCGTGTGAAAAGAAATACAATATGAAATTATGTTAAAATGGTGATAACATTACTTACAGAACACAAAATAATTGACTACAACAATTAAGGCAAAAAATATAAAATATTTAGAAGCATTTCAAATCTTGGTAGTGCCTCAGCAGCGACTGGGCCGACTGTGCGCTAAAAGGCTATCATTAGAGCTAAAGACACAGGTTGTATGGGCATTATGCAATAAAGATCCACAGAAAGCTAAAAATTAACCTTTAAGTAGTTTGATCTCTGTCAATTCGGCGATTGAAAAAGCTCACTGGCAGAACTTCTTGAGCGACTGAAGCGATGAGAAGATTAAAATTTTAAGCGCAAACCATCATGGGGCGCTTGGTTTCTCCTCCTTTCCAGTGACTCGAAACAACCCCTTTGAACACCTTGTATTGTCATGGCGGCTTGTTACCAAGTAGAAGTCACGGGAAGGATATAAGCAAAGCTTGCATGGAATTATTTTTGTATTTAGTATTTACCTTTTATTTTCTAGATGGGTTAACTAAATTGCTGATCATGTACATCAGTCAGTAAAACTTAACAAATAAATGGGTTGAGATGTTTTGATGTTTCGAAGATCATAATCAAGCAGATAATTCGAGCCTGAATAAAGGCCGATAGCAAAGCTGAAAGTGAGCATCGTCAACACGATTGTAATAGGTATTTCCTGAGAGGTAGCTTTCCTTGGAGTTGGCTTTTTCTCGTGATACTCGCTGAACACAAACGTACTGCAAACATTAAACAAAAACAGTGTACATTCCTATCTCTACATTTTATTTTTTTTTTGTAATGATTATACCATAAAAAACAAACAAAAATCCTTATCCTGTTCAGTCTTAATTTAACTAAAACAGTCGCTACATTTATGGTTTATTTTTTCTGTCCTCGGTTTTTTAGGTGAGAAACCTCCATCGTTTTCCTTTTATTTCACTGATATGTATCCCATGGTTTTGATGTGCTTGTCTCCGTTATCTGGTTTATACGTAGCCTCATTACCACACGTGTTGCTGTCATCATGGTCTCCACCGGTACCAAAACCAATTCTGGAGTCGCAGGTAGCGCAGTCGTTTTGATTGTTGCTAATAATACCTATTCTTGCTTTCGAATAATAGTTCTGGTCACCCACTGCGTTGAACCCTTCTTTGTTACAGTTGGGCTGCAAAGATGCTTCAGAGCCAATCAATGCCTTCCACTTGTCTCGACCCAGAGAGGTTGGTCGATAGCGGCTATCAGCGATCAGAGAGTGCAGTGAAGTGCCATTCTTGCTGATGACCAAGAACTTGGCCGGTTGATTGTCGATCCTCATGCCGAGACAGATCTTGGAGAAGTTCGTGTTCCAATAAGTCGGTAACTTAGTTTCCTGGTTGTCAAACCCCGTCTCCCCTCCAGGACGATTGAACTCGGTTTTGTTGCTCCAGAATTCCGAATCGTAGTGAAACGTTGACTACAAAAGAAAACACGAGGTCACCGCTTAAAAATTTTTTTAAAAAGACGTACCTTATTAATTTGCTGAGTCCCGTTACTTGAAGGTCAGTTTATGTTTGTTAAGGAGTTCTTTTGACAGTGTGGAGTTGGGGTTAATTAAAGCATTGGTCACTGTAGGAGTAAAGGGCAGTGGTACGTGTTACTTATAATCTGCAGTGGTTTTATTGTTGTTACTTCCTTTGACTTACAAAAAATAATGTTATTCACCGGCAGGGAGGTCTATAGTGGGACTTTGAGGTCTTGAGTGCGGCCTTGGGCGGTCCTCAAAATAAAGAGCACAGTTATTTCCCAATACGGTCCGATCTAGGTGTGAGTACGATTTTAACTTTTTTCAACTCCCGGAACCAATGATTTATGTAACGATGATATACAGAATTTCACCAGCTCGCGCACTGAGAAAAAAATAATATCAGTTGCGGACGAGGATGGGTTGGTGAAAACCACAACCTGTTGTTGATTATACCTTGTGACCATCAATTTTCATGACCAGCGTCCATCCTCCATCTCCGCATCCATCAATTCCGGTCATGTGACAGTAAACAGGGATTCTTCCAATGTCAGTTTGCAGCATGTAAGCTTTATTCTGTTGAGTTCTGAATCAAAGATTGAAATGAAAGCTAGCTACAGATTACCCTCTTAAATCTGAATCGATGATTCGTTGAGATCAAAGATAACTACGAATTAGTTATTAAACATTGCATTAGTTTTCTTTTATTTAAATTTATCTTATTTTAATTTCTTAAAAGCTTGATTACTCTCCTATAAAGAAATTGTTGAAAATTCATTCTTGGTTAGTCTCCTAGCAGAGTTTTCTCTTTGTAATTTTTGTTTTCTACTTATTGTTTTTTCGTGTCCGTTTTGAAAGATAACAAATCGACAAAAATATACGAACGAAGCAGAAATAAGAATGAGAAAGGTCAGAAAGGAGTTTATCGATCTGCGTTAATGGAAAATATTACATCCATTGTATTAAACAGATTATGGCAGAAATTTTTACCATTTGACAAGAGAATTGGCCTGCCTCAGAGCTGTCTTTTTCGAGAAAATTTTTATACTTTATACCTTAAAAAGGTGATGGTGTTAGTGTGGAAGTCGGTTTGGGGTGGGGGCGGGGGGAAGGGAGAGGTCACGTGTCACGGAAACGTAAACAGTTCACGCAGATTTGAGATCAACCTCTTTCATGACAAGTTACAAACATCATTTCTCGTTTCTCCAGCAATATTAATGGAACATTACGGCGTGGCTAATCGCTAATTACCCTGATCATCGCGTTTTACGAGGACAACAATCATTTCACGTTTCACATCAAAATATGGAAAATCACAACTGACGATAAATATACTCAAGACCACCCTCCCTCAAACGTCTACGAACAGAGGTCTATAAAAAGCCTTGTCACTTACTCATTCTTCAGATAGATATCTCTGCACGATGCAAAAGAATCGGCACCTGTGGAGACATCACACATTCAATCATTAAATCCAAGCCTAGCTTGAATCTCTGAGTCAGAGACCGAGCCAATATATATAAATATATCTAAACAAACTCACATAAAGAAGTATTACTAAGTGAATATGAGTATATGAAACATGTTTTAACTTTGGATGAAAGATGAAGTAAATGCGAAGGTCTTTGTTCTATTCAGTTTTACTAAGAATATAAACCTTCCGCTCGCAGCAGTTCTGCAATGAGATACTCAACCCATAAAACAAGATAGCTCCTTCTGCAAATAATACTTATACCAGGCACTCACTTCCTGTACGTTTTGACAACTAATAATAATAATAATAATAATAATAATAATAATAATAATAATAATAATAATAATAATAATAATAATAATAATAATAATAATAACAATTAAAATAATGACGATAACGATGATGATCTGATGTTTATTTACTAAACTCGTGTAGGGTTAATTTTGTATCCAAACAAATGCGCTATTGTGCTTTACAAATATACGATCAACTAATGGCTTACAGAAATCTAAATAGTTAATTTATTACTTAAGTAATTATGACAAATATATACTCACCTGGCTTCCTTTTCCTTTTCATTTCCTGCAAATCAGACGAATGAAAAAGTGAAAAGAGACAGAAATGTAAGAACAATAAGTCTAATTTTAAGATGTCGCCTTCAGAGCCGAGCAGAGTTTCCCTCAACCTTCCGACAGATTTAATTTAGCCTGGAAACCATGAATTCAAAAGTTACAAGCTTGATGGGTCCGTTGGGGTAAACTGGTATTAGTCTCGTTTTTTATGTGTGTTATTTTCCCAACAAGGACTCCAGGCTACTCATAAACACTAAGTCTTGAGGACTAGTCGGTCACTGCAATTTAGAAATTTCCCTCGGGACTGGTCTTAACATATAAATATCAGTTTATGACTTGATTTCATGAAACAATTGTTCACGATCTCACCTCAATACCAGCCCCTTGCATTGTATACAGAAAAGTGCCTTTTCTAGTCATCAGATCCCCATTCGCGTCATCCGCGTCTGTATCCAACAGTTCACAACTCGTCTCAGTCAACTGAAACGCTATGCAGCCACAAACTTTGGCGCAATGGCGGAAACACTCCACTGGGCTGGGCACGTTCACAGAGGTAATAGTATGCCTTACTATGGCAATATCCTTGGCAAAGATGTTGTAGGTGTACACGAGTGATGTTTTAACTTCGGTGCTGTTTGATGAGGTTGTCATTGAAAGCAGCAGTATACCAATCACCAGCTTGGGTGTAAAGTGAGGAGTCATGTTAAACTGTAAAGATTCAAAGAATTAGTTCAGGGGAGTGGGTTTCTGTTGAGATAACGAGACGCTCTCCATTGGATGGGATTCAGGGTGGTGAGGGGATGGGGTTGTTACTGCTCAGAATGTTTGGTGTGGGTGTGTACCTTGGTTGTTTAAAACCTGACTGTTTTTCAGACCAAAACATGCCATTTTTCGGTACTCTCTTTCAGACCTGGCCTATAAAATGCATAACCTTTTCAGACTTGTTTTCTAGAATCCATACCCGTTTCTGTGAAGCCCATACCCATTTTAAGACGCTCGGAACAAAATGGTTAAAATCTTTACCCTATTTCAGAGTAAAAGGACTCAAAAGCCATGCCCTTTTGGCCAGACATACCTATATAGCTTATACAGGAATGTATATCTCCAGGGATGGGATAATTCTCCATTATTTCGTTACCCACTTATGTTCAGAAATGCACCTAATGGCAATTTTTGCAATTTTGAGGAAATCTTGCTACAGAGCTGACGATTGTGGCAGATTTGGCAACTGCGACAAATTTGGTTAAATTTTATCAAATTAACAAACTTAAGCAAATTAACTAAACTCATAGAAGTTAGCCGTGTTGACAGACTTGACGATTTGGCAATATTTCTTCAAAGTGACAAAATTGTCCAAATGAGCTTAACACATAGAAGCCAACCATGTTGTCAGATTTGACGATTGTAGTGCATGTAACGATTTCCATAAAATTTTGTCAAATAGTCAAGCTTATACAAAATAGTTCAACACTGAAAAGCCAGCCTTGTTGACGTATTTGGCGAAAGGGACGAATTTGGCAAAATTTTGTCAAATTGCCAAACTTATGAAAAAATTAGCTAAATACCAAGAAGCCAGCTATGGTGACAAATTTGACAATTTTGGCGAATTTTGGTATTACAATGAATTTCGCAAATTTCGTCAAAATGTGAAACGTATGCAAATTAGCTAATAATGCATAGTTTAATATTTCCTCCCTAGGTATTATTATTCATAAGGTGCAGATAAGGTATGGCCTGGGACTAGCCCAGACCAGACGAAGGTAAATGTGGCAAGGCAAGGTTCAACCCAACTGACTCGAAGGGAGGGAAGGGTGGGCAGCTAAACATGATTTCAGCTGGCGGCCTCAAGTTGAGTGACAGAGTGTGACACAATGCAATCTATTATATAGCATATTCAAATAATCCTAAGGTAGTTAATTACTAATGCAAACTAAGTTTGCATAGTGTAATATTTCCTCCCTAGGTATTATTATTTATAAGGTGTAGATAAGGTATGGGGAATCGCTCTGGCCTTCCCCTAGCCTACCTCCATACTTTAACCCCAAGTAACACACAAACGGTATCAGGGCCAACAAATGTTTATTCCAGTCCTTGCCATTAACTACAAACTCGGCCCGCATACAAACACTACTTTTTCCCAATCCTTACTTAACATAACCAAAAGAAGAATATTTCTTATACAAAATCCTAGAATAGAGAAGTCCAAGATGTTAACTTTATTCCGTATCCAGTCTCCAATCCGTTCTTCCAGGGGATGGCCTTTTAGAATATTTTCCCACGCACCAACATTCTGATGCAGGCCGCCAACCAACAAATTATCGGGGTCTCTTAAACGTAAATTCTGAAGAACTGGAGATACACCCGACCAAATTACATATTTCCAATCGGACAGTGCTGCTAGCCCCTCCAGATCGGGAACCCCGGAAATATTCACCCACTTGAACGACCGTCGCTGTTCAATTTCAAGTGCACAATTTCGAAACTCCATCCACGGATCTGAACGTAAAACATTTCCATTTTCATCAAGCAGGATTATCTTTCTCTTATGTCCCACCATCTAACGAGAGGTGAAGAAAAAATAGAGTTTAAACAGGGATCACGCAACACAAAAAAATGGAAGAGCACCAAACCAGTGACTACAAGAAAGCAAATCCTGGGGTTCCCGATCAGGAGGGAGCAACTTCAACACGTCTAAAACAGAACATCTGGTGGTCACCGAGAGGTACGGTAAACCAACAGGAGTCACTCACCCCGACCAAGAAAAGGGTAAAAGGAACCTATACCCAACCGAAAAGAGCTACAAGGTGCAAGGGAAAATAGCTAAATGAAATTAAATAAAACGCGAATGACATACCGGGGATTGGCAACCAATGCAATACTTATTAATAGATTTACTTGAGAATCGAGACAATTCATCACACAAAATTGAACTAAGGTAACTGAAAGAAGAACTGAAGCAAGAAAAAACTACGCGAACACTAGCTGAATCAGCCCATCTCCTATTGGTAGAACAATACCTCCTACTCACAATCTAAAGCTAAATTTCACAAAAAAGGCCATTTTACAGTTGTGTACTAAGTGACCTGGCCTTGCATTGGAAGCGAGGCTGGGGGTTACCTTGTTTTGATACAAACCTGACTGCTTTTCATATGTAGATCATGCTGTTCTTATGCTAACTAGTTTTCATTTACATATAAAAAGCAGTGAGGTTTGTATCAAAACAAGGTCACCCCCAGCCTCGCTTCCAACGCAAGGCCAGGTCACAAAGCATACAACTGTAAAATGGCCTATTATTGTTTATCATCGAAGGGGCCTTAAACACGAGGAGGTTGAATAAACGATCATTATTATTATTATTATTATCATCATCATCATCATCATCATCATCATCATCATCATCATCATTATTATTATTATTATTATTATTATTATTATTATTATTATTATTACAATTATTATATTGTCAATTTAATCTATTGGCGTTAGAAAATTACAATATAGACCATTAACATTAAAGCGTAAATAAATATAAAACATAAGGACCGAAGGACCACATATAACCCGCAATAACACAGCTAAAAATAAAATAAAAACCGTGAAGACCACGATAAGTCTCACGAAAAGATGACCCCTATACAGGTATCTGCGGACGCTTAAGATCCTGAAAGACATCAATCCTGAGAGCATGCGTGGATCCGACCTGGTCGGACGCACATTTTGAGGCGGAGCAAAAATCCTCCCTTCAAAACAACATCGTTGATATTATGAACTGTTTTTCGTCCTCTACTGGTATGTATCCGTAGTTTTTCCAAGCTGATGACTAGAAACGGTCGCAAAAATAAACGTGGTGCTCGAGGATCACTCGAAGACGAAGGCGTCTTGAACGAGGCGAAGCGAGTCAACATGGTGGCAAACAATGAAACGAAATCACCAAACAACGCACCTCCTGAGCCTAGTCTGGCCGAGTTAAAGGACATATTGGCCGATATACAAGTTAAAGTAACTGGAATACAGCACGAGAACCTAAACCTGAAGGAAGAAATCGCCCAATTTAAGGCGGCTTTTCAATCGCAGAAACGGGATCTGGAGAAGATGAAATCTACACTTGAAGCTTCCATGAATGCAAATCTAGCGCTTAAAAAAGAACTTGATGCCACGAAGAAAAAGCTGAAAGATGAAATCGAAGAGTCGAAACGATTAAGCGAAGAACTGGATGACCTAGAACAATATACAAGAAAAAACTCGCTTGAAATTCATGGAGTTCCTGCGAACGCTTATAGCAGCACCGAAGAGGTATTTTTAAAGCTAGGTGAAGCCCTACATGTGCCGATTAAAGCGGAGGACATCGAGATTTCGCACAAGCTAAAGGCTCGTAACTCTCCAATAATCGCTAAATTCGTCAGCCACAAGGTGAAATCTAATTTATACAAGGAGCGTGTCAAGTTAAAGAATCTGAAAGTATCTGATCTCTTTCCAACAACGAGTTACGCCTCCTCAATCGGCGGAGGGAATCGTCTTTTTCTAAATGAAAATCTTACAGCATATCGTCGAGGTATCGTGAAGAGAGCTAATGACATGAGAAAGGAGGGACTATTACTTAGTGTGTGGACTATGGACGGAAAGGTATTTGTAAAAACGTCACCCTCAGGAGCACCGGTAAGAATTTACTGTGTAGAGGACTTGGATAATCTTTAGATTTTATGGAGGGAAGATCTTGCTATAAGGACGCAGAGGGACACTCCTAATTAGAATTGATTATCTTTTTTTTTTTTTTTTTTCTATTTGTTTGTTTTCCTAAGGTCAGTGGTCGTAAATCGAAATTTTATTTATTTATTTTTTTTTTTTTTATTCATTGCTGCAGCTTTGGTATTTATGAATCCGATTGAGCATGAAAAAATGCAAATGTTTGTCGCTCAATGTTCGTGGTCTTAGGGACCCAACAAAGAGAAGGAGCATATTCTCTTATTTAAAAGATCAGGGAGCCTCTTTCAATTTTTTTTACAAGAAACCTATTCAGAGGTTAACGATGAATCTGTTTGGAAAAATGAATGGGGAGGGCAAATTGTTTTTTCTCATGGGAGCCGTCATAGCAAAGGAGTGTGCATTTTGATTAACCCATCAGTGAACACACAAATAGAGTTTTCTTTTTCTGACACCCATGGTAGAATAGCCTTAATTACAGTGAGCTTCACATGTTTTAGGCTGTCATTGTGTAACATTTATGCCCCAAACAATCCAAACGAGCAATTGCAATTTATACAAGAGCTTAATAATTGTTTGATCGACAAATCAGAACTTACAACGCTAATTATAGGGGGAGACTGGAACTGTACCTTGACAAAAAAAGACAAAAAAGGTGGATTGGCATGGAAAGCTACGAACTTTAGAAATGCAATTTTAATAACAATGGATATGTTTGATCTCATTGATATTCAAAGGGAACGATATCCCAACACAAACAAATTTTCTTATACATCAAAAGCTTTGAATGTAAAATCAAGGATTGATTTCTTTTTAATATCGAAAGAGCTGAAAAAGTACGTTAAAACAGTAGATATCCAGGCTTCAATCGCTCCAGATCACAAAACAGTTTACTTGTCACTAGATCTGCCAAAAAACACCTCGAGGGGGCCGGGGTTTTGGAAATTTAATAACACACTGCTGGACGACAAGGAATATGTTGAAAACATACGGAAGATATACCCGAAGTTACGAGAGAAACTTAAAAACGTGGAAGACAAACGGTTATTCTGGGAACTGTTAAAAATGGAGATCAGATCGGTCACCATTGCGTTCACAAAAGGAAAGTGTAAATTAATAAATAAGCGAGAATCTGAAGTAACGAAACTATTAGATGATTTAGACGTGAAAATTTGCCAAAGCAATGACCTACAAAACATAGATAGTGAATTAAAAATATATGAGGACTTAAAAAAGGAACTCCAAACGATATACGAAAACAAAGGTAAAGCGGCAATGTTTCGGTCCAAATGCCGGTGGTTAGAAAAAGGAGAACGTCCGACTTCTTATTTCTTCAATCTGGAGAAAACAAATTATAACAAGAAGACAATCTCCGAACTTGAATTGGAAAACGGAGAATTTATATACAACGAGAAAGAGATTTTGTCGGCAATAGAAGATTTCTACAGAGACCTTTACACATCAAAGATATCGGGAGCGCAGTCTGAGTTCGATCACTTCACTCAAAATTTAACGACACCCCAATTACTGAATGATGAACGAGATGAACTGGAAGGAATCCTAACATTTGAAGAATGTAAAGATACATTAAAGTCCTTTAGCAACGGAAAATCGCCTGGTGAAGATGGATTTACAGTCGAATTTTACAGATGCTTTTTTGATATCTTAGGAAACGATCTGGTGGATTCTTTGAACACTGCTCATGAGAAAGGTCAATTATCCATTTCCCAGCGTAGAGGTGTGATAATTTTAATTCCAAAAGAGGAGGAATCCTTGGCAAATCTTAAAAATTGGAGACCAATCACCCTCTTAAATGTGGATTATAAAGTAGCAGCAAAGGCTATAGCTAAGAGAATTGAACCTTTATTACCTAAGTTGATACACTCGGACCAAACAGGGTTTGTAAAAGGTCGATACATCGGAGAAAATATAAGACTTATTAGTGATTTAATGGAACAAACAAAAAGGGATCAAACTACAGGGATTCTCCTTTCATTAGACTTTCGCAAAGCCTTTGATACTTTAGAATGGTCACTGATACAACATGCTCTCAGGATTTATAACTTTGGGACAAACTTAAGGAAGTGGGTAGAGGTCTTCTACAAAGACATTGAAAGCGCAATCCTAAACAATGGTTTCGCTACTAACTGGATTAAACCCTCCGTGGGTGTGAGGCAAGGCTGCCCTTTATCTCCTTTTCTCTTTATTCTGACGGCAGAACTAATGTCCAACAAAATTAGACAGTCTGACAATGTGAAAGGCATCAACCTTTGTAATCACGAAGTTAAATTGAGCCAGTTTGCAGACGACACTAATCTTTTCTGTGCAGACGTGGGTTCGGTTGAGGAGGCATTGATTATTTTAGGAGAATTTGGGAAAATATCTGGCTTACGTTTAAACATTGAAAAAACAAAGGCTATGTGGTTAGGCAAGTGGGCTAATAATCGTAATAAACCATTAAGTCTTAAGTGGGTTCATTGCCCGACCAGATTCCTTGGAATATATTTATCGTATGATTCTAAAGGTAATGATGAACTAAATTTTAAAATTAAAATCCAAAAACTCCAAACGAATCTTGATATTTGGAGATCCAGAGACTTATCACTGTTTGGAAGGGTTCTAATAATTAAAGCACTAGGGATCTCGTCTCTTGTTTACTCTATATCCAATATAGACGTTCCAAACGATGTCATAGATAATGTTAAAAGACGCCTTTTCTGGTTCTTGTGGAAAAATAAGCGTGACAAAATTAGAAGAGCTGGACTTTACCAGGAATATGTCAAAGGTGGACTACGTATGGTTGATGTTGAGACAATGATAAAATCGTTACGTTTAGCTTGGATTCCTAGGCTTTTAAACTGTCAAAATCAGAATTGGAAGACGTTACCAGACTATTGTTTTAGAAAGAGAGGAGGTCTGAGATTCCTTCTTAACTGCAATTACAATGTCAAGTATTTACTCGATCTACCAAGGTTCTACAGAGAAATGCTCGAGTTTTTTAGGGAGCTAAGAACTCTTTATTCTACCAGGGACTTTCATGATACAATTTTGTTCAACAACAAGGATATCCTAATTGGTGGTGAACCCTTTTTTATTAAAGAGTGGTTCTTGAAAGGAGTACGAGAAATCAAAGACCTACTGAGAAGCGATGGTAGTTTCTTATCTTTCAATGACTTTCGAAGGAAATATGGCTTAACTAACACTAACTTTCTCCAATTCTATCAGGTCGTTCACGCTATACCAAAACACCTGGTCTCAAAATCAATATCAATGCAATATTCCGCCTTGGCTCATATCAACGATGTAACTTCTTTTCATCTTGGAAATGAGGTACGAATCAACCTTATGGAAGCGAAGGCGAAAGATTTCTATTGGCTCATAATTAATAAAACGTATAACGACAAGCATTCTGGTCCCCAACGTTGGGACACTACTCTCAATTTAGATGAAGAAAAATGGAGTGACATTTTCAGTTCCGTTCGGGATATCAGCAAGGAAAATAAACTGAAAGAATTTCACTTCAAGTTTATACACAGAATTATCGTTACGAAGAAAGAACTTCACAAATTCGGAATTAAAACAGATAATGAATGTATTTACTGCGGGGATCAAGACTCTATTGACCATACTTTCCTTGAATGCCACTTCACTCAGCGCTTCACTAGAACTTGTTTGTCTTGGTTTAATGATAACAATAACACAAACTTTACTCCAAACAAAGAAGAACTCTTATTTGGAATCTTTAATAACTCCATGCCATTATTAAAGAAATTTAATTACACACTCTTATTCATCAAGCGACATATATACACCAGGAAACTTAACGAAGAAGCATTGCTTCTCTCCGACTTTATAAAAAAAATTAAATTTAAATACCGCGTTGAAAAATTTCAAAGTTAATTTTTGCTGTCGAAAAACAATATGCTCCTTCTTTTACCTACATTAGCTTCAGCTAATTTCTTAAGTAATAGCTGCCGCGCTAATGCAACGGCTTATGCAGTTTTGATTTTGTGTGTACGTGTGTTTAGTATCTGCGTTTAAAATAAACTTCTGTTATATAGAATAGTATAGCCTGCGAGCAAGCCCCCCACCCCCAAGCTAGAGAGCTTGCTCGCAGGCTAAGAATTGTAATACGGTAATATATTATCACAACTTTGTAATAATAGTAGCATTGTAGTTGTTGTATTATTATTTTTTTTTTCTTTTCTTTAACTATTTGAAAAGTGTAATAAGTATTTATGTAGTGAAATAAAGTTCTTCTTCATTAAAAAAAAAAAAAAAAAAAAAAAAAAAAAAAAAAAAAATCAATAAGACAAAAACCGGCCCCATTAGGCAACGGCAAAGCATGAATAGTTACGGAGTTACAGCCACCTGAGGCAAACCCCACTGGGAGCTAAGTACAAGAGGCAATTAGAACTAAACAAATATCACCGAACAAGAACCTTACAAGCAAATACATAAACACCTCTCACTGCTTTCGGCATTTCAACGAACAAATTCAAAACAATCCAAGACACCGCGTTTCGGTAAATTACAGTATAACACAAGAAAAAGGAGTCTAGACGCAAAGACTTGCCAGAACAATTCTCAATAAAAGGTATAAAAAAATTATTTTTTTCAATAACGCGCCAGGCAGCAATACACATCACAGGTAAGTTTAACACGTGGAAAAATCTCGCCAATACGACAAAACCACATGCAAAAATATTCGCAATCATAGTCAATATCAGCCTTTGCTTATTTAAAAAACAATTGCCACGCTGCCATGTGCAAACGACACCACACAGGCAAGGCTAGTGAACACGTAAAAATACTTCAGCCACTTCAGGCAAAACCACACAGGCAAAAATCTCACAATTCCCGACGCCGCCACAGGCAAATAAAAAATCACACCGGAAAATACTGCCGCCACTTCAGGCAAAAAACCACACAGGCAATTCACGCAATTTCCAACGCTACCTCAGGCAACACCACACAGGCAAATTTTACCCCACAGGTAATACTGCCACCACTTAAGGCAATTTAAGTAATTTCCAACGCCGCCCCAGGCAATACGGCAAATAACCAAATTTTACCCCACAGGTAAGACTAGCCGACTAGAAACTATTCCGCCAGACAGTCAAACAAATTCTAGATACCTTACTATTCATGCAAAAATGAACAAGCACAACTTAGGGTATCTCGCCACTAAATGCAAACTAAGAACAAACAGGAGGAATTTAACTAGTCTGCGCCACGAAACGAGCTAAAGCTCCGAAAAGACTAAACGAAGGTGAGAACTTAACGTAACTCATCCTGCTCTTGACCAGCGAAAAGTTGTTGCGCCTCCACCGCTGGGACAACTGCTGGGGCGACAGCTGGAAAACTGCTGGAGCAACCGCCGGGGCAACCGCTTGAGGAGGGTTCACAACTTGTTGAACAACTTCAACCGTGACAGCTTGAGGTACTTGTTCGGCATCAGCCATGAGGTCAGTTGGGTAGAACCTTGAACACCCCTCGCTAAACATGATTTGAGCTCGCGGCCTCAAGTTGAGTGACAAAGTGTGACACAATGCAATCTATTATATAGCATATTCAAATAATCCCAAGAGAGTTAATTACCAATGCAAACTAAGTTTGCATAGAAGCAAGCCATGTTGACAGACTTGGCAACATTTCGTCATACTATAAATCAAACTGCTTGCCTGAATAAAGTTTGGGCGAATTAGTCAAACATTTAACTTGTTCAAATTATTCAAATTGGGAAATATCACGTTGAGAAAACTTCCCCCGAATAAACAAAGAATGCATGTATACCTCATTTTCTAAACGTGAGTCCACAGTAACATTCTAGTACTTTTAAAGTACGCCAATTGTAACTTTAAAAAGAAAATATAGAAAAGTTATTAAAAGCGAAAAAAAAAAATAACCATTTCATCCGCAGAGTCTATGACGCTAGAATCTCGGCCTTTGGCGAAATATCGTCAAATTCGCTATTTTCGCCAACTTCGTTGAATTCCCCTCTTCCCTTGTTCTCATCTCTTGAGCTCATTCGCTTGAATCTTAACCTTTGGCAAAATGTTGTCAAATTTGCCCTGTTCGCCAATTCGCCGTATTCGTCGAATTCGCCACTTCACTGGTACCCTTCTCTTGAGCTCATTCGTTCAACTCTAGGCCTTTGGCAAAATATAGGGGAACAGAGATAGCGCAGTGGTGAGAGCACTCGTCTCCCACCAATGTGGCTCGGGTTCGATTCCCGGACTCGGCGTCATATGTAGGTTGAGTTTGTTGTTGGTTCTCGTCCCTGCTCCGAGGGTTTTTCTCCGGATACTCCTGTTTTACTCCCTCCGTAAAAACAAACAATTCCAAATACCAATTCGACCTGGAAAGGAAGGGTCACCCTGTGGAATCCACTGAAATCCCCATTTATTTATGTTATTTTTAATTTTTATAGCATCAAATTTGCCATTTTTGCCTAATTCCCCATGTTGTGATTTAATCGAAACTGATGGCGAAATTTCGTCAAATTTGTCACTTCGTTATTACCTGCATTTCTGGATATATTTCGGGTTAGCCTTCCCTTTCAACTCCCATGATGTGGGAAACTCGTTTATTTAGCAAATACAAGTTGCTGCGTGTGAGAGCTTCTTTAGAACATCTGCCAACTGTTGAGAGATAAGCTGGCGTCCTACTTTACCTTCTGTTTGTGGTTCTGTTGTGTATTTGCTCAAATTTTCTTTGTAAGCAAACGGCAACTCGCAAGTGTGGAAAATGGCGGAAATATCAAGGCCATTTGATTAAGTTGTTTCTGCTGTTTGTGCTTGCCATTTTCAGGGTAAGCCGGCTGAGCCAACACGTTGTTCCCGCAACGTTTAACTTCTTTGTTTAGTTAGGCACGAAGCATGACGGCGAATCTCCCTATTTGCACATAAACTTCAACACGTTTTTGTCAACAGACATTCGTAAACTTTATTCTATATACAGTTCGCAGTAAACTCTGATAAAGACATAACTGAATTTTTGTTCCCGGCCTACTCCGAGAATTATTCAGACTACATTGACGCAAGTGGACTTGGTAGGAAAAGCCTACTTCAACGACATTTTATTTTGAAACTTAGCTACAGTAGAAGATATTGTCGCGCGAAGATTACTTCTTTTTAGTCGCTAATCTGGGAAGTGTATCACTGGTATGCAACGTGAGAAATAAGCAATAAAGAAAAAAGAACTCAAGGATTCTACTTACCTCTCAAATTTCTTTCCTCTCTATGAATGTGCGTGGAAGTGACTTAATGCTGTTAACTTTGAATATGAATATATGCATATATTTGAACTGCGGGTGACAGATTAAATAGAGTAAAGACCCTTGTTAAGAAAACAGTGAGCCTGAAAAGATTTTAAGCTTGAACGGGTGTCGTGCGTCCCTTCGCTCCCCTGAAAAATGCAAAAAAAAAAAAAAAAAGGAATAACGCCTGTTCTGCAGGCTGTCGGTAGCTTTTCTTTTCTTGTAAATTAGACGTATGAAAAAGTGAGAGGAGACAGGGATTTGAAAGTGTAAACGGTCTCGAATCCGAAGTCGATCGCCTAAAACAAGGAAGGGGTTTAACAGGACAGGTGGTTCAGTTTACAAAACAAACTGTTAACGTGCATATTGATTTTCAAACTTATCAGAAAAAAGGCTAAAATTGCGAAAGTCTGTGTGTTTTTGGAAATGTCAAGGGATTTCTATCGGTTAACCTTTTTTAAGATAAGTGATGGTATTCTTTAAGAAAAATACGAAAAAACAAATTTAATCGCGACACGAGACGTTTTAGGTATTAAGAGCGAAAGCCCACAGGAATCAAACAAAATCAAAAAATAGCAGCAAAAGTGTAAAAACTCAAAATAGCTCAAACTTTGGCTATCAGTAGACCACACTGAGTTATTTATCACAGTGTAATTAATTTGTCAAATAACTTTTTTTTTGGCGGAAAATGACCATAATAAATTTCGGTGCTAGTCACCAGAAATTTCGACTTGAAAATTAACGGTTTTTAAGCAAGCCGCTCGCCTTAACTTTAGAGCAAGAAGACATCCACTTATTATCAGTTTACTCTACATCTCTTCCCGATTTGATTTTATTTAAACTATGAAGTTTGAAAAAACCATGACATCGAGAGGGACTCAGTGAACGAAATCACACTGTTTCTCTATGGAAATTACGAGCTAAATTTAAAAGATTGTTTGCCATACTACCTTAATCACGAAAGAAAAGAAATTTCAACAGTAAAATTACGAAGAAATGGGCTCTTAATTGCTGTAACTTTTGTTCTGGGAAAATTAAATCGTTGTCTATGACCTGAGAGCGCTAAAAACCGCTAAAATACAGGCAAATAAGATATTGCGTGACAGATCGTGACAGAGGTTACAAATATGTTTTACGGATATTTAATGCTGTTCATAAAACAACATTCTCTTTTGAGAATGTAATGGTTTTCCCCTATAAAATGAAACTTCGTTCGTACCTTGTGTAAACAAATTCATGACTCCCTAGAAAAAAAAATGTTATGACAACGCGAGACATCGGGAGGTGTTCTTGTCTCAGACCCCTCAATGCTTTAACTGTAGTTTCCTTTCGAAGTTTATATATTTCGTTGTTGCGTGTGAGATAATTTCTCTTTATTCTATTCGGTTATGAGAACTGAACTACTAACTCACTCGTTTCATTAAGCATGAGATCTGATCATGAAAATGAATGCTTTTATTGTCTCCTTGTGACATTGTTTATTGGTAACAAAATTTCAGCTAATTGTGTATAAATGCTGCATTTCCTCGAACAATAGCCGGGACGATTTTTTTCCACACCAAATTAAAAGAGGGCAATTATTCGAGCGAAGGCGATTATTCGAGGGAGACGATTATTTCAAAGATTGCTGTCTAGAATTTGTGCCCTACATATTTTGTTTTATTATTAAACCGATCAGGAACCTGAATCGCATAATAGTAAAATGAAAATAGGCTTTTAAAGAGTTTTCAATTTGGTTCCTTGATTAATTTTCAGTGTCAATATCCTTGGATATTGAATCAATTTGGCTTAAATCGTCACTGATCAGTTCAGTGCTGGATAAATAAAAGGAAAGAGCACGAAAACTGCGAAAACGCCATTGCAGTGCTGCACAATACAAGAAAACTAGCTATTGTAGCTTTACAAAGCGCGTCACTCTGAGTAAGGAAGTTCCGTGGGAAAATTCCATGACTTTTGCGTGGAACTCGTTTATAATTGGCAATCGGTATAGCAACACGTTCAAATAGTTCATTTCAAGAGTCAGAAAAATAATTATTTCCAAGTCTAATATTAAGCAAAAACTAGAGACCTTAAATTTTGAAGTCTCTGTTTTGCCAGCTTTCTATAATTTGTGATCATCAGCATTCGGTTTTTTTCAACTCGTGAAGAAACTCGTAATCATCCAAGTAAAGAGGCAAGTATGTGCACTACTGGCTACCTGAAAATTGGCGAGGGAGCGAGGGAAAGCTTGAATGAAACAAATATGCTGTTAAACATTTTGTTTATCAAACAAAATAATGAATAATAAAAATGAGCCACAATAACAGGGCCATTAATGTATTTTCATCCGGTTAGGTCTGAATGTTTCTCGGAATACGCTTGCAATATCTGTCACGGTGCGTCACGCAATCTCGGTTTGATTTTGCGATTTTGTCAGATTTTGAGCGCTCTTCCACAGAGCACGATTAAGTTTCCCCCCAAAATTTTGATTTTAGTTGAAAGCCCATTTCCTCCTTACTTCACTCTTACAGTTTCATTTGATTTGTGATAAAGATACTAGGATAAATTATGTTTTCAATTTAGCAAGCGATTTCTATAACTTAACGGGTCCCTTTTTTTCTGGTCAGTCTCAGTGTTACAAGCTTGATCGATCTTGATGGGAATAAAAAGATAAAACCTGAAAGGTTGAAGAACAAGCTGATAACAAATAGATGTCGTCTAGTTCTATCATTAGGGCTAGTGGGTTGCTTCAAAATGACTGATTTTTCAACCCGAATTTTCTCGTATAAGATTGACTTTTGTTATTAAATTTAGCAGAAAAACTAACGCGGAGAGATTTCGACGTTTCGATGACATCCTGTCATCATTATCAAGAAAATGAAGAAAATTTACATAAGTAAAACCAAAGTTCTCGCATTTAATTTATTCAACTCAGGAAACTATTGGCTTGCGTAGCTGGCGATCTTGGCCGCGCGCGAATATAAAGTTTTGGCGGGATAACCACCATGAGTGGCGTGCACCGTGACAACGACGGACGTAAGCCGCAATTTGCCTTTTCCCAATTCCCTTCGGGGCTTCGCTACTCACTCTCGCCTTCATCCAACATCACGCGGTAAGATACGCAAGTCAATTGCAAAAAAAAAAAAAAAACAGAAAAGAAAAAAAATGCTATGGGATTCAAACTTTTGACCTTTTGACACAGCCATTCATATATTCACTATATACGGATGCGGAACGACCATGGCCAGTTCCGGTTGGCTTGATAGCTCAGTGGGTAGAGCAAACTGCAGGGTTATAAGTAAGAATCCCGTTCGAACCCGAACGAAGGCCAATGGCGGAGCTGAAGGTGATCATCGTGGATGATTCTAAAGGATATTTCCTGGGTGAGGGGTGGGAGGTGCTTGGCTCTCTTATTCTGGGGCTCGGCCTTCTTTGTTGACTGACTCCATGAACTTACTGTAAACATAAACAGTTTATATTATTATCTCTGTGTTTTATTTTTATGTCATGAATATACTACAACAAACAAAAGTCCTTATCCAGTTCATTCTAAACCTAACTACAACAGTTGCAACATTTATGGCTTATTTTTCTCTCCTCAGGTTTTTTTTAGGAGGAACCTCCATCGTTTTCCGTTTTATTTCACTAATATGTATCCCATGGTTTTAATGTGTTTCCCTCCTTGATCGCCTCCGTATGAAGCCTCATTACCACACGTGTTGTTATCATCAGGGTATCCCCCAGCACCAAAACCAATTCTGGAGTCGCAGCTACCGCAGTCTATTTCATTGTTGCCAATAATACCGATTCTTGCTTTGGAATTCTGGTACCTGTCACCCACTGCGTTAAACCCTTCTTTGTTACAGTTGATCTGCAAAGATGCTTGAGGCCGAGGTCCAATTAATGTCTTCCACGTCTTCCTACTTAGAGAGGTTGTTCGATAGTGACCGTCAGCGATCAGAGAGTACAGTGAAGCCCCATTCTTGTTGATGACCAGGAACTTGGCAGGTTGATTGCCAATTCTCATGCCAAGACAGATCTTGGAGAAGTTCATGTTCCAGTAAGTCGGTAACTTGGTTTCCTGGTTGTCAAACCCAGTCTCACCTCCAGGACGATTGAACTCGGTTTTGTTGCTCCAGAATTGGGAATCGTAGTGAAACGTTGACTACAAAAGAAAACACGAAGTCACTGCTTAGAAATGTTTCAAAAAACGTTATTAATTTGCTGAATCCCGTTATATGTTGCGTCAATCGCGCTAAATTGAACGTCAGTTTAAGTTTGCTGAGGAGTTCTTTTGACAGTGTCGAGTTGGGGTTATTGAAGTAGTGGTGACCATATCTGTGGCCTGGGGCTATGCCATACTGATGAGTTCCCAGAACCCTGGCGGTTTATTCATTAAACCACTGACCAAGAAAACCGTGGGTAGTGGGAACGACATGTTGTCTGCCCCATGGCCCCAGGTTATTATTCTTACCGTGAAGCTGTAGCATGCTTCTTATCATACGTGATGTTTTTTGTTGTTGTTGTTGTTGTTGTTGTTGTTGTTCCTTTGACTTAGAAAAAGCAGTCAGATCAGCCGTGCAGTTGTTTCAGTTACTTAATATATGTTATTTACATGCCGGAAGGTCCGCACTGAAAACAAAAACTGTGCCCGAGGTCTTGAGTGCGGCCTCCGGCAGTCCGGAAGAGGGCACAGTTATTTCCCAATTCGGGGCGGCCTAGCTAGGGCTGTGAATAACAGTTGTATTTTTTCTGTAAGAAAACAACGCTTAGGTCTTGTAACAAGGCAAGATCGAAAAATTCCGCCCGCTCCCGGAACCAATTAGACAGCATGATTTACAGATTTCGTCCGGTCGTGCACTGAGAAAGAAATAATATCAATTACAGACCAAGGGTGGATTGGTGAAAACCACAAACTGTTGTTGATTTTACCTTGTTACCATCAATTTTCATGACCAGCGTCCATCCTCCATCTCCGCATCCATCAATTACGGTCATGTGACAGTAAACAGGGATTCTTCCAATGTCAGTTTGCAGCATGTAAGCTTTATTCTCTTGAGTTCTGAATCGAAGATTGAAATGAAAGTTAGTAACAGATTTACCTCTTAAATATTAAATTATGGTATATCATTATATCATTATCATTATTTTTATTATTATTATTATTATTATTATTATTATTATTAAATTCAATTAATTTTTCACTTTGATTTCTCTTTAGCGATAAAGTAATGATTAAGTATTTTAATTCCTTTGACGATGACTGATATAGTTAACTCGATCTTTCCACTTTCTCTTAAAATTTGCATTTTTAAAAACTGTTGAGCCTGCCGTAACGTCCTTTATCAACTCCATAGTTAATGAAACATGTCATGTTTATGTTCAATTAACAATTATTCCACGAGGGCTCGTTGGATATAAGATGATAGATAGCCAACAAGGCTCGTCACGTCGAGTTGGGTGGCGGGTTGTCAAGAAGTCAAGGGGTAGGGAGTGTCAAGGTCAACAGAATTGATCAAGCGCTATAGGGATGGAAGTGGCGGATTGCCAAGAAGGAGGGAGTGTCAAGGTAAAAAAATTGATGCATGCGCTATAAAAACCAGTTTGACACTGAAAACAGGAGTGACGAGGTCAAACATTTGAATAACGGGGACATCTCTTTCTCTTCTTTTTTGGGAAGTCAAAAGAGGCGTTGTTGGCAGAGTGGACAAGTCCAAATAAACACTGTATCATCCTCTTACAAAAGTCATCTAACTTACTTGTTTTTCAGGTAGATATCTCTGCAGGATGCAAAAGAATCGAAACCTGTAAAGAAATCAGATATTGAGGAAAAAAATGCAAGCCTAGCTTTGACATCTAGAGCCGGAAACTGATTGACCGAGCCAATTGAATTTTTGCCACAAATCATTTCAACAAAATCCTTTCCTCAGTAAGTGGTGTTTCCTTGAAATCTATTGTGGGATTAGAAAACGTAAATAAATATATACCTTCGATACCAAATTGGAAAGAAAAGAACTAAAAATATATTACTTTCTTAATTACATCCATTTTGAAATCACTGGTGATCCTTGGAATCTGATTGGTCCAAAATGGTGCAATTTATTCCCAAATTGCACCATTTTTTGCTCTAAATCGCATCCTTTCTTTAGCCCATCAAAATGGAAATGAAGTAACACAAATAGAATATTAATATTGACGATGATACTCTGTGATTTCAAAATGGATGTAATTAAGTGGTAATTGAACTTCGTGTCGTGCAATTTTGGTCTGAAATCATACTTGTGATTTCAAATCAAACTCGCGCTGCGCGCTCGTTTGATTTTTAAATCACGCGTATGATTTCAGACCAAATTGCACTCCACTCAGTTCAATTACCAATATAAACATTAGTCTGCAACTATAGCTTTGTCACAGTAAAAAATTTAAAACTGAATTTTAATTTACTTTTTCAGCGTTTATGTTTATTACAGCACGTTAAACTTGTCGAGAAACACGAACTCTTTCTCAGTCAATTAAACAAAATGGAAGTAGGTAAGAGTTTAGAAAAATATCTTTGTTTGCAAATCTCAGTATCACGTTATTGTAAAGACTGTTTTCTTAATCATTTCTGTATACGTGTTTTGCAAACATGACACAAATATTATTTCATGTTTTTCAACAAACTTTAAAAGTTGATTTGAAATTATTATACTCCGGTGTGACTATTTATAGTCGTCAAAAGTAAGAATCTTTTCAAGAGCTTACACGGATATGCAGTCTCACCTAGTATCTCTTCGCTGTGTCCATGCAAAAGAGATAAAGTCGCTGAGATATCTATTCAATCGGAAAATATGGGTAAATATATTAGAAAAAGGTAAAATCAATACGGTATACTAGGAATTATAAACGTTTTGCTCCCAACCAATGTTCCGCAATACTAGGTCATACAATTACAACAGGAAAGGTTTCTGCAGACAATACTGTTGTCAGGCACTCACTTTCTTTACCATTTGACCCTTCACCAGCTTTTCTTTTCCTATCCTTTTCCTGCAAATCAGACGAATGGAAAAAAGAGAGGAGACAGGGATTTGACAGGGGCAGCAACAAGAAAATTAGAGTAAAATACTTAAAATGTTGTCTCATGTGTTCCCATTTGTAAGCTAATATAATTTCATCTTTTCTGATGTTCTGTGCCTCTGCTTTTACAGCAATACCTACTGTTAAGGCACCTTCAGGGAGCACACTAGAAATTGAATTTGGCAAACTCGTCTTGGCAAATAAAAAATGATAGGAAAAGTGTTATGTCACATGGCAAACCTCTGAGAACTTTAAGACATTTCCCTGAATTCTCAATTGTTATTTGTTGCTCAAGCTAATTATCACGTTTTATTTGTTTCCAACAACCGGCTTTGCAAATAAATTTGTTAACTGTTTATATTGCCGTATTTACAAGCGCCAACTTGTATCTGTCTACCTCCAGAATTAAAACGTTCCTTTCCCGTGTAAAGATCCCGTCTCCAAAATGTGATAAACGCAGATGTTGGGTAATCCTCATAGAATTACTTAAGCCCCATTCACACCAACAAATCGTGTTTAATTAAACCAGGGGTCAATTCAATAAAACTTTTACACTTGTAATCTACAAGTCGGACCATTGTATTTACAAGCGCAGCCGGAGACGAGTTTAATAAAAATCGTTACAAGTCCAGATTACAGGAGTCCGACTTGTAATTACAGGTGTAGCGCTACACGTGTAAAATATGGTAAGAATCCAATTTAATAAAACTTTTACAAGAGTCCGGCTTGTATTTTTACAAGAGTCCAACTTGTAAATCACAAGTGCAAAATACAAGTCGCTTGTCACTTGTAAACACACTGAGAAAGACTTCAGAAAAACAAATTGTAATGTAAAAAGATGTCGTCTTCGAGAGAAAAGGAACTTGACGAGCTCCTGAGACGTCAGATAATCCGTCGACCTAGGAAGTTTGAGGAAAGACGGCTGTTTGAGGTCCAAAAAGCCAAGGGAATTTCGAGAGAAGTTTCGTCTCCCTGTCGACGCCTTCGGCCATCTTTTGCAATTAATAGGCCCCCGTTTGGAACAAAACGAGATGTAACCGAGCACTAACGGCAAGACAGCAATCTTTAGCATTGCCACATCTTTGGTACAAATTCCTTCTATCACGTAATGCACTCTTGTCATGGTATCTCCATATCAACAGTATGGAATATCATTCATCGCGTTCTATGGCATTCTTAAGAAAAGGTTCTATGCTCTACAAAGGAGAATGAGAGTGAGAAACATGAAAAGAGCTGCCGAGCTTATCAAGTGTGCTGTTATACTGCACAATCTCTGCATTCTGTTTAGTGATAACGGTGATGATCCTCTTGACGATGCAGATCTCGACATTGACGACGATGAGCTAGATATCGACAATAGAGGAACAAGAGGACAGGCAACAGCAGTTGCTCCAGCACTTCCTATGAGTGCGGAAAATAATACCAATGACACTTCAAAACCTAAACTGTTTCAATATCATGAAAAGAGAACAGTCCACGACGAAATACGCCATACGTTTTGGAAGGGACAAATTAATGTGTCATCTGTTACTCAATGACGATATTCATTACATGTATTTTGCAAAAAGTGCACATCTACCTTACTTGGAAAAGAAAAAGAAACTGTATGTCACAATTATGCTAGTTTAATTGGTAACCATGGTCTTATTTTAAGGATAAGTGCAAAAACCTTTCACAGGTTGCAATTGACAGTTTTTCCACTCAATATTCAAAGTATTATGATATAAATGTAATAAGTTCAGCAACTGTCCAAACAATTACTGATATCGTCTTGTTAAATGCCGCTGTTTAATAAAATTATTTAATTGTCAAGATCTTTTCTGAGCTTTTTTATGTCCAATCTCAGCTCGATCTTTTCCAGTTGGAGTTTTCTTTTTCTAAGGTGCAGTATGTCGTCTTCTAGATCTGCTGCCTTGTTATGTGCAGTTGATGATATCCCCTTATCCTTTCTAACTGATGGCAGAGCCTCACGTCTGATTTTTCTTGGCCTTTTGCTTTTAAGACTGCCTGCTTGGGTAGCATTTTTGGTGAACCGCCCCCTGCCATTGCCAGTTTCCGCGGTAGAAACTTGCACCTCACTGACACGTCTTGTTTTGCCTTCTTCGTCACTGTCGACGAAAATGGCGCTAAAACTATCATTTTGTGGTCCCTCACAAGCTGGGCTAAGAGTAACTTTTGTTGCTTGGATAACATGCTCAACAATGGTCTCAAGAATATATAACTGAGAACGAAGGAAGGAGAACCGCGTATATATTAAAGGACAGAAGAGATATTTAATTTTGCATTCAAAAAAACACACATGTATTCAAACAGAGTTTACAATTGTAAGGCTACAATTGTAATTTACACGTGTACTCTGCTAAGGGATACACGTGTAAATTCCAGTGTGGAAAATTCTTTTATTGAATCCTTGTATTTACAAGTCGGACTTTACACGTGTAAATTACACGTGTAAAAACTACAAATGTAATTTCTTTATTGAATTGACCCCAGGTTTTAAAAAAATGGCTTTAACATAGGATTTTATCTTATGCTTTCCCTTGTGGTTAGTCTGTAGGTGACAAAAATCCGAAATCAGTTTTTCATGAAGGAAAGAATATTTTAAACTGTGCTATCTAAACAACTTTTAAACGTGTTTAAGACTTGGTGTCAATCGGGCATTAGATTTTCAGCAGTGCAGGGGAGCTGTCCATTCCTTCCGTCGTTGTGTTCCTTAATTCCAGTAGCGACAACTGTGGGTCACGTCCCGCGTCGGTCACTTGCTTTTGTCAGAACTGCATCTTTTTAGCATTCAGTTTGACGCTCTTCTGCTGGCACTAATTGAAAACCCCCTTCAGGGGTGACGATCATGATCTCTGAAAGCTTCTTCGTCTGTGTCTCCCGATCCAAACACCATTATGTCATCAGCAATGGCCTTCTGGCCGGATAGACCTTCAAAAGCGATATCAATTCTCCTCTGGAACTCCTCTGGAGTAGGAGAGAGTCCAAATGGCATTTGAAGCCACCGGTATCTACCCCATGGTGTTCCAAAGGTGGTCGTATAACTGCTTGGCTCATATCTAGTTGTATGTGCCAGAACCCGTTTTTCGCATCAAGTACTGTGAACACACGGTCTTTTAGATAGCAGCGGGAGCACGTCATCTATTGTAGGCAAGGGGTAGTGATTCCTGTGTAGGGCCTCATTCAGTGGTTTGGGATCAATACACCGTCTTACTTTGTATCAACCTTCTGGATCATTCCAATGTTTGACAGTCTGTCCAAGTCTTGTTTTAAAATCCCACTTCTGACACTATAAAACGTTAAGTGAAGTCAACTACAAACGAGATTATGGAGACGAACCGCCGGTTTAATACATCTCAGCCATTACAAGATCAGCGAGCACATGCGAGCACATCCGGGAGATAGGTATAACTTAACATACTGCGCAAGACCAAACTTGACGTGTCAAGTGTGATACACGTGACAGTGTCGTTACACTAGTCTCTCACTGCAATCTATACGTTTCCCTGGGGACTTGTCTTTACATAGAAATATTAGTTTATGACTTGATTTCATGAAACAATTGTTCACGATCTCACCTCAATACCAGCCCCTTGCATTGTATACAGAAAAGTGCCTTTTCTAGTCATCAGATCCCCATCCGCGTCATCCTTGTCCGTATCCAACAGTTCACAACTCGACCCGGTCAACTGAAACGCAACGCAGCCATAAGCTTTGGCGCACTGGCGGAAACACTCCACTGGGCCGGGCACGTTCACAGATGCAATAGTATGCCTTACTATGGCAATATCCTTGGTGAAGATGTTGTAGGTGTACACGAGTGATGTTTTAACTTCAGTGCTGTTTGACGAGGTTGTCATTAAAAGCAGTAGTGCTCCAATCACTACCACCTTGGGCGCAAAGTCAGAGGTCATCTTAAACTGTAAAGTTTCAACTAATTAGTTCATGGAAGCTGCTTTCTGTTGAGATAACGAGAGGCTTGGGGAGTTTATGCACCGTATTACTTAAATTTTTTAGATAGGATTCTCGGGTGGGGGTGGGGTGG
Source organism: Pavona decussata (assembly GCF_977016875.1). Lineage (NCBI taxonomy): Eukaryota > Metazoa > Cnidaria > Anthozoa > Scleractinia > Agariciidae > Pavona > Pavona decussata. The sequence goes on from NW_028145586.1 coordinate 3,220,543, forward strand.
TGACTGCTGCTCAGAAATTTTGGTCAGAGTGTTCGGCTTGGTCTCTAAACCCTGACTCTATTTAGTACCAAAATATGTAATTTTCCAACACCCTTTTTTAGATGTTGCCTCTTAAATTCATACCCATTTACAGACTTGGTTTCTAGAATCCATACCCGTTTCTGTAAACGCCATACCCATTTTCATACTTTCGGACCAAAATGGTTAAAATCTCTACCCCATATCAGAGTAAAATGGATCAAAAACCATATCTCTTTGTAGCCGCCCATACCTGAGAAACACTGTTATTTATAACGCAGCTCTGTACATTTTCGAGAAAGTTTTAATCAAAATAAGGTGTTTTTTATTAAGCAACTGGACAAATTGTAATTCACGTGCAAGATTTCAAGCGAATTTACATTGTGACCAATTTTGGTTATGACGATCTTAGGAAGACAACCACTTTAGCTCGAGGCGTAGATAAGAGGAGAAAATGTTAAAATCTTTTATCTGCAAGAAGATCAAAATGAGATCTCTCAGGAACCTGAAGAAATAGCCAGTTATTTGCTGTAGGAGAAGATGAAGATGTCAAAGGAAGATGTTGAAGACATTAGATTTGAACGAGTTCACCGCATACCAGCTCGGAAGAAAAATCAGAGATCTACGAAACCAAGGCCTGTTATGGTCACGTTTAGCTGTTACCAAGATAAAGAGTTCATTTGGTCATACGTTAAGAATCTAAAACGGACTGGAATTAGACTTTTACAGGATTATCCATGGAAAGTTGTACCTCGTTTTGATAAAAGGGTAGCAACAAAAACAATTAGCCTTTTTTAAGGCAAATGAACTAATAACTAATGGTCCAGTCTACAGTGGAGTGTTAAGAGAAAACCTTCCATATTACGAAAACAATTATTAGTAGCAACCCAGCAGATTGAGTAAATGAGTATACATATCGATGACTAAGTCTATTGTTTAAAATATTGTTTCTTTTGTCCTTCGACTAATTAGTAGCGCCAATGTCATCAGACTGTTAAACCTTTTTACACTGATGAGCTTCAGAAATTATTAATTATGCGCTTTTTTTTTCCTGTATTTTTCTTTTCACTAGTTTTGCGATGGTTTGTTACTTGAACTGCTTCAATATTTAGGTTAAAGGAAAATTTTAAGCGAGTCAGCTTTATGATGTGGAAAACTCGTTTATTTAGCGAATAAAAATTGAGGCGTGTGCGAGTGTCACCAGAACATCTGCCAAAATTGTTTTTGAGAGATTAGCGGAAGTTTGACTTTAAAGACGAACAGTAGCACGTTTACTTTCTGTTTTTGGGTCTGTTGTGCATTCCCTTAAATTTTCTACTTAGGCCAGTTTACGGTAAGCTCAAAAAAAGAAAATTCTTCCTAAAGTGAAATCGCAAACGGCAAATCGCAAGTGTTGCAAATGGCGGAAAGATCGAAGTCACTTGGCTATTTCTACCCTTTTGTGCTTGCCATTTTCAGGCTAAGCCGACACAATGTTTCTTTTAAGTTGCAGCACTACAAAGTGAATGTCGCAGAAACAAAATCTTCGTCCTTGACGTAATGATGTTTTTACTTGATTCTGTTTCTCGTGCGGTTAAACAGGAAGTTTAATATTTACATTTGTAGCAATAAAAATGTTTCCGAAACGTTTTATTTCCTAGTTTAGCTAGATCCTAAGCATGAAGGCAAATCTCTTTAGTCGCGTACATACTACACCTTGTACTTATCAACAGACGACCGAAAACGTTTTTCTACCTTAAGAACAATGAACAGGTTGCGAGTAACAGTTGATTTGGAAGTCAAAGGTTTTGACAGTCACTGACAAACTGACAACTTTGCTCAAAACGTAACTGAATTTTTGCGCCTAACCTACCCCAGTAATCATCCAAATTACACTGAAGCAACAGGCCAGACTTGATAGAAAAAGCCCATGATATTTTGATGTTTATCACACAAACAGAAATTGTCTCGCGAATACTCGGCTTCTTTTTAGGTCACTGAGCCGGGAAGTGTTTCACTGCCATGCATAAATTACATTAGAGAAAGAGAAGTTGCAAAGTTTTGACTGAGAAATAAGCAATGAAGAAAAAAATAGTTCAAGGATTCTACTTACCTCTCGAACTTCTTTTCTTTGTATGATCTTATGTGTCTGTGACAGATGTTCTAAAGTTTAGCAAAAATTACCACTGGATATACAAGACATGACTCGGAAGGCTAGTACTGATTGACAAACATCGTCATCGTGAGCATCGTCAACGCGATTAAAATGACAAAAGTATCATTTTACTGGTAATTATGAACTTTAATATTTTCTTATGAAAAAGTTCCCAGTTTATTATTCTATGCATATTGATAACAAACATAGACGCTTTTAACCTTCTACATGTCACACAGCAAAATTAAAGACCAAACAACCAAACAACGACTTGAGTTTAAAATATTAATGCCTCTTAATTTGTGTCTGCCAGCTTTGATCATTCGTCTGACAGGTTTAATTAACAGACATTGTTAGCTCCTTTTAAAAAGTTCTTGTGGATGTATGTCATGTATTTCGTTAGTCAGTGATCGGCACAGACAGATTCGAAAAATAATACGAGTTCTCCCAGCAAGAGTCGAACCTGTTAAAGACCTTCGGATTACTAGTTCGGATGCTCTACCACTGAGCTACAGGGGACTTGTGGCTCGTGACGTCACTCGTTGCCAGGACAAAAGAAACAAAAATTTACACAAAGCAAGCCATGATAAAATTTTCGAAAAAAATAAGTAACCTTCATCCAGTGGGTAAATCATTATCTAGCTGTCAAGATACGCTCCAACTAATAATTGTATCCACTGAGTAGCGACTTATTCGTTGGATAAATTTATCTGCTCTTTACACAACTGGTGCCAGCCAAACAAAATCCTTTACTGACCAGGGTCTGGTCTGCAAATGTCGATTCCACCGCAACCCTATAAAAAAGACTGCACAAAAGGCTCTTCAGTGGCTCCAAATGTAAATTTTTTGATTAGTTAGTTCAGTAGTTATTTACACAGGGAACGGAGGGAGTCTTTTCAATTCGTTTTAGAATCCTTGTGTAAAGAACTAGTCATTTTAATACTCCAACTTCTTTTCCGAGTGGTTTCATGGTATGAAATTAAGTTAAACTTGGCAGTATACTACGCCACTTCGACTGAATTCGTGCAATTATTATTATTATTATTATTATTATTATTATTATTATTATTATTATTATCATGACAGTTGTAAAAAAAATTATGTATGCCATAAGATTATACACAGACTGGGGCGTTAAACGTGGCCCAAACTACGTGTAGGAATAGCGAATCTCTCTAGACTTTGTACCAATTTTATAATTATTATTATAATTATTTTTTTCTTTTTCTTTACGAAAGTAGTAGTTATTGTTATTTTTTTATTATTGTTATTATTATTAGAGCAGAAGAGGAGAGAAGAAGAATATGGCGTTGTATTTTTATAAGCTTGGTATTTTTAACTATAAAAGTTAACGTTAAAAGAGAACGACGTTTCGATCGTCCGACGGTCATTTTCAAGTTCAAAATGAGAAGTAAAATATCTGTTTATATACAATTGTGAAAAAAACTAATGAAATGCTGACTTAAAAAGCTCTAAGATATTCACATCTAAACAATATCAAAAATAATAGCGTGAAAGATAAATACAAAGGAACGCTAAAAACGATAAAAGGTATTTAAAAGTGAAATAATTAAACAAATAACTTCGCGCGGATCGAGTCGCATTGTTTGTTCAGTGTAGGCTTTAGGTCGCGAATAAACAACATCTCGAAGATCAAGCAGTCGAGTTCTCTCTGACACTTTCTCAGGATTCTGAAGTTGCTTTTAATGGTCTCTGGATCCTGTCCATGCTCGTCCTTTACATGATTGCCAATTGCAGATCGTTTGTGTTCCTCCACACGTTGATGCAAGTGTCGACTCGTGAAGCCAACATAGTCTGCATCGCACAGACCACATTTGAAATAATAAACAACGTTTTGTTGATTCACAATGGGAGGTTTATGTTCCTTTGGTTTGATTTTGCTCTTAATCTTCTGACTTGTGTAGACAGGATGGACATCAGCATCGATCTAGATCTTAGAGCTTATCTTATTATTATTGTTATTATTATTAGAGTCTTTTCAATTCGTTTTAGAATCCTTGTGTAAAGAACTAGTCATTTTAATACTCCAACTTCTTTTCCGAGTGGTTTCATGGTATGAAATTAAGTTAAACTTGGCAGTATACGACGCCACTTCGACTGAATTCGTGCAATTATTATTATTATCATTATCATTATCATTATCATTATTATTATTATTATTATTATTATTATTATTATTATTATTATTATCATGACAGTTGTAAAAAAAATTATGTATGCCATAAGATTATACACAGACTGGGGCGTTAAACGTGGCCCAAACTACTTGAGGGAATACCGAATCTCTCTAGACTTTGTACCAATTTTATAATTATTATTATTATTATTATTATTATTATTATTATCATTATCATAATCATTATTATTATTATTATTATTATTATTATTATTGTTTTTCTTTTTGTTTACAAAAACATTATGCTTGAAAGTAGTCTCAGTTCTTTTTTCGCAATCGAATATTTTAAAAAAAATTATTATGAAATTTTGCTTGAAAATATTATCTTTTTTTTAATCGAAATGAATTGTAAATATGTTTTTAATAGCTCTTTTTTTATACCTTTAACTTGTAAATAGCAATTTGTGTGAAATATTTTAATAAGGAATTATTATTATTATTATTATTATTATTATTTTTATTATCATTATCATTATCATTATCATTATCATTATCATTATCATTATCATTATCATTATCATTATCATTATCATTATCATTATCATTATTATTATTATTATTATGTGGCTAAGGGCGAGATCAGAGCAGGGCATTCTATGGGACCATTTAATGCTTTTTGTCGATTAGTAATCCTCATTGCAGGCTAGTCAGACCTGATTTGTATGTACGTTATTAGATCTACAGGCGGAGTTTTTTTTAAGCTGAACTTATGACCTGGCGGCAACCGTTGAGATAATCGTTTCTGAATTATTCCCCATCCAAGTGTATATTGTTACGAACTCACACAATGACTGGCTACCAGTTGGCTTGATAGCTCAGTTGGTAGAGCGCAGCACTGGTACATATTTGGAAAAGCTGAAAGTGGTCATAGTCAGCGCGCTTTCAATGGGTATTTCCCGAGTTGCTGCTTGCCCTAGAGTTGGTTCTCCTTTTCTGGATGAGCACAAACTTACTGTAAACATTTTAAAACATAACTTATACAATTTACAACAGAATTGTCGTCCACGGTTACTTGCAGGAACATTTAATAAACAAAACCAGTGTATATTCCTATCTCTGCATGTTATTTTCATGGGAAGGATATAAGCAAAGCTCGAGTGGAATTAGTTCTGTATTTAACATTTACCTTTTGCTCTCTAGGCTAAGGCCGATATAACGCAGGACTGCTTGGCTAAGGGCGAGATCAGAGCAGGGCATTTTATGGGACTATTTAATGCTTTTTGTCGATTAGTAATCCTCATTGCAGGTTAGTCAGACCTGATTTGTATGTACGTTATTAGATCTACAGGCGGAGTTTTTTTTAAGCTGAACTTATGACCTGGCATCAAGCGTTGAGATAATCGTTTCTGAATTATTCACCATCCAAGTGTATATTGTTACGAACTCACACAATGACCGGTGAATGAAGATCAGTCAGTAAAACTTAAAAAAAAAAGGGGTTGAGATGTTTTGATGTTTTGAACAACATAGTCAAGCAGATAAATTCGAGCCTGAATAAAGGCTGATAGCAAACCTGAAAGCGAGCATCGTCAACACGACGTTAATGGCGATATCCTGGGGAGGGGGGAGGGGGTTGTCTTCTTGGAGTTGGCTTTTTCTTTCAGGCCGAGCACAAACTTACAGCAAAAATTTAACATAAACAGTGTATATTCATATCTCTGCATTTTATTTTTATGTCATGTTTGTACTACAACAAACAAACAAACAAAAGTCCTTATCCTGTTCAGTCTAAATCTAACTACAACAGTTGCTAGATTTATGGTTTACTTTTTCTCTTCTCAGTTTTTTTAGGAGGAACCTTCACCGTTTTCCTTTTTATTTCACTAATATGTATCCCATGGTTTTAATGTGCTTCTCTCCGTTATCGGGCTCATATTTAGCCGCCTCATTACCGCACGTGTTGGTGTCATCAGGTTTTCCTCCGGTACCAAAACCAATTCTGGAGTTGCAGGTATCACAGTCATTTTGCTGGTTGCCAATAATACCGATCCTTGCTTTTGAATGATGGTAATTGTCACTCACTGCGTTGAACCCTTCTTTGCTACAGTTGGTCTGCAAAGATGCTTCAGAGCCAATCAATGCCTTCCACTTGTCTCGACCCAGAGAGGTTGATCGATTGCGGCCATCAGCGATCAGAGAGTACAATGAAGCGCCACTCTTGCTGATGACCAGGAACTTGACAGGTTGATTGCCGATCCTCATGCCGAGACAGATCTTGGAGAAGTTCGTATTCCAGTAAGTTGGTAGCTTGGTTTCCTGGTTGTCAAACCCCGTCTCACCTCCAGGAAGACTGAACTCGGTTTTGTTGCTCCATAATTTGGAATCGTAGTGAAACGTTGACTACAAAAGAAAACATGAAGTCGCCGCTTAGAAATATTTCCAAAAACCTTATTAATTTACTGAATCCCGTTACTTGCTGCATCAAACCCACTAAATTGAACGTCAGTTTGTTAAGGAGTTCTTTTGACAGTGTGGAGATGGGGTTATTAAAGCAGTGGTCACCATACCTGGGGCCTGGCTATGGTCCCAGGTTATTGTTCTTACCGTGGAGCTGTAGCATGCTCCTTATCATCTCTAGCGTTTTGTTGTTGTTGTTTTTGTTCCGTTGACTTACAACAAACAATATCAGTTACGGACCAAGGATGGATTGATGGAAACCACAACCTGTTATTGATTTTACCTTGTGACCATCAATTTTCATGACCAGAGTCCATCCTCCATCTCCGCATCCATCAATTCTGGTCATGTGACAGTAAACAGGGATTCTTCCTATGTCAGTTTGCAGCATGTAAGCTTTATTCTCTTGAGATCTGAATCGAAAGTTAGTTACAGATTACCCTCTTAAATCTGAATCGAAGATTGATTGAGATTAAAGATAACTACGAATTAGTAATTAAACATTGCATTAGTTTTCTTTTATTTACATTTATCTTATTTTAATTTCTTTAAAGCTTGATTACTCTTCTATAAAGAAATGATTGAAAATTCATTCTTGGTTAGTCTCCTAGGAGAGTTTTCCCTTTGTAATTTTTGTTTTCTATTTATTGTTTTTTCGTGTCCGTTTTAAAAGATAACAAATCGACAAAAATATACGAACGAAGTAGAAATAAGAATGAGAAAGCTCAGAAAGGAGGTTATCGATCGGTGTTCATGGTAAACATTGCAGCCATTGTATTAAGCAGATTATGGCAGAAATTTTTACCATTTGACAAGAGTATTTGCCAGCCTCAGAGCTGTCTTTTTGGAAAATTTGTATACTTTATACTTTAAAAAGGTGATGGTGTTAGTGTGGAAGCCGGTTTGGTGAGGGGAGGGGAGGGAGGAAGAGGTCACGTGTCACGGAAACGTAGACAGTTCACGCAGATTTTGAGATCTAAGTCTTTCATGCGAAGTTTCAAACATCAGTTTTCGCTTCTCCGGTAATATTGATGGAACATTACGTGGCTAATCGTTAATTACCCTGATCACCGCGCTTTACGAGGACAACAGCCATTTCACTTTTCACATATGGCAAATCACAACTGACGATAAATATGCCCAAGACCACTGTCCTTCAAACGTCTACGAACAGAGCTCTATAAAAAGCCATGTCACTTACTTATTCTTCCGATAAATATCTCTGCACGATGCAAACGAATCGTCACCTGTGAAGTCATCACACATTCAATGATTAAATCCAAGATTAGCTTGAATATCTTAAGTCAGAGACTCGTAAACCGGGCCAATATATATAAATATATCTAAAAAAAACTCACAAAAAGCAGTATTACTAAGTCAATATGAATATATGAAACATATGTTTGAACTTTGGATGAAAGATTTAGTAAATGCGAAGGTCTCTGTTCTATTCAGTATTAGTATAAATCTACTAGCGTTCTATTACGAATGCCGTTCTCTGGTTGGCTACGCTACCCGCTATCTATTCTGTGATAGATAGTGAGAAGCGGTTGTCAACAAAATTCAGCCCGCTTCTTCACGTTTTCGAAGTGTCTGTGAGGAGGATTTGCATAATTTACTTGTTAAGGTTTGAACGACTAGTAGATTTATACTAAAACAATTAGATTATTCGCTCTCGATTTCTATGCGTGATAGCTGATTCGGGCTGCGCCCTCATCAGCTATCACGCGATAGAAATCTCGAGCTCATAATTTAATTGTTAATTACTAACGATATAAACCTTCCGCTTGCAGCAGGTGTTCTGCAATGGGATACTCAACCCATAAAACAGGATAGCTCTTCCTGCAAATAATACTAAAATAAGACACTCACTTCCTGTACGTTTTAACACCTAATAATAATAATAATAATAATAATAATAATAATAATAATAATAATAATAATAATAATAATAACAATGATGATGATGATGATGATGATGATGATGATCTGATGTTTATTTACCAGACTCGTGTAGGGTTGTATCCAATAAAATGCCCTATTGCGCTTTACAAATATACGATTAACTACCTTAAATGGCTTACAGAAATCTAAATAGTTAATTTATTACTAAAGTAATTATGATAAATTTATACTCACCTGGCTTCCTTTTCCTTTTCATTTCCTGTAAATCAGACGAATGAAAAGTGAAAGGAGACGGGAATGTAAAAACAATGCCTAATTTTAAGAAGTCGCCTTCAGAGCCGAGCAGAGTTTCCTTCATCGTTCCGACATAATGAAGAGCACCTCTGCTCAAAGGTTCAGTCAGTTTTATGTTACGAAACTTTGTCACTAAACAAATACAACGTGCCGCCAACATCCCACGCAGACTCGCTTTACAACTAAAGACATGAACAAACCTACGCGTGTACCTTTTATTACGACTTTTAACCCATCGCTTCCTCACATCTCCAACATCATTAAAAAACATTATCATTTACTGCGCTCGTCTGACCGCTGCAAAAAGGTTTTTCCAAATTTGCCTGTTGTAGCCTTCAGACGATCTCCTAACCTACGCGACTTACTGGTCGCGGTTAAACTTTCTTCTAACTCGACTAATCCCCACCCACAACTCCCTTCCGGCTCCTATCGTTGCGGTAAAAATTGCGCCACTTGCCCATACATTTCCGATGGTCTCACTAACTACACTTTCTTTTCCACTGGTGAAACGCGCCCTATCAAATCTAACCTGACCTGTGAAACTAAAAATATAATCTACATGATCCAATGTAACCGCTGCAACTTCCAATACATAGGAGAGACTAAACGACGCTTAAAAGACCGCTTTAATGAACACCGCCGCACCATAGATAACCCTAACACTAAAACAGCCGCAGAACACTTCTCACCGCTCCTAACCACACCGCTAACGACATGCAATTAATCCCCATAGAAAAAGTGTACTCTAACCGAGACTCAATCCGTAAGGCCATGGAAGCCTTTTTAATCTCAAAAGGCAGAACACTTTTTCCACATGGCCTTAATATTCGCAAAGAAATGTACTAGCTTTTTTCCTTTTATTATTTTTTATTTTTTGTTGTTATTATTTCATTTGCTTCATATTTTATACTGTCAATCAATTTAGTTTAACGTAGTTCCGCTATTGCGCAAATATTTGTCAGCTATATAAGCGTATGTCCCAATGTAAATTTTCATTATACCTGAAGAAGGCTGGTTTGGCCAGCCGAAATATAGTAACCTTTAAATCGTAATTCTACGTTGAATCGGTCTCTGCTTCTTTTATCATTTGTATTTTTTAAGCCGATCAGATCAGTAATTGATCCAACGTATACCAGCAGGATTATCGTCCACGGTTGTTGCTTGGACTTGACTCACTTTATTTTAGAGATTCTAACAATTTTAATAATTCAGCCCGGAAACCATGAATTCAATACTAAAAAGCTTGTTGGGTCCGTTTGCAAAAATATTAGTCTCGCTTTTTGTGTGTGTTATTCTCCGAACAAGGACTTCAGGCTAACTCATAAACACTTATCTCTCACTGCAATCTACACGTTTTCCTCGGGACTGGTCTTAACATATAAATATCAGTTTATGACTTGATTTCATGAAACAATTGTTCACGATTTCACCTCAATACCAGCCCCTTGCATTGTATACAGAAAAGTGCCTCCTCTAGTCACCAGATCCCCTTCCGCGTCATCCTTGTCTGTATCCAACAGTTCCCAACTCGTCCCAGTCAACTGAAACGCTACGCAGCCACAAACTTTGGCGCAATGGCGGAAACACTCCACTGGGCTGGGCACGTTCACAGAGGCAATAGTATGCCTTACTATGGCGATATCCTTGGTGAAGATGTTGTAGGTGTACACGAGTGATGTTTTAACTTCGGTACTGTTTGATGAGGCTGTCATTGAAAGCAGCAGTACACCAATCACCACCAACTTGGGGGTAAAGTGAGGAGTCATGTTAAACTGTAAAGATTCAAAGAATTAGTTCAGGGGAGTTGGTTTCTGTTGAGATAAGGAGACGCTCCCCCTGGATGTGTGGTTCTTCAAAACCTGACTGTTTTTCAGACCAAAACATGTAATTTTCCGGTATACTCTTTCAGACCTGGCCTCTAAAATTCATAACCATTTTCAGACTTGGTTTCTAGAATCCATACCCGTTTCTGTGAAGCACTTACCCGTTTTTACTCGTGGATATGCTTTAGCATTCTCGAGTGTTAGGGGCATTCCGTATGCAAATGAATCACTCACTCCGGTGTAACCAAAAGTGGAATAATAGCCAATCCCACGTCGGAAAGAAGCGACAGCCGGAAATAGTGCTTTGAACGCATTCTCGCTGCATTCTCCAACATTAGAAGCAAGTGTCTGAAGAAGTGACAAAATGGTGTTCTTCTAAGGTGAAGCAAAAGTTTCTCAACAAATGCACATTGATACAATTAATAGCGATTGTGCACCGCCTCCACTCACCGAGGCGTAAATCTTGATATCAAAGTCGAATCGACGGTAGGTAAGAAGACAGAAGTTTGTGACCTTTCATGTATTGTTGAATTATCCGTTGAATTTCCGTTAACTAAAGGCACATACGAATAATTCCGCTACGCTTAAGACGAAATAATTGAAAATTTTCTTTGCCGCACGCGGGTCGCGTCGGGCTACAGAAATATAATTGTTGACCATTTAAATCAGCGATGTAATTATCCCTCACTTTCTGCTTCATTTTCCCGTAGAAAAGCCAAAGAGATTTGAGGATCACAGTTGCCTTTCAACACCGTTGGGCAATACTTGTACTATTTAAAGTACTTAACATAAAATATATAGCACATCACACAATAGAAGAACTTAGTGTTCACTAGAAAAATTTGCAAGATGACATCACAGTCTGTTCTTAAAGGTTGTCAAATCTTCCGCCTCAGAAATTTCCTTTGGCAGATTATTCCACTTATCGATTATGCGTATGAAAAAGGAATGTTTAAAACTATTCAAAGTTGCAGATGCAAACTTAAGTTTAAAACGGTGATTTGCTCTTAAGGGCCAAAAATCATGTGCAAACGTGAAGTCACAATTTAACGTTTAATTCATGAGTCTTTTCCCGTCATGAATTTATTTATTTCTTTTCATTGTGTTCTACAAAAACATGGCAAGCTTTTTATAAACTGATATAATTCAGGAAGTGTTCTGTTGCTGCTTTAAAATGACCAAGATATGAAAAATTAATGCTACGGTTGTCGGAAAGCCATTTAGATGTAAGAATAATAATTTGAATCTCCTTGACAAATAGGGCCTTGTGCCTTGTGTGATCGAGGCCTGAAACGCCAACTCTTTAAACTCAAACCGATGCATTCGACCAAAAATATCCGAAAATTCTGGTACAAAATCAAAATGGAACGGCAATATTCAAAAAAGTCAGTTCGTTACGAAATCTTTTGGCATTTCATTTCGATCAGACACTCGGCTCTAGCTACTCCAGCAGTGATCAACATTATTTACAAATGAAATGTGTTTCCGCCTTACTTCACCCCACATGCTTAAGAATTCTTTCCTCAAGGTGTTTGCTTTGATAACGAAGAAAACATTGCCCCTTCCATCGATCAGCCGTCGGGTAAGTCGAAAACAAAGAAGTGAAAATAAAGTTGATGGAAAGTTCTGTTTCTTAAAACTGTAAAAATGCACTTACAACTCCATCGACATCGTGGAAGAACAGAATCATCCTTCGAGGACGATTACCAGCCCTTGGAGGTTGAACGAAGGAATATCAAGGGATAATAAGCACCAAGCACAGAGTGATGTGTCGGGCTCGGATTTCTAGATCACGCCATCTCGGGCTCGGAGTTTTGAAGTGCCACGTTTGAAAAACTAGTTAAAGTCTCGGCTTCGGAATTTAAACGAGAGTCTCGGTGGGCCTCGAATTTTTCCACTATACCCCCTCTGGAAATATGTCTCTTAGGTCACCCCCCTCCCCACTGAAAACTAGTTTGGGCAAACTGACCACCTTCCCCCTGGAAAATCAAATCTCTTCCGTGGGAGGAGGGGTATGGATATTTTTTGGAACTACACATTCTGTTTACCGTAATCCCGCCCTTAAAAAATCCAGAATTAAAATTGCTTACCTTTATATCTGGTCATATGGGGCAAGGAAATAATTCCACCAGTATTAAAAGTCTTTTATTAGGTGAGGGACTGGGAACATCCACCCCAAGGAAAAAATTGGAAGATAGGAGGCAGCCACAAACAGCTGCATAACATTTGAATCCTCAAAACCAAAAAGAAAAAAATGGTGACGCCTCCCCCAAGGACATACCCAAAATTTGCCTTCCTTGTTTGATTCCTCCTTTACCCAAATACCTCAAATTTTTGTGAGGCTAACTCAAGTCTAAGTGGAAATCTGCTGCCCAGGCTGTGTGACCCTTTTTATGACAAAAATATTTGCACTTCTCTTACCTTGTTTATGACATGAATTAATTTTACGAAAAAGAGAAAAATATATAAATTTTTTACTTGCCAATCCGTTTTAACAATTTGTAGGTAATCAGAGAAAAATAGACGCATTCCTTCCCCCACCCACCCTCCATGGGGGGGGGGGGGGGGGGGAAACGCGTGAAGAGCCCTAAGAGTCATCGTCACTATTACATGTCAAAGACCATTCCAGACTATTATAAATTAAAGCCACCTTTTAGTTAAGCCCATGGCATCAATGGCCACTTCCATCGCCATATCCACGAGTTAACGATAGTGTCACTTTGATTAGACTTTCGGACCAAAATGGTTAAAATCTATACCCTATTTCAGAGTTAAACGACTCAAAAACCATACCCTTTTGCACCAGAATACCTATATATAGCTTATGTAGGTGAATGTAACGATGTTCGCAAAATTTTGTCAAATCGTCAAGCTTATACAAAATAGTTCAACACATAAAAGCCAGCCATGTTGACGAATTTGATCAAATTGGCAAAGTTATGAAAATTAGCTAAGCACCAAGAAGCCAGCCATGGTGACAAATTTGATAATTTTGGCGAATTTGGGGAATACGATGAATTTCGCAAATTTCATCAAATAGACCATTTTCGAATTGCTGCGAACCTCATTACGAAAGCAAGGCTAAGTGCAAAGTTTTTCATACGAGAGTTAGCTTTGTTTTCATATGAATGAAAAGTATTTTCATAATAAAAAACTTTGCACTTATCCTCGCTTTCATTACTAGGTTCAAAGAAACTCGGAATTGGTCTATTGTGAAAATTATGTAAATTAGCTAGAAAAGCATAGAAGCCGGCAGTCATGTTGACAAATTTGCAACATCTCGTCAAACTCACCAAACTGCTTACCTGAATACATTTTGGGCAAATAAGTCGAACAGTCAACTTATTCAAATTGGCTTTTGATATAAGTGTTACATAAGAGCCTGCCATGTTGATGGAATGATATGACAGTTTTGGGGAATATGACAACTCTGAAAACCTAAAGGAAGTTTCATCACGTTGAAAAAACTTTCCCCCCCCCCCCCCCAGAAAAAAAAATGCATGTGTACCTCGTTCTCCAGACGTGAGTCGACAGTAACATTCTAGAACTTAAGTACGCCAATTGTTATTTTAAAATAAAGAAATAAAACAAAAACTAAAAAACATTAAACCTTTTCAGCCGCAGAGTCTATGACGCCGTATTTTCATAATAAAAACTTTGCACTTATCCTCGCTTCCATTACTAGGTTCAAAGAAACTCGGAATTGGTCTATTGTGAAAATTATGTAAATTAGCTAAAAAAGCATAGAAGCCGGCAGTCATGTTGACAAATTTGCAACATCTCGTCAAACTCACCAAACTGCTTACCTGAATAAATTTTGGGCAAATTAGTCGAACAGTCAACTTATTCAAATTGGCTTTTGATATAAGTGTTACATAAGAGCCTGCCATGTTGATGGAATGATATGACAGTTTTGGGGAATATGACAACTCTGAAAACCTAAAGGAAGTTTCATCACGTTGAAAAAACTTTCCCCCCCCCCCCCCCAAAAAAAAATGCATGTGTACCTCGTTCTCCAGACGTGAGTCGACAGTAACATTCTAGAACTTAAGTACGCCAATTGTTCTTTTAAAATAAAGAAATAAAACAAAAACTAAAAAACATTAAACCTTTTCAGCCGCAGAGTCTATGACGCCGTATTTTCATAATAAAAACTTTGCACTTATCCTCGCTTCCATTACTAGGTTCAAAGAAACTCGGAATTGGTCTATTGTGAAAATTATGTAAATTAGCTAAAAAAGCATAGAAGCCGGCAGTTATGTTGACAAATTTGCAACATCTCGTCAAACTCACCAAACTGCTTACCTGAATAAATTTTGGGCAAATTAGTCGAACAGTCAACTTATTCAAATTGGCTTTTGATATAAGTGTTACATAAGAGCCTGCCATGTTGATGGAATGATATGGCAGTTTTGGGGAATATGACAACTCTGAAAACCTAAAGGAAGTTTCATCACGTTGAAAAAACTTCCCCCCCCCAAAAAAAAAAACAAATGCATATGTACCTCGTTCTCCAGACGTGAGTCGACAGTAACATTCTAGAACTTAAGTACGCCAATTGTTATTTTAAATAAAGAAATAAAACAAAAACTAAAAAACATTAAACCTTTTCAGCCGCAGAGTCTATGACGCCAGAATCTCGGCCTTTGGCGAAATATATTATCAACTTCGCCATTTTCGCCAACTTCGTTGAATTCGTCACTTTGCTTGTACCCTTCTCTTCAGCTCATTCGCTTGAATGTTAACCTTTGGCAAAATATTGTCAAAGTTGCCAGCTTCGCCAAATTCGCAGTATTCGTCGAATTCGCCACTTCACTGGTACTCTTCTCTTGAGCTCAAATTTGCCATTTTTACCGAATTCTCTTACTCACTGATGTTATCGAAATTGGCAAAATTTCGCCAAATTTGCCACTTCGGTATTACGTGCATTTCTGGACATATTTCGCGTTAGCTTTCCCTTTCAAGTTCCATGATGTGGGAAACTCGTTTATTTAGCAAATACAAGTTGGTACATGTGAGAGCTTCTCCAGAACATCTGCCAACTGTTGAGAGATAAGCTGGTGTTCTACTTTAAACGCGAACGGGAGCACGTTTACCTTCCGTTTGTGGTTCTGTTGTGTATTTGCTCAAATTTTCTTTGTAAGCAAACGGCAACTCGAAAGTGTGGAAAATGGCGGATAGATCAAGACCATTTAGTGATTTCTGCCGTTTGTGCCAACACGTTGTTCCTGCAACGTTTAACTTCTTTGTTTAGCTAGCCACGAAGCATGACGGCGAATCTCTCTATTTGCACATAAACTTCAACACGTTTTTGCCAACAGACTTTCGTAAACTTTATTCTTTATACAGTTCGCTGGCAAATGTTACTTTAAATTTGGGAGTGAAAAATTTATCACAATCACTGACAAACCAGTAAACTCTGATAAAGACATAACTGAATTTTTGTTCCCGGCCTACTCCAAGAATTATTCAGACTACATTGACACAACCGGAAAAGCCCACTTCAACGATATTTTGAAACTTATCTACACTAGAAGATATTGTCGCGCGAACATTACTTCTTTTAAGTCGCTAAACTGGGAAGTGTATCACTAGAATGCAACTTGAGAAATAAACAATAAAGAAAAAAGAGTTCAAGGATTCTACTTACCTCTCAAATTTCTTTCCTCTGTATGATCGTACGTGGAAGTGACTTAATGCTCTTAACTTTCAATATAAATATATGCATATACTTGAACTGCGGGTGACAGCTTAAATAGAGGAAAGACCCTCCCAGTGACATTTCTCCAAAGAAACTAGATTTTCTTAAAAAACTAAATCCGAAATTCTGAGACGATAAAGACCTTCTGAACAGATATCCACCGAAATAAACTGTTCTGTGCCTCTGCTTTTACAGCAATACCTACTGTTAAGGCGCCTTCAGGGAGCAAACGAGAAATTGAATTTGGCAAACTTGTCTTGACAAACAAAAAGCGGTCGAAAACGTTTAATTTCACATGGCAAACCTACGAAAACTTTTAGACATTTTCCTAAATCCACAATTGTTATTTGTTGTTTAAAGTAACCCTCACGTTTTATTTTTTTCCAACAACACTTTGCCAAAATATTTGCTAACCGGCTGTTTATATTGCGACAATGACAAGCGCCAACTTGTATTTGCCCACCTCCCGAATTGAAAAGTTCGTTTCCCGTGTAAAGACCCCGTCTCCAAAATGTGATAAATGGAGATGTTGTGTAATCCTCATAGAATTACCTATGTATTCAGCAGTGCAAGATTTTCTTTTGTGTGAAAACTGGCGAAAACGGGTCGAAGAGACTACCTGCTTGTCGTGACAAAAATAAAATCGAGACTGATTATGAAAACACTGAATATTACTAGTCGGCAAACTACTCTACTGAGAGCTCTGCTAGCACGTGCAGGGTAGCAAACTACACCATTTTTAGGAATTTTAATAATTTACCACGGAAACCAGGAAGGGAAAAATGAAAAGAAAAAAGAAAAGAAAGAAAAAGCAAAAGAACTTCCGCACGCACCCGTTATCTACCGGAAGATTTACAGGGAGATTTGCTGAGAGAATAATCATTTGTGACATCCTTCTTAGTAAAAGGTAATCGGCTCGTGTCGCGCTAAAGTTTGTTTTTTCAGTTTATATATGTCATAGAAGAATACAATCACTAATCTTAAAAAAATGATAACCGATAGAGATCCCCTTGAAATTTCCAAAAGCGCACAAACTTTCGCAAATTTAGCCTTTTTCTGATAAGTCTCGTCATATCATCAAGTACAAGTTTGCAAATCAATATGCACGTTAACAGTTTGTTTTGTAAACTGAACCACCTGTCCTGTTAAATTCGTTCGTTGTATTAGACAATCGACTTCGGATTCGAGACCGTCTACACTTTTGCACACTTAACGAGTGACAAGAAAGACAAATATTGTTTAAGGAAATATTCCGTACATAAAAGAAAAATTGACCGGTTGGCCATGTTTCTTACCGACTTTTCATGGAAAGAATTATATAAATAATAATAATAATAATAATAATAATAATAATAATAATAATAATAATAATTAATAATAATAATAATAATAATAATAATAATAATAATAATAATAGTAAGAGTGTTCAGTTTAGCAATTACTCGTCCGCAGTCTCCATTTACAGTTATCAAAGTGTTTGTACACAGTTGATTGTAAGGGCGGAGTGATGATCCTTGACAGTTCGTAGTTTGTGCGGTACAAAACCTAATGACAGTCTTTCAGATGAGCAGCTTGCTGACTCATAGTTAACCAATGAAAAAGAAGCCGGGCTGTTAAATAACTTTCAACCTACTTACAAAGCGCTAGACATTATTAAAGTTTTTTGGAAGCGCATGTTAAGTGTTCGTTCTCAGTTTTTTGCATCTTCTAAAACTTTCATCGCTTCATTTGTACTACATTGCACAATGATTCGCTTATTTTTCTCGTTGACCATAATATCCATCGTGATGACCATCATTTGGTCTTCGAATGTTCACAACAGCTTACTCACAGGCCATGTGTTTAAGACTGTTGAATCCATTGACTGGCTTCAGTGTGTTGAGGAGTGCCACAAACATGACGAGTGCATTTCCTACAACTATTTTCCTCCTGAAAAAATCTGAGCTGAATTACTGGCTATGATAACCAGTGTGAGGCGGGTAACAATCTTATCAGAGCCACTGGATGGATTCACCATGTATTCGACAAACCCATGCAAACATGTGTTACCATCGACATTTATTGCCGATTGGGCGATTGGGCAGTATCGTACCTTACATTCGGGGCAATCAACAAAAAAGTTAAGGAAAAAACGAATATCTTTTTCTAGTTTTCACTTAATTGTATTCAAACGAAGTAAAGGATTGTTTACACAAGCTCATACGTTATTAGCTCGGATGCTTTTAAATAAACGGGCAAAACAAATTTAGGAACGAGATTTTATTCCCATATTCCAAGCTACTTTTGGCGTTTTGAAAATAATAATATTTGTTAGTTTTTTTTCGCGTTCAGGACATCAATTTTGTATCTCCGAAAAAAAAAGATATTAATTTCTAAGTCTGGTTTTGATTACACTTAAAACCGAATATTTGACACGACTAACGCCTTCTGAACATAGAATTTCGGGGAGAAACTTCCAGTTAGATCTCTTCATACGTTTGTGTGGATACTTCTGTTAACGTGAGTCTACCATGAGGGAATTCCACTGGGATTTCGTCTATATATTTTTAGTATAAATCTACTAGTGTTCTATCAGGAATGCCGTTCTCTGATTGGCTACGCTACTCGCTATCTATTCTGTGATAGATAGTGAGTAGCGGTTTTCAACAAAAAAGCGGCCGCTTTGTCCCGTTTTCGAAGTATCTGCGATGAGGATATAGATAATTTACTTGCTTAGTTTTGAACGACTAGTAGATTCATACTAAAACAATTAGATTATTCGCTCTCGATTTCTATGCGTGATAACTGATAGGGGCTGCGCCCTCATCAGCTATCACGCGATAGAAATCTTGAGTTCGTAATCTAATAGTTAAATATTCAGTTTTATGTTTAATTAGTTTTTTATAGCAATCTAGCGCTGTTCTGCGTATTGTTTTGTTTTTCATGGGAAATAATTGCCACCTATACCGCGTTGATAAAGTTGTGAGAACAAATTATTTTTCACGACGAGAAAGATGACCGACCGTGTGCAGAAGTGTAAACGGTCACGAATCCGAAGTCGATCGCCTTAAACAAGACAGGTGGTTCAGTTTACAAAACAAACTGTTAACGTGCATATTGATTCGCAAACTTGTACTCGATGATATGACGAGACTTATCAGAGAAAAAGGCTTAAATTAGGAAAGTCTGTGCGTTTTTGGAAATTTCAAGGGATTTCTATCGGTTATCATTTTTTGAGATAAGTGATTGTATTCTTTATGAAAAATACGAAAAAACAAAAAACACATTGCACCATTTTTTTTATCTAAATCGCATCCTTTCTTTAGCCCATCAAAATGGAAATGAAGTAACAAAAATCATAGTAGAATGTAACATTGCCAATAAAACTCTGTGATTTCAAAATAGGTGTAATAAGTGGTAATTGAACTTTGTGTCATGCAATTTTGGTCTGAAATCATGCATGTGACTTCAAATCGCACTCGCGCTGCGTGCTCATTCGATTTTGAAATCACGCGTATGATTTCAGACCAAATTGCACTCCACTCAGTTCAATTACCATTATTAATTACCCTTACCAAGACGGATATCACAAATGATTATTCTCTCCGCAAATCTGCTTAAGCCTCGTACCGATTTTTAAAAACGTAGTTTCTGCTACAGTGGGGCACATTTGTGGAACAGCCTTCCATCTAACGTCAGAGCCATTACATCTCTTACTAATTTTAGAAATGAGATAGATCGCCATTTGTCCTCCTCGTACTCCCACACGGTAAACATGTAAATCAGTTTTAATTCTAAATTTTTATCTTGTAACTGATGTTTTTACCGTGTCTAAATAAAGTGTATGTATGTATGTATGTATGCATGCATGTATGTATGTATGTATGTATGTATGTATGTATGTATGTATGTATGTATGTATGTATGCATGTATGTATGTATGTATGTATGCATGCATGCATGCATGCATGTATGTATGTATGTATGTATGTATGTATGTATGTATGTATGTATGTATGTATGTATGTATGTATGTATGTATGTATGTATGTATGTATGTATGTATGAATGTATCTTCCGTTAGATGATAGGTATGTACGGGAAGATCTTTTGTTTTTTCTTTCTTTTCTTTTTTCTTTTAAGTTTTCCCTTCCTGGTTTCCGTGGCAGATTATTTAAATTGCTAAGAATGGCGTAGCTTGCTACCCCGCACCTGTGAGCTGAGCTAGTAGGGTAGTTTGTTGACCAGTAATAAGATTCCCTTCCCTACCACTTTGTGCAAATTAAATTTTCAGCTAAAACTTCCGAATAGATAGAACAATATTAGCTTATACATGGCAACACAGGACAACTTTTCAATTAGTTTGCTCAAATATTCTTGTTGGTGCTCCTGTCATATCTCTGTCTCCTTTCACTTGTTCGTACGTCTGATTTGCAGGAAATGAAAAGGAAAAGAAAAGCTGCTAAAGGTTGAAATGGTAAACGAAGTGAGTGTCTAACAACAGTATTATTTGCAGGTTGAAGCCATCGTTTAGTAACCATATGAACTATCGTTACGGAATACCTGCTGGCAGCAGAATGTTTATAATCTCGGATTATTATATAATGCTATTCCAAGGGACTTGATTGGCTTAGCGGCCATAGTATATGAGCCATTATACCATGCCCGAGAAATAGCGACCATCAAATTGTCTTCTGGTTTTTCTTGCAAAGCGAAATCAGCAAGAACAAGCAATAATTCTTGATTGTCTTTAATAAAACAATTATTCCACTCGCGGTTGTTGGAAATGATTGTAGCTAACTCGGTGCTTCGCGCCTAGTTGACTATCTATATCCAACGCGCGCTCGTGGAATAATTGTTAAGGTTACCGCATTGACTCTACCTTTTTCTAATATATATATTATGCCCAAACAAAAGCTGACCACATTTTTCTGATTTAATGAAAAAAATCTCAGTAACTTAATCTATTTTGTATGAACACAGATATGAAATTCTAAGTGAGGTTGTATGACTGTGTAAGCTCTTGAAAACATTCATGCTCTTAACTGCTACGAATAATCACACCAGAGTATAATAATGCGAGAGCTGTTCTTTTTTTAATTATGGTAGAGTACAAAGGTGCTTTGTTCCCAAGAGGAAAAGGAAGAATACAAAGCAATGTAAATTTTCCGTAAGAGGATGAGTTAAGGAAATCTGGGGTGCGTTTCTACGATCCAAGACCAGATTGTTTGCTGCAAATAAATCCATCCCAGGACGCTGTAGTTGTAGTAATTTAAGCGCTTGCTGTGTGTCGAGATGGTTCAAGGTAAATGGATTTACTGTAACTTTTAAGTTAATTATCTTATGATGCTTTTCTAAGACATTTCCAGCTGCAAAAGCTAATTAAGGTACGTTCTGTTTACCACCTCCGAATTAGAGTAACGCAATTTCTTATGAGCGAAATGTTCTCGCATTTAACTGATTTAACTCAGAAAACTAGCTTGCGTAGCTGGGGATATTGTCCGCGCGCAAAAATAAAATTTTGCTGGGAGAACCACCATGAGCGGCGTGCGCCGTGACAAAGAAGGACGTAAGCCGCAATTTGCCTTTTCCCCATTCGTTTCGGGGCTTCGCTACTCACTCTCACCTTCATTCAACATCACGCGGTAAGATACGCAAGTCAATTGCAAAAAAAAAAAAAATTGCTATGGGATTCAAACTTTTGACCTTTTGGCACAGCCACTTATATATTCACTATCTACGGGTGCGGAATGACCATGGCCAGTTCCGGTTGGCTTGATAGCTCAGTGGGTAGAGCAAACCGTAGAGTTATGAGTTAGAATCCCGTTCGAGCCTGAACAAAGGCCAATGGCGGAGCTGAAGGTGATCATCGTCGATGATTCTAAAGGATTTTTCCTGGGGGAGGGGTGGGAGGTGTTGGCTCTCTTGTTCTGGGGCTGGGCCTTCTTTGTTGATCGACCCACAAACTTATTGTAAACATAAACAGTTTATATTCCTATCTCTGCATTCAAACAAAAGTCCTTATCCTGCTTAGTCTAAATCCCGTTTTATTTCACTAATATGTATTCCATGGTTTTAATGTCCTTGTTTCCGTTATCGGCAGTGTGTGAAGCCTTATTACCACACGTGTTGGTGTCATCAGGGTATCCTCCAGCACCAAAACCAATTCTGGAGTTGCAGCTACCGCAATTTTTTTCATTGTTGCCAATAATACCGTTTCTTGCTTTCGAATTCTCGTACCTGTCACCCACTGCGTTGAACCCTTCTTTGTTACAGTTGATCTGCAAAGATGCCTGAGGCCGAGGGCCAATCAATGTCTTCCACGTTTTTCTACCCAGATAGGTTGTTCGATAGTGACCGTCAGCGATCAGAGAGTACAGTGAAGTGCCATTCTTGCTGATGACCAAAAACTTGACAGATTGATTGCCAATCCTCATGCCAAGACAGATCTTGGAGAAGTTCATGTTCCAGTAAGTCGGTAACTTGGTTTCCTGGTTGTCAAACCCCGTTTCACCTCCAGGACGATTGAACTCGGTTTTGTTGCTCCAGAATTGGGAATCGTAGTGAAACATTGACTACAAAAGAAAACACAAAGTCACCGCTTAGAAATGTTTCAGAAAACCTTATTAATTTATTTGCTGAATCCAGTTACTTGTTACATCAATGGCGCTAAACTGAACGTCAGCTCAAGTTCAAGAAGTTCTATTGACAGTGTGGAGTTGGGGTTATTAAAGCAGTGGTCACCATACCTTGGGCCTGGGGCTATGCCACGCTGATGAGTTCCGAGCAGGAGGGAGAGGTCAACTCGTGGGCTCGGCTGTCCGGATGATACGGGCCATCGTGACGTCATTTCCTGTGAAGTGCGGGATTTTGTCCAGTTTCGAAAATGGTGCTGGTGATTTTGTTGCATCAAACGACTTTTTTTCCAGCCAGGCTCCGGATGGGGTTTGTTTTCTCGCTGAGTAGACTTTTAATCTTCTTTTCTCGATATAGGTAAGTGTTCATTTATTTTCAACCATGAATTATGCTGAAAATATTGCAGTGAAGAGTTACGTGTACTTGCGCTGATCTTATTAATAACACAAAGTACTGGTGAAACTGACATTTGGCTCGAGACGAGGTCAAATCTTAATGTAATCGTTCCAGTTGAGATTAGTAGGTTATATTCAAATGTAAAAGTGATCAGTACGTTTGTTTCGCCGAGTGAAAAAACGTTGTTTGTTATAAGTTTGTGTTTATTGGTAAAACTTGACCTGAAGTTATAGAATTTGCCTCTAACATTATTAAAATAATTGATAGATACAAATTGATGATTCAAATGAGTTTATTTTAATTTACCCATGCTATTTTACCTTTGTAAAGAAGACTTTTGCTGAGCAACCTAGAATTTTGAAAAAATATACGGACGCCCGAGGAAACCGTCTTTCTTCTGAACTGATCATTAGTTTTCATTTTGCGAGAAATTTCTCGAAATTTCACTCCAAATCGCGAACTCCGGACTCAGTTTTCTGGCCGAACATACTCACAATATCTTCAGCTTTCTCTAGAGCTCCTGATGAGGAAACATCTTGTCATAGAAATAAACTTATCACCTGAAATGATCCACAAAACAAATGAGCAAGGAGACGTTAAACTTAAGTACTAGTCCAGAGAGTAATTGAATCCTCGTTATGTATTCCAAACCTGTGAGAGAAAAACTTGTGCATTGCCCCTAGAATTTTGATGTTTAGATACAGAATGTTTGGACTATTTTGCCTTGAAGCTGGCGTCAGCCGCTCGGCCTCGCAAGGAAAAGTCTTGTCATATTTTCCTGTTTTTGTGAGATAATTAAACAAAAAAATGCAAACCCCATTGACCATTAACGATTACCAACTGGCAAATTACTTAGTACTAAAGGGTCAATTGCAACGTAGCTTTTCCGATAGCTTGAGAAAAAAATGTTTTCGTTTTTCTTTTCGCGAGCGCTCGACCAGACAATACTGGAGAAATGCGTTTAAACCCACTGATCATTTTTATTAAGTTGTTAGATAATTGTTTTTAATGGCCAATCAAAAGCTCTTAACCACAGTAAGATCTCACTTTTCCTTCCTTGTTAAATTATTTTGGATTCTCAAGTTATTTTTCTTCAAAGATGCGCAGGCCGTCACTGTTTTGTCGCATTTGCTATCAACCAGTGTCAAACTTTTGCGTATTTTCATACTTGAAATATTAACTTCATGAGCGATGATGCTGTTTTCATGTATTATGGTAATAGGCTCAATCATAGCAATGATTCTTTAATGGCCTTGCGTAGAATTATTTGACTGATCGTCCAATAAAAAAATTAGGCGAGGTTGTAGTTTATCAATCATTTAAACTTCCCGGGTTTTAAAGGAAGTGACGTCACGATGGCCCGTATCATACGGACAAGCAATCCGATTGCGAAATCAGTGACGGACCAAGGGTGGATTGGTGAAAACCACAACCTGTTGTTGATTTTACCTTGTTACCATCAATTTTCATGACCAGCGCCCATCCTCCATCTCCGCATCCATCAATTCCGGTCATGTGACAGTAAACAGGGATTCTTCCAATGTCAGTTTGCAGCATGTAAGCTTTATTCTCTTGAGTTCTGAATCGAAGATTGAAATGAAAGTTAGTTACAGATTTACCTCTTAAATATTAAATTATGGTATTGTAATTATTTTTATTGTTTTTTTAAATTAATATTTTTCACTTTGATTACTCTTCAGTGATAAAGTAATGATTAAGTATTTTAATTCCTTTGATGATGACTGATATAGTTAACTCGATCCCTCCACTTTCTCTTAAAATTTGCATCTTTAAAAACTGTTGAGCCTGACGTAACGTCCTTTATCAACTCCATAGTTGATTCAATGTTTCATATTTATGTTCAATTAACAATTATTACATGAGCGCTCTTTGGATAGAAGATGATAGATAGCCAATAAGGTTCGTCACGTCGAGTTGGGTGGCGGGTTGTCAAGCAGTCAAGGGGTAGGGAGTGTCAAGGTCAACAGAATTGATCAAGCACTATATATAGGGATGGAAGTGGCGGATTGTCAAAAAGGAGGGAGTTTCAATGTAAAAAGAAATTGACGCATGCACTATAAAAACCAGTTTGACACTGAAAACGGGAGTGACGAGGTCAAACATTTGAATTACGGGGACATCTCTTTCTCTCCTTTTTGGGGAGTCAAAGAAGGCGTTGTTGGCATAGTGGACAAGTCCAAATAAACAATGTATCATCCTCTTGCAGAGTCTTATTAGCAGCCGTCTAAAAGCCATCTAACTTACTTGTTTTTCAGGTAAATATCTCTGCAGGATGCAAAAAAATGGGAACCTGTAAAGAAATCAGATATTGAAGAAAAAAATCCAAGCCTAGCTTTAATATCTAGAGCCAGAAACTGATAGACCAAGCCAATTGAATTTTTGCCACAAATCTTTCAACAAAATCCTTTCTTCAGTAAGTGATGTTTCCTTGTAATCTATTTTTGGATTACAAAACGTAAATAAATTTATACCTTCGTTACCAAATTGAAACAAAAAAAGAACAAAAAATATATTACTTTCTAAACATTAGTCAGCAAATACAGCGTTGTCACAGTAAAAAATTTAAAACTGAATTTTAATTTACCTTTTCAGCGTTTACCTTTATTACAGCACGTTAAACTTGTCAAGAAACACGAACTCTTTCTTAGTCAATTAAACAAAATGGAAGTAGGAAAGAGTTTAGAAAAATATATTTGTTTGCAAATGTCAGTATCACGTTGTTGTAAAGACTTTTTTCATAATCACTTCTGTAGACGCGTTTTGCAAACATAGCCGTTTCCGAGAAATTTAAAAGCGAAAAAAAAAGGCGATAATCAATTCTGTTTTGTTCGACACATAAATATTGTTTCATGTTTTCCAACAAACTTTAAAATTAGATTTGAAATTATTACACTCTGGTGTGATTATTTGTAGTCGTCAAAAGCATGAATCTTTTCAAGAGCTTACACGGATATGCAGCTTCACTTAGCATCTCTTCGCTGGGCATGTGTCCACGCAAAAGAGATAAAGTCGCTGAGATATCTATTCAATCGGAAAATATGGGTAAATATATCTGAAAAAGGTAAAATCAATACGGTATACTAAGAATTACAAACTTTTTGCTCCCAAGCAGTGTTTCGCAATACTAGCAAATAAAAAATGGTGGGAAAAGTGTTATTTCACATGGCAAACCTCCGAGAACTTTAAGACATTTCCCTGAATCCTCAATTGTTATTTCTTGTTCAAGCTAATCATCACGTTTTATTTGTTTCCAACAACCGGGTTTGCCAACAAAATTGTTAACTGTTTATATTGCTGTATTTACAAGCGCCAACTTGTATCTGCCCACCTCCAGAATTGAAAAGTTCCTTTCAGGTGTAAAGATCCCGTCTCCAAAATGTGATAAATGGAGATGTTGTGTAATCCTCATAGAATTACTTAAGCCCCATTCACACCAACAAAGCATGTTTAATTAAACCAGGTTTTAAAAAATGGCTTTAACATAGGATTTTATCTTTATGCTTTCCCTTGTGGTACGCCTGTAGGTGACAAAAATCCGAAATCAGTTTTTATGAAGGAAACAATATTTTAAACTGTGCTATCTTAACAGCTTTTAAACGTGTTTAAGACTTGGTGTGAATCGGGCATTAGATTTTCAGCAGTGCAGGGGAGCTGTCCATTCCTTTCGATGGTGTGTTCCTAAAGTCCAGTAGCGACAACTGTGGGTCACGTCCCGCGTCAATAGCTTTCTTTAGGATTTGCTTTGCTGTTTTAACACTGTTCTCTGTCTTGCCATTGGACCGGGGATACCGCGGTGAGGTCCTAATGTGTTCAAACTGGTACTGCTCTGCAAACTGCTGGAACTCTCTGCAGTCAAACTGTGGTCCTTGTCTGTGGTTATTCGGTCTGGAAGCCCGTCACTAGCTAGATGGGGCTTAAGTTTATCAATAACTCCTTTAGAAGTCTTAGACGTCGGCACATCCACTTCGAAGAAGTTAGAATAACGGTCAGTGGTAAGCAGGTAATCAAGGCCATGGAGCTCAAACAGGTCAGTCGAGATGCTTTGCCAAGGTCTCGACGGTATTTCATAGGATACTAAGGGCTCCTACTGTTGGTCTGGTTTGTAACTGATACAGATACTGCACTTTGAGATAAAATCGATGATTTGCTTGGTCATGCTAAGCCAGAAAAAAGCGTCTCGAGC
This sequence comes from Pavona decussata, assembly GCF_977016875.1. Classification (NCBI taxonomy): domain Eukaryota; kingdom Metazoa; phylum Cnidaria; class Anthozoa; order Scleractinia; family Agariciidae; genus Pavona; species Pavona decussata. The sequence goes on from NW_028145586.1 coordinate 3,248,227, forward strand.
TCTTCTAAGACATCCCTGAACGCCCAGGTGACTATAATGTAATCCCGTGAGGTAAGTGGAACCACAATTCGTTCACCCTTGAATACAACCCTGTTCTGTAGTGACAACTCTTCTCTAAAAGGGAAATAGTTCTACAACCTGGGGACACATTTGTCTTGCTATCTAGCCAGCCTTGTTTGATCATAGTGGCTAATGCACTCAGATCAGCAGCCACTTCAGTTTCAGACTTGTTGTCACATAGGGTCGTTTATCGAATGGTCACATACTCAGTCTCGATCTCTGTTGGTGATTTTTTATAAGCAACACCCCACAAATCTTCCTTGGTATCTTCCTCTTGCTTGACCAGTGGGTGATACGCCCGACTAAGCGGATCTGCCATGTGCATCTCAATGCCCTTTCTGTGAGCGACTTTGAGGTCAACTTTCTGAAGATGCAACAACATCCTCTGCAGAAGCTTTGGTGCACCCAGTAAACTTTTTTCACAATAGATTCCAGAGGTTTGTGGTCAGTATCAACGAAGACCTTTCTATCATGGACGTAGCTCTCAAACCGCTCAACACCAAAGACAATAGACAGCAACTCTTTCTCTATCTGAGCATAGTTAGTCTCACCTGGAGTTTAAGGGCCCTGGATGTGTACGCGAGAGGGTGTCCATCCTGTAAATGACTTGCTCCAAGACAGCTCATGGAGGGGTCACATTGTAGTACTGTCTTTTTTTGTGGATCAAAGAACGTGAGTACTGGCGCTTGCATTAGAACCTGTTTTACATCCTCCGGGCACTTTCCATGGACTTCTTCCTCCCAAAGAAACTCATTATCTTCCTTCACAAGATCTCGAAGTGGCTTAGCCGCATCTGCCAGGTTTCGTTTGTACACAGTTCACCATCCGTAGGATTCTCATGACACCATGCTTTTCAGTGGGGGGTGACATTTCGATGATGGACCTCAGTTTGTCTGGATCCACTCCAAGACCCTCAGATGATATCACATGACCCATGTAGGTCACTTGCTTTTGTCTGAACTGCATCTTTTTAGCATTCAGTTTGATGCCCTTCTGCTGGTACAGGTTGAACACCCCCTTCGGGGGTGACGATCATGATCTCTGAAAGCTTCTTCGTCTGTCTCCCGATCCAAACACCATTATGTCATCAGCAATGGCCCTCTGGCCGGATAGACCTTCAAGATCGATATCAATTCTCCTCTGGAACTCCTCTGGAGCAGGAGAAAGTCCAAATGGCATTGAAGCCACCGGTATCTACCCCATGGTGTTCCAAAGGTGGTCGCATAACTGCTTGGCTCATATCTAGTTGTATGTGCCAGAACCCGTTTTTCGAATCAAGAACTGTAAACACACGGGCCTTGGATAGCAGCGGGAGCACGTCATCTATTGTAGGCAAGGGGTAGTGATTCCTGTATAGGGCCTCATTTAGTTGTTTGGAATCAATACACCGTCTTACTTTGTATTAACCTTCTGGATCATTCCAATGTTTGACAGTCTGTCGAACTGTTGTTTTCAAATCCCACTTCTGACACTATATAACGTTAAGTGAAGCCGACTACAGACGAGATTATGGAGACGAACCGCCGGTTTAATACATCTCAGCCATTACAAGATCAGCGAGCACATGCGAGCACATCCGGAAGATAAGTATAGCTTAACATACTGCGCAAGACCAAACTTGACGTGTCACGTGTGATACACGTGACAGTGACGTTACACTAGTCTCTCACTGCAATCTATACGTTTCCCTCGGGACTGGTCTTTACATTAAAATGTTAGTTTATGACTAGATTTCATGAAACAATTGTTCACGATCTCACCTCAATACCAGCCCCTTGCATTGTATACAGAAAGGTGCCTTTTTTTAGTCACCAGATCCCTATCCGCGTCATCCTTGTCTGTATCCAACAGTTCACAACTCGTCCCAGTCAACTGAAACGCAACGCAGCCACAAGCTTTGGCGCAATGGCTGAAACACTCCACTGGACCGGGCACGTTCACAGATGCAATAGTATGCCTTACTATGGGAATATCATTGGTGAAGATGTTGTAGGTAAACACGAGTGATGTTTTAACATCAGTGCTGTTTGACGAGGTTGACATTAAAAGCAGTTGTGCTCTAATCACCACCAACTTGGGCGCAAAGTCAGAGGTCGTCTTAAACTGTAAAGTTTCAACCAATTAGTTCATGGAAGCTGGTTTCTGTTGAGATAACGAGAGGCTTGAGGAGTTTATGCACCGTATTACTTAAATTCCCCTAGATGGTATTCTCTGGTAGGGTGGGGGGGGGGGGGGGTGAGGTTGTGGATGCTGCTCAGAAATTTTGGTCAAAGTGTGCGGCTAGGTTCTCTAAACCCTGACTCTATTTAAGACCAAAATATGTAATTTTTCAGCACCCATTTACAGACTTGGTTTCTAGAATCCATACCCGTTTCTGTAAAAGCCATACCCATTTTCATACTTTCGGACCAAAATGGTTAAAATCTCTACCCTATATCAGAGTAAAATGGATCAAAAACCATATCCCTTTGCAGCCGCACATACCTGAGAAACACTGTTATTTATAACGCAGCTCTGTACATTTTCGAGAAAGTTTTAACCAAAATATGGTGTTTTTTATTAAGCAACTGGACAAATTTTAATTCACGTGCAAGATTTCAAGCGAATCTGATTTACTTCGTGACCAATTTTGGTTATGACGATCTTAGGAAGACAACCACTAAAGCTCGAGGCGCAGATAAGAGGAGAAAGTGTTAAAATCTTTTATCTGCAAGAAGATCAAAATGAGATGTATCAGGACACTGAAGAAATAGCCAGTTATTTGCTTTAGGAGAAGATGAAGATGTCAAAGAAAGATGTTGAAGACATTACATTTGAACGAGTTCACCGCATACCAGCACGGAAGGAAAACCAGACATCTACGAAACCAAGGCCTGTTATGGGCACGTTTAGCTGTTACTAAGATAAAGAGTTCATTTGGTCATACGTTAAGAATCTAAAACGCACTGGAATTGGACTTTCACAGGATTATCCATGGAACGTTGTACTCCGTTTTGAAAAAAGCGTAGCAACAAAAACAATCAGCCTACAGTCTACAGTAGAGTGTTAAGAGAAAACCTTCCATATTACGAAGAAAATTATTAGTAGCAATCCAGCAGATTGAGTAAATGAGTATACCGTATCGACGACTAAGTCTATTGTTTAAAATATTGTTCCTTTCGTCCTTCGACTAATTAGTAGCGCCAATGCCATCAGACTGTTAAACTTTTTACACTGATAAGCTTCAGAAATTATTAATTATGCACGTTCTTTTTTTTTTCCTGTATTTTTGTTTTCACTAGTTTTCTGATGGTTTATTCCTTGAACTGCTTCAATATTGAGGGTCAGCTTTATGATGTGGGAAACTCCTTTATTTAGCGAATAAAAATTGAGGCGTGTGCGAGCCTCACCAGAACATCTGCCAAAATTGTTTTTGAGAGATTAGCGGAAGTTTTACTTTAAAGACGAACAGTAGCACGTTTACCCTCCGTTTTTGGGTCTGTGGTGTATTCCCTTAAAATTTCTGCTTAGGTTAGTTTATGATAAGCTTAAAAAAAGAAAATTCTTCATAAAGTGAAATCGCAAACGGCAAATTGCAAGTGTTACAAATGGCGGAAAGATCGAAGTCACTTGGCTATTTCTACCGTTTGTGCTTGCCATTTTCAGGCTAAGCCGACACAATGTTTCTTTTAAGTGGCTGAACTAGATAGTGAATGTCGCAGAAACAAAATCTTCGTCCTTGACGTAATGATGTTTTTACTTGATTCTGTTGCTCGTGCAGTTAAACAGGAAGTTTAATAATTAAATTTGTAGCAATAAAAATGTTTCCACAACGTTTTATTTCCTAGTTTAGCTAGATCCTAAGCAATAAGGCAAATCTCTTTAGTCGCATACATACTTCACCTTGTACTTCTCAACAGACGATTGCAAACGTTCTTCCACCTTAAGAACAATGAACAGGTTGCGAGTAACAGTTGCTTTGGAAGTCAAAGGTTTTGACAGTCACTGACAAACTGACAACTTTGCTCAAAACTTGACTGAATTTTTGCGCCTAATCTACTCCGGTAATTATCCACACCACACTGAAGCAACAGCCCAGACTTGATAGAAAAAGCCTATGATATTTTGGTGTTTATCACACAAACAAAAATTGTCTCGCGAATACTGCTTCTTTTTAGGTCACTGAGCCAGGAACTGTTTCACTAGCATGCATAACTTACATTAGAGAAAGAGAAGCTGCAAAGTTTTGACTGAGAAATAAGCAATAAAGAAAAAAAATAGTTCAAGGATTGTACTTACCTCTCGAACGTCTTTTCTTTGTATTACCTTATGTGTCTGTGACAGATGTTCTTAAGTTTAGCAAAAATTACCACTGGATATACAATACACGACTCGGAAGGCTAGTACTGATTGACAAAGCCTTGTTACGGTATCATTTTACTGGTAATCATGAACTTTAATATTTTCTTATAAAAAAGTTCCCAGTTTATTATTCTGTGTACGCTTTTAACCTTCTAAATGTCACACAGCAAAATTAAAGACAAAAATAATGGGTTGAAGGAGCCAAACAACGACTTGAGTTTAAAATATTAATGCCTCTTAATTTGTGTCTGCCAGCTTTGATCATTCGTTTAGCAGTTTTAATTAACAGACATTGTTAGCGCCTTTTAAAACGTTCTTGTGGATGTATGTCATGTATTTTGTCAGTCAGTTATCGGCACAGACAGATTCGCAAAAAAAAACCGAGTTCTCCTAACAAGAGTCGAACCTATTAAAGACCTTTCGATTACAAGTTCGGATGCTCTACCACTGATCTACAGGGGACTTGTGGCTCGTGACGTCACTCGTTCCCAGCACAAAAGAAACAAAAATTTACACAAAGCAAGCCATGATAGAATTTTCCAAAAAAATAACTAACATTCATCCAGTGGGTAGATCATTAACCAGCTGTCAAGATACGCTCCAACTAATAATTTTATCCACTGAGTAGCGACTTATCCGTTGGATAAATTTATTCCCTCTTTACACAACTGGTGCCAGCCAAATAGAATGCTTTACTGACCAGGGTCTGGTCTGCAAATGTCGATTCCACCGCAACCCGATAAAATAAACTGCACAAAAATGTCTTCAGTGGCTCCACATGTAAGTTTTTTGATTATTTAATTCAGTAGTTATTTACACAGGGAACGGAGGGAGTCTGTTCAATTCGGTTTAGAATCCTTGTGTAAAGAACTAGTCGTTTTAATACTCCAACTTCTTTTCGAGTCGCCTCTTGGTATGAAATTAAATTGAACTTGGCAGTATACGACGCCACTTTGAATAAATTTGTGCAATTATTATTATTATTATTATTATTATTATTATTATTATTATTATTATAATTATTATTATTTTCATTATCATTATCATTATCATTATCATTATCATTATCATTATCATTATCATTGTCATTGTTATTGTTATTTTTAGTGTAATTGTTTTTTTTACTATTATGACAGTTGTAAAAAACTTATGTATGCCATAAGATTATACATAAACTGAGGCGTTAAACGTGGCCCAAACTACGTGTAGGAATAACGAATCTCACTACACTTTGAACAAAGTATTATTATTATTATTATTATTATTATTATTATTATTATTATTATTATTATTATTGTATGCTGATTTATTGATACACGTTGCTGCAGACTCTGTAATTTTTTATTTCAATCTCCTTGACAATGGAAGAAACGTCGGTTTTTGCCGTTAATTTTTGCATGTCTCTGCATTATTTTTATTAGTATTATTATTATTATTATTATTATTATTATTATTAGTAGTAGTAGTAGTAGTAGTAGTAGTAGTATTGTTATTGTTATTGTTATTTTTTATTGTTATTGTTATTATTATTTAGAATGATTAAACTTTATTGAAATATTCCGAGCAAAATCGATATTTACAAGTTAAAAGTACAAAAAAGAACTATTAAAAACCTATTTACAATTCATGCATCATCACTAAAAAGATATTTGGAAGTTAAAATACGGTCCAGCTAAAATTGCAAAAATTAAGAAAAGAAAAGATAAAAAAAATGTGAAATTCGTTTTCATCCTAAAATCTAAAATCTAGCCAGGTTTTTATCGATTTCAAAGTCGGTATCTGCAATCTTCAGCGGTGCTCTTCGCGTACAACGTGAGCCTCTCAAGCATAGCAGCGCAGATCTCAGTAGGGCAAATGAGACTTTGGCGCGAATCCATGACATTGTAATACCGTAATTCTCTCCCTTCTTGGTCGATAAAAGTTCGGCCAGTCCACTATGATATCTCGTGCATTCACCTGCCATTCCTCTGGTGGTAGTAAATACCAGTGGAGTGAGGGAGCCTTGTTCCACTTCTAGCACCCTGCTGGCGTACATTCTCTTCTTCTCACTCTCACGCTGGCGGTAGATTTGTTTTGGGGTGAGGCCTCGATAAGACTCTGCGTTCGGGTAACAAACCCTTTCATCAAAAAAGGCAGAGCCTTGCCGATCCCAGAAGCCCCGAGCGTGAATGTCGATTCGGGCATCCGCTGCTCTGTTTGTACCGAGTGTCAGCACTTCTCCGTCGATCTCCTGAAGTACCGGTTCAATTTGGACATCATTGCACACCATCTTAAGCATTTCGGCTTCCAGATCATGCAGTTCATTATGTCTTTGAATAATGAAGCTTACACGTCTGCATACCATGGCGTGGTCTACATCAAAGACATCTCCACAAACACAGGCCGACGGGATGTCGCTTATTTGCCAATCACATGTCAAATGAACGGCGTCTTTGAATTCTCTCTTGTTTAAGGTAAAACCCATATCTTTAACAGGAATGACAGTTAGCCAGCTTGATGCCCCTTTCTCCGGAGCAACGTCGGTAGCTCTTTTGGTTTGTTCAGGAAGAGCATTCTTTACTTCCTCTAGGTTCTCTCTAAAGCGCGCATCCTTATCTCCACGGTTACGTTGCTGCAATGTTCTAATTGCATGGTCATCCGGGAGTTCATGCGTCTGAGCCAGTAAAGCCAGAAAAAATTTCTTTCAAATTTAAACCACCAGATGTTGAGGCAACCTCCGACCAAAGCGCGCGAAACCTAATGATCACATGACACGCGCAGCGCTTTGCAAACGGAGTTGAATGAAAAATCGAAAGCGAAGAAAATCGGACACAGTCGGACATCTAAAATTCAAGAAACGTTTAAATGTACGAATTATAACCTTTCTGAGACTAGCATTCAAGTGCTTTTGAAGTTCCAGCTCATCGAGAAGCGTAATAGTTGTGCACTTTGAGCAAATGTTCTGCTGTGTGGTGCCGAGAGAAGGAAGGGACGGTTTTTTTCATGCTGAACTGAATTCCTCGCGGACGATTTAAAACACTTCAGGCAAGTCCAATTGTACGAGGTACAACCTTACTGAGACAAGCATTCAGTGCAAGTTTTTAAACTTCAAGCTTATTTGAGAAGCGTAAGAGCTGTGCACATTAGTGCAAATGTTTTGCTGAGTGGTGCCGAGCGACGGAAACGACCATTATGGCCGCCGCTCGTACGGATTTCATAGATGAACCATCTGAAGTCCTCGTAAATTCGTAAAAACATAAAGGCAGGCATTAAGCTCTTCCTGAGAAATTTAATCCATTGGCTTTAACCTCTTACCGCCAGGATTTGCATTTTAAAGGAAACTTCAGAGATACGTACCATTAAATAGTGCCATACCGAACTTTGTGGCTTTTAATGTTGTTATATTGAGATGGCATTGTTTGGTATTTCTTTCTTTTCTGTTTTTTTTTTCTACATTTTTCCGAAGAAACTTTTGCTTCCCGCCGAAAAAAAAAAATTTAGCTTAGCGACACCTGGGGCTTTCGTTTTCCATATCAGGTCAAACTACGGTATATGAGCTGATAACCAACCAAGATTTCGTGAACCAATCATAATGCTAGAAATGCAATATCCGAGGCTAAGAATTAAATTATTATTATTATTATTATTATTATTATTATTATTATTATTATTAACTTGTAAATATCAATTTTGCTTGGAATATTATAATAAAGAAAGATATTATTATTATTATTATTATTTTTATTATATGGCTAAGACTAGTGGCCGATATAATGCGGTACTGATTGGCTAAGGGCGAGATCAGAGCAGGGCACTTTATGGGACCATTTAATGCTTTTTGTCGAAATTGAATCGACTTTACATCTGTTGAATTTAAAGAAATCAGGATTAGTAATCCTCATTGCAGGTTAGTCAGATCTAATTTGTATGTAGGTTATTAGATCTACAGGCGGTGTTCAAACTTAAGCTGAACTTATGACTTGGCAGTAACCAATGAGATAATAATTTTTGATTTATTCACCATCCGAAGTGAATATTATTACGAACTCACACGATGACCGGCTACCAGTTGTCTTGTTGACTCGGCTGGTAGAGCACAGCACTGGAACATATTTGGCAAAGCTGAAAGTAATCATTGTCACCGCGCTTTTAATGGGTATTTCCCGAGTTGTTGACTGCCTTGGAGATGGTTCTCCTTTCCTGGCTTAGCACAAACTTACTGTAAACACTTAACATATTTTTTACAACAGGATTGTTGTCCACGGTTGCTTGCTGGAACATTTAATAAACAAAACTAGTGTATATGTTGTGGTTCAATTTTATCATTGGTTTAATTTTTATTTCCCTTTGTTTTCGAGTATGGTAATGTATGATAATGAGTTTAAAACAATGGGGAATAAAAATTGAACCAAGGATAAAATTGAACCACAACATATGCTCCTATTTCTGCATGTTATTTTTATGGGAAGGATATAAGCAAAGCTCGCGCGTGGAATTAGTTCTGCATTTAGTATTTACCTTTTATTCTCTAGATGGGCTGACTAAATTTCTGATCATGTACATCAGTGAGTAAAACTTAACAAATAAATGGGTTGAGATGTTTTGATGTTTCGAGAAACATAATCAAGCAGATAATTCAAGCCTGAATAAGGGCCGATAGCAAAGCTGAAAGTGAGCATCGTCAACGCGATTAAAATGAGTATTTCCTGGGGAGGTGGGTCCTCTCCTTGGAGTTGCCTTTCTGGCTGACCATACTCTGTAAAAATTTAACAGAAACAGTGTATATTCCTTGTAATGTCTGCTTTAGACATTGAATCATGATGCATAAGATAAACCGATGATTTTAATGAACACTAGAAAACATCAACCACATGGTTCGCCATGATGGTAAAAAGGCTATCCCAAGTTCATAGCGAGACAACTACTAACCACAATATCCGGTTATAGGAGTTCTGGCTAATTACATAAACATTACATTCCTATCTCTGCATTTTATTTTTATGTCATGTTTATACTACAACAAGCAAACAAAAGTCTTTATCCTGTTCAGTCTAAATTTAACCACAACAGTCTCTAGATTTGTAGTTTATTTTTTCTCTTCTCATTTTCTTTAGGAGGAACCTCCATCGTTTTCCTTATTATTTCACTAATATGTATCCCATGGTTTTGATGTGCTTGTCTCTGTTATCTGGGTTATACGTAGCCTCATTACCGCACGTGTTGCTGTCATCATGGTCTCCACCGGTACCAAAACCAATTCTGGAGTCGCAGGTAGCGCAGTCGTTTTGATTGTTGCTAATAATACCTATTCTTGCTTTCGAATGATAGTTCTTGTCACCCACTGCGTTGAACCCTTCTTTGTTACAGTTGGGCTGCAAAGATGCTTCAGAGCCAATCAATGCCTTCCACTTGTCTCGACCCAGAGAGGTGTTTCGATGGCGGCCGTCAGCGATCAGAGAGTACAGTGAAGCGCCATTCTTGCTGATGACCAAGAACTTGACAGATTTATTGCCAATCCTCATGCCGAGGCAGATCTTGGAGAAGTTCGTGTTCCAATAAGTCGGTAACTTGGTTTCGTGGTTGTCAAACCCCGTCTTACCTCCAGGACGATTGAACTCGGTTTTGTTGCTCCAGAATTGGGAATCATAGTGAAACGTTGGCTAGAAAAGAAAACACGAAGTCACCGCTTGAAAATAAAATGTTTCAGAAAGACGTACCTTATTAATTTTCTGAATCCCGTTACTTATTGCATCAATCGCGCTAAATTTAACATCAGTTTAAATTTGCTAAGGAGTTTTTTTGACAGTGTGGAGTTGGGGTTATTAAAGCAGTGGTTACCATACCTGGGGCCTGGCAATCTCGTACCCAGAGTCCTCCGGTTTTTTGGTCAGCGGGTAGACGCCAGGAGAGAATCTGGAGAATTTGAAAAAATTTATTTTTTTGATTGGTTGCTCTATATAAGCTTCGTCACGGCTTCCATTGTTTTACCGCAGAAATCCTCCGGTGGCGACAAACCGCTGGCCAAAGAGACTGAGGACCCTGGGTACGAGATTAGAGGCCTGAGGCTATGCCATGTTGATGAGTTCCCAGAACTCTTGCGGTTTATTTATTCAACCAGTGACCAAGAACACCGTGGGCACTGGGAACGAGATGATGTCTGCCCCATGGCCCCAGGTTATTGTCCTTATCGGGGAGCTGTAGATGCTCCTTATCATCTGTATTGTTTGGTTTTTTTTTGGTTGTTGTTGTTGTTGTTGTTGTTGTTGTTTTTGTTCCTTTGACTTACAAAAATCAATATCAGTTACGGTCCAAGGATGGACTGATGGAAACCACAACCTGCTGTTGATTATACCTTGCCACCATCAATTTTCATGACCAGCGTCCATCCTCCATCTCCGCATTCTTCAATTCCGGTCATGTGACAGTAAACAGGGATTCTTCCAATGTCAGTTTCCAGCATGTAAGCTTTATTCTCTTGAGTTCTGAATCGAAGATTGAAATGAAAGTTAGCTCAGATTTACCTATTTAACAATTAATTTTTCACTTTGATTACTCTTTAGTGATAAAGAAATAATTAAGTATTTTAATTCCTTAGATGATGACTGATATTGTTAACTCGATTAACAATTATCTCACGAGCGCTTGTTGGATATAACAAGGCGCGTGACATCGAGTTGACTATAATCATCTCATATCCAACGCAAAGTCATCCTTGGACAGGATGCCATGCTTGGCCTACCCTGACGCCTGCTAGCTGAAGATTCTCCCTGTAATTTATGTCTTCTTCTTTTATTTTGTTTCTCATTCCGTTGACAAAAACGTCAGAGGCAAACAGACACGACCAAGAAAAAGCTCTTCCTTGAGTCTGCCTCAGAGAGTTTCTTTTAGAGAAATTATTGGTCTCTATTTTAAACTAAGAGGATGGTTTGGGGATGGGGGTGGTGTGTTGTCAAGGGGGAGGGAGTGTCAAGGTCAACGAAATTGATCCATGCGCTTTAAATACCAGTTTGACACAGAAAATCGGATTCACTAGACCAAACATTTGAATTACAGGGACATCTCCTTCTCTCCTTCTTTAGGGGAGTCAAAAGAGGCTTTGTTCATAGCGTGGTCAAGTCACAGCTTACGGAAATAAACACTGTATCGTTCTCTAACAGAGTGCTTTTAGCAACCTACTAAAAGCCATCTAACTGACCTGTTTTTCAGGTAAATATCTCTGCAGGATGCAAAAGAATCGTAACCTGTGAAGAAATCGGATATTGAAAAATAAAACTCCAGCCTACTAGCTTTTATATCTAGAGCCGGAAACTGAAAGACAGAGCCAATTTAATTTTTGCCACAAATCATTTTAAGAAAATCCTTTCTTCAGCAAGGCGTGTTTCTTTGAAATCTATTGTGGGATTAGAAAACGTGAATAAATATATACCTTTGTTACCAAAATGAAGAAATAAAACTAAAAATATATTACTTTCTAAATATTAGTCTGCAACTATAGCGTTATCGTAGTAAAATATTTAAAACTGAATTGTAATTTACTTTTCATCCTCTACCTTTATTACAGACAGTTAAAAAACACGACGTCTTTCTTTGGCAATTAAGCAAAATGGAAGTAGGAAAAAATTTAGAAAAAAATCTTTGTTTGCAAATGTCAGTGTCACGTTATTGTTAAGACGCCTACACGGAAATGATTAAGAAAAACGTCTCGCAAGAATGCAAAATTTTGTTTTGAGTGACTACAGACTACGGATATTCTTTTTGGACCCGTTGTATAGTTCATTTTGATGTGTAGTACGCTTCTGAATTTTTGTTAAAAAGAAACCTCCACTTTGACAACAAATTGTCTAAATATTATTGTTAGCTTAAAAAGTAGAAATAACATTCAAATGTGCTAAAAATTTCATATGATTATCGCCTATTTTCTGTGGTAAAGTTCCCGTGCACCGCCATTTTGGATTTTGTGACGTCATACAGTTGCCGCTATTGTGATTAAGCAGAAATTCTGTTCTGTGAAACAATATTATTTCCATGTTTTTCAAGAAAATTAGATGGTATTTTCAACAATTTAATGTCAATTTATTTCAAGAGTGGAGGTTCCTTTAAGAAACGCAAAATCTGGTCTTGGATTGAAAAAAAATGGAATTAGACTTTAAAAATGAAACACACCTTAGATTTACCTAACTAATCATCTTACGGAAAATTTACACTGCTTTTTATTCTTCTATTTCCTCTTGGGAAGCAAGCTCCTTTCTACTCCACCAGCATTAAGAAAAGGAACAGCTCTCGTATTATTATACTCTGGTGTGATTTTTCGAAGCAGTCAAAAGCATTAATCTTTTTAAGAGCTTACACGGATATACAGCCTCACTTAGAATCTCATATCTGTGTTCATGCAAAAGAGATTAAGTCGCTGAGATTTTTTTTTATTAGATCAGAAAAATGTGGTCAGCGTTTTTTTTGGTATAATATGTATTAGAAAAAGGTAGAATCAATGCGGTAAACTTAACAATTATTCCACGACCGCGCGTTGGATATGAGATGATACATAGTCAACTAGGCGCGTAGCCCCGTGTTAGCTACAATCATCTCATATCCAACAAACGCGAGTGGAATAATTGTTTTATTAAAAACAATCAAAAAATATTGCTCGTTCTTGCTGATCTCGCTTTGCAAGAACAACCAGAAGACAATTTGATGGTCGCTATATTTCTCGGGTATGGTATAATGACTCATATACACTATATACCATGGCCGCTAAGCCAATCAAATCCCTTGGAATTGCATTATACAATGATCCGAGATTATCAACATTCTGCTCCCAGCAGGTGTTCCGCAATGATAGTTCATACAGATACAAAACGATAGATTTAGTCTGCAAATAATACTGTTATTAGACACTCACCTCGTTTACCATTTGAACCCTTTGTAGCTTTTCTTTTCCTTTTCATTTCCTGCAAATCAGACGTATGAACAAGTGAAAGGAGACAGAGAAATGACAGGGGCACCAAAAAGAATATTTAGACAAAGTACTTGAAAAGTTGTCTCCTGTGTTGCCATGTGTAAGCTAATATTGTTTTATCTGTTCGGAAGTTTTAGCTGAAAATTTAATTTGCAGAAAGTTGTAGTGAAAGGCATCTTATCACTGGTCTGCAAACTACCCTACTAGCTCCGCTCACAGGTGCGAGGTAGCAAGCTACACCATTCTTAGCAATTTAAATAATCTGCCACGGAAACCAGGAAGGGAAAACGTAAAAGAAAAGAAAGAAAAAACACAAGATCTTCCCGTACACACCTGCCATCTACCGGAAGATTTACAGACAGATTTGCGGAGAGAATAATCATTTGTGACATCTGTCTTGGTAAGCTAAATCGTCTCTTGTCGCGATAAAGTTTGTTTTTGCGTTTATTTCATAAAGAATACAATCAATAATCTTAAAAAAATGATAACCGATAGAAATCCCCGACTTTTGCAAATTTAGCTTTTTCCTGATAAGGCTAATCAGATCATTAAGTACAAGTTTGCAATTCACTGGCATACACGTTAACAGTTTGTTTTGTAAACTGAACCACCTGTCCTAGTCGTTAAACTCGTTCGTTGTATTAGACAATCGACTTCGGACTTGATACCGTTTACACTTTCGCACTTTATTGTTTCAGGAAATATTTGGTATAGGAAAAAAATTGACCGGTTGGTTATCTGTCTAGTAGTTAAAAATATTTTTTTCTCACAACTTTATCAACGCGGAACAGCTGGCAATTTCCCATGAAAAACAAAACAATACACAGAAAAGCGCTAGATTGCTATAAATAAACTAACTAAACGTAAAAAACTATAATATACAGACGAAATCCCAGTGGAATTCCCTCGTGGTAGACTTACGTTAAGAGAAGTATCCTCCCAAATGTATGAAGATATCTAACTGGACGTTTCTTCCCGTAATTCTGTGTTCAGAAGGCCTTGATCGTCTCAAATATTCGGTTTTAATTGTGATCAAAAACATATCTTTTTTTTTTTTTTGGAGATACAAAATTAACGTCATGAATGCGAAAGAAAAGCTAACAAATACTTTAAAAACTCCAAAAGTAGCTTGGAATATGGGAATAAAATCTCGTTCCTAACTTTGTTTTGCCCGTTTATTTAAAAGCATCCGAGTTAATGACGTATGAGCTTGTGTAAACAATCCTTTAGTTCGCTTGAATACGATTCAGTCGAAACTAGAAAAAGAAATTCGTATTTTGCTGATCTTTTTTGTTGATTGTCCCGAAGTAAGGTATGATACTGTCTTTTTCGCCCAATCGTGCAATAAATGTCGATAACAACCCATGTTAGCATGTGTAATTACCTCTGATATGTCAAGTACATGGTGAATCCATCCAGTGACTCTGATAAGATTGTCACCCGCCTCACACTGGTTATCATAGCCAAAGTCATTCAGCTCACAGACTTTTTTAGGAGGAAAATAGTTGTAGAAAATGCACTCGTCGTGTATGTGGCACTCCTCAACGCACTGAAGCCAGTCGATGGATTCAATAGTCTTAAACACATGGCCTGTGAGTAAGCTGTTATGAACAGTATAACCATCCGAAGACCAAATGCTGACGATCACGATGGATATTATGGTCAACGAGAAAAAGAAGCGAATCATTGTGCAGTGCAGTACAAATGAAGCGATGAAAGTTTTAGAAGATGCAAAAAACTGAGAATGAACACTTAACATGCGCTTCCAAAAAACTTTAATAATGTCTAGCGCTTTGTAAGTAGCTTGAAAATTATTTAATAGCCCGGCTTCTTTTTCATTGGTTAGCTATGAGTCAGCAAGCTGCTCATCTGAAAGACTGTCATTAGGTTTTGTACAGCACAAACTACGAACTGTCAAGGATTATCACTCCGCCCTTACAATCAACTGTGTACAAACACTTTGATAACTGTAAATGGAGACTGCGGACGAGTAATTGCTAAACTGAACACCCTTACTATTATTATTATTATTATTATTATTATTATTATTATTATTATTATTATTATTATTATTTATCTAATTCTTTCCATGAAAAGTCGGTAAGAAACATGGCCAACCGGTCAATTTTTCTTTTATGTACGGAATATTTCCTTAAACAATATTTGTCTTTCTTGTCACTCATAAAGTGTGCAAAAGTGTAAACGGTCTCGAATCCGAAGTCGAGTGTCTAATACAACGAACGAATTTAACAGGAAAGGTGGTTCAGTTTGCAAAACAAACTGTTAACGTGCATATTGATTTGCAAACTTGTACTTGATGATATGACGAGACTTATCAGAACAAGGCTAAATTTGCGAAAGTTTGTGCGCTTTTGGAAATTTCAAGGGGATCTCTATCGGTTATCATTTTTTTTAAGATTAGTGATTGTATTCTTTATGACAAATACAAACTGAAAAAACAAACTTTAGCGCGACACGAGCCGATTACCTTTTACTAAGAAGGATGTCAGAAATGATTATTCTCTCAGCAAATTTCCCTGTAAATCTTCCGGTAGATGACGGGTGCGTGCGGAAGTTCTTTTGTTTTTTCTTTCTTTTCTTTTTTCTTTTCATTTTTCCTTTCCTGGTTTCCGTGGTAGATTACTAAAACTACTAAGAATGGTGGAGTTTGTTACCCTGCAAGTGCGAGCAGAGCTCTCATTAGAGTAGTTGGCCGACTAGTGATATTCAGCGTTTTCATAATCAGTCGCGATTTTATTTATGTCACAACAAGCAGGTATTGTCTTCGACACGTTTCCGCAAATTTTTATACAAAAGAAAATCTTGCACTGTTGAAAATATAGGTAATTGTATGAAGATTACACAACATCTCCATATATCACATTTTGGAATCTGGGTCTTTACACGGGAAACGAACTTTTCAATTCGGGAGGCGGGCAAATACAAGTTGGCGCTTGTCAATGTCGCAATATAAACAGCCGGTTAGCAAATGTTCTGGCAAAGTGTTGTTGGAAACAAATAAAACGTGAGGGTTACTTTAAACAACAAATAACAATTGTGGATTTAGGGAAATGTCTAAAAGTTCTTGTAGGTTTGCCAAGTGAAATTAAACGTTTTCGACCATTTTTTGTTTGTCAAGGCAAGTTTGCCAAATTTAATTTCTCGTTTGCTCCCTGAAGGCGCCTTAACAGTAGGTATAGCTGTAAAAGCAGAGGCACAGAACAGTTCATTTCGGTGGATATCTGTTCAGAAGGTCTTTATCGTCCCAGAATTTCGGATTTGGTTTTTAAGAAAATCTAGTTTCTTTGGCAAAATGTCAGGTTAAAATTTCATAACACTAGAAAACTAATCCTTCGTTTTCGAAGGGCCAAATATGGGTCGAGTTAAAAATGCGAAATAAGGTCAACTGGCATTTTTGTAAAGCCACAACAGCTTGCAAACTCAGGGAATAAAATTTCCTTCCCCAAACCTTTCTGCAACTTACATGTCAAATCCCTGTCAAATCTTTGTCTCCTCTCACCGCTTTTCATATGTCTGTTTTTCAACAAAAGAAAAGCTGCTGATAGCCTGCAGAACAGGCGTTATTGTGTGGTTTTTTTTTGTCTTTTTTTTTTTTTTTTTTTTGCGTTTTTCGGGCGGGAGGAGGCAAGCACGAGACCCGTTCATGCTTAAAATCTTTTCAGGCTTTAGTGTTTTCTTAACAACTGGGAGGGTCTTTCCTCTATATAATCTGTCACTCGCAGTTCAAATATATGCATATACTTATATTGAAAGTTAAGAGCATTAAGTCACTTCCACGTACGATCATACAGAGGAAAGAAATTTGAGAGGTAAGTAGAATCCTTGAACTCTTTTTTTCTTTATTGTTTATTTCTTAAGTTGCATACCAGTGATACACTTCCCAGTTTAGCGACCTAAAAGAAGTAATGTTCGCGCGACAATATCTTCTAGTGTAGCTAAGTTTTAAAATGTCGAGGTTGAAGTTGGCTTTTCCTACCTAGACCGGCTGCGTCAATGTACTAGTCTGAATAATTCTTGGAGTAGGCCGGGAACAAAAATTTAGTTATGTCTTTATCAGAGTATACTGGTTTGTCAGTGATTGTGGTAAGCTTTTCACTCCCAAAGTAACATTTGCCAGCGAACTGTTTAAAGAATAAAGTTTACGAATGTCTGTTGGCAAAAACGCGTTGAAGTTTATGTGCGAATAGAGAGATTCGCCGCCATGCTTCGTGCCTAGCTAAACAAAGAAGTTAAACGTTGCGGGAACAACGTGCTGGCACAAACGGCAGAAATAACTAAATGGCCTTGATCTATCCGCCATTTTCCACACTTGCGAGTTGCCGTTTGCTTACAAAGAAAATTTGAGCAAATACACAACAGAACCACAAAAACGTAAGGTAAACGTGCTCCCGTTCGCGTTTAAAGTAGAACGCCAGCTTAACTCTCAACAGTTGGCAGATGTTCTGGAGAAGCTCTCACATGCACCAACTTGTATTAGCAAAATAAACGAGTTTCTCACATCATGGAAGTTGAAAGGTAAAGCCAACGCGAAATATGTCCAGAAATGCACGTAATAACGAAGTGGTAAATTTAACGAAATTTCGCCAATTTCGATAGCATCAGTGACTAAGGGAATTCGGCAAAAATGGCAAATTTTAGCTCAAGAAAAGAGTACCAGTGAATGGCGAATTCGACGAATACTGCGAATTTGGCGAAGATGGCAACTTTGATTCAAGCGAATGAGCTGAAGAGAAAGGTACAAGCGAAGTGGCGAATTCAACGAAGTTGGCGGAAATGGCGAAGTTGATAATATATTTCGCCAAAGGCCGAGATTCTGGCGTCATAGACTCTGCGGCTGAAAAGGTTTAATGTTTTTTATTTTTTGTTTTATTTCTTTTATTTTAAAATAACAATTGGCGTACTTAAGTTCTAGTTTGTTACTGTCGACTCACGTCTGGAGAACGAGGTAAACATGCATTATTTTTGGTGGGGAAGTTTTTTCAACGTGATGAAACTTCCTCGAGGTTTTCAGAGTTGTCATATTCCCCAAAACTGTCATATCATTCCATCAACAAGGTAGGCTCTTATGTGACACTTATATCATAAGCCAATTTGAATAAGTTGACTTTTCGACTAATTTGGCCAAAATTTATTCAGGTAAGCAGTTTGGTGAGTTTGACGGCTTCTATGCTTTTCTAGCTAATTTACATAAGTTTCACAAAAACCATTTCCGAGTTGCTTTGAACCTAGTTATGGAAGCGAAGATAAGTGAAAAGTTTTTATTATGAAAATTAGTTTTCATTCATATGCAAACAAAACTAATTTTCGTATGAAAAGCTTGGCACTTTGCCTCGCTTTCATAATGAGGTTCACAGCAATTCGGAAATGGTCTATTTGACGAAATTTGCGAAACTCATCGTATTCCCCAAATTCGCCAAAATTATCAAATTCGTTACCATGGCTGACTTCTTGGTGCTTAGCTAATTTTCATAACTTTGGCAATTTGACCAAATTTTGCCAAAATCGTCAACATGGCTGGCTTTTATGTGTTGAACTACTTTGTATAAGCTTGAAAATTTGACAACACTTTGCGCAAAATCGTTACATTCACCTATTTCAGCGATATATCATGTCTGGTGCAGGGTACGGTTTTTGAGTCGTTAACACTGAAATAGGGTATAGATTTTAACCATTTTGGTCCGAAAGTCTAAAAACGGGTGAGGGCTTCACAGAAACGGGTATGGATTCTAGAAACCATGTCTGAAAATGGTTATGAATTTTAGAGGCCAGGTCTGAAAGAGAATACCGGAAAATTACATGGTTTGGTCTGGAAAACAGTCAGGAAGAACCATCTATCCAGAGGGAGCGTCTCCTTCTCTCAACAGAAACAAACTCCCCTGAACTAATTCTTTGAATCTTTACAGTTTAAGATGACTCCTCGCTTTACACCCAAGTTGATGGTGATTGGTGCACTACTGCTTTCAATGACAACCTCATCAAACGGCAACGAAGTTAAAACATCACTCGTGTACACCTACAACATCTTCACCAAGGATATTGCCATAGTAAGGCATACTATTGCCTCTGTGAACGTGCCCAGCCCAATGGAGTGTTACGTTTTGAGCAGAGTTATCAGATTGTCAGTGACAGTGAAAACCTTTGACTTCGAAAGCAACTGTTACTCGCAACCTGCTCATTCTTCATAAAGTGGAAGAACGTTTGCAGTCGTCTGTTGACAAGTACAAGTTAAAGTTTGTACGCGACTTAAGATATTTGCCTACATGCCTAGGATCTAGCTAAACTAGGAAATAAAACGTTGTGGAAACATTGCTACAAATTTAAATATTAAACTTTCTGTTTACCCGCACAAGAAACAGAAGTTGCGCAGGCAACTCTGGCGTCTTGAAAGCAATGAATCATCATTGAATCAAGTAAAAATATCATTGCTTCAAGGACGAAGATTTTGCTTCTGCGACATTTACTTTCTAATTCAGCCACTTAAAAGAAACATTGTGTCGGCTTAGCCTGAAAATGGCAAGCACAAACGGTAGAATCGATCTTTCCGCCATTTGCAACACCTGCGATTTGCCGTTTGCGATTTCACTTGGTGAAGAATTTTTTTTTAAGCTTACCGTAAACTAGCCTAAGTAGAAAATTTGAGGAAATACACAACAGACCTAAAAATGGAAGATAAACGTGCTACTGTTCACTAATCTCTCAAAAACAGTTTTGCCAGATGTTCCGGTGACGCTCTCACACGCCTCACTTTTTATTCGCGAAATAAACGAGTTTCCCACATCATAAAGCTGACTCGCATAAAATTTTCCTTTAACCTAAATATTGAAGCAGTTCAAATTATGAACTATCGGAAAACTACTGAAAAGAAAAATACAGGGGAGAAATAAAGAACGTGCATAATTAATAATTTCTGACGCTTATTAGTGTAAAAAGTTTAACAGTCTGATATACATTGGCGCTACTCAGTAATTAGTCGAAGGACAAAACAAACAATATTTTAAACAATAGACTTAGTCGTCGATCTGTATACTCATTTAATGATGTGGCTACAGCTCTCAATCTACTGGGTTGCTACTAATAATTTTCTTCGTAATATGGAAGGTTTTCTCTTTACACTCCACTGTAGACTTGACCATTAATTACTAGTTTATTTACCTTAAAGAAGGCTTATTGCTTTTACTGCTTCGTTTTTTTTTCAAAACGGGGTAGAATTTTCCATGGATAATCGTATGAAAGTCCAATTCCAGTACCTTTTAGATTCTTTACGTATGATCAAATGAACTCTTTATCTTGGTAACAGCTAAACGTGACCATAACAGGCCTTGGTTTCGCAGATCTCTGGTTTTTCTCCGAGCTGGTATGCGGTGAACTCGTTCAAATTTAATGTCTTCAGCATCTTCCTTTGACAGCTTCATCTTCTCTTACAGAAAAAAAAAAAACAGGCTAATTCTTCACTGTCCTAAGAGATCTCATTTTGAAGTTCTTGCAGATTAAATCTTAACATTTTCTCCTTCTAATCTACGCCTAGAGGTTAAGTGGTTTTCTCCCTAAGATCGCCATAACCAAAATTGGTCACAAATACAGTGGTACAAATACATGTAAATCAAGTGCTGCAGCTAGGAAAGAAATTCCTAAAGGTTAATTTTCGTGTCTCTTACAAGAAACAGCAAAAGATTATTTGTGTCAAACTGCTAAAGACTTAGATCGGATTGATTTTATTTTGTTTGGTTGAGAAACCGAAATTGGTCATGGCGTCCAAGTGCTTTTAACGAACGATAATCAAGCATGAAAGTTTCCTTTTGATGGGAGGAGGGAGCAGGAAGAAATTACTTCGCAAGTTCCTTCTTTGGATCCACCGATTGCTATTTTTATCGATCTATGTTCGTGTGATTTCCAAGCGGTAGGAATAATTAATTCATGCCTAACATTTGGTTTTATCGTTGTTAGTTTGCTCCTGAATTAAACTTGTATTGTCTCTTAATTACATGTGTGTAATGGGAACTGTTCTCGTCGATTTTGTTTGTTTTGTACGCTACCAAAAAATTAAATAATTTGTTGGTTTGCTTGCGCCTTCGGTGAGTGTTTTACTGACTGTTTTACGAACTTCCTTGATAGTTTTAAGAACATTTTATAAAAAAAGAATTTAAATGGACTCCAAATGATATTTTCTGTTCTTATTATTCTTTTTAATATTTAAGATGATCGAGCCAGGCGAACCGGTTTGTGAACAGTCAACGCGCGCTACCGGCACTGTCATTGTCTAGTAAATTTTGCTTATCAAGAAGGCCGTACGTTATAAACCTCAGAGAGAATGGATACACTAACCAAAAAACAGACTTCAAATATGTCTTTGAGTAATAAATGAAAAAAAGAACTGTGATAATTCATAGCAATTAGTACAGAAATAAACTAAACAACGATCTTTGAAAAATTTACAAAAACAAGCGAATGAATGTTTTGCGTAAGCTTTGTATAGATGAAAATGAAATCACACTTTAATTTTATTTACGCTTTAAACGTTCTTTAAAAAGACTTTCAGTGAAAATTACTCACACATCTTAATCTTTGCCGTTATATCCTACTGTTTTAAGTATTTTTGTTTGTTCTCTGTCAAGATTGTCAGAAATAAAAGCTGAAATTAGAAATATATGCGGGAAAAAATTTGTCATTAGCTTATGCCAATGGTTTGTTTGACTGACTATTTTAGCTCAGAATCAAATTTTGTTAAATGAAGCAAAATGGGATGAGATTAGAAAATAAAACTCCAAGGGAAATAGCGAAACATGGACCGAAAAATGAGCTAAAAAACTGCTCTGAAGTTAGACAAGTTGCAGTGTCAACACTACAAGAAAAAAATATCTTAATCATTGCAAAACAGCAAAGTTTTGTCAACAAAATCACATGAATATACTCGCCTCTTTGGAAAATAACAAGTACTTTTATTCGATTGCTGATTGTTTCGTTCGTTTACAACGTTAAGTTTCACTTCAAGAGGAAAAATCCAACGTTTCATCGCGCCGGATTAGAGTAAAATAATATTCTCTTCAAGATTCGGCCGCTGTTTATGAAGTGCCGCCTCTAAAAGCTGCTGAAAGAGTCGATTTTTTTCTTCCGGCGCAAGTCGCATTGCTCTTTTTCCCGCTGTTTAACGTTAAAATTGCACGAGATCAGAAAATAAAACTCCAAGGGAAATAATTAACATGGCCGAAAACTGAGCTCAAAAGACTGCTCTGAAGTTAGCAGTATTTATTAAGGACGGTGCCTACTAATACCGAAGTATTTTTGTGCGGTTTATGACTATGCGGGAAAAGCAGATCTTAGCAAGGGCTACGGGAATCCAAAAAGAAAATTGGGGGTAACCATGCATTTTTCAGAGATAACTAAGCACTAATATCTCTAAAAAGCGCCAAAATATAAAGCAATGTATGGGATTTCTTCCTAACTTGAAACTTAATTATCTCTGAAAAATGCATGGTTAACCCCAATGTTCTTTTGAGATACCAAAAGCATTTGCTAAGTTCTGTTTTCTCTGTATAGCTTTAAACTGCGCAAAAACATCCCTGTATTAGTTGGCACCACCCATAGGAAACCCGAGTATCTCGAGATGCGCAGAACGTATGCGCAGTAACAATAGTAGGCACCGTCCTTTAGCTTAAGTTTAACGGTGTGTCAAAACTGCAAGAAAACAATATTTTGCAAAACAGCAAACTGGCAACCTTTTGTCAGCAAAATTGTATCAATATACTCGCCTCTTCTGAGAATAACCAGTCCTTTTGTTCCATTTTTGATTTTCCGTTCGTTTTACAACTTTAAGTGAGCGAAACCTTTCACTTTAAGAGGAAAATCCAACGTTTCGTCGCGCTGGATTGGAGTAAAACGATTTTACTTCAAGATTCTGATGATATGTGCCAGTCGATTTGGTTCTCCCGCCGCTAGTTGCGTTGCTCTTTCTCCTACTGTTGGTCACATAAATTCACTTTGTATCTTGTCGTCTTCCAAATTATTTTTTGTTTTGTTTTTTCTCAAACGTAGTTGGCGATGCAACTTCCCGCCAAACAAACGCAGCCGGCAGTGCAGTTGACCATGCATTTTCCCGCCGAAAAACAACCCGGGTTGCAGCACATACGCTCATCTATGTAAGCCAATGTGAGATCAGACACTCAAACCCTGTGGTGCAACATGGGTTTTTTTCGGCGCCCTTTCCTGTTCTTTCTCTCTTTGTTCGTCACTCATGTTTCGCGTGTTTGCTAGCGCTCTCAGTCGCTTTCTTTTACGTCGAACTTCGCTTCTTCGTCGCCTGTTTTTTCGATCTCTTTCTATCTCCCTTTCTTTGCTTTCCATGTTTGTAGACTTATTTATAAATTTACTTTGTGTTTTGTCGTAAACGTCGTCTTCAAATTTTTTTTTTCTCAAACGCAGTTGTAGATGCAATTTCCCGCCAAACAAACGCGGCCGGCAGCGCAGTTGGCCATGCATTTTCCGCCGAAAATAGCCTGGTTTACAGCACGGATTTAACTATCTCATTTCACATCGGCTTACATAGAGGAGCGTACGGACGGTCAGTCGGTCCGTCGGTCGGACGGAAGTGACGTCATAACTAACCCAAAATTTCTCGCACTGATGGGTTTACCAAAATCTTTTAGCTTTGGGGCTCCGCGCGTTAAAATATCATTGATGTCTCAACATATTCCTTTCAAGTAGAAAAAACAGCAGCCTTTACCAACCCACCTTCAAAGCTTAAAAGAAAAAGCAGTAAAAATAGGTGTAATATAATTCACGTAAACTAAAAATAAGGCCTACTACAGCCAATGCCCTTGTAATTGTGGACAGACAAAGAGTCTATAAAATTGCTATAAAACGGTCTGGTCTGTAATCAGCGACAGCTTTATTAAACATGTTTACGAATGCTTCGAAAAAAGTGAGATGTCATTCCCTCAAAGACAAGCTATCGTTACACTTATTGAGAAAAAAGGAAAAGATCGTTCACGTCCAGAAAATTGGCGTTCAATCTCCCTTGTAAACGTAGACAAATACACGTAATTTTCTGCAAGACCTGATATCATTCACCATAATCAGCCAGGATATGTTATAAGAGACAGTTCTATCGGAAAAACAGTTTGTTCTAGTTTCGACATAACGGAATCCACTATCAAGACTATCAAAGAAAACATTCAAGGTTTGTTGAGATATATTAACAATAAAAAAGCGTTTGATAGTGTGGAATGTGGTTTACAATTGCCCAAAGCAATTGATCTCGGTTCAGATTTTATTTATTTTGGTTAAACCTTTCTACAAAAATGTACAGAGTTGCGTTATAAATAACAATGTTTTTCAGGTATGTGGTCTTAAAGTATGAAAATGGTTATGGCTTTCACGGTGACGGGTATGGATTCTAGAAACCAAGTCTGTAAATGGGTATGAATTTTAGAGGCGACAACTGAAAAAGGGTACCAAAAAATTACATATTTTGGTCTGAAATAGGATCAGGGTTTGGTGAACTGAGCCTCACTGGCCAAAATTTCTAAGCAGCATCCACCCCCCACCGCCACCCCCACTCGAGAATCCCATCTAGGAGTATTTAAGTAATACAATACGTAAACTCCCCACGCCTCTCGTTATCTCAACAGAAACCAGCTCCCATGAACTAACTGATTGAAACTTTACAGTTTAAGATGACTTCTGACTTTGTAGCCAAGTTGGTGGTGATTGGTGCACTACTGCTTTCAATGACAACCTCATTAAACAGCACCGAAGTTAAAACATCACTAGTGTACACCTACAACATCTTCACCAAGGATATTGCCATAGTAAGGCATACTATTGCCTCTGTGAACGTGCACAGCCCAGTGGAGTGTTTTCGCCATTGCGCCAAAGTTTGTGGCTGCGTAGCGTTTCAGTTGACTGGGACGAGTTGTGAACTGTTGGATATAGACAAGGATGACGCGGATGGGGATCTGGTGACTAGAGAAGGCACTTTTCTGTATACAATGCAAGGGGCTGGTATTGAGGTGAGATCGTGAACAAGTGTTTCATGAAATCAAGTCATAAACTAATATTTATATGTAAAGACCAGTCCCGAGGGAAATGTTTAGATTGCAGTGAGAGACTAGTCTTAAAGTGTGTCGACAAGTGGTTCAGTTTACAAAACAAACTGTTAACGTGCATATTGAATTGCAAACTTTTACTTGATCATATGACTAGAAATTGGCTCGAATTTTCATAAAAAAAATATCTTGCACTGTTGAAAATCTAATGCCCGATTCACAACAAGTCTTAAACACGTTTAAAATTTGTTTAGTTAACCCTTTCCCGCCCGAGGGAAATGTCCAATTTTTCTAAATCGCTAACTATGAACGGGGAGCCCACATGTGATATACCATTTAAAAGGTATTTTCTGGGGTTAGCTGTAAATCACACCAACAGAGATGGAAGTGGTCACATATTAGGGTAAGAAAAGTCCAAAACGAAAGAAGAAAACATTGAAAATTTTCCTATTCGTTGTGCATACTGGGTATCCCCCTAAACTATAACTTAATATACAGCTCTCAGTGCATTGCTTGTTGTAAGATATCAACTGGACTCTTAACGTACAAAGGAAAAAAAATCCAAAAGTTTGAGGGGTGGTAAATCAAGTCTCATATAGAAGGGGGGCATGATTTTATGCGTTCAATTTATAGATCTTTCTTTTGGTTCTGCAAATTTCACACAAATTGACCAAATACTGAGCTCATTATTGCGTCTTGTGCCATATGGCACTCTTGGGCGGGAAAGGGTTAAACACAGTTTAAAATATTGTTTCCTTCATAAGAGCTGCTTTCGGGTTTTTGTCACCTACAGACCTTCCACAATGAAAGCATAAGTTAAAATCCCATGTCAAAGCCATGTTTTGAATTCATCACATTTTGGAGACGGGGTCTTTACACGGGAAACGAACTTTGTGAGCTTGGTGAGCAGATACAGGTTGGCGCTTGTCAATGTCGCAATATAAACAGTTAACAAATTTGTTAGCAAAGCCGGTTGTTAGAAACAGACAAAACGTAATTATTACTTTGAACAACAAATAGCAATTGTGGATCCAGAGAGATGTCTTAAAAATCTCAGGGGTTTGCCATGTGAAATAACACTTTTCCTACCATTTTTTATTTGCCAAGACGAGTTTGCCAAATTTAATTTGTCGTTTGCTCCCTGAAGGCGCCTTAACAGTAGGTATTGCTGTAAAAGTAGAGGCACAGAACATCCGAACAGATGAGACTATATCAGTTTGCACATGGGAACACACGAGACAACATTTTAAGTATTTTGCTTCAATGTTCTTGTTAGTGCCCCTGTCAAATCCTTGTCTCCTCTCACTTTTTCATTCGTCTGATTTGCAGGAAATGAAAAGGAAAAGAAAAGCTGGTGAAGGTTCAAATGGTAAAGAAAGTGAGTGCCTGACAACAGTATTATATGCAGAAACCTTCCTGTTGTAATTGTATGACCTAGTATTGCACAACACTGGTTGGGAGCAAAAAGTTTATAATCTTTAGTTTACCGTATTGATTTTACCTTTTTCAAATATATTTACCCATATTTTCCCGATTGAATCAGTAGAAATCTCAGCGACTTGATCTCTTTTGCATGGATACAGCGAAGGGATACTAAGTGAAGCTGCATATCCGTGTAAGCTCTTTGAAAAGATTCATGCTTTTGACGACTACAAAGAGTTCGTGTTTTTCGACAAGTTTAACGCGCTGTAATAAAGGTAAACGCTGAAAAGTAAAGAAAATATTTGCAGGCAAATAGAATTTTTATGTTTTTCTCACGGTATTTTTCGGTATGGACAGATTGTCATCTGGTTTAGGAATATCTTATATTAGGTAATCGCCTTAAGTGCGTGACAAGTGTGACAGGCTAGGGCTGGAGTTACCACATTGCAATGAATTTTATCACCTATCCAGGGGCGGGGGAGAACACTCTGGTCAGCCTGGCACTTCTTTTGTATCTGAATCATCCGTCAAAAATTGACGTCACATCCGATCAAATTGGCGCCCAGCAGCCTCTCTCGGCGAAGTCGAATGATGGCGCCCGGGTCAGGCATGATTTCTTCGGATTTTTGAGCCATGCATCAGTATCAGGAATTGTGAACTTTGGATATAAAGATATTGTAAAGATATTGCTTCGACTTCATGGGCAAGGGTTTCCCAAAGAAGTGATTTTTCTATTGTTTTGACGGAAAATACGAGATAGCTAAGCGTCGTGTCATGGCGAAAATTTCACACTCTCAAAACGAGTGGCATTCAGGCTTTTGGCTCTTGTGGCTTCTGATCGTTCGAAAGCTGAAACTATAATAGCTTATCCCGTGTGCGACATAATGGAGGAGACATCGTTAGTCACAGTTTGCAGTGTTAACGCCGGGAACCTCATTATCACTCGAAGTGAGGTGTTGGAAGCCTGTATCATTGAAGCTGTTCCAATTGTCTTCGTTGTAAGGGACTCGTAATCTTCGAGGTGAGTAAATGTAGTTATCTTTATTTCCAGTTCTTTTCTGCCGACGTGAGTACCTTTGCATGTGGGCTTTAGAGTAATAAGTCGGTTTTGTGCTTCGTAGTTCTTCAATAAAGACGCAAGTGACGTTTAATTAATACTGATAGTAATTCTCTTATCTGAAATGCATTCATATCACGTTGTCCTGCAAGTGCGGGCTTGAGAAGGGGCTTGAGTGAGAAAATGTATCTGCGTTGCCTGGTTCATATTGCTAGTGTGAGACAGTTGTTAAAGTTATTGATGTCAAGCCATCTTAAACAATAAATTAAATAGCATTATTGCGAATGACATAATTTCTCAAGTATTGAAAGAAGCAACCCCTTCACCCTTTACCTCATCTGCACTCTCACCACTTGGGTGCTCATGGATTAAGGCTTTTTATACATTTGTACTATAATTATGCACATGTGACGTCAAATTGTGGTAAGAACAAACAGTATACCGGAAGCCACAGACAAGTGGCATGACTGATGTTCTTACCTTGTTTTGATGTCCTCTTTGGGTTATCAATGGACGCGTGGAAGGCCAAATAGACTTTGAAAACTCTTATGGCTTACAATGTCATTTGTACATCATATAATTATTCACCAGTTATTTCAGTTATGTTAGTTGGTGCCAATTATTTAAGGGTGTGGAATTGTCTTTTTCTCTGTGTCCAAGGTTGGGGAAGAGAACATAAAGTAAAAAATATATTGCAAATTCCTGGAGGTTATCTAGTAGCAGAAATTGCCCCATACATTAATTTCTAATAACATTGTCTCCTTTGCACCAATAAAATTCAAAGTTTATTTTGACAAGGAATATTGAGTTCTGTTCAATTCAATGAAAAATCAAAAGTTCAATAACCACACAATCAGTTCAAAAACCACACATCAGTTCAGTGACAGTAGACCTTAATTGTAAGAATAACTATAGGGGAAAGGTTTTTTGTTCCAATGGGACAGATAAGAGGAGAGGGGAGGGGAGAGAGTTTTATGGGAGCGTGGTCCATACAATTCAATGAAAAAACAAAAGTTCAATAACCACAAAATAAAATTAAAAAACCCACATCAGTTCAGTGACAGTAGACAATTGTAAGAATAACTATAGGTGAAATGTTTTTTTTGAGCAATAGACCGCACTTTCCAGAAGTTTACCAGCGTAATAAAACCACGCGGGATGTTGGGAGAACACGAGAAAGCTTGTAAATCACGAGCCGCAGGCGAGTGATTTACAAGCTTTTCGAGTCAACTTCTGGAAAGTGCGGTCTATTGCTTTTATGAAATAACTACTTGGACAAAAACACTTAGAAATCGGCGCTTTTTATTTTGTAACTTGATCAAGTTGTTTATTCTCTTCAAATTCATCAGTAAAGCGGGAGAACCAATCACAAATCGGGATCTATTTTGAGCATAAACCTGTTGAATCGCCGAAGGACGCATCGCAGTTTGAGCGAATGAATGAAAGTGTTTTTTAAGTTGAATTACTGTCTAACTCTCACAAAAATGTGGCTAAAAAAGGTTAATGCCTTGGCGAAAGAATGCTTTTTATCAGCAGATAGCAGTTACTGATGAAAAATGATGTTTACACTGCCGATTTTAAATGAATTGAACATGTTGCTGTATGCCGTGGACGTCGCAACTGTGCTGTGGTGAGCCATTCCTGTCGAGACGCTGTTCATGTTTATTGTGGAACTTGTACATGGCAGCTGCTGGAATGGACTTCTTGTAGCTGTACTTTGGTGAACGGCAGATGTTTGTACTTCTTCGTCTTCGCAAAGTGCCACTGTCAACACGTCGCTGCACTTTCGAAGCTGATTTACTGATGACTGATTGTGATAGCTTCGCAAGCTCGCTTCATTGCGGTGGCCAGAAATTGCCATGATCTCTCGATCTGTTAATCCGGCGTTGGCCCACAGGGTTATGGCTGTCGCTCTCACCGAATGGTTGGTGTAGGTACGGGACAGACCTGCTTCGGCACTGATTTCTTTCATTAATGAAGGTAACTTGTTCTTTCCGAGGGACCGATTTTCATACCACACTTTATCTGAAGGGCGCCAATTTCTCTTCGGATACTGAAATAGTGCATCGCATTGTGGATTGAGCTTTGTGAGAAAGACTTCCAGAGCAGAATAGCCATCGGTTGTACAGGTGGTTTTGTGCATTCCGCCATTTTTTTCGAAGCTCTTCACTTCTGAAATTCCTCCTGGATGGTTCTTTGTCGTTTCGTCGTAAGTCATGGTGACGAAAGGGCAGCCTGTTGCATCTCTCTCAAACGCAAAGCTTGTTTTCTTGAGGTTTCTCTGGCCTTCAAACCTACGACGACACCAAAACAGAGAAACATGAAACCAGACGTTTCTCAAGAGGGACAGCGGCTTAGTGAGTGAAAAAACTTCACTTGTTTTGAGCTTGGCCAGGTCTTCTTTTTCTATTGCTGGTTTGTCCTTGGTGTTTTGCATGCCTTCTTGCTTAAGCTGCTTAATTTTGGCGTCAAGCATTTGGTTTGAGAGGACAAAACGTGGGTGGTGAGTGAACCTTATTCCTAAACTGTGTGGTGGTGTGTTTAGATATCTCTCAATGCCATTTCTTATGGAGAGAAGAGTCGCGCGGCTGTAATTTACGCCTTCTTTATTTCTTGCCTCGGCGTAGAACTGCCTCAGATTCCTGTCCAGCTCTTCGACCGCCATTTCCGCCACGCTTTCGCCAATCGCCTTTTGTTTACTCCACTCTAGGTGAACAGAGAAAGAGGAATTGTGATTTGAGCAGTTAATATCAAATACCTTGTACTCGGGTTGAAGTCGGTTTTAATTGTTTTAAACGCTTCAAGCTATTTATAAACAACTTGACTTTGGCATATAAACCTTCAATAAATTACAAATTTTGTACTGTTTATCAATACTGTTTGAGCCGTTTATTCTATAAAATAACAGTTTCAGTGAAAAGCCAGGCTAAAAGATTATTCATGTAATTAAAACCAACCTGTGAATACGGAAACTGCCCACTGTGTTGCCTGCTTGGTTTTTTTGGCTTGTGCATTTTCGACGATCGAGTCAAGTTCTTCGTTTTCCACATCGGCAAATCTTCTCTTTTTGCTCGACCTTTCTTCTTCTGTCTTAGTATTTACGCTCTCCTTTTTAGAATTTGGCTCCAAATTTTTATTGTGCGGCAAAAGTACACCAAAGCCTGACAATATGTCAAAGTTCGGAAAGTTTTCGTCGCGCTCGTCGGCCATTATCGAGAAATCTCCAGCGGGAGAGCAGCGGGAGTTTACCGGTACAATAGTACATAGGTTTGGCAACTCTATTGACCAATCAGAACGCGCGTAGTATGTTAGTTATTTTATAAATTTCAATGGGACAGTTAGGAGGAGAGGGGAGGGGAGAGGGTTTTACAGGAGCGTGGTCCATATTTAGAGTAGGCAGAAATTCCAAGTGAAACTAATAAGTATCTATGTATTACAAATAATGGTAACTGGCTTACATGCATTTAAAAATCTATTGCCCACTTATCCATTGTTTGTCTTTGTGATCATATTTGGCAACAGCTGCCTAATAATGAAGCTTTTTCTTGTACATAGTTCCACTTCCTTCTTGTCAATGATGCAGATTAGTGGTCGTTGGTAAATTTGTAAAAATCCAGAAGTCTTATGGTTCATTGAAAATCAAAAAGTCAAATAACCATAGCAACAGTTCAAAAAACACACTGATGGCTCAAAAATCCGAAGAAATCACGCCTGACCCGGACGCCATCATTCGACTTCGCCGAGACAGGCTGCTGGGCGCCAATTTGACCGGATGTGACGTCAATTTTTGTTGGATGATTCTGATACGAAAATTTGAGGAGTCTTCTCCCCCACCCCTGCCCCTATCTAAGGTTTGGGGTAATGTGCATATGACCTTGCTACTTGCGGTCATTCGTTTGTATTCACTCGCTCTGCGAACATCTCGCCTTTTTTACGAGGTAAGTTCCTTTTTTCCCCCTTTCGGGATCGCATATTTGCACTCCTCTGTGTCGCCACCATCATTTGTCTCTCGCTCTCGATTGCGGGTTTCGAATACACATTTCATTTACTTTTTGGTTTACAATAAGCTTACGCGCTCGGACGTTTTCCTCGCTCCTTTTGATGGCGGGTGTTGTTCCAACGAGCTTATTCTCGGTCACTTTTTTGTGAAACGGCTTTATCAGCCGTTTGCGAGTCGGTTTTGGCGCACGGGCGGCAAAGGATTTTGATCTTCGAGGAACGGCGTCGGTTCGCTTGTACGGAATGGCGGCGTCCATTGCCGAACTTGTGGGCGAATGACCTTCACCCTCGTCGATCCCCGCGTCGCAGAATTTGGCCCAGATATTGTTATTTTGGAAATTGACATCGACGATCTTTCTCGTGAGGGTATGGGGTTTTCGAGTCTGCCGTTGACAACCGCATTCGGTTACTTTTCGAGGAATATTCAGTCCTCGTTGTCGGCATTTGTCATGTAATTCCACGTCGCATTTCCTGTTACCACGTTCTGCCCTTTCTTCGGCGGGCGTCGGTCTTAATAAGCGCTTATAAGGATTTATTTGGATGATAGTGTTCA
Source organism: Pavona decussata (assembly GCF_977016875.1). Lineage (NCBI taxonomy): Eukaryota > Metazoa > Cnidaria > Anthozoa > Scleractinia > Agariciidae > Pavona > Pavona decussata. The sequence continues at coordinate 3,280,656 of NW_028145586.1, forward strand.
CCTCAATGTTTCGGGTCAGTAATTGCTGTACCGTAGTTACCGTGGCGCGCTTCTCGAAGCAGTTGATCGTAATAAGAACATGTGACTCGAAAGCCATGTGTTAGTGCCTCGCTGACTTGTTTATGTTAGCCTTGTGTTCGTTTAAGTTATTTGTTGGCAGATTGTTTGGTTAGTCATATGGAGTTATGCTACCACCGAATTTCTTCCCTTTACTTTTAGGATGCTTTTAGTTTATTCCTTTGGCTAGTCCCATGTAGTTGTGTTTTTCTTTTGTGAGCATCATCTGTTTTGGGCTAGTTATATGTAGTTATGCTAGCCTTTATTTTGAATGGGGATATGTAGTTATTCCCATTTTTTCACTTCCTCTCGCCACATGTAGTTGCGCTGATTGGCCTGGGCTAGTCATATGTAGTTAGGCTAGGTTTTTTTTTATACTGGAGATATTGAGTTATCCCAGGTTTTTTGGTATGCTTGCTGGTCATATGTAGTTATGTCAGCTTTGATTTTTTTTTCTGGTTTTCTGGGTCTGCTGCTTCGTCGCCTGTACGGCTTGACATGGTGGTCCCTACCAGCTTATTTCCTTGCTTACTGATTCCTAGGTATTTTTAATTATTTTTGTTTGGCCTTCATGTTCCGTTTCTGCCAAAATGTTTTTGGTTTTATTTGCAGAGCGCTCTGACATGCCTAAAGCCCAGCATAAAACCTGCCCTCATTGTGCAGCCACCAGGGGCCCGTCTGCCCGTACCAGTCCAAGGTCCAGTGTGCGGGCCAGCTCGGCCGCAACCCAATCTCTGGTTGAATCCAGCGTCCCAGCTCAACAGTCCAGTGATGACTCTCCGTTATCTACAGTGTCAGCTTCACCAGTCCAGCCAAGCTCAGCTGAGAGTGCATTGCCCCCTCATTTGTTTGAGACGCTGGTAGCAAAAGTGGCTAATGAGGTCTCGCGTAGCCTTGCTGCAGTTCCTCTGGCTTCATCTGCTCCGGCGCCTTCGCAGCTGAACGAGCTTGCTGTATGCTCAACCCCGGCCATCTTAGCTTCCGGTGTTCAAGCTCCCTCGACTGTTCCGGCTACTTCCAGCGTTACCACTTCTGCTGCTGTTCCAGCTCCTGTTAATTCATCACTTCATGTGGAGAATTTGACTTCATCAGTTGTGCAGCACAGTATGGCCATGTCAGCGTCAGCCTTCACCAACTTTTCCCTACAGACAGTTACGGAGATACCAGGTCAGTTATTCCAATCAGCCGGGTTATCAAGGTAAACAAGCTCGGGAACTGCAGCTTAATGGCAAATAGTCAATTATTCTTATTAATATATTAGTAATATATTTTAAGTTCTCTTTTTTTCAATTTGGTAACGAATGTATATATTTATTTTACGTTTTCTAATCCCACAATAGATTTCAAGGAAACACCACTTACTAAAGAGAGGATTTTGTTGAAATGATTTGTGGCAAAAATTAAATTGGCTCGGGCTATCAGTTTCCGGCTCTAGATAATAAAGCTAGGCTTGGATTTTTCTCTTCAATATCTGATTTCTTTACAGGTCCCGATTTTTTTGCATCCTGCAGAGATATTTACCTGAAAAACAAGTAAGTTAGGTGGCTTTTAGACAGCTGCTAGTAAGACTTTGTAAGAGGATGATACAGTGTTTATTTTCGTAAGCTTACCCTTGTTTACCAACAACGCTTCTTTTGACTCTTCAAAGAAAGAGAGAAAGAGATGTCCCCGTAATTTAAATGTTTGGTCTCCTTTTTTCTGTGTCAAACTGGTTTTTATAGCGCATGGATCAATTTTGTTGACCTCGACTCCCCCACCCCCTCCTCTTAACAACCCGCCAAGAGGAGTAAGAGGATGATACAGTGTTTATTTGGACTTGTCCACTCTGCCAGCAACGCCTCTTTTGACTCACCAAAAAAGGAGAGAAAGAGATGTCCCCGTAATTCAAATGTTTGATCTCGCCACTCCCGTTTTCAGTGTCAAACTGCTTTTTATAGCGCATGCATCAATTTTTTTACCTTGACACTCCCTCCTTCTTGACAATCCGCCAGTTCCATCCCTATAGCGCATGGATCAATTATGTTGACCTTGACACTCCCTACCCCTTGACTGCTTAAAAACCCGCCACCCATCTCGACGTGACGGTCTTGTTGGCTATCTATCATCTTCTATCCAACGAGCGCTCATGGAATAATTGTTAATTAAACATAAACATGAAACGTTGCATTAACTATGGAGTTACGTCAGGCTCACAGTTTTTAAAGATGCAAATTTCAAGAGAAAGTGAAGAGATCGATTTAACTATATCAGTCATCATCAAAGGAATTAAAATACTTTATCATTACTTTATCACTGAAGAGTAATCAAAGTAAAAAATTAATTAAAAATAATAATAATAATAATAATAATAATAATAATAATAAATTTATTATAATACCATAATTTAATATTTAAGAGGTAAATCTGTAACTAACTTTCATTTCAATCTTTGATTCAGAACCCAAGAGAATAAAGCGTACATGCTGCAAACTGACATTGGAAGAATCCCTGTTTACTGTCACATGACCGGAATTGATGGATGCGGAGATGGAGGGTGAACGCTGGTCATGAAAATTGATGGTAACAAGGTAAAATCAACAATAGGTTGTGGTTTTCACTAAGCCAACCTTGGTCTGTAACTGATATTATTTCTTTCTCAGTGCGCGACCGGACGAAATCTGTAAATCATGCAGTCTAATTGGTTCCGGGGGCGGGCGGAATTTTTCGATCTTGCCTTGTTACAAGACGTAAGCGTTGTTTTCTTGCAGAAAAAATACAAATGTAATTTACCGGCCTAGCTAGGTCGCACCAAATTGGGAAATAACTGTGCCCTCTACCGGACTGCCCGAGGCCGCACTCAACACCTCGGGCACAGTTTTTTTTTCAGTGCGGACCTTCCGGCTGGTGAATAACATATATTTTAAAATAACTGAAGAAACTGCAAGGCTGACTGCTTATTCTGAGTCGAAGGAACAACAACAACAACAAAAAAAAAACATTACGAATGAGAAGGAGCATGCTACATCCCAAAGGTAAGGCCAATAACCTGGGGCCATGGGGCAGACATCATCTCGTTTGATTGAGCGTGATTGACAAAACAAGTGACAGAATTCAGCAAAATTAATAAGGTCTTTCGGAAATATTTTAAGCGGTGACTTCATATTTTCTATTTTATAGTCAACGTTTCACTACGATTCCAAACTTTGGAGCAACAAAACCGAGTTCAATCGTCCTGGGGGTGAGACGGGGTTTGACAGCCAGCAAACCAAGTTACCGACTTATTGGAACACGAACTTCTCCAAGATCTGCCTCGGCATGAGGATCGGCAATCAACCTGTCAAGTTCCTGGTCATCAGCCAGAATGGCGTTTCACTGTACTCTCTGATCGCTGACGGCCGCCATCGAAACACCTCTCTGGGTAGAAATACGTGGAAGACATTGATTGGCTCTGAAGGATCTTTGCAGACCTACTGTAACAAAGAAGGGTTCAACGCAGTTAGTGACAGGAGCCAGAGTTCGAAAGCAAGAATCGGTATTATTGGAAACAATGAAGAAAACTGCAGTAACTGCGACTCCAGAATTGGTTTTGGTACCGGAGGATATCCTGCCAACAAGGCCAACACGTGTGGTAATGAGGCTACCTTTAATCCCGATAACGGAGACAAGCACATTAAAACCATGGGATACATATTAGTGAAATAAAAGGAAAACGATGGAGGTTCCTCCTAATAAAACTGAGAAGAGAAAAAATAAACCATAAATCTAGCAACTGTTGTAGTTAAATTTAGACTGAACAGGATAAGGAGTTTTGTTTGTTTGTTGTAGTATAATCATGACATAAAAATAAAATGCAGAGATACGAATATAAATTGTTTTTGTTAGATGTCTACAGTAAGTTTATGGTCATCGAGTATCATGAGTAAAGCCAACTCCAAGGCAAGCAACCTCTCAGGAAATATTTATTACAATCGTGTTGACGATTTCTCACTTTCAGCTTTGCTATCGGCCTTTATTCAGGCTCGAATTATCTGCTTGATTATGTTCTTTGAAACATCAAAACATCTCAACCCATTTATTTCTTAAGTTTTACTGACTGATGTACATGATCAGAAATTTAGTTAACCCATCTAGAGAATAAAAGGTAAATACTAAATACAGGAATAATTCCATGCGAGCTTTGCTTATATCCTTCCCGTGACTTGTATTTGGTAACAAGCCGCCATGGCAGTACAAGGTTTTCAAAGGGGTTGTTCTGAGTCACTGGAAGGGAGGAGAAACCAAGCGCCCTATGTTGCTTTGAGCATAAACCTCACCCTTCTCATCGCTTTAGTCGCTCAAGACGTTCTTCCAAAGAGCTTTTTCAATCGCCGAATTGACAGAGATCAAACTACTTAAAGGTTAATTTTTAGCTTTCAGTGAATCTCTATTGCATAATGCCCATACAACCTGAGTCTTAAGCTCTAATAATAGCCCTTTTTGTCCGTGCGGCCTCCAGTGAGCACGCGTTCGCAAATAGGATGTCATTGTTGTTGTCTCGCACGGGTTTGGTGGTTAGTAGGGAATTTAGACGAGAGTAGCCTTTTTGTCCTCCTTTCGGTTCAATATTTCGGACCTCATTTTAATTGCAACCCACAATTTTTATTTTTAATTTTGCTGTTTGCTATCTAGAAGGGAAAAAAATCGTTTATAGTTGTTGTCCTGTGCACAGAATAATATATTGGAGACGTTTTTATTAGAAAATAATAAAGGTTTGGACATCATTGTTAACCTGCTGAGTCATGTCTCGTATCCAGTGGTAACTTTTTGCTAAAGTTAATAAGAACAACTGCTTTAAACTGCAACAAGTACATACGATCCTACAAAGGAGGAAAGAAGTTCGAGAGGTACTGAAGTAGTTTCCTTTACATGTAACTGTTTCTCTTAATTGCTAATTTCTCAAGTTGATTTCTCATCATAATTAAGTTTAATGTAAGCACTGTTAAAACGAGAGATTAAGCTTGTCTCCCACCTTTGCGCACCATTTTCTTATGTTTGTCTTTATAATGCTAATTTCTGTGAAGATATCCGCAATTTCAACTTTAATTGTTCTTTCTAATCAACATATGGCAAAGAAAAATTATATCAAACAAAGTATAAAGAATATATCATGAAAGCAGTTGCGAATGGCTAACAAAGCTTTTAAACAACCGTGAGAAAGAAAGGAAAGGAGAAATTTAATAACATTTCTAAATACAATCAAGTCGAGATTCTTCAAAATGCTTAGCAAAGAAATTGTGAACTTTTTTCTGAAAAAAACGAAGCATTTCAAGTTTATGTTCGTCTAAACATGCATCACAGACGTAAACATTCGTGTTATTTACTACAAAAAGGTTATCATGAACGACATATGAATCTTTATAAGTTTATCAACATTTCGTGGTCGCGGTTGTTTTCGCTTACAAACTGATCTCAAACTGTTTGGTAAACATGTGTTATCTACAAACTACACAACAATCGGAAGAAAACGAGTGTTTGAAGCGGTGTACATAATAAAAACAATACATGTAAGTAATACAACAAGTTTGTTTACTTGATAACTTACCAAATTTAGCTCAGAACCTGACACTTAATCAGTCTCTCTTTTTCGGCTGTTTTGGACCGAACCACAAATGTAGTCTAGTCTACTGTAGAGTAAGCTGTTAACAACTTTTCATTGGAGAAAAATGAAGAAATTAGCAAGTAAAACAATTTCGCAACCCGCTTAAATTCTCCGATAAACGAGGAAAGCGAGATGTCGCGAACACCAGTGCATGTACGCTAGACGAATGGTCCCTCCTCGCTGCCTCCAGGCTCCCGTTATCAACTTTACTCACTCGTTTCCAGGCTACCACAAATGGAAAAATTACATCTATTCTAGCTATGAAGGAGTCAGAATGGAAAGAAACCGTCGATGCCATTAACAAGAGCACATATCCAGACCTCATACACGAGTTTGCTTCGCTTTTTTACGAGATAAGGCGCTGAACAGGAGACATTCAACGGATTTGTATGAGTAGATCTCCTGCTAATTTTTAAATGAAAACTAATAGTGCCCCTTTTAACTGTTTTAACTAGATTATCTACAAACTGCGACCTAGCAGTCGCTCTTTCATTTGACGTAATGTAGTTTTACAAAATTTTCGTAAAATTCGGAGTGTCCTGATCACGTGACCACAGATACCCTCTCAAACCTTTAATGTTTTAAAAACCATTGTTATTAATTAGATCCTAAAGCTTTATTTGTTTGTTTCAAATTGTCAGGAGTCAATGAACAGAGACGCACAGCCTGCCGATCACATGGTCAATCGATAAACTACGCATACCTCAAGCAGAAAGGCGGTACTCTTCTCTGTCAGTTTAATCAGACATTGACTTTTTCAGTGAATGAATTGTGACCCGTTTGCTAATGGAGATAAACCAGGCTGTTTGGCGTAAAACTCTAGGATCGCGCGTGTCCCGCAATTTCTTGTTGATGGCTTCACCGGTTAATGGTCTTTATAAATTGTCATCGGAGGTATGGATTAAGTGCTTTATTGGCTTCACTGAACAAGTCCACGGTTGTCCTAGTTGAATATTTTTTTGTTGTACGGCGGTGACTTTTGATGGTGGTCGAGAGCCGCTCGAACTGACAACAAACTAGTTTTCTTCTAATAAAAACTGTCTTTTTTTCTCCCCTCTCTTTCGATGAAACGTAATACTTCGAGAGACACTACTTATTCATCTCGTCTAGTTGCATGCTTTCAAATTCTGTCTTAAAGTCGTTTTGTTGTTGAAACCATTCTGTTAAATAAAGAGAATCTTGCGCGAATTTAATTTGTTGTTTTCGTTTTTAATAAGCTTAGGCCTGGGGCAAACGTCGAATCTTAGTCGAACTTAATTCGTCGAACCTATTAATTTTGAAATAGGCGCATGAATGGTGCGACGTTTGCCGCAATTTAGTTCGACTCAAATTAATTGGTTCGACTCCAGCATAAGTTCGACTTGCCAAGTCGGATAATGCGACAGTGGTTCGGCGTTACAGCAAACACCGTTCTAAACACGCGCTGAACTCAATTCATAAATCATGCAAATTACAAAATAATTGATTCAAATGTGATGGACTTCGCAAAAGTCACAAAAATGCCGACTCCCCCATCTACCAAACGCTATTTTCCCCCCTGACGAGCATGCGCTGTACAAAGACAATTTCGCGACCAGAAATGGCGAGCTATCGAAAGTCATTGCTGACATCGCACAGCGTGATGGAAATGTGTTTTTCGTGTTTCATGAACACTAAATATAAATGATTGAAATGCGAATTGCCTATTTGCAATAAATGCTCAGTGTTTGATTTTTTTTTCTATTTTTCGTAATTAATTGCCAAAGAAAAGCCCGATGAGCACTGTATTTCGGCATTTCGCTAGCAAGTCCTAGCAATAACTAGCCGCACATCGAGTGAATAGGGACCTTACGAATGCAAGACGGTGACGCCAACGCAAACGTCATTTGAAAGTATTACTTTATAACATTTGTGCTACTTCGCGATTATTTTAACTCATTCAACTTGTATACACAAACGACAAACTAGCCAGGAACCAAATTGGTAGGAGTACCGTTCAAGTAAAGGAAGAGAATGAAAAATTCACTCCCGTTGGTCATTTCACGTTGTTGTTTTGCAGAGGACGACAAAGAAATGTACCAAAATTTAAAACGCACGTGCAGAGCGATTGTTTTTGCTCATTAAGCTTTTTGTGTTGTGGCGTTGTCATCGCCGTCGCCGTGGTGTTTTCGTAAGGTCCCTAATAACACGGGGACACGTGCTTATTCCCGTGTTTCACGAAGTGCAACTTGAGAATTGGGGTCTACGCAGTTTCGACGTTTGCTACCACACTGGAATTAAGTCGACTCTTTGTCGAACCTATTTTTAATAAATTCGACGCGACTTAGATTCGACGTTTGCCCTAGGCCTTATATTCCTATCTACATCAACAACAGTTCCATCGCAATTTACAAGGTTTTTCTATTACAAATTCCAGAACTTTCATATCTGGACTTAGCTGCATCTTAAGTGCCTTTCAGAATTGCATTTTCTTTCATCGTATATATTTCTTCCTCAGAAAGATCAACAAATCGCAAGGCGACCATTTTGAAAATTAGTCAGTCGCGCTATAGTTACCTCGTGCCAGGTGATTCAAGCAGCATATGACACAATCCTCGACCAATGAGGTCAATAGAATCTCTACAATCACCTGAGTAATTATGCTAACACAAGAAAACTTTAGGATCTAATTAAAATTGACGGACGGTTCTTGTTTTTCTCTGATAATCACCTGAGTAATTATACCAAAACAATTATTTGCCTGGGGCTCAGCAAATATTGGGGAATATTCCCCCCGACAATTCACCAATAATTATTCATTATTAAAACGTTAAAAAAAACGAAGAAAGAAAGCCAACTCTTCCCAACTTTTCATGGATAATAAGTAATAAAAACTTTATTCAAATATTACCTATATAAAAAGCATCAGAAAAATACATTCAGAATTTCCTCGAAACATGGAGAGTTAATGTAATAATAATAATAATAATAATAATAATAATAATAATAACAACAATAATAATAATAATAATGATCATAATAATAATAATAATAATAATAATAATAATAATAATAATAATAATAAGGGTGTTCACCTTTAACATTTACTCGTTTGCAGTCTCCATTTACAGTTATCAAAGTGTTTGTACACAGTTGATTGTAAGGGCGGAGTGATGATCTTTGACAGTTCGTAGTTTGTGCTGTAGAAAAACTAATGACAGTCGTTTAGATTAGATGCTTGCTGACTTAAATAGCTGACCAATAAAAAAAAGCCGGGCTATTAAATTATTTTCAAGCAACTAACAAAGCGCTAGACATTATTAAAGTCTGTTGGAAGCGCATGTTAAGTGTTCGTTTTCAGTTTTGCTTCTTCTAACACTTTCATTGAGTCATTTGTACCACACTGCACAATGATTCGCTTATTTTTCTCGTTGACCATAATATCCATCGTGATCGTCAGCATTTGGTCTTCGGATGGTTATACTGTTCATAACAGCTTACTCACAGGCCATGTGTTTAAGACTATTGAATCCATCGACTGGTTTCAGTGCGTTGAGGAGTGCCACAAACTCGACGAGTGCATTTCCTACAACTATTTTCCTCCTAAAAAAGTCTGTGAGCTGAATAACTTTGGCTATGATAACCAGTGTGAGGCGGGTAACAATTTTATCAGAGCCACTGGATGGATTCACCATGTACTCGACATATCAGAGGTAATTACACATGCAAATATGGGTTACTATCGACATTTATCAGTTGTACGATCAAGCGAAAAGACAGTGTTATGCCTTACATTTGGTGGGGATCAACAAAAAAAATTCAGTGAAAAACGAATGCCTTTTTCTCTTTGCCACTGGATTTTATTCAAGGGAAGTAAAGGATTGTTACGCAAGGTCATACACCATTAGCTCGGATGCTTTTAAATAAAAGGGCAAAACAAATTTAGGAACGAGATTTCGTTCCCATATTCCGAGCTACTGTTGGGTTTTTGAACGTATTTTTCGCGCTCAGGGCATCGATTTTGTACCTCGCAAAAAAACAAAAGATATTAACTTCTAACTCTGTCTTTATAATCACAATTAAAACCGAATATTTGAGACGACTCAGGGCTTCTGAACCCAGAATTACGGTAAGACAGTTGCAGTTAGATCTCCGACCGGTGAATTTTTATTCTTTATACGGAATATTTCCTGAAACAATATTTGTAATTCTCGTAACTCATAAAGTGTGCGAAAGTGTAAACGGTCTCGAATCTAAAGTCGATTGTCTAATACAACGAAGGAGTTTAACAGGACAGGTGGTTCAGTTTACAAAACAAACTGGAAACGTGCATATTGAATTGCAAACTTGCACTTGGTCGTATGACTAGACTGATCATAAAAAGACTAAAATTTCAAGGGTTTTCCTATCGTTATCATTTTTTTTTAAAGATTGATGATTGTATTCGTCATGAAATATAAGAAAGAAAAAGAAAACCTAATTGCGACATGACACGATCTAGGTATTAATTACCTTTTACCAAGACCGGATGTCACAAACGATTATTCTTTCCGCAATTCTCCCTGTAAATCTCCCGGCAGATGACATGTGTGTGCGGAAGATCCTTTGGTTTTTCTCTCTTTTCTTTTTTCGTTTCATTTTCCCCTTCCTGGTTTCCTTGGTAGATTATTAAAATTGCTAAGAATGGTGTAGTTTGCTACCCTGCAACTCCGAGCAGAGCTCTCTTAGCAGTGTAGTTTGTTGACCAGTAATCAGTATTCAGCGTTTTCGCAATCAGTCAACAGTTTATTAATATCACGACGAGGAGGTAGTCTCTTCGCCTCGTTTCGAAATTGGCTCGAATTTTCATACAAAAATATCTTGCACTGCTGAAAATCTAATGCCCGATTCACACCAAGTCTTAAACACGTTTAAAAGCTGTTTAGTTAAACACAGTTCAAAATTGTTTCCTTCATAAAAGCTGCTTTCGGATTTTTGTCCTTTACAGATTTAGCACAAATGGAAGCATGAGTTAAAATCAGAGAACAAGATTCCCTTCCCTACAACTTTCTGCAATTTACATTTTCAGCTAAAACATCCGAACAAATCAAACTATATCAGTTTACACATGGGAACACAGGAGACAACATTTTAAGTATTTTACTTAAATGTTATTGTTGGTGCCCCTGTAAAATCCCTGTCTCCTTTCACTTTTTCATTCGTCTGATTTGCAGGAAAAGAAAAGGAAAGGAAAAGCAGGTGAAGGGTCAAATGGTAAAGAAAGTGAGTGTCTGACAACAGTATACTCTCCAGAAACCTTCCTGTTGTAATTCTATGACCTTGTATTGCGGAACACTGGCTGGGAGCAAAAAGTTTATAATCCTTAGTATACCATACTCATTTTACCTTTTTCAAGTAATATGTCAAAAACGAGGGCGAGTGCTTTATCACGGGTTCCAAATACTGAGAAACAGATGAAAGCACGAGGCCGCAGGCCGAGTGCTTTCATCTGTTTCGAGGTATTTGGAACCCGTGATAAAGCACGAAGCCCGAGTTTTTGACATGTCTTCTCAAATGAAACAATAAGAAATTAATCTCATTAAAATGCAAATGTTTGATTTCAGATGAAAAACATGTTTCATCTCAGATGAAAACCTGGTGGTGTTTCATCTGGTGTTTCATTGGGGTATCAAGATTCATCCACCTGACCGAAATGGAGGTCATTTATTGGCTTTTGACTGCATGAATTATTAATGAGTTTGAGAAATATATTTACTTATATTTTTCCGATTGAATAGATATCTCAGCGACTTAATCTCTTTTGCATGGACGGAGCGAAAAAATACCAAGTGAGGCTGCATGTCCGTGTAAGCTCTTGAACGGATTCATGCATTTGACAGCTACCACAAATCACACCAGAGTGTAATAATTTCCAACCTAATTTCAAATTTGTCTGGAAAACATGAAATATTATTTCTGTGTCGGACAAAACAGAATTTGATGATCGTGTTTTTTCGTTTTTCAAATTCCCGGGCACGGCCGTTTTAGATTTCACGGCGTAATACGGTCACTCAATTGTTTCACGCAAAATTAAAAGAACTTCTGGTAACTGACAATAGCGGCAACAGTATGACCTCATAACATCCAAATGGCGGCGCAAGGAAAATATAGGCGATGATAAATCTAATTTTTAGCACACTTGAATGTTATTTCTACTCTTTAAGCGAACAGTTAAATTTAGACATTATTTTCAACAATTCAAAGTCAATTTGTTGCCAACGTGGAGGCTTTCTTTAACAAAAGCGGATAACAAATCTATTTGAACCATATTATGCATACTACTACTAACAGTCCGTAAAGGATATACTTTGTTTGTAGTCAGTCAAAACAAATTTGTTTTCTCGTAAAACGCGTATACGGAAATGATTTAGGAAAACGTCTTAACAATAACGTGATACTGACTTTTGCAAACAAAGATATTTTTCTAAACTCTTTCCTACTTCCATTTTGTTTAATTTCCAAATAAATAGTTCGTGTTTCTCGACAAGATTAACGCTCTGTAATAAAGGTAGACCCTGAAAAGTAAATTAAAATTCAGTTTTAAATTTTTTACTACGACAACGCTATAGTTGCAGACTAATGTTTACAAAGTAACATATTTTTAGTTCTTTTTTTCAGTTTCATTTTGGTAACGAAGGTATATATTTATTTACGTTTTCAAATCCCACAATAGATTTCAAAGAAACACGCCTTACTGAAGAAAGGATTTTGTTGAAATGATTTGTGGCAAAAATTAGGTTGGCTCGGTCTATCAGTTTCCGGCTCTTGATATTAAAGCTAGGCTTGAACTTTTTTCATCTATATCTGATTTCTTTACAGGTCCCGATTCCTTTGCATCCTGCAGAGATATTTACCTGAAAAACAAGTAAGTTAGATGACTTTTAGACGGCTGCTAATAGGACTTTGTAAGAGGATGATACAGTGTTTATTTTCGTAAGCCGCGACTTGTTCACTCTGCCAACAACGCTTTTTTGACTCCCCAAAGAAGGAGAGAAAGAGATGTCCCCGTAATTCAAATGCTTGGTCTCGTCACTCCCGTTGTCTGTGTCAAAGGAGTTTTTATAGCGCATGGATCAATTTCGTTGACCTTGACACTCCCTACCCCTTGACAACCCACCACCCTTACCCCCCATGCCATCCTCTTAGTTTAAGAATAGAGACTAATAATTTCTTGAAAAGAAAAGCTCCAAGGCAGACTCATGGAAGAGCTTTTTCTTCGTCGTTTCTCTAATATTTTTGTCAACGGAAAGGGACGCAAAATATACGAAGGAGACATAAATGACAAGGAGAATCCTCAGCTAGCAGGCGTCAGGGTAGGCCAAGCATGTCATCCTTTCCAAGGATGACTTTGCGTTGGATATGAGATGATTGTAAAAAACTCGGCGTCACTCGCCTTGTTGGCTATCTATCATCTCATATCCAACGCGCGCTCGTGGAGTAATTGTTAATTGAAACATTAAGTTATAAACATGCAATGTTGCATTAACTATGGAATTGATAAAGGACGTTACGTCAGGCTCAATAGTTTTTAAAGATGCAATTTTTATAGAAGGTGGAGAGATCGAGTTAAGGATATCAGTCATCATCCAAGGAATTAAAATACATAATCATTACTTTATCACTGATAAAATAATAATAATAATAATAATAATAATAATAATAATAATAATAATAATAATAATAATAATAATAATAATAATAACAATAATAATAACAATAATAATACCATAATTTAATATTTAAGAGGTAAATCTGTAGCTAACTTTTATTTCAATCTCCATTCAGATCTCGAGAGAATAAAGCTTACATGCTGCAAACTGACATTGGAAGAGTCCCTGTGTACTGTCACATGACCGGAATTGATGGATGCGGAGATAGAGGATGGACGCTGGTCATGAAAGTTGATGGTAACAAGGTAAAATCAACAACAGGTTGTGGTTTTCAGCAATCCATCCTTGGACCGTAAGTGATATTTTTTTTTGTAAGTGAAAGTAACAAAAACAACAACACTACAGAGGATAAGGAGCATGCTACATCTCCACGGTAAGAACAAAAACCTGGGCCCATGGGGCAGACTGCATTCGTTCCCAGTGCTAACGGTTTTCTTGGTCAGTGGTTTAATGAATAAACCGCGACGGTTCTAAGAACTCATCAGCATGTCACACCCCCAGGCCCCAGGTATGGTGACTGCTGCTTTAATAAACCCAAACTCCACACTACACATTGTCAAAAGAACTCCTTAACAAATTCAAACTGACGTTCAATTTAGCGCGATTGACGCAACAAGTAACGTGATTCAGCAAATTAATAAGGCTTTTTGAGACATTTCTAAGCGGTGACTTCGTGTTTTCTTTTATAGTCAACGTTTCACTACGATTCCAAATTCTGGAGCAACAAAACCGAGTTCAATCTTCCTGGAGGTGAGACGGGGTTTGACAACCACGAAACCAAGTTACCGACTTATTGGAACACAAACTTCTCCAAGATCTGTCTCGGCATGAGGATTGGCAATCAACATGCCAAGTTCCTGGTATTCAATAAGAATGGCGCTTCACTGTACTCTATGATCGCTGATGGCCGCTATCGACCAACCTCTCTGGGTCGAGACAAGTGGAAGGCATTGATTGGCTCTGAAGCATCTTTGCAGCCCAACTGTAACAAAGAAGGGTTCAACGCAGTGGGTGACAAGAACTATCATTCGAAAGCAAGAATCGGTATTATTGGCAACAATGAAAACGACTGCGGTACCTGCGACTCTAGAATTGGTTTTGGTACCGGAGGAAAACATGATGACACCAACACGTGTGGTAATGAGGCTTCACGCGGTCAGGTTGATAATGGCAAGAAACACATCAAAACCATGGGATACATATTAGTGAAATAAAACGGAAAAAGATGGAAGTTCCTCCTAAAAAAACTGAGGAGAGAAAAAATAAACCATAAATCTAGCGACTGTTGTAGTTAAATTTAAACTGAACAGGATAAGAACTTTTGCTTGTTTGTTGTAGTGTAATCATGACATAAAAATAAAATGCAGAGATAAGAATATACACTGGTTTTGTTTTTGGTTAAATGTTCCTGAAAGTAACCGTGGTCGACAATTCTGTTGTAATTGTAAAAGTTATGTTAAATGTTTACAGTAAGTTTGTGCTCATTCAGAAAAGGAGAACCAACTCCAAGGCAAGCAACAACTCGGGAAATACTCATTGAAAACGCGGTGCCAAATATGTACCAGTGCTGTGCTCTATCAACTGAGCTATCAAGCCAACTGGTAACCGATCATTGTGTGAGTTGGTAACAATATTCACTTGGATGGTGAATAAATCAGAAACGATTATCTCAACGGTTGCGGCCAGGTCATAAGTTCAGCTTAAGTTTGAACTCTGCCTGTAGATCTAATAACGTACATACAAATTAGGTCTGACTAACCTGCAATGAGGATTACTAATCCTGATTTCTTTAAATTCAACAGATGTAAAGTCGATTCAATTTCGACAAAAAGCATTAAATGGTCCCATAAAATACCCTGCTATGATCGCGCCCTTAGCCAATCAGTCCCGCGTTATATCAGCCACTAGCCTTAGCCATATAATAATAATAATAATAATAATAATAATAATAATAATAATAATAATAATAATAATAATAATGATAATAATAATAATAATAATAATAATAATAATAATAATTATAATTATAATTATAATAATGATGATGATAACAATAAAATATAATGGAAAATTAAATGATCTCTTTATTAAAATATTCCAAGAAAAATCGATATCCACAAGTTAAAAGTAAAAAAAAGAATAGTAAAAAACCTATTTACAATTCAATTGTGATTACAAAAAGGGGTATCACGAAGCACAACAGAGCTATTTTCAAGCACAATATTAAAAAAATAATAATAATAAATTAAAATAAAGAATAAAAGTCATTCATGTGACCAATCATACGCTAAAATGAGAAAAATTCAGAAACCCCTATAAATCAAGCCATAATAATAATAATAATAAGAATAATGATAATAATAATAATAATAATAATAATAATAATAATAATAATAATAATAATAATAATAATAATAATAATTTGTACAAAGTCTAGAGAGATTCGCTATTCCTACACGTAGTTTGGGCCACGTTTAACGCCCCAGTCTATGTATAATCTTATGGCATACATACGTTTTTACAACTGTCATAATAATAATAATAATAATGATAAATATTGCACGAATTCAGTCGAAGTTACGCCGTATGCTGCCGAGTTTAATTTAATTTCATACTAAGAAGCGACTCGGAAAAGAAGTTGGAGTATTAAAACGACTAGTTCGAATTCTTTACACAAGGATTCTAAAACGAATTGAAAAGACTCCCTCCGTTCCCTATGTAAATAACTACTGAAATAAATAATAAAAAAAATTTACATGTGGAGCCACTGAAGAGCTTTTTGTGCAGTTTATTTTATCGGGTTGCAGTTTAATCGACATTTGCAGACAAGACTCTGGTCAGTAAAGGATTCTATTTGGCTGGCACCAGTTGTGTAAAGAGCGGATAAATTTATCCAACGGATAAGTCGCTACTCAGTGGATAAAATTATTAGTTGGAGCGTTTCTTAACAGCTGGATAATAATTTACCCACTGGATGAAGGTTACTTATTTTTTTTTGAAAATTTTATCATGGCTTGCTTTGTGTAAATTTTTGTTTCTTTTGTCCTGGGAACGAGTGATGTCACGAGTTACGAGTCCATTGTAGCTCAGTGGTAGAGCATCCGAACTAGTAATCGGAAGGTCTTTAATAGGTTCGACTCTTGTTGGAAGAACTCAATATGCCTGTGCCGATCACTGAGTGACAAAATACATCCACCAGAACTTGTCAAAAGGCGCTAACAATGTTTGTTTATTCAAACTGCCGAAGCTGGCAGACACAAATTGAGAGGGCATGAATATTTTAAACTCAAGTCGTTGTTTGGTTCCTTCAACCCATTATTTTTGTCTTTAATTCTGCTGTGTGACATTTAAAAGGTTAAAAAACGTTTTATGGTTGTTATTAATGTGCACAGAATAATAAACTTGGAACTTTTTCATTAGAAAATATTAAAGTTCATAATCACCAGTAAAATGATACTGTAATAAAGGTTTGTCAATCAGTACTAGCCTTCCGAGTCATGTCTTGTATATCTAGTGGTAATTTTTGCTAAATTTAAGAACATCTGTCACAGACACATAAGATCATACAAAGAAAAGAAGTTCGAGAGGTAAGTAGAATCCTTGAACTCTTTTTTTCTTTATTGCTTATTTTTCAGTCAAACCTTTGCAACTTCTCTTTCTCTAATGTAATTTATGCATGCCAGTGAAACACTTCCAGTAGTTAGATATTTGGGTGTATCAGCCCACTTTTCAAAAAATGATAAAAAATCCCATACAAATCCTTATAAATCCAATATTTTTTCTAAACCCCATAAACCACACATTATCTCACCCCAATAACTACATAAAATACTATTTCAACAATGACTCCTGCAACGGAGACGTCAAAAACCTAAATCCTCGGTTTTTCAAAAAACTAAATTTTTATCCTCGGTTTCTCAAAAACCTAAAAACGTAAATCCTCGGTTTTTCAAAACTCCTGCAACGGAGACGCTAAATTTAGGTTTTTCATAAATGACACCAAACTCACAAACAATCATCGATTAAATCCAACCAACTCATCAATCGCTGATTTGAATGATGAATACAATATTTTTGAACACCAATTTGGATAAAAAAATAATCATTATGGATGTTGTGTGACTGGATGCCGTTACTGTCACGCGTGACGTTGTGTGACTTGTCACGAAAATGGACAAAACCCTGAACGTGGGGTGCTCGGTTGGCTGTTTACTTGCCTGGCCCCAGCCAGGTCTTTTTCCCGCCGCTGACAAGGCGGCTGTCCCTTTCCCAGTTTACCTCTGGGACCGAGGTTGAGTCCTGGGACGAACTCTGAGCACCCCGCTGTAAACCAGTAGGGCCTGAGCGGGCTCACCCTGGAGGTACCGTCTACTGGAAGACATCCCACACTACTCAGTAATTCACCATCTGCACAAGCCGTTAAACAGGTTTCAGTCAGGGGCCAGCTGACACCACCCTAAAGCTTCACCAGAGTTTGTGAACTAATATAACAATGGCCCGATTACCTATATATTACACTCAGTTCTGAAATTTTTACACTTGTGGTGCTATTTTTCTGTATATTGCGTAATATTGCTTGATTTGGATTAACACGCATGCGCTTTCATGCACACAACCCAAAGCGGACTGGACACTAGTTTGTTAACACACGTGTCGGCCATTTTGTTGCCATTTTGCGAAGTCATGTTTATGGCTCCTGTTTTGGGATTTTTGAACATTTATTTCTCCACTTTCATCGTTCTGATGTTTGTAGACGCTTTTTGAGGTAAGAATATCATTTATCTTGCACACAACAATAGATTTTTTTATTGAATCGACTCGCTATCGAATACTCGTGAAACCGTGAAATGATTTTACACATCGACCAAATCCTTGATTGGGATCCAAGAATTAAAAGTATCATTGTATCCTTTCCACTTTACCAAAGCTTGTTTCTTCTTGTAATCTCTCCTGATAACTTTATCGATTCTGAATACCTCCTGTTTGGCTTTCAATAATTCTGGTTCATAAAAACTCCCTTTAATTTCTTCATTATTGAGATCTTTCAGTTTATATGTGATCGGATTCGTGTATTGTATTTTATCGATAATGAAGACCTCTTCTGACCAGTTTTCTGTATAACCTCGATCAAACAACTTTCTTTTATACTTTGATATTCTAACCTTTTCACCAACTTTAAATTTTGGCAAAGATGATAATTGCTTCAAATTGCCAAATAGATTGAAGTAAACAGTTCCTACATTCTTTTTCTTAGATGCTTCTGTCGGTGTCATTTTTATTGAACTGTGTTTAGTGTTATTATACTGCTTCAATATTTTAGGCAAAATATCCAGATACATTGTATTGCCTTGAGCAGTGAATCGTTTCCACATTTTATTTTTAATCGTTCGATTCCAGCGCTCAACAACTGATGACTTCTCTTCATTTTCAGTCGAATACAGTGTAATGTTATGTTTATTGAGCAAGTCTTTGAAATGTTTGTTGTAGAACTCTGAGCCTTTATCAGTCCACAGATACTTTGGTTTTCGACCCTCTTTGAATATGCTTTGAAATGCTTTCGTTATGGTCTCACCTTTTTTATCTTTTAATGGAACAATCCAGCCGTATTTACTAAAAACATCTATAGTCGTGAGAAGATACCTATTACCTTTATTCCATTTACTGAATTGTTGCATTTTAACAAGATCAGCAGCCCATATTTCATCAATATTATTTACAATAACACGCCGCCGAGTAAAGTTACGTCTTATGGGTTTATGCAGCTCATTAGCTAATTCTTCTTGCCAGTTTTCCTCTTTACCCGACGGCTTTTGACGTTTTTTGGAACCCCAAGTCCCAATTTTGATTTTGTATTTATTGCATTTCTTGCCAACCAATGTCCCCATTGTCGTTCGGAATATGGAACAGCATCCAATGACTTTACCATCTTTTTGTCAGCTTTTAATTTACATTTTTTATCATCTTTGCAGACTGAATAATCAACATCATGTTGCATGGCTATTGCATCTGTTTTGCCTGTTGGTTTATCGTATATTTCCAATATTTGCCCTGTTTTGGGGTTATATTTGACTTGATTTTCCAAATCATTGTATGGGCCAGTGTATTTATGACCAGGTAATACCCATCCAGATTTTGGACGCGGTAATTTACCTATCATTTTGTGTATATCAATTGATCCACCACTTTTGGGACGACCCTTCATGCCTCTTTCATATTCATCCCAATTTGGTGGGTGCCAACCAATTGCATCATAACTTGAGCATTTCGGTGTGTTGTGAAATTTGCTCCCAATTTTTACCATGCTTTCACATGGATAATTTTTGTATTTTTCTAATGTATTTTTTCCAGCCTTGCCAGACCAAAATTGACTCGACAATATACCAGTATCTGTGCTAAATGCACTTTTGGCAATGTCACCGGATTTGTATCTATCAAAGACTTCCTTTGTTGATGGAATTAATGTTCCAACAACATCCATCGACTTCGATGCAACCTTACCTGGTGTGCCAAATTGTTCTAAAATTGTATCTAAATTACCACCATCAAGTTCTTTTCGGTCAGTTTTGTACCTTTTTTTTGGCCTTACTTTGGTTGATAATTTATCAAACATCTCTGATCCAGTCTTTTGAACAAAAGGAGTTGCTTTAGAGATAGCATAATCAATAGCTTTTTTTTGCAATTTAGGGTTTCTAAGTGCTTCAGACCCATAATATCGACCCATTTCAACCGCTTTCTTTCCCAACCATGGTAATCCATGTTGAATTAACATATCAGCACCAGTTGATGCTAAAGTATCCATTATGCCCCCCCCTTCAGAGGGGCTATTTAGTTTCCCTGTTTTTTAACAAATTTGGTTTTAGTTATCCCACATTCAGCACATGTACAGAAGAACATAAGCCGACCATTTTTGGCTTGCTTGTAACCTGAAGGCTGAACACATTCAGTTTCTTTCTTTTGTTTAACACAATATGATTTGACCATTTTATATCACTATATTAGATTAATTATCATCAGAGTCTGACTCAGAATCTGTTACCAATGTACACCATAAACATAATTTTCCTGAAAATTCTGTGTATTCATCACACTCTTCACAATATCTTATATCAACCATTATACAAACTAATTAGATAATTTTTTAAAATATTGGATTATAAAATTATGATTGACACTTTGATTGTTCATGTCAAAATGTGCATTGTGGATTGTTTTCAATATACTTGTACCCTTTTGTCTCTCAAATAAATAATACAAACACCAATAGCCACACAATACTGAATCTCTTTCCTGGATTTCATCACCTGAATACATTAATCGTTTGCCACTTGTTGACATGAATTGCATAATTTCTTTTGGCATAATTAACCCAAAACTATCAAAATATTCTACATATTTGTCTCCGTTTCGATACGCAACCCAATGTGTACCTGGTCCAATCTGTGAATCCAGGTTAATGATACCAACTTCATCTTTTTTCATCTTTTGTGGTAGATTATCTCTGCTGTAAATGCCTCTGAAGTGTTTTATTTTGAGTTTTTTGACCCAGTCAATGAGTTCAAAGTTACTGAGTGGTTTATTTATGAATTTCACAGAATGTCTCCGATTAATGGAATCCCCTTGAATGGACTGTTTTTGCCTAACAACAGACCTTTTCCTTTTTTGGTTTTTTTTTTCCCTTTACCATACTGATCCCATGTACCGAAAAATGGAGGCGGTCGATAATTAACTGGTAGGATCAAACCACCATCTTTTTTGGTTGTGTTTGGAACAAAAACTGGGACCGATCTTCTGGATCTACTTCTATCCACCTGCAAGCCTTTACCCATTAATGCATTCAAAACCATTGGAATGCCAATTGAAGCCAGTAAAGTACCCAAAAAACCTCCTGATTGTGCCTTAGTTGGTTTAATTACAATCTGTCCACCAGTATGTATTGCATTGACAATTTGCTTCTTTTGTGCTTCAGTGAGCCAATCTTTGTATTTTATTAATTGATCAATTTTATTTTGAGGAATGAGGAAACCACCAGCTTGTCCTCTACCAAATATTTTATTGACTCCAACATTTGCAAGCCCAGAAAGTGCTCCAGTAGCTAATGGTCCAACTGCTTTTGCTGCCATTGGTAGTAATTTTGTGCCAATTTTGAATAATGATGACCAAAGACTGCCTCCTTGTTGTACAGCTTTTCGTATCTGTGTTTTGCTTATTTTAATATCTGCTCCAGTTTTGTTTTGCATTGCCTTTTTCAGCCTATTTATTTGTGTTTTGGTTAACATCAGCTGATCCGGTCCAGTTAATTCAGAATTTGATAATCTTATTGTTATTGCTGAATTGTTTTTTAATGCTTTTGCTAGTCTATCTTTTTGCCCAATTGATAGGTTTACTCCATGTGAATGATAAGTTGTCATATCTTTTATATAACTAACGTTACATTAAAAATTTATTCCATTTATCGAAACAATATTTTACCATCTTTTTGAATGAGCTCAGCGTCTTGCTCGTATAATGTCAATGCATAAACTGAATATGCAGTTGCAGTTGTACCAGATAATTCATAGTGGAATGTCAGCTTTGTGGTACCATCTTTGATATCCATTTTTTGTTTTGTTAAATCGAAATACAAGAATGGAAATAGTGTTTTGAAGTTATTGATATTCAACAAAGTCCCCTGACTGTATTCATTATTTGCATGCACATATTTGAGGACATCTCTGTAAACTCGAGTCAAATCAGCTTCTGGAGTGTAATGTACATCAGGATATTCATTGCCATTAGCCACAGATAAATGACAATTTAGCAATGTTCTGGGATCTGTTGATACACTAAATGTATTGTACAAAAATGGATTTACTGTTTGTGCAGCAAGATTTGCATCATTGATAATGAAAACAAATACATGCCTTGGCTTTGAAATACCACTTGTTATCTGAAAATGACCACTTCTTTGTGTTGAAGAATTACTTCTCTCAATATTTTCTCGCAAATAAACCCATTTATGTGGCTTCAAAAACTGACTCATATACAGTGATTGTCCTTCTGAATTGAAAGTGATTCTTGGTACAATCAACTCCATTCTGGTAATAATTACACGACAATCAGCCCCAGCTTGCCATATTAGAATAGTATCAGATTCAATCTGCAAATTTAATTCCAATCTTGTTGATGGCAATAACTCATCCATCAATGCTTCAAAGAATGAGTATCGATTCAATGGTATTTCTGTATTGACAACAACTGATAGACCCAAAAGTGCTTTTCTTACAGCAAATCCTTTATTGTAGTTATCTTCAGCCGATCGTTCTTCAGCGTGTCGGTTTGTATCCAGATAGAAAAACTCATTTGTTGCTGTCGATTGAGCATATCCTGGACTATATTCCAATAGATTCTTGATATTAACACAATGATTTGCATCATTACAATCATATACCATTTTACCATTCAATCTTACATCGAAATCATGTATAAGACTGTGTGAACCATTAACAATACCATTATGGTCTTCAGCTGCTATATTTGCATTCTGCATTGTTTGGACTTTAAAACCAACTGATATTCTTGCATTATACCAATCAAATGGGGTCACTTCTCCTGTGTTGTCAACAACAAAACGATAACCATCTTTCTTTTGTGACCTATTATTTCCTGGATTACCAGTATTCAATGGTGTCTCCAATTGGAAGAAGACATCTTCGTATCTCTCAATGTATTTTGGATTTCTGAATGATTTCATTTATACAGATATGTTACATTATTTTCATTTCCTCCTTCTTTTGAGTTTTCCACCAGATATCATCCTATTAACTCTCTCAGCTATTTGAAAATCAGTCAGTGGCTGCTCCATTTTTGGTTGGCTCATTGTCACTGATTTTGTTTTGGAAGGTTGTTTTTTGCTCAATAATTGAATTATTTTATCACCTGCTTTATTACCAGCAAACTCACCAGTTTTGGTGACTGCTTTTTCAGCTGCAGTTTTGGCTCCTTTCTTAGCTAATTCTTTTGCTGTTTTTCCGAAAAGTTTTGATCCAACTGATCTGAAAACATCCATAATTCCTTCACCATGGATATGTTTCATCGCATAACGACCCAATTCTGGGTCAAAACGTGGCTTAAATTCACTTTGTCGTACCATATATTGATATATTATATTAAACTAGACCTGAGAATCAAGCTCATGAACCAGTCAATGCCATTCAAGTCAATTGGCCGACCCAAAGCGTCAGTCACTGTTATCCCCATTTCTGAAATAATTGACTTGGAAACTGGACTGAATAATGCTCTTTTTGGCTCAAAAGTAAATGGATAACTCCTTGTTAAATTGTCAGTGGGTATCATTATCAGTGTATTTGTGAATCGTCCATCACTGAGGCTATCAGTTATTATATCACAATTAATGTCCAAAACGTCAATATCATTGGTAATATTTGGCAATTTTGTCCCGTGTTCAGTTTGGCTAATTAACTTTGGTTCAAATCCAATAAGTGCTCCAAAATTAGAGTTTCTAATATCAAGCTTCCATTGGTTGTCCAGCTCAATGACAACTCTATATGATGAAAGCACAAAATACAGATTGATGCCCTTGCTGGAAGATGGTTTATCTCCATTTTGAATTATTGATTGAGTGATATAATCATCAAGATCATCATATGAATACATTCCATCAACAAATGTGATTGTCTTCCAATTTGTACCATTATCTGGGCTGTATTTTATTGTATTATTGTTGTATCCTGCATTGACATTATGCCACGAGTATGTCATTGAAACTCGATCAACAGCTAGCTCATGTCTCATTGTTGTGTCAAGCTTCAATGGTGGATCAAATTTGATAATAAAGTCTTCAGGCCGACTTCGACCTATTTTCTGTCGGTTAACAGATGAAATATGTATCGCTCTTTCTTGCATATATACTTCAGTTATATAATTAATTATATAACTGATTACGCGACCTAGCGAATTATATATTGTTGCGATAAATCAATGAGTTGTTTGTTGTTTATCAAGCCAAGTTGATTCAATTTATGGGCTATTTGTGAAAATTCCTCTTTGACTCCATTATTGCCAGCCAAAATGGATCCACCAAGCAATTCCATTCTGTCAATCAAATCATTAGCATCATTGAAATAAACAACACCAGAGCCCAATTTCTTGAATTTTTTGCTGGATTTATGGATTGGAATCTCACTGAGTTGGTTCAATTCATCAAATACCATTTTGGCAATATCACTGTATTTCTTCTTTGAATTAAATCTCTTGGTCAATAAATCGATTGTATCGAAATCAACCTTTTTGTCCATAACTTTGCGTTTATCTTTTGTTGCCACAAGTCTGAGTTGTCCCATTAATTTTGGAATATCAATCATTAGTCCACCATATTTCCCAGAAGATGATATTTTGTATGCATTTCTCTTTGGTTGAGTATAACCAGAACCTTTTTTGATGGTTTTCATTCCTTCTGGGATTATTTTAATGCGCCCTCTGTATTTTTGCAATAATTTTATATCTTCATCTATTTTATCAATTTTGTCTTTATTCTTGGTCTTTCCTTGCCCCTTGGATAAAGGTCCCTTCTTTGTTCCAAGTTTTTTCAACATTTTGCTAATATTAGCATCGTAATCCTTGATGTCAATATCTCCTTGCATAGAAGCTTGGAGAACAGAACTCGGAGGTGCAAGATCGTATTGCATCAATTTTTGGATTTCATCAATATCAAAACCAGCATCCAAATTTGATTCAACATCAGGTGACATCATTAATGGTTTATAGCCAATTGGTAGCTTTGCTTCTGGTGATTGTGTTTCAGGCTGATAAGTTAACATAGCAATGTCTTCCAAACCTGAAGTCAACGCTTTTTGGTTTTTCTCCAATTGTTCAATCAGTTTGTCTTGTTTTTCATCAATTGTTTGTTTTGTTTCCTCTTGAGCTTTAATAATTGGTTTGAAAGTTTCTGATAAACCTTGTTGTAAATCTTGTTTATCATGCTTGTACTCCTTCAATGTATCTCTAACTTGTTTGGTTATTGTTCCAGCCTTAATCTTGGCTTCAGATAATTGTTTTAATCTCTGTAGATCCATTATATTATTAACTTATATTAACTTTTTTAACTTATATAATGTATTGATATACATGGAAATCCCAAATTATGATAGACATGATAAAAACACTAATTTCAAAAGATTGTATGGTTACATGCCAAGTGACACGTTTCGGATGTTAATATGTGGTAATTCAGGATCTGGAAAGACAAATTTATTGTACCATATGCTGATGAAACCACTTTTGTATTATGATAGAATACATTTGTATGCCAAAAATTTGGAGCAACAAAAATACAAGGATATGCTACAAACATTGACTGATATATCAAATAGTGTCGGGTATAATGTCCTTGTTTGTAGCAATGATGATATAATTCCAGTGGAGGAATTGAAGGATGAAGATGCCCAGAAGATAGTCATATTTGATGACTTTATTTGTGAAAAAAACCAGAAACCATTGATTGATTATTTTATTCGTGGCAGACACAAGAACTGCTCTGTTATTTATCTGAGCCAATCGTTCTACAAAACACCAAAAGATATTCGACTCAATTGCTCTCATTTCTGTGTCTATGACTTTCCTAGCAGCAATGAAAGAGGTCTGATATCCCGTGAGTTGGGTGTCGAAAAGGATAAATACATTAAAGCAACCAAAGAGCCATTTTCATTTCTATATGTTGATAAGCCCATGAAGAGAATTAACAGGAATTTTTATGGAACAATATAACCAAATGATATAAATGGGAATATTCAACGAACATAGTTCATCGTCTTCTTTCACAACGGTTCCTCTTCAAGGAGCCGCTGGGCCTCAAGGAATAGGGTTTAAATTAACCCCAAATGGAAATTATGATATACAAAACAAAAAACTTGTTAATGTTAAACAAGGAGCTGATCCCAATGATGTTGTCACAAAGAGCCAAATACAATTGTTGGATAATGCTCCTGGTGATGTGCGAGCTAATAAAGCAGTAATTTACAGCAACAGTGGAAGTGTTCATACCAATAGTATTTATCTACAAGACACGCCAGACGGTGCTGGCAGCTCCAATGATGTTCGATTATTGACTGAGCATCAGTCTTATGAAAACATTCATCTTAATATACCAGATTTGAAAAACTTTGATGGCCATGGTGGACGAGCTAAAAGTGAAATAATGGTTACATCAACAGAACAACATATTACTGGACGGAAAACATTTTTTGATATTAGTGTTTTAAAACCTGATAATAACGATCAAGCGGCGAATAAAAAATCTGTCGATGATGAGATTAAAAAAATACCATCACCTGATTTATCTACATATTTGAAAAAAGATGGCACTGTTGAAATGACTGGAAATCTGGATATGGGTAATCAACAAATTACTAATCTTGGAGCCAATATACAAAATACATATGATGTCGTTAATTTAGGTTTCTGTGATACTAAATATTTACAAAAAGTCTCCAATAGTGACCTCGATATGGACAATCATAAAATCAAAGATATGGCTCAACCAACTGATGATAACGATGCTGTTAATAAACACTACGTTGATCATAACTTTCTCAACAGGTTAACACCCAATGCTCTTGGTGGTGAATTAGATATGAGAGGTCATAAAATAATCGTTCTTGGAAATCCTTCCAATCCCAATGATGCTTTCACTAAAGCATATGTTGATACAGAAATAGCTAAAATACCATCTGTTGGAAGTGATTTGAGTGTATATTTGAAAAAAGATGGAAGTGTTGCAATGACTGGAAACCTTGATATGAATAATAAACAAATCAAAGATATGGCTCAACCAACTGATGATAATGATGCTACTACCAAAAAATATTTTGATGACAAATTGGAGCAAAGTCATCTTGTCAGCAGCCATAAAACAAATGAATTCAAATATCTTACAGATACCGATGAAAGCAGTTCAGAATATAATATCACAGTGTATGGAATAGCTGCTTTCAATCAATCCCCACATCAGAATAAAAAAGCTTATGATATCACATTGATTAAAGACAGTGGAAGTAATGATTACAGATCAAGGATAGGTTTCAATATTTATACTCTTGCTATTGGAACATACACAATTGTGTTTGAATTCTACCCACCAGAAATGACTAATATTCAATTATCATGTACTGCTTCTGAAGCATACATCCACAAAGCTGTACAGCGTGATTTCACTGCTTATAGCAAGCTATTGGTTCAATTCAATAACAACAGCAAACAAACTCCAAATTACATCTATTTGACGATGCATGGAACAGCTACAGCGACTCCAGTACAATGTCATCTGGTTGTTTACGGTGTCAAAGATTGGTCAGATAGCGTTTATCCAGGAGTGTATGATGGCTTGGACAATGTCATGTTTGAATATAAAAATGGAGATATGGAGATGAAAGTCAATATGGATATGAATAATAAGATTATTTCTGGTTTATTAAATCCGATATTTGATTCTGAAGCAATGAATTTGGGTTATTTTACCAACTTATTCAAAACGAAATACACTGGAACTATTGCTAGTGGTGTTTTTCACAATTTCAGTATTCCTGTCTCAGGAAATATTTATTTCAATTTGTATTCAGTTGTTTTGGTAAGCAATATTCAAGTTGCAAATGCACAATTATTAATACGTGGAAAAAAACAAGGTGAAACAACCAACACTGACACATACCACAGAATTGGAAACATAATAAGTGGAAGCAATACATTTGATTTGCCCAAATCAAGAAAATTTGTCAGTATTGATTCTATGTCAATATTGGATAATATTGGAGCAGGAACTGCTATCAATGGAACTTTTGAATTGAAAATATTATACTCTGATTATTTTGAAAGATATCATACAAATTTTAATAAAATGGTTAATGTAAACAATAATCGTATCATAAATGTTGGTGATGCATTACTTGATCAAGATGCAATTAATAGACGTGTGTTGGTTAATTCTGAATGTCATTATACAATTGAAGGTGAAATAAAATTTGGTTTTTTTAAAAATTTTGTGGGGACAAATATGATTGTTTATGAACAAATAAGATTAAAAAGAATTGTTATTTCAACAACTTCAACAGTAACAAATGCTGCAGTATCCATTGTGACGCGACAAGGGGGTGCACATCATACTTTTTCAATGTCAATCAAATCAGGAATTAATAGTATGACAACTAATGCAAAATTACATAGTATAGAAATGGCTGTCATTATTGATAAAAATGATAGACGACGTGTAGTGAGTAATTTTCAAGGTAAATATCAATTTGAATTATCAACATTATATATATAATAGATATGCCATACATTGAAGATGAAAATGGAAACCATATTCTTGATGATGATGGAAACAAAATTGAGTTCACAGTTGAACATGAAAATTTCCCAGATGGATTCAAATATAGAGAACCAATACATCTGAATGATGATGGTCATTTGGATACAGAAAACAGACATTTGGTGATAAAAGATGGAGTTAATTCAAATCATGCAATTTCACTCCAACAATTAATTAACAACAATGAGGACATCATCAAACCATATGTTGAAACAAAAATACAACAAGCTCTGGCTCAGTTTAAAGCTCAACAAGCTCAGGAAGCTGTAACGTTTCTCAACAATCAAGTTGCAATGAGAATAGGAAGAAAAAGTGGTACAATACCAAAAACAAATTACACATGGATAAAATTATTGAGTAAAGATGACATTAAAGGAATCAATACATTGCAAGAGATTATTGTGACAAACACATATATCAGGAGAAATGACAGATATCATCATTCTAAATCCGATTTGGTGTCATCATCATTTGATCAATTGGAATTCTTCTTTGATGTGTCATTTGAAAACTATTATTGCTACTTCAACAATCATCCATCTGATTGGACAATGAAGTATTTTGTTGAATATATTAGGATACAATTACCTGACAATAATGTCCACTAGGTCGTGGACTCCGTTACTTTATTTTATAAAAATATTGTAATCAAATTGTATAATGAAAGAATTGTCAGAATTGCAAGAACACATTCGAACATCGATGATAGATTTTCACCGTAAATTGAGTCTTCCAATATTACCCAGACAGGAATGCATGATAAAAAGTATCGTAATATTCACATATTTGTATGAAAAACATTACAACACAGGTTTACCTGATGAAGTTTACAAAGAGTTAATTCATGATGGAATCGGATTAATTGGGCCTGGAGATGGATGGTTAACAGCTATTCTCCATCGATTATTTGGTTGGCAACCATATATCAGATCACATGGAATATTACATGATACTTATGGCCAATTTTACAACAGATATCATCGTGACAAAGGATACATGTACACCATTAATGAGAAAAAAACATATCCTTGGATGAAAAAATGCATGTTTTTGGGCCAAATAACTGGTCTCTATTATTGCATCAAAAATAAGATAACCATATAATATATGCAAAAGAAGAAATTAATAATTGATTTCAATCATATTTCAAATCGATTATCAACAGAAGAAATTGATGAATTGAAAGCTTATTACATGTCATATCACAAAAAGATGTGGATGTACAAAAGTGCATACAAAAGATTAAAAAAATGGGAGTTTGCTGGTAATATTTCATCCATTGTATTTGCAACTGGTGGTATTGCATCATCGGTTGCAACCAGTGGAGCTTCATTATTGGCAATATCATCGGTGTCTGTCATAATTCAAGCTTATATGAAGCATAAAAAAGTTGAAATCAAACTTTATCAATGCCAATATGCTTTTCAAACTTACGGACATTTATTAAATGAAATAAAAGAAATAATGAGAAATGGACATTTTGATAGAGATGATTTGACAAACAAGCTTACTCAAAATGATGATTTCATTTTGGATAATTCGCCGATTGTCGATAAATGGGGTGACAAATATGATAAAAAATATCAGATATTCACTTATGTTTGATTAATAATGTGCATGATTTGGGGGCCAATAATGTCCATAATTTTATCCCAATAAACATTGTATAATTTCATTGTTTTTTTGGATTTTGTCAACTCAATTTGGGAAGAATCAATTTTCATAAATTGCAATATTCTATGCAAAAGATATTTTAAACTGATTATTCTCTTTCGTTTGCCATTGATTTGTGGCAGTATTTTGTTTATTTCAACGAATATTTTATGAATTTTGAAATTGGTTGAACAACTGATTTCAATTTTGTTTTTCAAAATAATTTTATCTAATGTATGCGACAAATGGTATTTTCTATTATACACTGTTTTCTTGTATATTTTGAACAAATTGGCATGAAAATTGATATATTCTGTTTTGTATTCTTCACCAACAACCTGTCCACAAGCAACACACGTTAATTGACATTCCATGTTTTTCAAATTCTGTGATCCACAACAATCAGGCATTGATGGTTGTGTTTCAACTTTGGATTCATCATGATATCCACAAAATTCACATTCATCTTTGCAATGCAGGAATTGGCACAGAGATGATTCCACCTGCTTGGAAACATCTTTTGGTTTTTTCAATATTTTGGATTTCATTTTTGTATAAATATAGTATATAATATAATTACACAAAAATGTTTTCCAAAATATTGAAACCACAAAAGATGATACAAAGTCTCGAAATCAAATATTTGACAAAAAACAAACCAAATAATTGTAAAGATATTGAAACCAAATTTTCTCCAAAAACATTAAAATTAAATATCTCATCACAAAAGATGAGTCAAAGTGTTCAAATCAAATATTTATCAAAAAACAAATAAAAACCAAGTTTTGTCACAAGTTTTTGTCGCAATGTTTTGATCACAAGTTGATACTATCATTGGATAGCATAATGACCATAGGCCAATGAGTGTATTCCATCAGGATACAAATATCGTTTATCATCAAAACATGACAACGATGTCTTGTTGATGGTGTAACTACCAAGTTCATGATGGTTACTTCTGATTGTTTTCATTTGGTGAAATAATTGTTTCTCATTAAACAACACATCTTTGTAATCAGAATGTTGAATATCATTTTTGATCACATTCTTTTTGATTCCTTTGGCTGTTTTTCCACCATTGTTGTTTTCTTTGATATATGAATACATTTTGGATCTCAATCCCACAAATTCAGTAATGGGTACACCAGCGGCTTCATCTTTGAATTTTCCAATAACTTTTTTATTTGTGGAGTCATAAAATTGATGATTTGATGGATAATCCGAGTTATCAAACATTTCTTTTTTATTCCAAAAATCTTGATACACATCTTCGGCTTCAATTTCATATGTCAAACTGTCTGTATCCGTAAACAGTAACTTAGCTTTGTTACCATATTTGTTTTTAACGAAATTGTAATGGAAATCGTACATCAATGTTTTGCTCAAATCAAGGATACACATACCAACATAGGCTGGTCTGTTGAGTGTCAACGATTCCTTTATTTTATGGACTGCAACCAAGTTTTCATTAAAGATTTTGCTATTGATGAATGTTGGTTTGGAAGTCATTTTCAATAATTGTTTCTCATTAGTCACCAGTTTAATGTCTTCCCGTTTTCTGATATTCTCCATTGTTTTACCGAAGACACTATTGTTCATCAGTTTGAAAAAATCTTTCTCAAAAGCATTCTTTGCATTAGTTCTTTGTCGTGTATTGAAATCAATGTATGTCTTCAACCAAGGACTTTGATTAAAGGATAATACACGGTATATTTTAGTCAATTTCAAACCCAATTCACGATACAATTGCAGATTACGATAATGTAATACATATTTTGATTTGTTTGCCAATGTTGGAATCAGTTTTTTGACTTGTCCACTTGTTATTCCAAATTTTTCTGCAATTCTTTGGCAATATTCTGACAGCATATTTGGTGCCACTTTGATTTGTTCAGCGCCACATGGATAATCATTGTGTAAATCATGTAATTCATTAGGATATTCCAAATCGACTTCCAATAAGTATCCAGTCTTGTTATCTTTGGGAACTGTTTTCCAATTAATGTTTTTTATTTGTTGTTTATTCAACCATTTGAAATTCCCAGTTGGAAGATGTTGTGACATAGCCCAACCATATAGATTGTTTGCATCCAAATACATGATATGTTTACTGGGTTCATTTGGATTCCAATTTTGCATGTATTTGTTGTTAGCTTTGCCGTATCTATTGGCTATGTAACTGATTCCTCCACGCATGCCCTTTTCAACAAATTGATACATATCAATATCCGTGATTAATTCAAGTTTGACTTCAGTCATTTTCAACATTGCATCCCAACTCAATCCTGGAGATGTGAAATAATGACAAGGATCCAATCTATAGTATTCCAAACATGTTTTCCTGAAATTTTCAAAAACATCAGCCAGCAATAATACATCAGATTTGAGATATAAATCATGGTATTCGCCCATGGTTTTCAATTGAAATGTATTCCAAACATTTTGTGCATGACTGTATTCTTCATTGGAAATATGTTGGTTATTCATTTGACTGTAAAATTCATCTTTGGTTGGTAATTGAGTATCATTGAATTTATCAAAATTACTCATATAATCATACGGATAAACTCCTTTTTGTTTCATTAATTGTAATTTACGACCTTTGAAAACTTCACTGGTATATTTGAAGGCATCTTCTGGTAGATTCTTTACAAGATTTGCCAATGATTGATTCATAAACTGTAAACTATCGATAAATACTAAATTATAACCCAACATGAATGCCATGTATTGTTCCATGTTATTTGGGATTACATTAATTTTGTGTTGTCTGGTTTCACCTTTTCTATCCACATAAGTATTGGTCTCAATAATTTTACCAATTTCTTGCATTATAAAATGACTATCATATCCTTTCAAATTATGAAATATTACAGGGATTTTGTTAGTTATTGTAAAATCCCTGTTACATTGATTATGGGCTGAGCCACGGAATTTTCCAGTAATATGGCAATGGTCTCTAACACGTCTATCATTTTTTGTGAATTGTTTGCAACAAATGTGGCAAGATGTTGCTTTTCGAAAATTGGATTCATCTTCTGGAGACATAACTAATGGTTTATTGAATTTGTATTTAATAGTTTGTCTGCAATATTTGACTTCATCAAGCATTGCTTGCATAAATTTGTAAACAGCTTTTTCTCCACGATAATATTTTATTGGTTTTGAATATTTGTCATCATAGCAGCATACAACTTTGTAACCATAACCACAATCAGTGTGTTTTTGATAAGCTTCAGTAAAAGATTGTTGGTTAGATTGATTACAACCATGAATTGGTTCAGTGATTGCTTCAAAATCAGCATAAATCACGAATGGCGCTTGCATTTGTTTATTAAAATTTTTGAATTCTATTTTGGAACCAACTTCGGGCATTTTGATTGATTGTACACCATTGATTTCAATACATACTTCCTTGTGCTTTGTTAAAACTCGTTCTGATGAAAAACATTGCAAACAATGCATACAAAAATGTTTTCTTTGATGTGATTTGGTTTTGTGGTGCATAAATCGATTAAAATCTTTGATAAGACAGTAATGTTTGTTTTCATCTTCTGAGATTAGCAATAGATTCATCACATTCTCAAACTTTTCTTTGGATACATAAATTGGATAAGTTTGTTTGTTTTCATAACCGAATACGTTGATGTTAATATTGTTTTGTGTTTCAACTTTGTTATAATGTTTGACTGAAACAGGGAATTCAATTCCTTGATAATCCAATTTTTTGACAAATGCTTTGTCAGTTTTTTTGATTCGTTGTGGATTATTTTCTCGTGGATTCAAATGTCTAACGTGACACCAACGAAAGCATTCATTGTCTTTATTCTGTAGATTGATTAATCCATGTTTACTATTTTGTAATTCAGTTGGAAGTTTAATGTAAGAACTTCCAGTAAGAGGCTCATATTTGATAATATTAATGTAATGTCCATTGATTGATTTAATTATCCAAGCTGAACCTTCACTAATCCATTTGTGAATATCATTCATAATTTGTTCAACATTAACATCCAAAGATTCTTGAAAATCATTGGCATTAGTTATTGTTTTTGGTTTACTATTAAAATATCCAATTCTGGAGACAGTTTGGTTTCCTTTTTGTTGTTCAAAATAAATTGTCAAAGTTTCAATAAATTTAATTCCTTTCATTTGAGTTAATAATTGTTTCATAAAATGAGCAATCGCTAATCTGGTTGAACTCATTTGAATCAAAGGATCTGTTTCATTTTTAATTCCAACATCATAAGATTTGTTATATCCCTTGAATGCTCTTGCAACTTCTGTGATTTGAGTTCTTTGTGTTGGAACTGGAGCCATTTTCTTCATTCTTGGTGCTGCTTTGGGTTTATCAGCAAATTGAATCGGAGGTGGAATTATGTTGTTTCTCGGCATAGGTTGAGGTCCATCTCTAAATTGCATTGGCGGCTTGATGATTGTATTCTCGTACTCTTTTACCATTTGTTTGACAGATTTTCGTGGATAGGGTATTGGTTTCACTTTCTTGGTTCTCGGCATTGGAACCGGTTTTTGTTTATCGATTAATAATTCAATTAATTGATTTTTCGTTAATTTTGATAAATTATTTTTGTTCATAATATTATATGTTATATTATTTTTATTTTGTGATTCCAGATTTGCTAATGGATGAAGACTGGAGGCAACATCCATGTCAGTCATCTGTGGAAGGACTGACGGCTTCGTTGATTTGTTTCTGTTTTGTGGCAACATGGCCTCAAATTCCATTTATTTTTCATGAAATCTAAGGTCACTAACTACTGTCACAATATTTTATTAATTATTTACCAAAATTCAATGTTTGGTAAATGTTCTTGAAGTTGTTTTTTGTATGGAAATTTACCCATTTTGATTTTTTCAATAATTGCATTGTATTTTTTATCAATTTTTTGTTTCTCATCTTCTGTGAACTCGTCGTCTGATTCCTCCAATTCAATGTCCATTTTGATTGATTTAATTGGTTTTTCAGTTTCAATTTCAATCTTTGTTTTGTATTTCTTGGCTTCATGAGCGTGTTTAGCATTTTCTGAACGAGTCATTAATTCAAGGTTGTTGATGCAATTGTTTTGTTTATTGGAGTCAATATGATTGATTTGCATTCCATCAGGAATTGGATCATTGAATATTTCATAAACTAATCGATGAACATAAAAGTGTTTTTTAGGTAATCCAATTTGTTGTAATGTTATCAATCTATAACCACTTGATAGTAAATTTCCAATTGAACATCTCTTGGTTTTTTTATTAAATATTTGCCCGTCTTTATTGGCTCCAAAATTTGTATAAATTGGATGGTAGTAAAAAACATCGCATTTCATTGGAACATTTTGTGGTGGTTCAATTTTTTTACCACATCTTTCATTGTTAGCATATATCATATTTTGTTGTCGGGTTACAAGCGCCAAATTTTCAATCGAATTGTCTTGTTTATCACAATTAACATGATGGATTTGGTAATCTTCTGGAATTATTTTTTGGTTTATTGCTTCCCAAATAAATCGATGTGATTTATAAATTTTAATTTTACAATCATCAGAACGAACAGTTGTTTCCAAATACCCAGTTAAATTTAATCTCCCTTTCCTCGCTTTTAATCTTTTGCGATTAATGATGTATCCATCTTTTGAGGCAGCATAATTATGGTAAATTGGATGAATATGATATGTTTTTCCATCATGAATAAGAGTATTTGTTGCTGGATTTGACTCAGATGAATTCTCACCAGCAGAAAAATTCATGTTTGCGTTGTCTGATTTTTTTGTTCCACTCATTTTCTGTACAATAGTATCTATCACCAAAGCTTTATATCGTTAAGGTTTTCAAATTCATGCCTAAATTACCCTCCAAAAATACATCAAATATAGCCAAACAACTCTTGTATTCATTGATGATTAATCATTGTAAAGTGGAAAATTAATGTCATCCAAATCGTTACACATTCTGTAAAACATCTTATTGATTATTTTATTTTCTGTGCGTGTAAACTCACAATCATTGTCTTCCATTGGTGGAAATTCCATTAATCTATTGACTGTTTGTAATTCTTCTTCAGAGTATGAACTGTTCAAAAATTCTTTTCTGGCTTTGTGCATGTGTTTCATATTTTCAGAGGCTGTAACCAATTGCAAATTTACAATTGAATTGTTCTGGCGATTGGAATCAATGTGATTTATTTGCAATCCAGGAGAAATATGTGTCTGATTTACGGCCTCATAGACGAATCGATGAGCGGGGCATGTATTGTTACGTCCCGGAGAAATTATATAATAGCCATTCTCAGACAAATATCCTTTTCTAGGTTCTAATCTTTTTCGATTGATTATATAACCATCAACTGAGGCTCCGTAATTTTCAAATGTTGGATGAATAAAATATGTTTTATCATTGTGATCAAATTGGTTGTTCATATAAATTAGATTACATAATTTTTCGAAACCGGTCATAACCGGTTTTTTTCTTCATCATTCAAATCAGCGATTGATGAGTTGGTTGGATTTAATCGATGATTGTTTGTGAGTTTGGTGTCATTAATGAAAAACCTAAATTTAGCGTCTCCGTTGCAGGAGTTTTGAAAAACCGAGGATTTACGTTTTTAGGTTTTTGAGAAACCGAGGATAAAAATTTAGTTTTTTGAAAAACCGAGGATTTAGGTTTTTGACGTCTCCGTTGCAGGAGTCATTGTTGAAATAGTATTTTATGTAGTTATTGGGGTGAGATAATGTGTGGTTTATGGGGTTTAGAAAAAATATTGGATTTATAAGGATTTGTATGGGATTTTTTATCATTTTTTGAAAAGTGGGCTGATACACCCAAATATCTAACTACTACTTCCCGGCTCAGTGACCTAAAAAGAAGCAGTATTCGTGAGACAATTTTTGTTTGTGTGATAAACATCAAAATATCATGGGCTTTTTCTATGAAGTCTGGCCTGTTGCTTCAGTGTGGTTTGGATAATTACCGGAGTAGGTTAGGCGCAAAAATTCAGTTACGTTTTGAGCAGAGTTATCAGATTGTCAGTGACTGTGAAAACCTTTGACTTCCAAAGCAACTGTTACCCGCAACCTGTTCCTTCTTCTTAAGGTGGAAGAACGTTTGCGGCCGTCTGTTGACAAGTACAAGGTGAAGTTTGTACGCGACTAAAGAGATTTGCCTTCATGCTTAGGATCTAACTAAACTAGGAAATAAAACGTTGCAGAAACATTGCTACAAATTTAAATATTAAACTTCCTGTTTAACCGCACGAGAAACAGAAGTTGCGCAGGCAACTCTGGCGTCTTGAAAGCAATGAATCATCTTTGAATCAAGTAAAAACATCATCGCGTCAAAGACAAAGATTTTGCTTCTGCGACATTCACTTTCTAGTGCTGCAACTTAAAAAAAAACATTGTGTCGGCTTAGCCTGAAAATGGCAAGCACAAACGGTAGAAATAGCCAAGTGACTTCGATCTTTCCGCCATTTGTAACACTTGCGATTTGCCGTTTGCGATTTCACTTTATGAAGAATTTTCTTTTTTTAAGCTTGCCGTAAACTAGCCTAAGTAGAAAATTTGAGGGAATACACAACAGACCCAAAAACGAAAGATAAACGTGCTACTGTTCGCCTTTAAAGTAAAACTTCCGCTAATCTCTCAAAAACAATTTTGGCAGATGTTCTGGTGACGCTCGCGCACGCCTCAATTTTTATTCGCTAAATAAACGAGTTTCCCACATCATAAAGCTAACTAGCTTAAAATTTTCCTTTAACCTAAATATTGAAGCAGTTCAAGTTATGAACCATCGGAAAACTAGTGAAAAGAAAAAAATTAAAGAACGTGCATAATTAATAATTTTTGAAGCTTCTCAGTGTAAAAAGTTTAACAGTCTGATATACATTGGCGCTACTCAGTAATTAGTCGAAGGACAAAAGAAACAATATTTTAAACAATAGACTTGTCGGCGATCTGTATACTCATTTACTGATCTGGTTACAGCTCTCCATCTGCTGTGTGCGCTACCGGCACTGTCACTAGTGTCTAGTAAATTTTGCTTAGCAAGAAGGCCGTACGTTATAAACCTCAGAGAAAATAGATACACTAACCAAAAAACAGACTTCAAATATGTCTTTGAGTAATAAATGAAAAAAAGAACTGTGATAATTCATAGCAATCAGTACTGAAATAAACTAAACAACGATCTTTGAAAAATTCACAAAAACAAGCGAATGAATGTTCTGCGTAAGCTTTGTTAAGATGAAAATGAAATCACACTTTAATTTTATTTTCGCTTTTAACGTTTTTTGAAAAGACTTTCAGTGACAATTACTCACACATCTTAATCTTTGCCGCTATCTCCTACTGTTTTAAGTATTTTTGTTTGTTTTCTGTCAAGATTGTCAGGAATAAATGCTAAAATTAGAAATATATGCGAGAAAAACTTGTCAGTAGTTTATGCCAACGATACAACGTTGGGAGACGTTCGTTTGACTGACTATCTTAGCTCAGAATCAAATTTTTTTAAATGAAGCAAAATGGGATGAGATTAGGAAATAAAACTCCAAGGGAAATAACGAACATGGACCGAAAAATGAGCTCAAAAGATTGCTCTGAAGTTAAACAAGTTGCAGTGTCAACACTACAAGAAAAAAAAGTATCTTGCAAAACAGCAAAGTTTTGTCCACAAAATCACATGAATATACTCGCCTCTTTGAAGAATAGCAAGTCCTTTTATTCGATTGCTGATTTTTTCGTTCGTTTGCAACGTTAAGTTTCACTTCGAGAGGAAAAATTCAACGTTTGATCGCGCCAGATTAGAGTAAAATAATTTCTCTTCAAGCTTCGGCCGCTGTTTATGAAGTGCCGCCTCCAAAAGCTGCTACGTTGCAACGTTAAGTGAGCGAAACCTTTCACTTTCAGACGAAAAATCCAACGTTTCGTCTCGCCGGATTGGAGTAAAATGATTTCACTTCAAGATTCTGATGATGTGCCAGTCGATTTGGTTCTCCCGCCGCTAGTTGCCTTGCTCTTTCTCCTACTGTTGGTCACATAAATTGACTTTGTACCTTGTGGTCATCAAAATTATTTTTTGTTTTGTTCTTGTTTAAACGCAGTTGTCGATGCAACTTCCTGCCAAACAAACGCAGCCGGCAGCGCAGTTGGCCATGCATTTTCCCGCCGAAAAACAACCCGGGTTGCAGCACATACGCTCATCTATGTAAGCCAATGTGAAAAGAGACACTCAAACCCTGTGCTGCAACACGGATTTTTTTCGGTATCCATTCCTGCTCTTTCTCTCTTTGTTCGTCACTCAAGTTTCGCCTGTTTGCTAGCGCTCTCAGTCGCTCTCTTTCACGTCGAACTTCGCTTCTTCGTCGCCTGTTTTCTCGATCTCTTTCAATCTCCCTTTCTTTGCTTTCCATGTTTGTAGACTTATTCATAAATTTACTTTGCGTTTTGTCGTAAACGTTGTCTTCAAATTTTTTTTTTTGTTCTCAAACGCAGTTGGCGATGCAATTTCCAAACAAACGCGGCCGGCAGCGCAGTTGGCCACGCATTTTTCCGCCGAAAACAACCTGGTTTGCACCACAGGGCTTAAGTGTCTATTTTACATTGGCTCACATAGAGGAGCGTACGGACGGTCGGTCGGTTGGTCGGTCGGACGTAAGTGACGTCATAACAAAACCAAAATTTCTCGCACTGATGGGTTTACCAAAATCTCTTAGCTATGGGGCTCCGCGCGTTAAAATATCATTGATGTCTCCACATATTTCTTTCAAGTAGTAAAAAACAGCAGCTTTTACCAACTCACCTTCAAAGCTTAAAAAAAAAACACTAAAAATGGGTGGAACAAAATACACGTAAACTAAAAATAAGACTTCCTACAGGCAATGTCCTTGGAATTGTGGAAAGACAAAGACCCTATAAAATTGCTTTAAAACGTTCTGGTCTGTAATCAGCGACAGCTTTATTAAACAGATTTACGAATGCTTCGAAAAAAGGAAGATGTTCTCTCAAAGACAAGCTATCATTACACTTATTGAGGAAAAAAAGGAAAGGATCGTTCACTTCCAGAAAATTGGCGTCCAATCTCCCTTGTAAACGTAGACAAATACAAATAAATGTCTAAAGCAATTTTCGCAAGACCAGATATCATTCACCATAATCAGCCAGGATATGTTATAAGAGACTGTTCTATCCGAGAAACAGTTTGTTCTATTTTTGACATCACGGATTTCACTATCAAAGAAAACATTCCAGGTTCGTTGATATATATTAACTATAAAAAAGCGTTTGATTGTGTGGAATGCGGTTTACAATTGCCGGAAGGCGTTTAATCTTGGTTCAGATTTTATTTAATTTGGTTAAAACTTGCTACAAAAATGTACAGAGTTGCGTTATAAATAACTGTGTTTTCAGGTATGTGCGGCGCAAAGGGAAATGGTTTTTGATCCATTTTACTCTGAAATAGGGTATATATCCTAACCATTTTGGTCCCAAGTATGAAAATGGGTATGGCTTTCACAGTGACGGGTATGGATTCTAGAAACCAAGTCTGTAAATGGGTATGAATTTTAGAGGCAACATCTGAAAAAGGGTGCTGGAAATTACATATTTTGGTCTTAAATAGGGTCAGGGTTTAGAGAACCGAGCCGCACACTCCAACCAAAATTTCTGAGAAGCACCCACCCCCTTCCCCTACCCGAGAATCCCATCTAGGGGAATTTAAGTAATACGGTGCATAAACTCCCCGAGTCTCTCCTTATCTCAACAGAAACCAGCTCCCATGAACTAATTGGTTGAATCTTAACAGTTTAAGATGACTTCTGACTTTGCGCCCAAGTTGGTGGTGATTGGAGCACTACTGCTTTCAATGACAACCTGGTCAAACAGCACTGACGTTAAAACATCACTCGTGTACACCTACAACATCTTCACCAAGGATATTGCCATAGTTAGGCATACTATTGCATCTGTGAACGTGCCCGGCCCAGTGGAGTGTTTCCGCCATTGCGCAAAAGTTTGTGGCTGCGTAGCGTTTTAGTTGACTGGGACGAGTTGTGAACTGTTGGATACAGACAAGGATGACGCGGGAGGGGATCTGGTGACTAGAGAAGGCACTTTTCTGTATACAATGCAAGGGGCTGGTATAAAGGTGAGATCGTGAACAGTTGTTTCATGAAATCAAGTCATAGACTGATATTTTTATATGTAAAGACCTGTCTCGAGGGAAATGTCTAGATTGCAGTGACAGACTTGTCCTAAAGTGTGTGGCATTGAATTGCAAACTTGTACTTGATCATATGCCTAGAAATTGGCTCGAATTTTCATACAAAAACATCTTGCACTACTGAAAATCTAATGCCCGATTCACGCCAAGTGTTAAAAACGTTTAAAAGCTATTTAGTTAAACGCAGTTTAAAATATTTTTCCTTCATAAAGCTGCTTTCGGATTTTTGTCACCTACAGACTTTGCAAAAGTGAAAGCATAAGTTAAAATCCTATTTCATAGCCATCTTTTAAAACCTGGTTTAATTAAACATACTTTTTTAGTGTGATTGGGGCTTAAGTAATTCTATGAGGATTACATAACATCTGAATTTATCACGATTTGGAGACGGGGTCTTTACACGGGAAACCAACTTTTCAATTCGGGAGGTGGGCAGATGCAATTAAGTTGGCGTTTGTCAATGTCGCAATACAAACAGTTAACAAATTTGTTGGCAAAGCCGGTTGTTGGAAACAAATAAAACGTGATGATTACTTTGAACAACAAATAACAATTGTGGATTCAGAGAAATGTCTTAAAGTTCTCGGAGGTTTACCATGTGAAGACGACATCAGGATCCCAAGACGATTTTGCCAAATTTAATTCTCGTTTGCTCCCTAAAGGTGCCTTAACAGTAGATATAGCTGTAAAAGCAGAGGCAAAGAACATCCGAACAGATGAGACTATATTAGTTTACACATGGGAACACAGGAGACAACTTTTTAAGTATTTTGCTTAAATGTTCTTGTTCGTGCCCCTGTCAAATCCCTGTCTCCTTTCACTTTTTTATTCGTCTGATTTGCAGGAAAAGAAAAGGAAAAGAACGGCTGGTGAAGGCTCAAATTGTAAAGAAAGTGAGTGTCTGACAACGGTATTATCTGCAGAAACCTTCCTTGCTGTAATTGTATGACCTAGTATTGCGGAACACTGGGTGGGAGCAAAAAGTTTATAATCCTTAGTTAACCGTAATGATTTTACCTTTTTCAAATATATTTACCAATATTTCCCCGATTGAATCAGTAGAAATCTCAGCGACTTGATCTCTTTTGCATGGATACAGCGAAGAGATACTAAGTGAAGCTGCATGTCCGTGTAAGCTCTTGAAAATATTCATGCTTTTAACGACTACAAATAATCACACCAGAGTATAATAATTTCAAATCTAATTTTAAACTTTGTTGGAAAACATGAAATAATATTTATGTGTCGGACAAAACAGAATTCATTATCGCCCTTTTTTTTCGCTGTTAAATT
Organism: Pavona decussata; assembly: GCF_977016875.1. Lineage (NCBI taxonomy): Eukaryota > Metazoa > Cnidaria > Anthozoa > Scleractinia > Agariciidae > Pavona > Pavona decussata. The sequence goes on from NW_028145586.1 coordinate 3,323,521, forward strand.
TCCTGGACACGGCCAAGTATGCAAAACGCGTATACCGAAATGATTTAGAAAAACGCCTTAACAATAACGTGATACTGACATTTGTAAACAAAGATATTTTTCTAAACTTTTTCCTACTTCCATTTTGTTTAATTGCCTAAGAAAGAGTTCGTGTTTCTCGACAAGTTTAACTCTCTGTAATAAAGGTAAACGCTGTAAGTAAAATAAAATTCAATTTTAAATTTTTTACTACGGCAACGCTATAGTTGCAGACTACTGTTTAGAAAGTAATATATTTTTAGTTCTTTTTATTTTTTCATTTTGGTAACAGAGGTATATATTTATTCAATTTTTCTTATCCCGCAATAGATTTCAAACAAACACGCCTTACTGAAGAAAGGATTTTCTTAGAATGATTTGTGGCAAAAATTAAATTGGCTCGGTCTATCAGTTTATCTAGATATTAAAGCTAGGCTTGGATTTTATTCTTCAATACCTGATTTCTTTACAGGTCCCGATTCTTTTGCATCCTGCAGAGATATTTACCTGAAAAATAGGTAAGTTAGATGGCTTTTAGACGGCTGCTAATAGGACTTTGTAAGAGGATGCTTATTTTTGTAAGCTGTGACTTGTCCACCCCACCAGTAAAGCCTCGTTTGACTCCCCAAAGAAGGAGAGAAAGAAATGTCCCCGTAATTCAAATTTTTGGTCTCGTCACTCCCGTTGTCTGTCTCAAACTGGTATTTAAAGCGCATGGATCAATTTTGTTGACCTTGACACTTCCTACCTCTTCACAACCCACCACCCTCACCCCCATGTCATCCTCTTAATTATTATTTAAAAATAGAGACTAATAATTTTTTTTTTTAAAGAAAAGGTCTGAGGCAGACTCATGGAAGAGCTTTTTTTAGTAGTTTTTACTTGCCTCTGATATTTTTGTCAACGGAAAGAGAAACAAAATAAAAGAAGAAGACTTAAATGACAAGGAGAATCCTCAGCTAGCAGGCGTCAGGGTAGGCCAAGCATGTCATTCTGTCTAAGGATGACTTTGTATTGGATAAGAGATTATTAAGAGAGGATGGAAAGATCAAGTTAACGATATCAGTCATCATCTAAAAATAAATTAATTTAAAAAATAATAATAATAATAATAATAACAACAACAATAATCATAATAATGATAGTAATAATAATAATAATAATAATACTATTTAACATTTAAGAGATAAATCTGTACCTAACTTTCATTTCAATCAATTTTTGATTCAGAACTCGAGAGAATAAAGCTTACATGCTGCAAACTGACATTGGAAGAATCCCTGTTTACTGTCACGTGACCGAAATTGATAGATGCGGAGATGGAGGATGGACGCTGGTCATGAAAATTGATGGTAACAAGGTAAAATCAACAACAGGTTGTGGTTTTCACCAATCCACCCTTAGTCCGTAACTGAGATTATTTCTTTCTCTGTGCGCGAGCAGACGAAATTCTGTAAATCATGGAGTCTAATTGGTTCCGGGGCCGGGAGGAATTTTTCGATCTTGCCTTGTTCCAAGACCTAAGCGTTGTTTTCTTGCAGAAAAAATATAAATGTTATTCACCGGCCTAGCTAGGCCGCACCGTGTTGGGAAATAACTGTGCCCTCTACCGGACCGCCCGAGGCCGCACTCAAGACGTCGGGAACAGGTTTTTCCAGTACGGACCTTCCGGTTGGTGAATGACATATATTTAGTAACTGAAATAACTGCAAGGCTCATCTGACTGCTTTTTGTAAGTCAAAGGAACAACAACAAAAAAACGTTACCGTATGATAAGGAGCATGCTACAACTCCACGGTAAGGAGAATAACCTGGAGCCATGGGGAAGACATCATCTCGTTCCCAGTGCCCACGGTTTTCTTGGTCAGTGGTTAATGAATAAACCGCCAGGGTTCTGGGAACTCATCAGCATGGCATAGCCCCAGGCCCTAGATATGGTGAGCACTGCTTTAATAACACCAACTCGACACTGTCAAAAGAACTCCTTAACAAACTTGAACTGACGGTTCAATTAAGCGCGATTAACGCAACAAGTAACGGGATTCAGCAAATTAATACGGGTTTTTTGAAACATTTTTAAGCGGTGACTTCGTGTTTTCTTTTGTAGTCAACGTTTCACTACGATTCCAAATTCTGGAGCAACAAAACCGAGTTCAATCGTCCTGGAGGTGTGACGGGGTTTGACAACCAGGAAACAAAGTTACCGACTTACTGGAACATGAACTTCTCCAAGATCTGTCTCGGCATGAGGATTGGCAATCAATCTGTCAAGTTTTTGGTCATCAGAAAGAATGGCGCTTCACTGTACTCTCTGATCGCTGATGACCGCTATCGATCAACCTCTCTGGGTCGAGACAAGTGGAAGGCATTGATTGGCTCTGAAGGATCTTTGCAGTACAACTGTAACAAAGAAGGGTTCAACGCAGTTGGCAACAGCTACGATCATTCGAAAGCTCGAATCGGTATTATTGGAAACAACGATACTGTATATTCAAGAGCTTAAACCAACATTGAATGTGCAGTCCGATTCTCTTCGTGCGAAAGTATTTAAGTAATTGTTTGCCGCTATGTTATGCAAATTCGCTTCAACTTAGCCTTTACAAACCGCTTTTTATCATTAATTATGTACCTTGATAATGGCGCAAGATGCACCGAAACGTCGGTTCCTATCACTCATATTTCTTGTTTCATGTATTTCTAAATCATTTCTTTTAAGACTTTTGAAACGTGATAATCAGCTGCATTTGTTCAGGAGGCTCGAACAATGCAGCAGAAAGCAGATAAATTGCGATGGATCGATCGAATTCCTGAAACTTTGTCAGAATTTCGATCTAACACCAACATTCGCTAAAGTTGATAAAGACAAGCGATCGAAATGGAAGTCATCGTCGGAAAACTTCTCCCGGAACGTTATTAAGGAAGAGTTAAAAGAGAAGTTCAAGCAGAGTTCAGCCTTGAAGCGTGAAATCAACTCTATCTATGATGAGATTCGCCAACATTGTAGTGTTCTGCGCTACAGTTGTATTCTCCGTACAATGACCAGTCTTCGGACAACATATCACCAAGAAGTTATTACCACTCATACGCGCAAGATCTCACGCCTTATCAACCACCAGATGGACCTCGACGAGCATATCCTGAACATCTCATCGTACCAACTTTCGTTCTTCCAGAAACTTGTTCTTTGTCGAGGTTTGAACTTTGCCTTACCGCAATATGTATCTCCAATAGAGGTAAAAGCATCCTTTGAGAAAGCCTATTGGAGCCTTGAGCGCAGTCTCTCCGATGAGAAAATGAAAGAACTGGCTGCTACTACACTTCGATCTGTGGCTCTCAACTACATTGAACGGAAAGGCCCGCGTCCCCCTAAGGCACTCTTAGTAGCCATCGAAGAGCTAAAGAGACGCGATGACATCGTGATAACCAAACCAGACAAAGGGTCAGGTGTAGTTGTGATGGATAAGCATGAATACCTGCGTTTGTTATCGGATTCCTCTGTGAATGACACAAGCAAATTCTGTGCCGTCCCCATAGAGAGACCAAAAAGTAAAGGAAGACCACCCAAGTACTATCATCCTCTCTTAGAGAAAGAAAAACTGGTAGAGTCAACAGTGCGCAGAATTTTACCATCGGCGATTGCTAACTCCGTACGACCTACTGGATCAAGATTGGCTCATTTGTACGGGCTGCCCAAGACCCACAAGAAGAAATTAGCAATGCGTCCTATATTATCTGCTACGGGCACCTACAACTATGCCCTTGCTAAATGGCTGGATGCTAAGCTTAAGCCTCTGTCTGTAAACGAAAATACCATCACTGATATCTTTGCCTTCACAAATGAAATTTGTGGAGTTAAGATAAACCCGGGAGAAATCTTGGTCTCTTATGACGTCTCATCGCTCTTCACAAATGTACCCCTGGACGAAACAATTGACATCCTGGCACACAAAGCTTTCGAGAACAACTGGTTCAATGACACCTATGGCCTAAACTTGACCAGAACTGATCTTATTGATCTTCTACATGTTGCTACAAAGGGGCAGCTGTTTCAGTTCGATGGGGCCCTTTACGAACAGACCGATGGAGTAGCCATGGGGTCTCCCCTTGGACCCCTTTTTGCTAATGTATTCATGTGCTCCATTGAAGGGTCCCTGAAAAGTCAAGGAAAACTCCCAGATTTTTACCGCCGCTATGTAGATGACACTCTGGTCAAGATGCCAGATCTGGCAGCAGCCACAGCATTTCTGGATACCTTGAATCACGCCCATAGCGCCGTAAGTTTCACTATGGAGGTAGAGGAAAATGGGATGCTCCCATTCCTTGGTTTACAGCTTCTAAATCGCGCACCATGTGTTGAAACAAAGGTTTACGTTAAGCCGACAAACACAGGTCTTCTCCTGCACTATCATAGCCATGTGGACAGCCGCTACAAACAGGATTTGCTCGTCACCATGCTTGATCGCGCGCACCGGCTATCATCATCTTGGACACATTTCTCAGAGGAGTGTGAACGCTTGAGAGGAGTTTTCCGAAAGCTGAGGTATCCAAATCACCTTATTGATTCTGTCATTAACAAGTTTATCACCTCGAGAGTCGCAGCGGACCAGTCTAAACAGCATACCGATGACGTCATCCGGATAGCTATCCCCTATAAAGATCAGGATGCTGCAGTGTCTGTCAAACGGCAACTTAGAGATCTTAGCAGCAAGGTGGGAAAGACCATTCCACCCGTGTTTACTAGCCGTAAGCTTAATCAAGATCTAAGCCTGCGTGGGCCCAAGCCCAACATTGTAACCCAGCAATGTGTTGTTTATTTATTCAAGTGTGACCTGTGTGATGCAGGTTATGTTGGGTATACAAAGGGCCACCTTCACACGCGCGTTGAGGGACACCGTCAAAAGGCGTCATCAATCTGCAAGCATTACTACAAAGAACATAACACTGCTGTTCCGAACAATTTCTTAGCACGCTTCAATGTGCTCAAGAAATGCATGAACAAATTTGACTGCCTTGTCAATGAAATGTTGTATATTCAAGAGCTTAAACCAACATTGAATGTGCAGTCCGATTCTCTTCGTGCGAAAGTATTTAAGTAATTAGCTTGCCGCTATGTTATGCAAATTCGCTTCAACTTAGCCTTTACAAACCGCTTTTTATCATTGATTATGTACCTTGATAATGGCGCAAGATGCACCCAAACGTCGGTTCCTATCACTTATATTTCTTGTTTCAATAATAATAATAATAATAATAATAATAATAATAATAATAACCATTGCACGAATTCAGTCGAAGTGACGCCCTATACTGCCGAGTTTAATTTAATTTTGTACCAAGAAGCGACTCGGAAAAGACGTTGTAGTATTAAACATGGTTTTCAAAATGTAAAAAAGTACCGGGAGGAAATGTTAAAGTAGCCGGAGGATAATTGCACCGAGTTAGCGGTGCCGTGTGGCGAAGGGGGATACCCCCTCCCGCTGGGGGAGTCACGGCAAATTTTTAAATTTTGCATACCCAGAGATGCATTCTGGTGCATTTTCAGGGCAAAAAAGTGTTTGTTTGGAGGTCATTGTAAACTGAATTATAAACAAAAATATCCACGTCCGTAATCAGCTACGTTATTGACACAAATTCATACTTTGGAGACAAAAAGTACCCGGCACAAACGCTAAAAGTAGCCGTTGACTTGCGTCGGGCTTCGGGTGCTTTTGAAAACCCTGATTAAAACGACTAGTTCTTTACACAAGTATTCTAGAACGAATCGAAAATACTCCCTCCGTTACCTGTGTAAATAATTACTGAAATAAATAATCAAAAAAATTTACATGTGGAGCCACTGAAGAGCTTTTTGTGCAGTTTATTTTATCGGGTTGCGGTGGAATCAACATTTGCAGACCAGACCATGGTCAGTAAAGGATTCTATTTGGCTGGCACCAGTTGTGTAAAGAGCGGATAAGTTTATGTAACGGATAAACCGCAACTCAGTGGATAAAATGATTAGTTGCAGCGTTTCTTAACAGCTGGATAATAATTCACCCACTGGATGAACGTTACTTATTTTTTTGACAAGTTTTATCATGGCTTGCTTTGTTTAAATTTTTGTTTCTTTTTTCCTGGGAACGAGTGACGTTACGAGCCACTAGTCCGCCTGTAGCTCAGTGGTAGAGCATCCGAACTAGTAATCGGGAAATTTTAATAGGTTCGACTATCGTTGGGAGAACTCAATATGCCTGTGCCGATCACTGACTGACAAAATACATCCACCAGAACTTTTCAAAAGGCGCTTACAATGTTTGTTTATTAAAACTGCCGAAGCTGGCAGACACAAATTGAGAGGGCATGAATATTTTAAACTCAAGTCGTTGTTTGGTTCCTTCAACCCATTATTTTTGTCTTTAATTTTGCTGTGTGACATTTAAAAGGTTAAAAAACGTTTATGGGTGTTATTAATGTGCACAGAATAATAAACTTGGAACTTTTTCATTAGAAAATATTAAAGTTCATAATCACCAGTAAAATGATACTGTAATAAAGGTTTGTCAATCAGTACTAGCCTTCCGAGTCATGTCTTGTATATCTAGTGGTAATTTTTGCTAAATTTAAGAACATCTGTCACAGACACATAAGATCATACAAAGAAAAGAAGTTCGAGAGGTAAGTAGAATCCTTGAACTCTTTTTTTCTTTATTGCTTATTTTTCAGTCAAACCTTTGCAACTTCTCTTTCTCTAATGTAATTTATGCATGCCAGTGAAACACTTCCCGGCTCAGTGACCTAAAAAGAAGCAGTATTCGTGAGACAATTTTTGTTTGTGTGATAAACATCAAAATATCATGGGCTTTTTCTATGAAGTCTGGCCTGTTGCTTCAGTGTGGTTTGGATAATTACCGGAGTAGGTTAGGCGCAAAAATTCAGTTACGTTTTGAGCAGAGTTATCAGATTGTCAGTGACTGTGAAAACCTTTGACTTCCAAAGCAACTGTTACCCGCAACCTGTTCCTTCTTCTTAAGGTGGAAGAACGTTTGCGGCCGTCTGTTGACAAGTACAAGGTGAAGTTTGTACGCGACTAAAGAGATTTGCCTTCATGCTTAGGATCTAACTAAACTAGGAAATAAAACGTTGCAGAAACATTGCTACAAATTTAAATATTAAACTTCCTGTTTAACCGCACGAGAAACAGAAGTTGCGCAGGCAACTCTGGCGTCTTGAAAGCAATGAATCATCATTGAATCAAGTAAAAACATCATCGCGTCAAAGACAAAGATTTTGCTTCTGCGACATTCACTTTCTAGTGCTGCAACTTAAAAAAAACATTGCGTCGGCTTAGCCTGAAAATGGCAAGCACAAACGGTAGAAATAGCCAAGTGACTTCGATCTTTCCGCCATTTGTAACACTTGCGATTTGCCGTTTGCGAGTTCACTTTATGAAGAATTTTCTTTTTTTAAGCTTACCGTAAACTAGCCTAAGTAGACAATTTGAGGGAATACACAACAGACCCAAAAACGGAAGATATAAGTGCTACTGTTCGCCTTTAAAGTAAAACTTCCGCTAATCTCTCAAAAACGGTTTTGGCAGATGTTCTGGTGACGCTCACACACGCCTCAATTTTTATTCGCTAAATAAACGAGTTTCCCACATCATAAAGCTGACTAGCTTAAAATTTTCCTTTAACCTAAATATTGAAGCAGTTCAAGTTATGAACCATCGGAAAACTAGTGAAAAGAAAAATACAGGAAAAAAATTAAAGAACGTGCATAATGACTAATTTTTGAAGCTTCTCAGTGTAAAAAGTTTAACAGTCTGATATACATTGGCGCTACTCAGTAATTAGTCGAAGGACAAAACAAACAATATTTTAAACAATAGACTTGTCGGTGATCTGTATACTCATTTACTGATCTGGTTACAGCTCTTCATCTGCTGCGCGCGCTACCGGCACTGTCATCGTCTAGTAAATTTTGCTTATCAAGGAAGGCCGTACGTTATAAACCTCAGAGAAAATGGATACACTAACCAAAAAACAGACTTCAAATATATCTTTGAGTAATAAATGAAAAAAAGAACTGTGATAATTCATAGCAATCAGTACTGAAATAAACTAAACAACGATCTTTGAAAAATTCACAAAAACAAGCGAATGAATGTTTTGCGTAAGTTTTCTTTAGATGAAAATGAAATCACACTTTAATTTTATTTTCGCTTTTAACGTTCTTTGAAAAGACTTTCAGTGACAATTACTCACACATCTTAATCTTTGCCGCTATATCCTACTGTTTTAAGTTTTTTGTTTGTTTTCTGTCAAGATTGTCAGAAATAAATGCTAAAATTAGAAATATATGCGAGAAAAACTTGTCAGTAGTTTATGCCAACGATACAATGTTGGGAGACGTTCGTTTGACTGACTATCTTAGCTCAGAATCAATTTTTTTTAAATGAAGCAAAATGGGATGATATTAGGAAATAAAAATCCAAGGGAAATAACGAACATGGACCGAAAAATGAGCTCAAAAGATTGCTCTGAAGTTAAACAAGTTGCAGTGTCAACACTACAAGAAAAAAAAGTATCTTGCAAAACAGCAAAGTTTTGTCAACAAATTCACATGAATATACTCGCCTCTTTGGAGAATAGCAAGTCCTTTTATTCGATTGCTGATTTTTTCGTTCGTTTGCAACGTTAAGTTTCACTTCAAGAGGAAAAATTCAACGTTTCATCGCGCCAGATTAGAGTAAAACAATTTCTCTTCAAGCTTCAGCCGCTGTTTATGAAGTGCCGCCTCCAAAAGCTGCTACGTTGCAACGTTAAGTGAGCGAAACCTTTCACTTTCAGACAAAAAATCCAACGTTTCGTCTCGCCGGATCGGAGTAAAATGATTTCACTTCAAGATTCTGATGATGTGCCAGTCGATTTGGTTCTCCCGCCACTAGTTGCCTTGCTCTTTCTCCTACTGTTGGTCACATAAATTGACTTTGCAGTTGTCGATGCAACTTCCCGCCAAACAAACGCAGCCGGCAGCGAAGTTGGCCATGCATTTTCCCGCCGAAAAACAACCCGGGTTGCAGCACATACGCTCATCTATGTAAACCAATGTGAAATGAGACACTCAAACCCTGTGCTGCAACACGGGTTTTTTTCGGTATCCATTCCTGCTCTTTCTCTCTTTGTTCGTCACTCAAGTTTCGCCTGTTTGCTAGCGCTCTCAGTCGCTCTCTTTCACGTCGAACTTCGCTTTTTCGTCGGCTGTTTTCTCGATCTCTTTCTATCTCCCTTTCTTTGCTTTCCATGTTTGTATACTTATTCATAAATTTACTTTGCGTTTTGTCGTAAACGTCGTCTTCAAAATTTTTTTTGTTCTCAAACGCAGTTGGCGATGCAATTTCCCGCCAAACAATCGCGGCGGGTAGCGGAGTTGGCCATGCATTTTTCCGCCGAAAACAACCTGGTTTGCACCACAGGGTTTAAGTGTCTATTTTACATTGGCTCACATAGAGGAGCGTACGAACGGTCGGACGGAAGTGACGTCATAACCAAACCAAAATTTCTCGCACTGATGGGTTTACCAAAATCTCTTAGCTATGGGGCTCCGCGCGGTAAAATATCATTGATGTCTCCACATATTTCTTTCAAGTAGTAAAAAACAGCAGCTTTTACCAACTCACCTTCAGAGCTTAAAAAAAAAAACACTAAAAATGGGTGAAACAAAATACACGTAAACTAAAAATATAACTTCCTACAGCCAATGTCCTTGGAATTGTGGAAAGACAAAGACCCTATAAAATTGCTTTAAAATGTTCTGGTCTGTAATCAGCGACAGCTTTATTAAACAGATTTACGAATGCTTCGAAAAAAGGAAGATGTCGTTCTCTCAAAGACAAGCTATCATTACACTTATTGAGAAAAAAAAAGGAAAAGATCGTTCACTTCCAGAAAATTGGCGTCCAATCTCCCTGGTAAACGTACACAAATTCACATAAAATGTCTAAAGCAATTTCCGCAAGACCTGATATCATTCACCATTCAGCCAGGATATGTTATAAAAGACCGTTCTATCGGATAAACAGTTTGTTCTATTTTCGACATCACGGATTTCACTATCAAAGAAAACATTCCAGATTCGTTGATATCTATTAACTATAAAAAAGCGTTTGATTGTGTGGAATGTGGTTTACAATTGCCGGAAGGCGTTTAATCTTGGTTCAGGTTTTATTTATTTTGGTTAAAACTTTCTACTAAAATGTACAGAGTTGCGTTATAAATAACTGTGTTTTCAGGTATGTGCGGCGCAAAGGGAAATGGTTTTTTATCCATTTTTCTCTGAAATAGGGTATATATCCTAACCATTTTGGTCCCAAGTATGAAAATGGGTATGGCTTTCACAGTGACGGGTATGGATTCTAGAAACCAAGTCTGTAAATGGGTATGAATTTTAGAGGCAACATCTGAAAAAGGTACAGGAAAATTCCATATTTTGGTCTTAAATAGGGTCAGGGTTTAGAGAACCGAGCCGCACACTCCAACCAAAATTTCTGAGAAGCACCCACACCCCCCTTCCCCCTACCCGAGAATCCCATCTAGGGGAATTTAAGTAATACGGTGCATTAACTCCCCGAGTCTCTCCTTATCTCAACAGAAACCAGCTCCCATGAACTAATTGGTTGAATCTTAACAGTTTATGATGACTTCTGACTTTGCGCCCAAGTTGGTGGTGATTGGAGCACTACTGCTTTCAATGACAACCTGGTCAAACAGCACCGAAGTTAAAACATCACTCGTGTACACCTACAACATCTTCACCAAGGATATTGCCATAGTAAGGCATACTATTGCATCTGTGAACGTGCCCGGCCCAGTGGAGTGTTTCCGCCATTGCGCCAAAGTTTGTGGCTGCGTAGCGTTTCAGTTGACTGGGACGAGTTGTGAACTGTTGGATACAGACAAGGATGACGCGGGAGGGGATCTGGTGACTAGAGAAGGCACTTTTCTGTATACAATGCAAGGGGCTGGTATAGAGGTGAGATCGTGAACAATTGTTTCATGAAATCAAGTCATAGACTGATATTTTTATATGTAAAGACCTGTCCCGAGGGAAATGTCTGGTTCAATTAAACATACTTTGTTAGTGTGAATGAGGGTTAAGTAATTCTACAAGGATTAGACAACATCTGAATTTATCACGATTTGGAGACGGGGTCTTTAAAGGGGAAACGAACTTTTCAATTCGGGAGGTGGGCAGATACAATTAAGTTGGCGTTTGTCAAAGTCGCAATACAAACAGTTAACAAATTTGTTGGCAAAGCCGGTTGTTGGAAACAAATAAAACGTGATGATTACTTTGAACAACAAATAACAATTGTGGATTCAGAGAAATGTCTTAACGTCCTCGGAGGTTTACCATGTGAAGACGACATCAGGATCCCAAGACGATTTTGCCAAATTTAATTCTCGTTTGCTCCCTAAAGGTGCCTTAACAGTAGGTATTGCTACAAGAGCAGAGTCACAGAACATCCGAAAAGATGAAACTATATTAGTTTACACATGGGAACACAGGAGGCAACTTTTTAACTATTTTGCTTAAATGTTCTTGTTGGTGCCCCTGTCAAATCCCTGTCTCCTTTAGTCTGATTTGCAGGAAAAGAAAAGGAAAAGAAAGGCTGGTGAAGGCTCAAATTGTAAAGAAAGTGAGTGTCTGACGACAGTATTATCTGCAGAAACCTTCCTTGCTGTAATTGTATGACCTAGTATTACGGAACACTGGGTGGGAGCAAAAAGTTTATAATCCTTAGTTAACCGTAATGATTTTACCTTTTTCAAATATATTTACCAATATTTTCCCGATTGAATAGATATCTCAGCAACTTAATCTCTTTTGCATGGACACAGCGAAAAGATACCAAGTGAGGCTGCATGTCCGTGTAAGCTCTTGAAAGATTCATGCTTTTGACAGCTACCAAAAATCACACCAGAGTATAATCATTTCCAACCTGATAGATGAGTTAATCGTTTGTCTCACGATTGGGCCACAAAGATGTGGATCGCGACGTTTCGACCGCGATACTGCTTGTCTTCATCAGGCGATGGTGTCGACTGATTGCGTGACAGTATAAGTAGCACCTTGGTTTGTGTTGATTGGTGCCTTTCGATCCTCTCTTAGGCTGTTGTTGATTGGAGGATTTTGATCCTCGTCGTTCAGACTAGAAATTGTTCCCTCGGCCGTCCGCCTTGGTACCGATCGGCTGCTGTGTTGTTTGATCGTGGGCATACTCTGTGACCGCCTTTGGTTGGAACTGGCGAACGGACCGGAAGGTCTCTAGGAACAACTTGGTTCCTTACGCACCTTATGAGAAAGGTGAGGTGGTTAGCATATCACGCAAGCTTGCGTGAGCAACGCTCGTGTCGATGAATCAACCTTAGGGCTGTGCGCCCATATTTCAGGTCAATATTACGAAAGGTTTTTGTCATCGTGGTTTAATATGATAGATGAGTTAATCGTTTGTCTCACGATTGAGTCACAAAGATGTGGGGCCTTCGGGTCCGTTCGCCAGTTCCAACCAAGGGCGGTCACAGGTAACGCAGGTATATATTTATTTACGTATTCTAATCCCACAATAGATTTTAAAGACACACGCCTTACTGAAAAAAGGATATTGTGGAAACGATCTGTGGCAAAAATTCAATTTGCTCAGTCTATCAGTTTCCGGCTCTTGATATTAAAGCTAGGCTTGCATTTTTTTCTTCAATATCTGATTTCTTTACAGGTCTCGACTCTGTTGCATCCTGCAGAGATATTTACCTGAAAAACAAGTAAGTTAGATGACTTTTAGACGGCTGCTAATAGGACTTTGTAAGAGGATGATACAGTATTTATTTTCGTAAGCCATGACTTGTTCACTCTGCCAACAACGCCTTTTTTGACTCCCCAAAGAAGGAGAGAAAGAGATGTCCCCGTAATTCAAATGTTTTTTGTTGTCACTCCCGTTGTATGTGTCAAACTGGTTTTTACAGCGCATGGATCAATTTCGTTGACCTTGACACTCCCTACCCCTTGACAACCCACCACCCTTACCCCCATGCCATCCTCTTAGTTTAGGAATAGAGACTAATAATTTCTCGAAAGGAAAAGCTCTAAGGCAGACCCATGGAAGAACTTTTTCTTGGTCGTTTCTGTTTCCCTCTCATATTTTTATCAACGGAAAGGGACACAAAATATACGAAGGAGACATAAATGACAAGGAGAATCCTCAGCTAACAGGCGTCAGGGTAGGCCAAGCATGTCATCCTTTCCAAGGATGACTTTGCGTTGGATATGAGATGATTATAGCCAACTCGGCGTCACGCACCTTGTTTGCTATCTATCATCTCATATCCAACGCGCGCTCGTGGAGTAATTGCTAATTGAAAGATTAAGTTATATACATGCAATGTTGCATTAACTATGGAATTGATAAAGGACGTTGCGTCAGGCTCAATAGTTTTTAAAGATGCAGTTTTTAGAGAAGGTGGAGATATCGAGTTAAAAATATCAGTCATCATCCAAGGAATTAAAATACATAATCATTACTTTATCGCTGATAAAATTATAATAACAATAACAATAACAACAACAATAACAATAATAATAATAATAATAATAATAACAATAATTATACCATAATTTAATATTTAAGAGGTAAATCTGTAACTAACTTTCATTTCAATCTCCATTCAGATCTCGAGAGAATAAAGCTTACATGCTGCAAACTGACATTGGAAGAATCCCTGTCTACTGTCACATGACCGGAATTGATGGATGCGAAGATGGAGGCTGGACGCTGGTCATGAAAATTGATGGTAACAAGGTAAAATCAACAACAGGTTGTGGTTTTCACCAATCAATCCTTGGACCGTAACTGATATTATTCTTTGTAAGTGAAAGCAACAAAAACAAAAACAACAACAACAACAACAACACTAAAGAGGATAACGAGCATGCTAGGCAACTCCAAGGTAAGGACAGTAACCTGGGGCCAAGGGGCAGACAACATCTCTTTCTCAGTGCCCACGGTTTTTTGGTCAGTAGGTTAATGAATAAACCGCTACAGTTCTGGCCACTCATTAGCATGGCATAGCCCCAGGCTCAAGGTATGGTCACCACTGCTTTTATAACCCCAACTCCACACTGTCAAAAGAACTCCTTAGAAAATTTAAACTGACGTTCAATTTAGCGCGATTGATGCAACAAGTAACGGAATTCAGCAAACTAATAAGGTTTTTTGAAACATTTCTAAGCGGTGACTTCGTGTTTTCTTTTGTAGTCAACGTTTCACTACGATTCCAAATTCTGGAGCAACAAAACCGAGTTCAATCGTCCTGGAGGTAAGACGGGGTTTGACAACCAGGAAACTAAGTTACCAACTTACTGGAACACGAACTTCTCCAAGATATGTCTCGGAATGAGAATTGGCAATCAACCTGTCAAGTTCCTGGTCATCAGCAAGAATGGCGCTTCACTGTACTCTCTGATCGCTGATGACCGCTATCGCCTAACCTCTCTGGGTCGAGACAAGTGGAAGGCATTGATTGGCTCTGAAGGATCTTTGCAGTACAACTGTAACAAAGAAGGGTTCAACGCAGTTGGCAACAGGTACGATCATTCAAAAGCTCGAATCGGTATTATTGGAAACAACGAAAATGGCTGCCATTCCTGCGACTCGAGAATTGGTTTTGGTACCGGAGGACTCTATGGTGACACCAACACGTGTGGTAATGAGGCGGCTAAAACTAAACCCCACAACGGAGAGAAGCACATTAAACCATGGGATACATATTAGTGAAATAAAAAGGAAAACGATGAAGGTTCCTCTTAAAATAACTGAGGAGAGAAAAATAAACCATAAATCTAGCAACTGTTGTAGTTAGATTTAGACTGAACAGGATAAGAACTTTTGCTTGTTTGTTGTAGTATAATCATGATATAATAATAAAATGCAGAGATAGGACTATAAACTGTTTATGTTAAATGTTTGCTGTAAGTTTGTACTCAGCCTGAAAGGGAGAGCCAACTCTAAGGAGAGGACCCCCCACCCCCTCCAGGAAATACACATTTTTTATCGCGTTGAGGATTTGCTAAATATGTACCAGTGCTTTGCTCTACCAACTTAGTTATCAAGCCAACTGGTAGCCGCTAATTGTGTGAGTTCGTAATAATATACACTTGGATGTTGAATACATCAAAAATTATTATCTCATCGGTTGCTGCCAGGTCATAAGTTCAGCTTAAGTTTGAACTCCCCCTGTACTTCTTGAATAACCTGCAATGAGGATTACTAATCCTGATTTCTTTAAATTGAAGAGATTCAGAACTCAACAGAATAAAGCTTACATGCTGCAAACTGACATTGGAAGAATCCCTGTTTACTGTCACATGACCAGAATTGATGGATGCGGAGATGGAGGATGGACGCTGGTCATGAAAATTGATGGTCACAAGGTATACTCAACAACAGGTTGTGGTTTTCACGAATCCAGCCTTGGTCCGCAACTGTAAATCATGCAATTGATTGGTTCCAGGAGTGGAAAAAAGTTAAAATTGTACTCACCCCTAGATCGGCCCGTATTGGAAAATAACTGTGCTCTCTATTTTGAGGGCCGCCCAAGGCCGCACTCAAGACCTCAAGGTCCCAATATAGACCTCCCGGCCGGTGGATAACATTTATTTTTTGTACGTAAAAGGAACAACAACAATAAAACCACTGCAGATTATAAGGAACATGTACCATTGTACCACTGCCCTTTACCCCTACAGTGACCAATGCTTTAATTAACCCCAACTCAACACTTTCAAAAGAACTCCTTAACAAACTTAAACTGACGTTCAAGTTAGCGCGAATGCTGCAACAAGTGACGGGATTTAGAAAATTAATGAGGTCTTCGAGAACTTCTTTTAAGCGGTGAGTTCGTGTTTTCTTTTGTAGTCAACGTTTCACTACGATTCCAAACTCTGGAGCAACAAAACCGAGTTCAATCGTCCTGGAGGTGAGACGGGGTTTGACAACCAGGAAACCAAGTTACCGACTTACTGGAATATGAACTTCTCCAAGATCTCTCTCGGCATGAGGATCGGCAATCAACCTGTCAAGTTCCTGGTCATCAACAAGAATGGCACTTCACTGTACTCTCTGATCGCTGATGACCGCTATCGTCCAACCTATCTGGGTCGAGACAAGTGGAAGGCATTGATTGGCTCTGAAGGATCTTTGCAGTACAACTGTAACAAAGAAGGGTTCAACGCAGTTGGCAACAGCTACGATCATTCGAAAGCTCGAATCGGTATTATTGGAAACAACGAAAATGGCTGCCATTCCTGCGACTCGAGAATTGGTTTTGGTACCGGAGTACTCTATGGTGACACCAACACGTGTGGTAATGAGGCTAAACACGGAGGTGATAACGGAGAGAAGCACATTAAAACCATGGGATACATATTAGTGAGGAGAGAAAAATAAACATTAATGTAGCAACTGTTGTAGTTAAATTTAGACTTGTTTGTTTGTTGTAGTATAATCATGACATAAAAATAAAATGCAGAGATATGAATATACACTGTTTATGTTAAATTTGTGCTGTAAGTTTGTACTCAGCCTGAAAGGAAGAGCCAACTCCAAGGAGAGAACCACCCCCCCCCCTCTACCCCTCGATATCGCCATTAACATCGCGTTGACGATGCTCACTTTCAGCTTTGCTATCAGCCTTTATTCAGGCTCGAATTTATCTGCTTGACTATGTTGTTCAAAACATCAAAACATCTCAACCCATTTATTTTTAAAGTTTTACTGACTGATCTTCATTATCAGAAATTTAGTTATCCCATCTAGAGAACAAAAGGTAAATGTTAAATACAGAACTAATTCCACGCGAGCTTTGCTTATATCCTTCCCATAAAAATAACATGCAGAGATAAGAATATGCACTAGTTTTGTTTATTAAATGTTCCTGCTAGTAACCGTGGACGACAATTCTTTTGTAAATTGTAAAAGTTATGTTAAATGTTTACAGTAAGTTTGTGCTCATCCAGAAAAGGAGAACAAACTCCAAGGCAAGCAACAACTCGGGATATACCCATTGAAAGCGCGGTGACAATGATGACTTTCAGCTATGCCAAATATGTACCAGTGCTGTGCTCTACCAACTGAGCTATCAAGCCAACTTGTAGCCGGTCATTGTGTGAGTTCGTAACGATATACACTTGGATGGTGAATAAATCGCAAACGATTATCTCAACGGTTACTGCCAGGTCATAAGTTCAGCTTAAGTTTGAACTCCGCCTGTAGATCAAATAACGTACATACAAATCAGGTCTGACTATCCTGCAAGGAGGATTAACCAGCAATGAGGATTACTAATCCTGATTTCTTTAAATTTAACAAATTTAAAGTCGATTCAATTTAGACAAAAAGCATTAAATTTTCCCATAAAATGCCCTGCTCTGATCTCGCCTTTAACCAATCAGAGCACGCTTTATACCGGCCACTAGCCTTAGCCATATAATAATAATAAATATTGCACGAATTCAGTCGAAGTGACGCCGTATGCTGCCGAGTTTAATTTAATTTCATATCAGGAAGCGACTCGGAAAAGAAGTTGGAGTATTAAAACGACTAGTTCTTTACACAAGGATTCTAAAACGAATTGAAAAGACTCCCTCTGTTCCCTGTGTAAATAACTAATGAAATAAATAATAAAAAAATTTACATGTGGAGCCACTGAAGACCTTTTTGTGCAGTTTATTTTATCGGGTTGCAATGGAATTGACATTTGCAGACCAGACGCTGGTCAGTAAAGGATTCTATCTGGCTGGCACCAGTTGTGTAAAGAGCGGATAAATTTATCCAACGGATAAGTCGCTACTCGGTGAATAAAATTATTAGTTGGAGCGTATCTTGACAGCTGGATAATGATCTACCCACTGGATGAATGTAAGTTATTTTTTTGGAAAATTTTATCATGGCTTGCTTTGTGTAAGTTTTTGTTTCTTTTGTCCTGGGAACGAGTGACGTCACGAGCCACAAGTCCCCTGTAGCTCAGTGGTAGAGCATCCAAACTTGTAATCCGAAGGTCTTTAATAGGTTCGACTCTTGTTAGGAGAACTCGGATTTTTTTTGCGAATCTGTCTGTGCCGATCACTGACTAACAAAATACATGACAAACATCCACAAAAACGTTTTAAACGGCGCTAACAATGTCTGTTAATTAAAACTGCTAAACGAATGATCAAAGCTGGCAGACACAAATTAAGAGGCATTAATATTTTAAACTCAAGTCGTTGTTTGTTTCCCTTCAATCCATTATTTTTGTCTTTAATTTTGCTGTGTGACATTTAGAAGGTTAAAAGGTTTATGGTTCTTATCAATGTGCACAGAATAATAAACTGGGAACTTTTTTTTAAGAAAATATTAAAGTTCATAATTACCAATAAAGTGATACTGTAACAAGGGTTTGTCAATCAGTACTAGCCTTCCGAGTCATGTCTTGTATATCTAGAGGTAATTTTTGCTAAATTTAAGAACATCTGTCACAGACACATAAGATCATACAAAGAAAAGAAGTTCGAAAGGTAAGTAGAATCCTTGAACTATTTTTTTCTTTATTGCTTATTTCTCAGTCAAAACTTTGCAACTTCTCTTCCTCTGATGTAATTTATGCATGCCAGTGAAACACTTCCCGGCTCAGTGACCTAAAAAGAAGCAGTATCCGCGAGACAATTTTTGTTTGTGTGATAAACATCAAAATATCATGGGCTTTTTCTATCAAGTCTGGCCTGTTGCTTCAGTTTGGTTTGGATAATTACCGGAGTAGGTTAGGCGCAAAAATTCAGTTACGTTTTGAGCAAAGTTGTCCGTTTGTCAGTGACTGTCAAAACCTTTGACTTCCAAAGCAACTGTTACTCGCAACCTGTTCATTGTTCTTCAGGTGGAAGAACGTTTCCAGTCGTCTGTTGATAAGTACAAGGTGAAGTATGTACGCGACTAGAGAGATTTGCCTTCATGCTTAGGATCTAGCTAAACTAGGAAATAAAACGTTGCGGAAACATTTTTTATTGCTACAAATTTAAATATTAAACTTTCTGTTCAACCGCACGAGAAACAGAATCAAGTAAAAACATCATTACGTCAAGGACGAAGATTTTTCTTTCTGCGACATTCACTTTGTAGTGCTGCAACTTAAAAGAAACATTGTGTCTGCTTAACCTGAAAATGGCAAGCACAAACGGAAGAAATAGCCAAGTGACTTCGATCTTTCAGCCATTTGCAACACTTGCGATTTGCCGTTTGCGATTTCACTTTATGAAGAATTTTCTTTTTTTAAGCTTATCGTAAACTAGCCTAAGTAGAAAATTTAAGGGAATACACAACAGACCCAAAAGCGGAAGGTAAACATGCTCCTGTTTGTCTTTAAAGTAAAACTTCCGCTAGTCTCTCAAAAACAATTTTGGCAGATGTTCTGGTGATGCTCGCACACACCTCAATTTTTATTCGCTAAATAAACGAGTTTTCCACATCATAAAGCTGACTCGCTTAAAATTTTCCTTTAACCTAAAGATTGAAACAGTTCAAGTAATAAACCATCGGAAAACTAGTGAAAAGAAAAATACAGGAAAAAAAAAAAGAACGTTCATAATTAATAATTTCTGAAGCTTATCAGTGTAAAAAGTTTAACAGTCTGATGACATTGGCGCTAATAATTAGTCGAAGGACAAAAGAAACAATATTCTAAATAATAGACTTAGTCGTCGATATGTATACTCATTTACTCATTCTGCTGGGTTGCTATTAATAATTTTCTTCGTAATATGGAAGGTTTTCTCTTAACACTCCACTGTAGACTTGACCATTATTTACCAGTTAATATACCTTAAAGAAGGCTTACTGCTTTTGTTGCTTCGCTATTTTCAAAACGGGGTACAACTTTCCATGGATAATCGTGTGAAAGTCCAATTCCAGTGCGTTTTAGATTCTTAACGTATGAGCAAATGAACTCTTTATCTTGGTAACAGCTAAACGTGACCATAACAGGCCTTGGTTTCGTAGATCTCTGGTTTTTCTTCCGAGCTGGTATGCGGTGAACTCGTTCAAATCTAATTTCTTCAACATCTTCCTTTGACATCTTCATCTTCTCCTACAGCAAACAACTGTCTATTTCTTCAGTGTCCTGAGAGATCTCATTTTGATCTTCTTGCAGATAAAAGATTTTAACACTTTCTCCTCTTATCGGCGCCTCGAGCTTAAGTGTTTGTCTTTCTAAAATCGTCATAACCAAAATTGGTCACAAAGTAAATTTGCTTGAAATCTTGCACGTGAATTACAATTTGTCCAGTTGCTCAATAAAAAAACACCTTCTTTTGGTTAAAACTTTCTCGAAAATGTACAGAGCTGCGTTATAAATAACAGTGTTTCTCAGGTATGTGCGGCTGCAAAGGGATATGGTTTTTGATCCATTTTACTGTCAGTGATATAGGGTAAAAATTTTAACCATTTTGGTCCGAAAGTATGAAAATGGGTATGGCTTTCGCAGTGACGGGTATGGATTCTAGAAACCAAGTCTGTAAATGGGTATGAATTTAACATCTGAAAAAGGGTGTTGGAAATTACATATTTTGGTTTTAAATAGGGTCAGGGTTTAGAGACCGAGCCGCACACTCTGACCAAAACTTTTGAGCAGCAGCCACCACCCCACCCCCACCCCCACCCGAGAATCCTATCTAGAAAATTTAAGTAATACGGTGCATAAACTCCCCAAACCTCTCGTTATTTCAACAGAAACCAGCTTCCATGAACTAATTAGTTGAAACTTTACAGTTTAAGATGACCTCTGACTTTGCGCCCAAGTTGGTGGTGATTGGAGCACTACTGCTTTTAATGACAACCCCGTCAAACAGCTCTGAAGTTAAAAAATCACTAGTGTACACCTACAACATCTTCACCAAGGATATTGCCATAGTAAGGCACACTATTGCATTTGTGAACGTGCCCGGCCCAGTGGAGTGTTTCCGCCACTGCGCCAAAGCTTGTGGCTGCGTAGCGTTTCAGTTGACTGGGACGAGTTGTGAACTGTTGGATACGGACAAGGATGACGCAGATGGGGATCTGATGACTAGAAAAGGCACTTTTCTGTATACGATGCAACGGGCTGGCTTTAAGGTGGCTCTGATAAGATTGTTACCCGCCCTACACTGGTTATCAAAGTCAAAGTTATTCAGCTCAGATTTTGTCAGGAGGAAAATAGTTGTGGGAAATGTACTCGTCATGTTTGTGGCACTCCTCAACGCACTGAAGCCAGTCAATGGATTCAACAGTCTTAAACACATGGCCTGTGAGTAAGCTGTTGTGAACAGTATAACCATTCGAAGACCAAATGATGGTGATCACGATGGATATTATGGTCAACGAGAAAAATAAGCGAATCATTGTGCAATGTAGTAGAAATGAAGCGATGAAAGTTTTAGAAGATGCAAAAAACTGAGAACGAACACTTAACATGCGCTTCCAAAAAACCTTAATAATGTCTAGCGCTTTGTAAGTAGCTTGAAAATTATTTAATAGCCCGGCTTCTTTTTCATTGGTTAGCTATGAGTCAGCAAGCTGCTCATCTGAAAGACTGTTATTAGGTTTTGTACAGCACAAACTACGAACTGTCAAGGATCATCACTCCGCCCTTACAATCAACTGTGTACAAACACTTTGATAACTGTAAATGGAGACTGCGGACGAGCAATTGCTAAACTGAACACCCTTACTATTTTATTATTATTATTATTATTATTGTTATTATTATTATTATTATTATTATTATTATTATTTATCTAATTCTTTCCATGAAAAGTCGGTAAGAAACATGGCCAACCGGTCAATTTTTCTTTTATGTACGGAATATTTCCTGAAATAATATTTGTCTTTCTTGTCACTCATTAAGTGTGCAAAAGTGTAAACGGTCTCGAATCCGAAGTCGATTGTCTAATGCAACGAACGAATTTAACAGGACAGGTGGTTCAGTTTACAAAACAAACTGTTAACGTGCATATTGATTTGCAAACTTGTACTTGATGATATGACGAGACTTATCAGAAAAAGGCTAAATTTGCGAAAGTTTGTGCGCTTTTGGAAATTTCAAGGGGATCTCTATCGGTTATAATTTTTTTAAGATTAGTGATTGTATTCTTTATGACAAATACAAACTGAAAAAACAAACTTTAGCGCGACACGAGCCGATTACCTTTTACCAAGAAGGATGTCACAAATGATTATTCTCTCAGCAAATCTCCCTGTAAATCTTCCGGTAGATGACGGGTGCGTGCGGAAGTTCTTTTGTTTTTTCTTTCTTTTCTTTTTTCTTTTCATTTTTCCTTTCGTGGTTTCCGTGGTAGATTACTAAAACTACTAAGAATGGTGTAGTTTGCTACCCTGCACGTACGAGCAGAGCTCTCACTAGAGTAGTTTGCCGACTAGTGATATTCAGCGTTTTCATAATCAGTCGCGATTTTATTTATGTCACAACAAGCAGGTATTGTCTTCGACACGTTTCCGCAAATTTTTATACAAAAGAAAATCTTGCACTGCTGAAAATATAGGTAATTGTATGAAGATTACACAACATCTCCATATATCACATTTTGGAATCTGGGTCTTTACACGGGAAACGAACTTTTCAATTCGGGAGGCGGGCAAATACAAGTTGGCGCTTGTCAATGTCGCAATATAAACAGCCGGTAAGCAAATGTTCTGGCAAAGTGTTGTTGGAAACAAATAAAACGTGAGGGTTACTTTAAACAACAAATAACAATTGTGGATTTAGGGAAATGTCTAAAAGTTCTTGTAGGTTTGCCAAGTGAAATTAAACGTTTTCGACCATTTTTTGTTTGTCAAGGCAAGTTTGCCAAATTTAATTTCTCGTTTGCTCCCTGAAGGCGCCTTAACAGTAGATATAGCTGTAAAAGCAGAGGCACAGAACAGTTTATTTCGGTGGATATCTGTTCAGAAGGTCTTTATCGTCCCAGAATTTCGGATTTGGTTTTTAAGAAAATCTAGTTTCTTTGGCAAAATGTCAGGTTAAAATTTCATAACACTAGAAAACTAATCCTTCGTTTTCGAAGGGCCAAATATGGGTCGAGTTAAAAATGCGAAATAAGGCCAACTGGCATTTTTGTAAAGCCACAACAGCTTGCAAACTCAGGGAATAAAATTTCCTTCCCCAAACCTTTCTGCAACTTACATGTCAAATCCCTGTCAAATCTTTGTCTCCTCTCACCGCTTTTCATATGTCTGTTTTTCAACAAAAGAAAAGCTGCTGATAGCCTGCAGAACAGGCGTTATTGTGTTTTTTTTTTGTCTTTTTTTTTTGCGTTTTTTGGGCGGGAGGAGGCAAGCACGAGACCCGTTCATGCTTAAAATCTTTTCAGGCTTTAGTGTTTTCGTAACAACTGGGAGAGTCTTTCCTTTATATAATCTGTCACTCGCAGTTCAAATATATGCATATATTTATATTGAAAGTTAAGAGCATTAAGTCACTTCCACGTACGATCATACAGAGGAAAGAAATTTGAGAGGTAAGTAGAATCCTTGAGCTCTTTTTTCTTTATTGTTTATTTCTCAAGTTGCATTCCAGTGATACACTTCCCAGATTAGCGACCTAAAAGAAGTAATGTTCGCGCGACAATATCTTCTAGTGTAGCTAAGTTTTAAAATGTCGAGGTTGAAGTTGGCTTTTCCTACCTAGAACGGCTGCGTCAATGTACTAGTCTGAATAATTCTTGGAGTAGGCCGGGAACAAAAATTTAGTTATGTCTTTATCAGAGTATACTGGTTTGTCAGTGATTGTGGTAAGCTTTTCACTCCCAAAGTAACATTTGCCAGCGAACTGTATAAAGAATAAAGTTTACGAATGTCTGTTGGCAAAAACGCGTTGAAGTTTATGTGCGAATAGAGAGATTCGCCGCCATGCTTCGTGCCTAGCTAAACAAAGAAGTTAAACGTTGCGGGAACAACGTGTTGGCACAAACGGCAGAAATAACTAAATGGCCTTGATCTATCCGCCATTTTCCACACTTGCGAGTTGCCGTTTGCTTACAAAGAAACTTTGAGCAAATACACAACAGAACCACAAAAACGTAAGGTAAACGTGCTCCCGTTCGCGTTTAAAGTAGAACGCCAGCTTAACTCTCAACAGTTGGCAGATGTTCTGGAGAAGCTCTCACATGCACCAACCTGTATTAGCAAAATAAACGAGTTTCCCACATCATGGAAGTTGAAAGGTAAAGCTAACGCGAAATATGTCCAGAAATGCACGTAATAACGAAGTGGTAAATTTGACGAAATTTCGCCAATTTCGATAGCATCAGTGACTAAGGGAATTCGGCAAAAATGACAAATTTGAGCTCAAGAAAAGAGTACCAGTGAAATGGCGAATTCGACGAATACTGCGAATTTGGCGAAGATGGCAACTTTGATTCAAGCGAATGAGCTGAAGAGAAAGGTACAAGCGAAGTGGCGAATTCAACGAAGTTGGCGAAAATGGCGAAGTTGATAATATATTTCACCAAAGGCCGAGATTCTGGCGTCATAGACTCTGCGGCTGAAAAGGTTTAATGTTTTTTATTTTTTATTTTATTTCTTTATTTTAAAATAACAATTAGCGTACTTAAGTTCTAGATTGTTACTGTCGACTCACGTCTGGAGAACGAGGTATACATGCATTATTATTGGGGGGAAGTTTTTTCAACGTGATGAAACTTCCTCGAGGTTTTCAGAGTTGTCATATTCCCGAAAACTGTCATATCATTCCATCAACATGGCAGGCTCTTATGTGACACCTATATCATAAGCCAATTTGAATAAGTGGACTGTTCGACTAATTTGTCCAAAATTTATTCAGGTAAGCAGTTTGGTGAGTTTGACGGCTTCTATGCTTTTCTAGCTAATTTACATAAGTTTCACAGTAGACCATTTCCGAGTTGCTTTGAACCTAGTTATGGAAGCGAAGATAAGTGAAAAGTTTTTATTATGAAAATTACTTTTCATTCATATGCAAACAAAGTTAATTTTCGTATGAAAAGCTTTGCACTTTGCCTCGCTTTCATAATGAGGTTCACAGCAATTCGGAAATGGTCTATTTGACGAAATTTGCGAAATTCATCGTATTCCCCAAATTCGCCAAAATTATCAAATTCGTTACCATGGCTGACTTCTTGGTGCTTAGCTAATTTTCATAACTTTGGCAATTTGACCAAATTTTGCCAAAATCGTCAACATGGCTGGCTTTTATGTGTTGAACTATTTTGTATAAGCTTGACAATTTGACAGCACTTTGCGCAAAATCGTTACATTCACCTATTTCAGCGATATATCATGTCTGGTGCAGGGTACGGTTTTTGGGTCGTTAGCCCTGAAATAGGGTATAGATTTTAACCATTTTGGTCCGAAAGTCTAAAAACGGGTGAGGGCTTCACAGAAACGGGTATGGATTCTAGAAACCTTGTCTAAAAATGGTTATGAATTTTAGAGGCCAGGTCTGAAAGAGAATACAGGAAAATTACATGGCTTGGTCTGGAAAACAGTCAGGAAGAACCATCTATCCAGAGGGAGCGTCTCCTTCCCTCAACAGAAACAAACTTCCCTGAACTAATTCTTTGAATCTTTACAGTTTAAGATGACTCCTCGCTTTACACCCAAGTTGATGGTGATTGGTGCACTACTGCTTTCAATGACAATCTCATCAAACGGCAACGAAGTTAAAACATCACTCGTGTACACCTACAACATCTTCACCAAGGATATTGCCATAGTAAGGCATACTATTGCCTCTGTGAACGTGCCCGGCCCAGTGGAGTGTTTTCGCCATTGCGCCAAAGTTTGTGGCTGCGTAGCGTTTCAGTTGACCGGGGCGAGTTGTGAACTGTTGGATACAGACAAGGCTGACGCGGAAGGGGATCTGGTGACTAGAGAAGGCACTTTTCTGTATTCAATGCAAGGGGCTGGTATTGAGGTGAGATCGTGAACAATTGTTTCATGAAATAAAGTCATAAACTGATATTTATATGTTAGACCAGTCCCGAGGGAAACGTGTAGATTGTAGTGAGAGATAAGTGTTTATGCGTTAGCCTGGTGTCCTTGCTCGGAGAGTAACACACACAGAAAAAGAGACTAATATTTTCGTAAACGGACCCAACAAGCTTGTTAGTTTTGGATTCATGGTTTCCGGGCTGAATTATTTAAATTGTTAGAATCTCTAAAATAAAACTGACTGGACCTTCGAGCAGAGGTGCTCTTCAATATGACGGAACATTGAAGGGAACTCTGCTCGGCTCTGAAGGCGACATCTTAAAATTAGACATTGTTGTTACATTCCTGTCTCCTTTCACTTTTTCATTAGTCTGATTTGCAGGAAATGAAAAGGAAAAGGAAGCCAGGTGAGTATATATTTATCATAATTACTTTAGTAATAAACTAACTATTTAGATTTCTGTAAGCCATTTAAGGTAGTAAATCGTATATTTGTAAAGCGCAATCGGACATTTTATTGGATACAACCCTACCCGAGTCTAGTAAATAAACATCAGATCATCATCATTACCATTATCATCATCATCATCATCATCATCATCATCATCATCATCGTCATCATCATTACCATCATTATCATTATTATTATTATTATTATTATTATTATTATTATTATTATTATTTTTATTAGTTGTTGTGAAAACGTACAGGAAGTGAGTGTCCGATATTAGTATTATTTGCAGGAAGAGCTATCCTGTTTTATGGGTTGAGTATCCCATTGCAGAACACCTGCTGCGAGCGGAAGGTTGATATCCTTAGTAATTAACAATTAGAGTATGAGCTCGAGATTTCTATCGTGTGAAAGCTGATGAGGGCGCAGCCCGAATCAGCTATTACGCATAGAAATCGAGAGCGAATAATCTAATTGTTTTTGTATAAATCTACTAGTCGTTCAAAACTTAACAAGTAAATTATGCTAATCCTCCTCACAGACACTTCGAAAACGTGACGAAGCGGGGTGAATTTTGTTGACAACCGCTTCTCACTATCTATCACAGAATAGATAGCGGGTAGCGTAGCCAATCAGAGAACGGCATTCGTAATAGAACGCTACTAGATTTATACTAATACTGAATAGAACAGAGACCTTCGCATTTACTTAATCTTTCACCCAAAGTTCAAACACATGTTTCATATATTCATATTCACTTAGTTATACTGCTTTTGTGAGTTTCTTTACATATATTTATATATATTGGCCCGGTTTACGAGTCTCTGACTTAAGATATTCAAGCTAGGCTTGGATTTAATCATTGAATGTGTGATGTCTTCACAGATGACGATTCTTTTGCATCGTGCAGAGATATTTATCGGACGAATAAGTGAGTGACATGGCTTTTTATAGACATCTGTTCGTAGACGTTTGAAGGACAGTGGTCTTGGGCATACTCGTCGTCAGTTCTGATTTGCCATATTTTGATATGAAACGTGAAATGGCTGTTGTCCTCGTAAAGCGCGGTGATCAGGGTAATTAGCGATTATCCATTAATATTACCGGAGAAGCGAAAACGGATGTTTGAAACTTGTCATGAAAGAGGTTGATATCAAAATCTGCGTGAAGTGTCTACGTTTCCGTGACACGTGGCCTCTCCCTCCCTCCCCCCCCCCCCCCCCCCACACCAAACCGGCCCGGCTTCCACACTAACACCATCACCTTTCTAAAGTACAAGGTATAAAATTTTCCAAAAAGACAGCTCTGAGGCAGGCAAATACTCTTGTCAAATGATGAAAATTTCTGCCATAATCTGCTTAATGCAATGGATGTAATGTTTACCATGAACGCCGATCGATAACCTCCTTTCTGAGCTTTCTCATTCTTATTTCTGCTTCGTTCGTATATGTTTGTCGATTTGTTTTTTCTTCAAAACGGACACGAAAAAACAATAAGTAGAAAACAAAAATTACAAAGGGAAAACTCTGCCAGGAGACTAACCAAGAATGAATTTTCAATCATTTCTTTATAGAAGAGTAAACAAGCTTTAAAGAAATTAAAATAAGATAAATTTAAATAAAAGAAAACTAATGCAATGTTTAATAACTAATTCGTAGTTATCTTTGATCTCAACTAATCATCGATTCAGATTTAAGAGGTAAATCTGTAGCTAACTTTCATTTCAATCTTCGATTCAGAACTCAAGAGAATAAAGCTTACATGCTGCAAACTGACATTGGAAGAATCCCTGTTTACTGTCACATGACCGTAATTGATGGATGTGGAGATGGAGGATGGACGCTGGTCATGAAAATTGATGGTAACAAGGTAAAATCAATAAGAGGTTGTGGTTTCCATCAATCTATCCTTGGCCCGTAACTGATCCTGTTTTTTGTAAGTCAAAGGAACAAAAACAAAAAAAAAACAACAAAAAAAAAAAAACACCACGGATAATAAGGAGCATGCTACAGCTCCACGGTAAGGAGAATAACCTGGGGCCATGGGGCAGACAACATCTCACTCCTAGTTCCAACGGTTTTCTTGGTCAGTGGTTTTTCAATTTAAATAAATGAATAAACTTCGAGGGTTCTGGGAACTTATCAGCATGGCATAGCCCCAGGCCCCAGGTATGGTGACCACTGCTTCAATAACCCTAACTCCACACTGTCAAAAGAACCCCTTAAACTTAAGCTGACGTTCAATTTAGCGCGATTGATGTAACAAGTAACTGGATTCTGTAAATTTCCTGTATCTTAATTTATGTAGTATTTATAAACTTTGTTGTTTTGTGTGTTGTAAACTTAACATTGTAATACTATGTAATATTTCTGTTATATTACTATATAATATTTTGTTAACAATGTAATATTACTATCAATAGTTTTATGTTATTATTGTAAAATGTATTATTGCAAACATCCTTTGAAAAGAAACAAAATAAAGATGAATAAAAAAACTAGATTCAGCAAATAAATTAATAAGGTTTTTTGAAACATTTCTAAGCGGTGACTTCGTGTTTTCTTTTGTAGTTAACGTTTCATTACGATTCCAAGTTCTGGACCAACAAAACCGAGTTCAATATTCCTGGAGGTGCGACGGGGTTTGACAACCAGGAAACGAAGTTACCGACTTACTGGAATACGAACTTCTCCAAGATCTGTCTCGGCATGAAGACTGGCAATCAATCTGTCAAGTTCTTGGTCATCAGCAAGAATGGCGCTTCACTGTACTCTCTGATCGCTGACGGCCACTATCGAACAACCTCTCTGCGTAGAAGAACGTGGAAGACATTGATTGGCCCTCGGCCTCAGGCATCTTTGCAGCGCAACTGTAACAAAGAAGGGTTCAACGCAGTGGGTGACAAGAACGATCATTCGAAAGCAAGAATCGGTATTATTGGCAACAACCAAGAAGACTGCAGTTCCTCCGACTCCAGAATTGGTTTTGGTACCGGAGGAAAGTTCGATGACACCAACACGTGTGGTAATGAGGCCACACATGAACCCGATAACGGAGAGAAGCACATTAAAACTATGGGATACATATTAGTGAAATAAAAAGGATAACGATGGAGGTTCCTCACCTAAAAAAAACTGAGGAGAGAAAAATAAACCATAAATGTAGCGACTGCTGTAGTTAAATTTAGACTGAACAGGATAAGGACTTTTGTTTGTTTGTTGTAGTACAAACATGACATAAAAATAAAATGTAGAGATAGGAATATACACTGTTTATGTTAAATTTTTACATTAAGTTTGTGCTCAGCCAGAAAGGAAGAGCCAATTCCAAGGAGAGGGCCCCCCGCATGAAATACCTATCAACATCGCGTTGACGATGCTCACTTTCAGCTTTGCTATCAGCCTTTATTCAGGCTCGAAATATTTGCTTGATTATGTTGCTCGAAACATCAAAACATCTCAACCCATTTATTTTTAAAGTTTTACTGGCTGATGTACATTATCAGAAATTTAGTTATCCCATCTAGAGAATAAAAGGTAAATGTTAAATGCAGAACTAATTCCACGCGAGTTTTGCTTATATCCTTCCCATAAAAATAACATGCAGAGATAAGAATATACACTGGTTTTGTTTATTAAATGTCCCTGCAAGTAAGCGTCTGGACGACAATTCTGTTGTAAATTGTAAAAGTTATGTTAAATGTTTACAGTAAGTTTGTGCTCATCCAGAAAAGGAGAACCAACTCCAAGGCAAGCAACAACTCGGGAAATACCCATTGAAAGCGCGGTGACAATGATCACTTTCAGCTTTGCCAAATATGTACCAGTGCTGTGCTCTACCAACTGAGCTATCAAGCCAACTGGTAGCCGGTCATTGTGTGAGTTCGTAACAATATACACTTGGATGGGGAATAATTCAGAAACGATTATCTCAACGGTAGCTGCCAGGTCATAAGTTCAGCTTAAGTTTGAACTCCGCCTGTAGATCAAATAACGTGCATACAAATCAGGTCTGACTAACCAGCAATGAGGATTACTAATCCTGATTTCTTTAAATTCAACGGATTTAAAGTCGATTCAATTTCGACAAAAAGCATTACCTGGTCCCATAAAACGCCCTGCTATGATCTCGCCCTTAGCCAATCAGTCCCTCGTTATATCGGCCACTAGCCTTAGCCATATAATAATAATAATAATAATAATAATAATAATAATAATAATAATAATAATAATAATAATAATAATAATAATAATAATAATAATAATAACAATAACAATAATAATAATAATAAATATAATGGAATGATAACTTTATTATTTAGAAGAATAAAATCTACTAGATACAGTTTGATTCTATTAATACCTGAGTGGTTTTACAGTTTGCTGTCATAAAATTGTAAAATATCAACATCTCATATATAAAAGCTAAATCATATGGGTTTGGTTCAGAAGATAAAAGAACAATTTCTACTGATGTAATGAAAAAATATATATCCTCAAAATAAGAATATTCTAAATAAATGCCCAGTGACAGTGTTTCCAATCATACACTAAAAATAATTCAGACTGACAAAATAAGTCACTACTTAAATTCTGGCTTGCGCACTTTCCGATGTAATGAAATAAATAATAATAATAATAATAATAATAATAATAATAATAATGATGATGATGATGATAATGATAATGATGAAGATGGTGATGATGATGATAATAATAATAATAACAATGCAACCTCATAATAATCGATATTTTTAGACTGACTTTTATATATTTTTATATATTTTATTTTTTTGTATTTTAATAGTTTTTATTT
Organism: Pavona decussata; assembly: GCF_977016875.1. Taxonomy (NCBI): domain Eukaryota; kingdom Metazoa; phylum Cnidaria; class Anthozoa; order Scleractinia; family Agariciidae; genus Pavona; species Pavona decussata. Next base: position 3,354,831 of record NW_028145586.1, read on the forward strand.
CAATGTAATAGGATTACAGATGTTTTTAAACTAAATTGTACACACACAAAAACAAAACACACACATTTGTACAAAGGACCTCAAACACACAATGCAAACTATCAGAACGTATCTCTTGGGAAAAGATGAAGTAAAGTAAAAATATTGAAGGAAAGATAAAGCTAACTTGATTCGTTCTCCTTATTGTATTTGCCCTATTTTACGAGATGGATGGGGAGTTTATTTTTTGATCTGGCGATTGTTGTCTCAAGCTGGAAAACCAACTTAATCTTCGCAGTGAACACTCTGAAAGCTGGTATGACTTTTTTTGCATCGTGATGAGTATATATGCCGTTTCGCAAGTAACAGTATGTGATTGATAAACAGATGATCTTTACACACTAAAATACCTAACATTATGTCTTTAACAGAAAGCAATTCTATTCTAACATCATGATCGCCTAACCATTTTATAACTTCTGCCCAAAACTTCTCAGTATAGTCACAAGATACAAAAATATGTTCGAGGGATTCGTCCATTACACCACAGAAAGAACACAGAGGAGATGCTACAATGCTGATTTTACTAAGGAACACGTTCGTGGCGAGACACCTGTTTAGAAGTTTGTACTAAAATTTGCGCGACTTAGTATCCAGCGCCACCCGGTGTGGTAAGCTGTATATCTTTCTCCAATCTAACTCATCATCTGCAAATTGAGCATTATATTTAAATTGAGCAGTCGGTGGAGTAATTATTCTATCTCGTAGTTCTTTATATATAATCTTTGATACAGCTTTACTTATTGAAACATTCTGTCCATTTAAAGATAGGAGAATGTAATTTTCTAAAATGAAAGGCTCATTAATAGTAGACATACAGGTTCTTAAGGATTGACGCCATTGTACCGGAAGTGCATCAATCAAAGAAGCAATATTAAAAGCATCTAATGGTAACATATTAAGCTCCCTTACTCTAGAATTTGTGACGAGATCATTGTTCTTCGTAATTAACTCCCCTAATCTAATTATGCCTGCATTGGCTAACCTACTGTTGTCTACAGATTTTCCATTAATACGAATAAATTTGTTATTCCATAATATAATCTTTGAGAGATTGGCATCTTCATAATATTGTTAGCTGTCTTGGTTTTCTACACAGCATTTGGCAAAGCATTTTAGACAGTCTTCATAGAAGGGTGGGAGTTTGATAGGTAATTTCGTTACATCAAAGTTGCAGCCAAGGATAAGTTTACCACCAACAGGTCTGAGATAGTACAAAAGAATAGTTTTCCAGCTTCTTGGCTCAACAGATGCAAATTTTTTACAGCACATTATTCTTTGAGCTTCAATTATGGAATCTAGATGTGGGGGTTTAAGTCCTCCATATTCGATGTCACTAATAAGGGCTGAACGTTTAACTTTATCCTTGCCTTTCCAAATGAACTAAAAAATAATTTTGTTCACATCATTCATAAATTCTTTGTCTACGCATGATAAACTCGCCCGATATAAGAAAATTGGGATAATATCTTCTTTATCTACTAATATACCTTCAATGTCTTGGTCACTACGTATACTAACACTTAGAATCTCCAAGACCATGATGAACAAATAGCCTATTTATATATTTTATGATTTTTATATATGTATATATAATTTACTAATTTATTCACGTGCTATTTTAAGTTTCGCTTGGCTCACAGGTTACGCTACACGCCCTGTGGTGCTTTCTTATACTGAGCATACAGATATTTTTACTGCACATAATAATAATAATAATAATAATAATAATAATAATAATAATAATAATAATAATAATAATAATAATAATAATAATAATAATAATAATAAAATAATATATTAAAAATGAAAAATAATAGAATGATTAAGACTTTATTGAAATATTCCGAGCAAAATCGATATTTACTAATAGGATTTTGTAAGAGGATGATACAGTGTTTGTTTTCGTAAGCCGCGACTTGTTCACTCTGCCAACAACGCCTTTTTTGACTCCCCAAAGAAGAAGAGAAAGAGATGTTCCCGTAATTCAAATGGTTGGTCTCATCACTCCCGTTGTCTGTGTCAAACTGGTTTATATAGCGCATGGATCAATTGTGTTCACCTTGACACTCCCTCCCCCTTGACAACACACTACCCCACCCCCAAACCATCCTCCTAGTTTAAGAATAGAAACTAATAATTTATCGAAAAGAAAATCTCTGAGGCAGACTCATGAAAGAGCTTTTTCTTGGTCGTTTCTGTTTGCCTCTGATATTTGTGTCAACGGAATGAGAAACAAAATAAAAGAAGAAGACATAAATGACAAGGAGAATCTTCAGCTGGCAGGCGTCAGGGTAGGCCAAGCATGGCATCCTGTCCAAGGATGACTTTGCGTTGGATATGAAATGATTATAGTCAACTCGATGTCACGCGCCTTGTTATATCCAACGAGCGCTCGTGAGATAATTGTTAATCGAATTAACAATATCAGTCATCTAAGGAATTAAAATACTTAATTATTTCTTCATCACTGAAGAGTAATCAAAGTGAAAAATTAATTGTTAAATAGGTAAATCTGAGCTAACTTTCATTTCAATCTTCGATTCAGAACTCGAGAGAATAAAGCTTAGATGCTGCAAACTGACATTGGAAGAATCCCTGTTTACTGTCACATGACCAGAATTGAAGAATGCGGAAATGGAGGATGGACGCTGGTCATGAAAATTGATGCTAACAAGGTATAATCAACAGCAGGTTGTGGTTTCCATTACTCCATCCTTGGATCGTAACTGATATTGTTTTTTGTACGTAAGTCAAAGGAACAAAAACAACAACAACAACAACAACCAAAAAAAAAAAACATTACGTATGATAAGGAGCATGCTACAGCTCCACGGTAAGGACAATAACCTGGGGTCATGCGGCAGACATCATCTCGTTCCCAGTGCCCACGGTGTTCTTGATCAGCGGTTGAATAAATAAACCGCGAGAGTTCTGGGAACTCATCAACATGGCATAGCCCCAGACCTCCAATCTCGTACCCAGGGTCCTCAGTCTCTTTAGCCAGTGGTTTGTCGCCAGGAGAGACTCTGGCGTACTGGAATTTCATTACCGTAGGATTTCTGCGGTAAAACAATGGAAGCCGTTACGGAGCTTATACAGAGCAACCAATCAAAAAATTATTTTTTTTCAAATTCTCCATATTAACGTACAATTAACGTACAATTGACGCCCCTGTGGTGCTTTTTTATACTGAGCATACAGATATTTTTAATGCACATAATAATAATAATAATAATAATAATAATAGTAATAATAATAATAATAATAATATTTTAAAAATGAAAAAATAAGATAGAATCATTAAGACTTTATTGAAATATTCCGAGCAAAATCGATATTTACAAGTTAAAAGTACAAAAAAGAACTATTAAAAACCTATTTACAATTCATGCATCATCACTGAAAATATATTTGGAAGTTAAAATACAGTCCAGCTAAAATTGCGAAAATTAAGAAAAGAAAAGATTAAAAAAACTAAGAAATTCGTTCTCATCCTAAAATCTAAAATCTAGCCAAGTTTTTATCGATTTCAAAGTCGGTATCTGGATCTTCAGCGGTGCTCTTCGCGTACAACGTGAGCCTGTCAAGCATAGCAGCGCAGATCTCAGGAGGGCAAATGAGACTTTGCGCGAATCTATGACATTGTAATACCGTAATTCTCTCCCTTCTTCGTCGAAAAAAGCTCGGCCAGTATACTATGATATCTCATGCATTCACCTGCCATTCCTCCGGTGGTAGTAAATACAAGTGAATAATAATAATAACAATAATAATAACAAAAATAATAATAATAATAATAATAATAATAATAACTTGTACAAAGTCTGGAGAGATTTGCTATTCGTACACGTAGTTTGGGGTCACGTTTAACGCCCCAGTCTACGTATAATCTTATGGCATACATAAGTTTTTACAATTGTCATAATAATAATAATAATAATAATAATAATAATAATAATAATAATAATAACAATAACAATAACAATAACAATAACAATAACAATAACAATAACAATAACAATAATAATAATAATAATAATAAATATTGCACGAATTCAGTCTAAGTGACGCCGTATGCTGCCGAGTTTAATTTAATTTCATACCAGGAAGCGACTCGGAAATGAAGTTGGAGTATTTTTTTTTTTTTTTATTAGCCTAAGACACACAGCATTTACAGTACTACGCACTACTTATAGTACTTACAAAGTTACAATTCTTACAGATTTTGCAATACTTACAATATCCGGTTTACAAGATCACGCTATACTAATAATATTTACAGTGCTTACAACATTACACATACATTTAATAGGGGAAGAGAAGCCAAAAGATAGATAATTATATAAGAAATAAATAAATAAATAACCAAATAAATAAATAGCTAAATATACTAAACAACTAAAAATGAGGTCTTTGTAGCAAATATATATATGGAGAAAGGAAAGTTATATAAGATTCTCACTTTCCATTGTAATTTTAGGTTCGTTAAAAACAACAAAAAGCTAAGGTGTGACTCAGTCATTTTGCATGCATATAAATATTTCTTTGTGAAAAGAAGCAACAAATCTAGTTGACGGCGCAGGTTTCGGTGCACAGCGGGAGAGATTGTAAAGTTTTGAAATAGGAATTGTTCGTTCGACAAATTTATTTGTGTATTTTGTGATACATTGAACCAGGATAATACTTCTTGATAGAACTTAATACTTACGGGGCATTTCAAAAAAGTGTGTTCCAATGAATCAGCGTTTTGACACTGAAAGCAGGCATCGTCATTTCTAATTTTAAATCTCTTAAGTTCTTTATTAGTTACTAAGATTTTTTGGAATAATTTAAAGGCAAATTCTCTTAGTTTATTGTCAATGGATATTTTATAGATGTTTTTAAATAATTTACTCCAATGGTGGGCTAGATCAAAACCCCGCTTAGACCAAGACTTCACAGCTGTAGGTTCTGTTGTAAGCTTTTCCTGAAAAAACTTGTAGTAGTGTTTGCAACGCATTTTAGTCAGTAAGATTGTTTTATTATCAAAGAGATGAAATGTATCACGTTCCTCAAGAATACTTCTGTCAGGTATAACATTCTCAATAGCACCTTTCTTTAAGTGGTTTGGGATGGCTGCAATAAGTTGAAAATAATTCAAGTAATTAAATGTACATTGTATTTAAGTTGGAACTTTTCTAGAGATAAAAATTTTCCATTTTCATTAAGCGGGTCACTTACGAAGCATATTCCCCGTTCAAAAAGATTTCGCTAAAAAATAGACGTATTCTCTATTGTTATATGTTTGTTATTCCAAAGAATAAATTCACCGTACTTCTACTTTCGTGATATCGGGTTGAAATTTACCACTTACTAGGAAAAAATCTAATCGAGATTTAAGCTTTAAGGTTTTAGACTCATATGTGTAAAATCTATTTTTTGGATGTAATATGCGATAGAAATCTACAAGATTGGCTTCTTTCATAAACTGCATCAGAGAATTCCTATATCTTGATTCTCTCAAAGGCAAGCCACCCTGTTTGTCCACAGCGTTTAACGTCGTATTCCAATCACCAGCGATGATCAGATTAGATGTATCAGTTAAAGATGTAACTTTCTTACTAAGAAGATCGAGAGAGTCAATTTGCTCACGTTTATCTGTAGGGACGTAAACATTTATGACATATAAAGCGTTCTCGCCAATTTTTAAGCGTAATACTATGAATCTTCCATTTGAGTCAAGTTCCACTGCCTCTGCGGACAAAAGACAATTTGGCTTAATTAGAACACACTCCCCTTTGGAATGATCAGAACCATGGGAAAAAAGATCTGACCACCCCATTCCGCCAACCAGATCTTCTCGCCTTTGTCATTTGAAAACGTTTCTTGCAAGAGATACACACTAGCTTTTTGGTTTTTTAGATATGAAAATATTGATCGCCTTTTTTCCCTATTTCTTAGACCTCTTACATTGAGCGACAAAAACTTCAAAAGAGCCATTTATACGAATTATATCACTGACAACTTGAGACAAAAGTTAAACAAAACAAAACAAAATGTTATCCTATTAAAACAAAAGAACAATAGCACACAGTTACTTACCTCTTCTGGGAAAAAGAAACAATCAACCGTAATAACCCAAGTGCACATAAGCGAGGTTAGCTTTTTTGAAATATTTCACTACATCGTATGCAAATTTAAAATTGTTGACCTTTTTATCAATAATCTGGAATTAGAGTTCGTTTAAATCTTCAAAACAGTCGATTCTTCGTACTTTTGCGTTAATATCCGTCTTTAAGAAATCTGAAAAAGTTGGCTCTCCAGGATGTTAAAGTGCCACTACGACGAAAATTTTTACTTCTATTTTCGCCCTTTTCGTGTTCCAATCCATTTAATGAATCCGAAATTGCAAAAATAGCTGTTAATTAGCTTTATACAAGCTTACTGATCCTGGGAATAAGTGGCCGAAAACCATCGAAAACCCGTCCGCCATTACTCCAATCTCGTACCCAGAGTCTTCAGGCTTTTTGGTCAGCGGGGCAACGCCGGGAAGACTCTGGGGACATCGAATTTTATTACCGCAGGATTTCTGCGGTAAAACAATGGAAACAGTTACGGAACAGCCAATCAAAAAAATTGAATTTTTTCGATGTCCCCAGAGTCTTCCCGGCGTTACCCCGCTGTCCAAAAAGCCTGAAGACTCTGGGTAAGAGATTGCCATTACTCCGACGGCAAAGTGACGCCCGTGGTCATTCTAAAATGCGGTTGCTTGTATGAGATCTTTGTGTGACGTTGTACGCGCATCGAACTTGCAAGAACTCAGTAAACCTCAATAATCGAAAGTCCTAAAGTAAGTGAATAGGCAAGATTATTTGTAAGATTCACCATCCAGTTTGGTGAAAAGCGATCTAAAGGACAATTTTATCGAATATCTTGGATTATAATTTCCTTGGCGGTGGATTTGGAGTCGTATGACTGCAAAGAATACGCTTCGAAGACACGCGAACAGCTCATTCAAGCCTGGGATTTACATGTAAAGCCGAAGAAGAAACGAATTCACTCCGGCATTTTTTACTCAGCAACTGTATTGGAGGTAGAGATATGGTTATTTAATATTCTGGGTATGTTTTCTATTTGGGATTAGTAAACAGAACCTAATCACTATTCGCAGAAGCACTTGAGCAACAAATTATTGAATAGGATGGATAACTCCAGACCAATACAGTCATGTTGTTGTTTTGTTGGTGGCGTGTATGGTGTTCGCAAGTATCAATCAAAGCTGCATAATGAGTCAAGAAAAAAAGAACTATCAACTTCGTTTTTTTATAGTTCAATAAAGTTTTGACAAAACTGAAATGATGTATAATTAACTTCAGTTGAAAAGTGGGTAGCTATAGCTGTAATCTACAGAATATTTGCAATATTACAATACCACAGGGCTGTAATCTACCAGGTATTACCTGGTTAGATCCCTTCCTCATTCTACAACAACTTTCAAGCAGTAAATGAAGTAATCATGAGGGGCCTAATATTTTAAAGCCACAGTCCAAGTAACATTCAACAATAAATTGTTGTAAAGCCCTCAAAGGCAGCTGGAAAACTAAAGATTAATATGAAAGTCTAGGAGGACAGCTAAGGAGGAAACCTTAGTAGGCTTGCATCATATCTCATCCATAGTTGTTATTTTAATAATGTTTGATCCTTGGTCAATGAGGATGTGTGAACCTGAGTGAAACAAGCAAACCAGCCTCTTATCTCATCTAAAACTGACACTATAATTGTAATCATTTTACATGTTGAGTGTGAAGAGCCAGCATAACACTGTGCTGTAACAGTATTGTATTTTCCCACAAATCATACAATGTTCACAGACATAAAATTGAAATATTATAGTTATGAAAGAATGACCATCCTTTCCACATATACACCTTAATTATTCTTGGAGATTCTACCAGAAATGAGATTTAATGTCTTTTTTCTTTGGTGTTTTAAATTAAGAGCCAATTATTACTTTAACCTAAGTTTTCACGCAAACGACAGCTTATTTTTTGTTTTTGTTCAGCGACATGAACTTCATTTTAATTTTTTTCTATCTTGTAAGTTTTATCTTATATGACCCCACAAACATTTTCATGCTTTATACTTATACTATGTGTTTGTTGTCTTTCTATTCTGTTTAGCTTTTTTCTTCTGTCAAATAGCCCTGGCTTTCTTATGTTGGATGTTGATATCTGTGGGTTTTTACTTTGGCCTTCAGAAAATAACCAGAACTAAGAACAGGGCCAGCTTTAAATATCAAAGCCATTTTTTATGCCATAGATACCACATATTTTACTTTATTTCATTTCATTTTTTTTTTTTTTGGGGGGGGGGGGGGTTGTTTTGTTTTTATTGTTGCTGTTATGACATAACACTCAAATCTCCCTCACTATGAACAAGCCAACAAAATAATTGGCCAATCATCGGTAAACAATTTCCATAATCCCTTCACTGTTTATATTAATGTGCTTGACCTATATCCAGGATATTTTTTTGAAGACTCTCCTATCAGCTTATTTTGGCAGTTTCTAAGATCAAATTTAAAGTTATGCCTTTTGCTGTGGCCCTCTCTGATAACCATTACAACAATGAGAATACTCAGAACACAAGAATGCATGCCGTGATCCCACTGGCCAAAAACCTTCCCTGTATAAAGATAAGTTTACCCTTGAAGTCAGAGGCCAGTCTTGCTGTCTACTCTCACCTTGCCTGCAGCATTGTGGTTCTTGATGACATGGGTATGACAGCAACTTTTGAAAAAAACACACTGTCACACACAGTCTGCATTACCAGTACCTACTTGTCATATTGATATGATATCAATGCTAAATATTGCAAAAATTTGCTGGTAGTTCTCCTCCTCTCCCTTCCATTTAAAAATTTGCACATTATGTACAATGTAAACCTTAGTGTAAGATCCTGGCCCATTCTTCTGGACAAGGTATCTTCTGTAACTGTGAAAAATGCCTTCATGCTTCCCTAAACTAACCCTAATAATACAGATCCCAGTATTTTAAGGTTCAGGAGGTGTCGTTGACAGATCTAAACTAAAAGCTAAGTGAGATTTACTACGGCATTATTTACCATGGGTAGTCCTATTTACCATGGTGTGCTTTGGTGACCTTGTTGACGCCTTTATACTGTCTCTGGTATATACCAAAACAGTGCAATACTTTTTTTTAGAAATTTATTATGTTGTTCAAAAAATGCTGTAAAATTGGCTGTCCATATAACAGACTTTGCCAAGAAAACAAAAGAAGGCACAAATACAAAATTAATAATTCAAACACAAAGATGAAATTTACCAAGCACTGGTAGTTTTCCACACTCTTTAGAATAGGGTATTGGACAAAATACTGTCTCATAATTTTGTCAGTTTGGTTCATTTGTTCTCTTTAGTGCAAACCAATATGGTTTAAATTGTAGATATTGTCTTCACTTGTCCCACAAGATAACTTTCAGCATAATATTCACTGCAAGTCTGCACAAAGGTGCAGTCAAAGCATATTTACAAGTGACATTTAAAAAAATTGCTCAATAATAGTATTATAATTAGTTAATAACACAGACCAAATAGGATTGCTACAAGACCTTCTTGACTCACAGTAATCAGTGATAGCTACATTAGAGGATTTTGTAAGTTGGAGTGTCAGCAGGTCCACATCAGCTGGAAAGTTGCCTGCAAATTTCTTCTGACCTGTACTTTCACGTATCATGTGATTGTTTCAATATATAGAGATTAATTTTTCATGTCAATGTCACAATCAGTTTAATTACAATTGCTCATTTAATACAGAACGGAAATCTCGCCTTGCTGTGTATTCTACAGTCGGCATACAAGTCTTTCAGAAATGTGTTGGGTGCCTAGTACGAAGAGAGCATTCGAAAAACTCGAGGCAGTTGATTGTCAATATTTATTATACCACAAGCAATTATTATTATTATTTGAATAAAATGGAGTATCTATGCACTTTTATTTTACCAAAGCATGACACTTATAGGAAGTAGACGTAATGAGCTATAAACAAAACATACACACCACCACTCCGCGCCACTTGCTTTCATTGCACGCATTCACGAAAACAGTTCGTTTCCGATTAGTTACCTTGGCCTAATCGCTTCACTTAGTCCATCGCTTTACCCTGGAAAAGTAAGCATCGAGGCAGTAGCATTGCATGGCAGTCCTTGCGTTTGAGTTTCCCTCGACGCAGCTGTCGAAGTCGTCGAGAGGATATGTCTTTACAGACTTTAGTACTTCGGTGCGATGTACAAAAAGACGATTTGTCTGAAGAAATTACCCCCTTTTGACGTACTTCAGAACCATAAATGTTCAAACAACCACCATTAGGTTTCTTTCGGTTGCCCACAAGACGTGTGCGTTGTAAAGACGGCCCTTAAGCCACTTAAATAAAAAGAAGAGGCTTCTTTCAGCGAGGTCGAACATTCGAAAGCAGGCCATGTTGTTGTGCGCGTATGACGTCATATTGCTGTCGGTGCAACTAGATCCAGCTCTCTATGTAGTTCACGGCCATTTGTCGTTCGAGTAATGGCGGCACAGCGAAGCTGAACTTCGCGTTTAAAATAACTGGTCTTCCCGTTGGAATTTCGATGTAAAATTTGGCGTGGTTAGTATTTATCACTTCTACTTTCCAAAGCTGAAGAAAAAAAGGGATGCAAAATTTTGATCGTAGTGGCACTTTAAATTTTCGTTAATAAAGATCCTCTCCGCATTTAGTTTCTCTTAAGTTTAGCTTCTTTAGATTTAGCCTTGCCTTATACAGTTCGCTTTTAACCCTGTAGTTGCTGAAGCGTACTATAATTGGTTGAGGTGCATCATTGGTTTTCCTCCTCAATCTGTGTACGATATCGACATCGTCGCGCGAAATGTTAACACCCGATAGTTGTCCTAGTCTTATGATATTTTCGACATTATCTTCTTCCTCTCGTTCAGGGATTCCATGAATCTCGAGGTTAAATTTACGAGTGTATTGTTCAAGATCATCATGTTTAATTTCTAGTTCACCAACCCTTTGCACTAGCTCTTCGCGTTCGGTCTTGGACTTTAACACCTGGTTCTCAAGGGTTTTTACCTCGGACTTCAAATCTTTGTTTTCTTGAATTATTTCCTCTACTTGGCTCTGAGGAAAAATGAAGTTGGAGTATTAAAACTACTAGTTCTTTACACAAGGATTCTAAAACGAATTGAAAAGACTCCCTTCGTTCCCTGTGTAAATAACTACTGAAAAAAATAATCAAAAAATTTACATGTTGAGCACTGAAGAGCTTTTTGTGCAGTTTATTTTATCGGGTTGCAGTGTAATCGACATTTGCAAACAGGACCCCGGTCAGTAGAGGATTCCATTTTGCTGGCACTAGTTGTCTAAACAGCGGATAAAGTTATCCAACGGATAAGTCGCTACTCAGTGGATAAAATGATTAGTTGGAGCAAATTTTAACAGCTGGATAATGATCGACCCACTGGATGAAGGTTACTTATTTTTTTTTGGAAAATTTTATCATGGCTTGCTTTGTGTAAATTTTTGTTTCCTTTGTCCTGGGAACGAGTGACGTCACGAGCCACAAGTCCCCTGTAGCTCAGTGGTAGAGCATCCGAATTAGTAATCGGAAGGTTTTTAATAGGTTGGACTCTTGTTGGAAGAACTCAATATGCCTGTGCCGATCACTGACTGACAAAATACATCCACCAGAACTTTTCAAAAGGCGCTAACAATGCCTGTTTATTAAAACTGCCGGACGAATGATCAAAGCCGGCAGACACAAATTGAAAGGGCATGAATATTTTAAACTCAAGTCGTTGTTTGGTTCCTTCAACCCATTATTTTTGTCTTTAATTTTGCTGTGTGCCATTAAGAAAGTTAAATTTGAAATGTTTATGGCTGTTATCAATGTACACAGAATGATAAACTGGGATGTTTTTCATTAGAAAAATATTAAAGTTTATAATTACCAGTAAAATAATAATAAAGGTTTGGTAATTAGTACTAGCCTGCTGAGTCATGTCTCGTACTCATCCAGTAGTAATTGTTGCTAAATTTAAGAACATCTGTCACGGGCGCATAAGATCATATAAAGGAAAGAAGTTCGAGAGGTAAGTAGAATCCTTCAACTCTTTTTTTCTTTATTGCTTATTCCTCAAGTTAAAACTTTGCAACTTCTCTTTCTCTAATGTAATTTATGCATACCAGTGAAACACTTCCTGGCTAAGCGACCTAAAAGAAGCTGTGTTCGCGAGACAATTTTTGTTTGTGTAACTAAGATTTAAAAGAGCATGGGCTTTTCCTATCAAGTCTGGCCTGTTGCTTCAGTGTGGTTTGGATAATTACCGGAGTAGGTTAGGCGCAAAAATTCAGTTACGTTTTGAGCAGAGTTATCAGATTGTCAGTGACAGTGAAAACCTTTGACTTCGAAAGCAACTGTTACTCGCAACCTGCTCATTCTTCATAAAGTGGAAGAACGTTTGCAGTCGTCTGTTGACAAGTACAAGTTAAAGTTTGTACGCGACTAAAGATATTTGCCTACATGCCTAGGATCTAGCTAAACTAGGAAATAAAACGTTGTGGAAACATTGCTACAAATTTAAATATTAAACTTTCTGTTTACCCGCACAAGAAACAGAAGTTGCGCAGGCAACTCTGGCGTCTTGAAAGCAATGAATCATCATTGAATCAGGTAAAAATATCATTGCTTCAAGGACGAAGATTTTGCTTCTGCGACATTTACTTTCTAACTCAGCCACTTAAAAGAAACATTGTGTCGGCTTAGCCTGAAAATGGCAAGCACAAACGGTAGAATCGATCTTTCCGCCATTTGCAACACTTGCGATTTGCCGTTTGCGATTTCACTTGATGAAGAATTTTTTTTTAAGCTTACCGTAAACTAGCCTAAGTAGAAAATTTGAGGAAATACACAACAGACCTAAAAATGGAAGATAAACGTGCTACTGTTCACTAAACTCTCTAAAGAAAGTTTTGCCAGATGTTCTGGTGACGCTCTCACACGCCTCACTTTTTATTCGCGAAATAAACGAGTTTCCCACATCATAAAGCTGACTCGCATAAAATTTTCCTTTAACCTAAATATTGAAGCAGTTCAAATTATGAACTATCGGAAAACTACTGAAAAGAAAAATACAGGGGAGAAATAAAGAACGTGCATAATTAATAATTTCTGACGCTTATTAGTGTAAAAAGTTTAACAGTCTGATATACATTGGCGCTACTCAGTAATTAGTCGAAGGACAAAACAAACAATATTTTAAACAATAGACTTAGTCGTCGATCTGTATACTCATTTAATGATGTGGCTACAGCTCTCAATCTACTGGGTTGCTACTAATAATTTTCTTCGTAATATGGAAGGTTTTCTCTTAACACTCCACTGTAGACTTGATCATTAATTACTAGTTCATTTACCTCAAACAATCCATTGTTTTTGTTGCTCTGCTTTTTTCAAAACGGGGTACAACTTTCCAAGGATAATCGTGTGAAAGTCCAATTCCAGTGCCTTTTAGATTATTTACGTATGACCAAATGAACTCTTTATTTTGGTAACAGCTAAACGTGACCATAACAGGCCTCGGTTTCGCAGATCTCTGGTTTTTCTTCCGAGCTGGTATGCGGTGAACTCGTTCAAATCTAATGTCTTCAGTATCTTTCTTTGACAGCTTCATCTTCTCTTACAGCAATAAACAGGCTAATTCTTCAGTGTCCTGAGAGATCCCATTTTGAAGTTCTTGCAGATTAAAGCTTAACATTTTCTCCTCTTAATCTATGCTTAGAGGTTAAGTGGTTGTCTCCCTAAGATCGTCATAACCAAAATTGAAATCTTGCACGTGAATTACAATTTTTTCAGTTGCTTAATAGAAAAGTACCTTTCAGTTAGGTCCTAAACGTTTCCTTCCTCAGTTTCCGGGAAGGAGGGTACCTTAGTGGACCTAATTTATTTTTTATGGTGAAAAATACAAAATTATAACAACTTTGGTAACTTCTCGTAACATTTAAAATTTGGTGCAAGGCTAAATACTACGATGGGTTGAGAAGCACAAGTCTTCCAATACTAATAAATATATTTAGCCAAGCCTAAAAGCGGAACTCCACAATTCCTATTTTTAATAAACATTTATAGAAGTCTGCTTATTGTATGAACGTAATAACGTTATGAGTTCCTCATAAATATTGCAGTTATATATTTTTTAATGCATATGCAGTTAACTGCTCATCAACAATAACAATGTAATACAGAGGGGAAAATTACTGAATGCTGGTTTGTTGTAACAGAGTAATTTTCCTTTCACCGAGGGCAAAAATTACTTACTCCTGATTGGTCGAGCGGCGAAAATACTCGCTCCTGATTGGCTGAGCACGACAGTTTTATATTTGGTTGGTTTCTGCATTTTGTGTCCATAAAAACAACAAGTTCTTTGAGGTTCTTTGGAAGTTCTTTAAGCCGGGTTGTTTGTACCACAAATACATGTAAATCAAGTGCTGCAGCTAGGAAGGAAATTCCTAAAGGTTAATTTTCGTGTCTCTTACAAGAAACAGTAAAAGATTATCTGCGTCAAAAGCTAAAGACTTAGATCGGATTGATTTTATTTTGTTTGGTTGAGAAACTGAAATCGGTCATGGCGTCCAAGTGCTTTCAACGAACGGTAACCGAGCATGAAAGTGTCCTTTTGATGGGACAATGGAAGGAGCAGAAAGAAATTACTCCGCAAGCTCCTTCTTTGGATCCACCGATTGCTATTTTTATCGATCTATGTTCGTGTGATTTCAAAGCGGTAGGAAGCTTCACAGCGCAGGTGAATAATTAATCACCGGATGCCTAACATTTGGTTTTATCGTTGTTAGTTTGCTCCTGAATTAAACTTGTATTCTCTCTTAATTACATGTGTTTAATAGGAACTGTTCTCATCGATTTTGTTTGTTTTGTACGCTACGAAAAAATTAAATAATTTGTTGGTTTGCTTGCGCCTTCGGTGAGTGTTTTACTGACTGTTTTACCAATATCCTTGATAGTTTTAAGACCATTTTGCCCTCTGGGTTATAAAAGCGAAATTTAAATGGACTCCAAATGATATTTTCTGTATTTATTATTCTTTTTAATTTTTAAGATGATCGAGCCAGGCGAACCGGTTTGTGAACAGTCAACGCGCACTACCGGCACTGTCACTGTCTAGTAAATTTTGCTTAGCAAGAAGGCCGTACGTTATAAACCTCAGAGAGAATGGATACACTAACCAAAAAACAGACTTATATCTTATATATATCTTTGAGTAATAAATGAAAAAAAAACTGTGATAATTCATAGCAATCAGTACAGAAATAAACTAAACAACGATCTTTGAAAAATTCACAAAAACAAGCGAATCAGAATGTTTTGCGTAAGCTTTGTTTAGATGAAAATGAAATCACACTTTAATTTTATTTTCGCTTTTAACGTTCTTTGAAAAAACTTTCAGTGAAAATTACTCAAAAGTCTTAATCTTTGCCATTATATCCTATTGTTTTAAGTATTTTTGTTTGTTCTCTGACAAGATTGTCCGAAATAAAAGCTAGAATTAGAAATATATGCGAGAAAAACTTGTGATTAGTTTATGCCAACGATTTGTTTGACTGACTATTTTAGCTCAGAATCAAATTTTGTTAAATGAAGCAAAATGGGATGAGATTAGAAAATAAAACTCCAAGGGAAATGACGAAAATGGACCGAGAAAAGAGCCCAAAAGACTGCTCTGAAGTTAAACAAGTTGCAGCGTCAACACTACAAGAAAAAAATATTTTGCAAGACAGCAAAGTTTTGTCAACAAAATCACATGAATATACTCGCCTCTTTGGAGAATAACAAGTCCTTTTATTTGATTGCTGATTCTTTCGTTCGTTTACAACGTTAAGTTTCACTTCAAGAGGAAAAATCCAACGTTTGATCGCGCCGGATTACGGAAAAATAATTTCTCTTCAAGATTCAGCAGCTGTTTATGAAGTGCCGCCTCTAAAAGCTTCTAATAAAGTCGATTTGTTTCTTCCGCCACAAGTCTCATTGCTCTTTCTTTCGCTGTTTGACGTTAAAATTGGACGAGATCAGAAAATAAAACTCCAAGGGAAATAATCAACATGAACCGAAAAATGAGCTCAAAAGACTCCTCTGAAAAGAGCAGTATTTACCTTAAGCTTAAGTTAAACGGCGCGTCAAAACTGCAAGAAAACATTATCTTGCAAAAGAGCAAACTAGCAAAGTTTTGTCAGCAAAATTGCATGAATATACTCGCCTCTTTTAAGAAAAACCAGTCCTTTCATTCCATTTCTGATTTTTCCGTTCGTTTTACAACGTTAAGTGAGCGAAACCTTTCACTTTAAGAGGAAAAATCCAACGTTTCGTCGCGCCAGATTGGAGTAAAATGATTCCATTTCAAGATTCTGATGATGTGCCAGTCGATTTAGTTCTCCCGCCGCTAGTTGCCCTGATCTTTCTCCTACTGTTGGTCACATAAATTGACTTTGTATCTTGTCTTCAAATTATGTTTTGTTTCGTCTTTTTCTCAAACGCAGTTGGCGATGCAACTTCCCGCCAAACAAAAGCAGCAGGCAGCGCAGTTGGCCATGCATTTTCCCGC
This sequence comes from Pavona decussata, assembly GCF_977016875.1. NCBI lineage: Eukaryota > Metazoa > Cnidaria > Anthozoa > Scleractinia > Agariciidae > Pavona > Pavona decussata. Next base: position 3,371,521 of record NW_028145586.1, read on the forward strand.
CGAAAAACAACCCGGGTTGCAGCACATACGCTTATCTTATAAGCCAAAGTGAAATGAGCCACTCAAACCCTGTGCTGCAACACGGGTTTTTTTCGGCGCCCTTTCCTGTTCTTTCTCTCTTTGTTCGTCACTCATATTTCGCCTGTTTGCTAGCGCTCTCAGTCGCTCTCTTTCACGTCGAACTTCGCTTCTTCGTCGCCTGTTTTCTCGATCTCTTCTATCTCCCTTTCTTTGCTTTCCATGTTTGTAGACTTATTCATAAATTTACTTTGTGTTTTGTCGTAAACGTCGTCTTCAAATTTTTTTTTTCTCAAACGCAGTTGGTGCTGCAATTTCCCGCCAAACAAACGCGGCCGACAGCGCAGTTGGCCATGCATTTTTCCGCCGAAAAAAACCTGGTTTGCTCCACAGGGTTTAAGTGTCTCATTTCACATTGGCTTACACAGAGGACCGTACGGACGGTCAGTCGGTCGGACGGAAGTGACGTCATAACCAAACCAAAATCTCTCGCACTGATGGGTTTACCAAAATCTCTTAGCTATGGGACTCCGCGCGTTAAAATATCATTGATGTCTCCACATATTTCTTTCAAGTAGTAAAAAACAGCAGCTTTTACCAATCCAGCTTCAAAGCTTAAAAAACAGCAGTAAAAATGGGTGTAATAAAATACACGTACACTAAAAATAAGGCTTCCTACAGACAATGTCCTTGTAATTGTGGAAAGACAAAGATTCTATAAAATTGCTATAAAACGTTCTGGTCTGTAGCCAGCGACAGCTTTATGAAACATGTTTACGAATGCTTCGAAAAAAGTGAGATGTCATTCCCTCAAAGACAAGCTATCATTACACTTATTGAGAAAAAAGGAAAAGATCGTTCCCTTCCAGGAAATTGGCGTCCAATCTCCCTTGTAAGCGTAGACAAATACACATAAAGTGTCTAAAGTAATTTCTGCAAGACCAGAAATCATTCACCATAATCAGCCAGGATATGTCGTAAAAGACCGTTGTATCGAAGAAACGGTTTGTTCTATTTTCGACATAACGAATTTCACTATCAAAGAAAATATTCCAGGGCTGAGTTGCTCGAAGCATGGTTAGCGCTAACCATTGGTTAAGAGGTATTAAAACCAATAGGTTGTTATGGTATTTAACCGGGGTTAGCGCTAACCATGCTTCGAGCAACTGGGCCCAGGCTTGTTGATATACATGTATATTAACTATCAAAAAGCGTTTGATAGTGTGGAATGTGGTTTACAATTGCCTACATTCAGGCGTTTAATTTTGGTTCAGATTTTATTTCTTTTGGTTGAAACTTTCTACAAAAATGTACGGGGCTGCCTTATGTGCGGCGCAAAGGGATAGGGTTTTTGATCCATTTTACTCTGAACTAGGGTATAGATTCTAACCATTTTGGTCCGAACGTATGAAAATGGGAATGGATTTCACAGAAACGGGTATGGACTAAACCAAGTCTGTAAATGGGTATGAATTTTAGAGGCGACATCTGAAAAAGGGTGCGGGGAAACTAAATATTGTGGTCTTAAATTATGTCAGGGTTAGAGAACCGAGCCGCACACTCTGACCAAAATTTCTGAGCAGCAACCACCACCCCACCCCCCTCCCCACCCGAGAATCCCATCTAGGCGAATTTAAGTGATACGGTGCATAAACTCCTCAAGCCTCTCGTGATCTCAACAGAAACCAGCTCCCATGAACTATTGGTTGAATCTTTACAGTTTAAGATGACTTCTGACTTTGCGCCCAAGTTGGTGGTGATTGGTGCACTACTACTTACAATGACAACCTCGTCAAACAGCACTGAAGTTAAAACATCACTCGTGTACACCTACAACATCTTCACCAAGGATATTGCCATAGTAAGGCACACTATTGCATCTGTGAACGTGCCCGGCCCAGTGGAGTGTTTCCGCCATTGCGCCAAAGTTTGTGGCTGCGTAGCGTTTCAGTTGACTGGGACGAGTTGTGAACTGTTGGATACAGAGAAAGAAAACGCGGATGGGGATCTGGTGACTAGAAAAGGCACTTTTCTGTATACAATGCAAGGGGCTGGTATTGAGGTGAGATCGTAAACAACTGTTTCATGAAATTTAAAAGTCATAAACTGATATTTATATGTAGAGACCAGTCCGGAGGGAAATTTCTAGATTGCAGTGAGAGGCTAGTCCTAAACTGTTTATGAGTTAGCCTGGTGTCCTTGTTCGGAGAAGAACACACAGAAAGCGAGACTAATGTTTTCCCAAACTGATCCAACAAGCTTTTTAGTATTGAATTCACGGTTTCCGTGCTAAATTATTAAAATTGTTAGAATCTCTAAAATAAAACTGACTGGACCTTCGAGCAGAGGTGCTCTTCAATATGTCGGAACGTTGAAGGGACCTCTGTTCGCCTCTGAAGGCGACATCTTAAAATTAGACATTGTTGTTACATTCCTGTCTCCTTTCACTTTTTCATTTGTTTGATTTGCAGGAAATAAAAAGGAAAAGGAAGCCAGGTGAGTATAAATTTATCATAATTACTTTAGTAATAAATAAACTATTTAGATTTCTGTAAGCCATTTAAGGTAGTTAATCGTATATTTGTAAAGCACAATAGGACATTTTGTTGGATACAACCCTACACGAGTCTTGTAAATAAACATCAGATCATCATCATCACCATCATCATCATCATCATTGTTATTATTATTATTATTATTATTATTATTATTATTATTATTATTATTATTAGTTGTGAAAACGTACAGGAAGTGAGTGTCTGATATTAGTATTATTTGCAGGAAGAGCTATCCTGTTTTAATCGTATATTTGTACAGCGTAATAGGGCATTTTGTTGGATACAACCCTACAACCCTACCCTAAATAAACATCAGATCATCATCATCACCATCATTATTGTTATTATTATTATTATTATTATTATTATTATTATTATTATTATTATTATTATTATTATTATTAGTTGTGTCTGATATTAGTATTATTTGCAGGAATCGCTATCCTGTTTTATGGGTTGAGTATCCCATTGCAGAACACCTGCTGCGAGCGGAAGGTTGATATCCTTAGTAATTAACAATTAGATTATGAGCTCGAGATTTCTATCGCGTGATAGTTGATGAGGGCGCACCCCGAATCAGCTATTACGCATAGAAATCGAGAGCGAATAATCTAATTCTTTTAGTATAAATCTACTAGTCGTTCAAAACTTAACAAGTAAATTATGCAGATCCTCCTCACGGACACTTCGAAAACGTGAGGAAGCGGGATGAATTTTGTTGACAACCGCTTCTCACTATCTATCACAGAATAGATAGCGGGTAGCGTAGCCAATCAGAGAACGGCATTCGTAATAGAACGCTAGTAGATTTATACTAATTAACAATTAGATTATGAGCTCGAGATTTCTATCACGTGATAGTTGATGAGGGCGAAGCCCGAATCAACTATCACGTATAGAAATCGAGAGCGAATAATCTAATTGTTTTAGTATAAATATATTAGTCGTTCAAAACTAAACAAGTAAATTATCTATTTCCTCATCGCAGACACTTCGAAAACACGACGACGCGGCCGCCATTTTGTTGAATACCGCTACTCACTATCTATCACAGAATAGATAGCAAGTAGCGTAGCCAATCAGAGAACGGCATCCGTGATAGAACACTAGTAAATTTATACTAATACTGAATAGAACAGAGACCTTCGCATTTACTTTATCTTTCACCCAAAGTTCAAACATATGTTTCATATATTCATATTCACTTAGTAATACTGTTTTAGGTGAGTTTGTTTAGATATATTTATATTACCAAAAGGACGTAAAAGCAGCAATTTAGTAACAATCTTAATGAAGAGAACAAGACTTTATTGATAAGGCCTCTCACATTTTCAAGCATCTACAGGATTCACCTAGGTGTCGGACACTTTGTTCGAGCGAGTGCGTTGTTGTCATAGATCAAGCAACAACACGGACACAATTAAAAATCAAGGAGGCAGTGCATATTTACTGTGAGAAACCCTCCCTAAATCAACAATCGTTTCATGTAAATCTTAATCTTTCTTTGTAATTAATTGTTTTATCATACCATTGTTATTCTAATTTTCAGCTATATATTGTTCATCAATGTAATTCCATCCGTAAACTGACGATGGCACAGGAGTTGCGAAACATGTCTTTTAAATTTAAAAGTCTTGTTCTCTTCATTAAGATACATTTATATATATTGGCTCGGTTTACGAGTCTCTGACTTGAGATATTCAAGCTAGGCTTGGATTTAATCATTGAATGTGTGATGTCTCTACAGGTGACGATTCTTCTGCATCGTGCAGAGAAATTTATCTGAAGAATAAGTAAGTGACATGGCTTTTTATAGACCTCTGTTCGTAGACGTTTGAGGGAGGGTGGTCTTGGGTATATTTGTCGTCAGTTGTGATTTCCCATGCTTTGATGTGAAACGTGAAATGATTGTTGTCCTCGTAAAACGCGATGATCAGGGTAATTAGCGATTAGCCACGCCGTAATGTTCCATAAATAATGCCGGAGAAGCGAGAAATGATGTTTGTGACTTGTCATGAAAGAGGTTGATCTCAAATCTGCGTGAACTGTTTACGTTTCCGTGACACGTGACCTCTCCCTTCCACCCCCGCCCCAAACCGGCTTCCACACTAACACCATCACCTTTTTAAAGTATAAAGTATAAACATTTTCTCGAAAAAGACAGCTCAATAATCTGCGCTAATCTGCTTAATACAATGGATGTAATATTTTCCATTAACGCCGATCGATAATCTCCTTTCTGAGCTTTCTCATTCTTATTTCTGCTTCGTTCGTATGTTTTTGTCGATTTGTTATCCTTCAAAACGGACACGAAAAAACAATAAGTAGAAAACAAAAATTACAAAGAGAAACCTCTGCTAGGAGACTAACCAAGAATGAATTTTCAATCATTTCTTTATAGAATAGTAATCAAGCTTTAAAGAAATTAAAATAAGATAAATGTAAATAAAAGAAAACTAATGAAATGTTTAATAACTAATTCGTAGTTATCTTTGATCTCAACGAATCATCTATTTAGATTTGAGAGGTTAATCTGTAGCTAACTTTCATTTCAATGTTCAATTCAGATGTCGAGTGAATAAAGCTTACATGCTGCAAACTGACGTTGGAAGAATCCCTGTTTACTGTCACATGACCGGAATTGATGGATGCGGCGATGGAGGATGGACGCTGGTCATGAAAATTGATGGTAACAAGGTAAAATCAAGAACAGGTTGTGGTTTTCACTAATCTACCCTTGGTCTGTAACTGATATTATGTCTTTCTCAGTGCGCGACCGGACGAAATCTGTAAATCGTGCAGTCTAATTGGTTCCGGGGGCGGGCAAAATTTTTCGATCATGCCTTGTTACAAGACCTAAGCGTTGTTTACTTGCAGAAAAAATACAAATGTAATTCACCGGCCTAGCCAGGCCGCACCGAATTGGGAAATAACTGTGCCCTCTACCGGACTGCCCGAGACCGCACTCAAGACCTCGGGCACAGTGTTTTTCAGTGCGGACCTTCCGGCTGATGAATAACATAACATGTAGTAAATGAAAAAAACTGCAAGGCTGACTGCTTTTTCTGAGTCGAAGGAACAACAACAACAACAACAACAACAACAAACCATTACGGATGAGAAAGAGCATCATGCTACAGCCCAACGGTAAGGCCAATGGCCTAGGGCCATGGGGCAGATATCATCTCATTCCCAGTGCCCACGGTTTTCTTGGTCAGTGGTTTAAAGAATAAACCGCGAGGGTTTTGGGAACTCATCAGCATGGCATAGCCCCAGGCCCCAGGTATGGTGACCACTGCTTTAATAACACTTACTCCACGCTGTCAAAAGAACTCCTTAACAAACTTTAACTGACGTTCAATTTAGCGCGATTGACGGAACAAGCAACGGAATTCAGCAAAATTAATAAGGTCTTTTTGAAACATTTAAGCGGTGACTTCGTGTTTTCTTTTTTATAGTCAACGTTTCACTACGATTCCAAACTTTGGAGCAACAAAAGCGAGTTCAATCGTTCTGGAGGTAAGACGGGGTTTGATAACCACGAAACTAAGTTACCGACTTATTGGAACACGAACTTCTCCAAGATCTGTCTCGGCATGAGGATCAGTGATCAACCTGTCAAGTTCTTGGTCATCAACAAGAATGGCGCTTCACTGTACTCTCTGATCGCTGATGGCCACAATCTCCCAACCTCTCTGGGTCGAGACAAGTGGAAGACATTGATTGGCTCTAAAGCATCTTTGCAGCCCAACTGTAACAAAGAAGGGTTCAACGCAGTTAGTGACAGGAAGCAGAGTTCGAAAGCAAGAATCGGTATTATTGGCAACAATCAAAACGACTGCGTTAGCTGCAACTCCAGAATTGGTTTTGGTACCGGAGGACGCCCTGATAATAACAACACGTGTGGTAATGAGGCTTCAGACGGAGGCGATCAAGGAGAGAAGCACATTAAAACCATGGGATACATATTAGTGAAATAAAAGGAAAACGATGGAGGTTCCTCCTAAAAAAAAATGAGAAGAGAAAAAATAAATTACAAATCTAGCAGCTGTTGTAGTTAAATTTAGACTGAACAGGATAAGGACTTTTGTTTGTTTGTTGTAGTATAAACATGACATAAAAATAAAAGGCAGAGATATGAATATAAACTGTTTTTGTTAGATTTTTACAGTAGGTTTATGGTCGGTGAGTATCATGAGTAAAGCCAACTCCAAGGCAAGCAACCTCTCAGGAAATATTTATAACAATCGTGTTGACAACGCTCACTTTTAGCTTTGCTATCGGCCTTTATAATCCATCAAATATTTTCGCTCGCGCGCGATTGGTCTAAACGCCTCACGTGACCGAATATACCCCAGCTAAAACTGGGGAATATTCGATGATATTCCCCGAGTGATATTCCCCAATTTCAAACACTTAAAGGCGCGTCTAGTTTACAATTAAAATTTATATCAAGATGGGGGAACGGTTTGCTTTTGTGACAGAAGGAGAGATAAACCTGCTGGTCGATAAAGCAGTATTGGAAAACAACATACGCTCGTAACGTTTTTGACGGTAAACTATTGTTAAACGAAATGTTTAAATACTCAAGCTCGTCGCTACATGTTGTGAAAAATATTTGAGGGATAATAACCACAATAGCCTCCATTTGGCTTTAAAAATATGTTCAGATATTTGTCCTTGCACATTATCTGCTCCTCGAAGCTCACAGTTTTCCTCGAGCTTCGCTCTCGCAAAACTGTTCGCTTCTCGGAACAGAAATGTCCGCGGACAAATATCTGAGCATATTTTCGCGCCAAATGGAGGCTATTGCTTATTTATTCAGGCTCGAATTATCTGCTTGATAATGTTGCTCGAAACATCAAAACATCTCAACCCATTTATTTGTTAAGTTTTACTGACTAATGTACATGATCAGAAATTTAGTTAACCCATCTAGAGAATAAAAGGTAAATACTAAATACAGAAGCAATTCTACGCGTGCTTTGCTTATATCCTTCCCGTGACTTGTATTTGGTAACAAGCCTCCATGGCAGTACCAGGTGTTCAAAGGGGTTGTTCTGAGTCACTGGAAGGAGGAGAAACCAAGCTCCCCATGATGCTTTGCGCTTAAAATTTTACCCTTCTCATCGCTTCAGTTGCTCTAGAAGTTCTTCCAACGAGCTTTTTCAATCGCCGAATTGACAGAGATCAAACAACTTAAAGGTTAATATTTTAGCTCTCTGTGGATCTTTATTGCATAATGCCCATACAACCTGGGTCTTTAGCTCTAATAATAGCCTTTTTGTCCTTCTTTCGGTTCAATATTTTGCACCTCATTTTTAATAAATTATTGCAACCCACAATTTTTTATCTTTAATTTTGCTTTTTGCCATCTAGAAGGAAAAAAAAACGTTTATACTTGTTGTCCTGTGCACAGAATAATATATTAGAGACGTTTTTATTAGAAAATAATAAAGGTTTGGCCATCATTGTTAACCTGCTGAGTTATGCCTCGTATCCAGTGGTAATTTTTGCTAAAGTTAATAAGAACAACTGCTTTAAACTGCAACAAGCACATACGATCCTACAAAGGCGGAAAGAAGTTCGAGAGGTACTGAAGTAGTTTCCTTTAACTATTTCTCTTAACTGCTAATTTCTCAAGTTGATTTCTCATCATAATTAAGTTTAATGTAAGCACAGTTAAAACGAGAGATTAAGCTTGTCTCCCAACTTTGCGCATTTTCTTATGTTTGTCTTTATAATGCTAATTGCTGTGAAGATATCAGATGTTAGCCAATTTCAACTTTAATTGTTCTTTCTAATCAACACACGGCAAAGAAAAATTATATCAAACAGTGTAAAAAGAATATATCATGAAAGCAGTCGTGACTTGCTAACAAAGCTTTTAAACAACCGTGAGAAAGAAAGGAGAGGAGAAATTTAATAACATTTCTAGATAAAATCAAGTCGAGAATCTTGTGAATTTCTTTCTGAAAAAACGACGCATTTCAAGTTTATGTTCGTCTAAATATGCATCACAGACGTAAACATTCGTGTTATTTACTACAAAAAGGTTATCATGAACGACATATGAATCTTTATAAGTTTATCAACATTTCGTGGTCGCGGTTGTTTTTGCTTACAAACTGATCTCAAACTGTTTGGTAAACATGTGTTCAGTCTACAAACTACACAACAATCGGTGTACATAATAAAAACAATACATGTAAGTAATACAACAAGTTTGTTTACTTGATAACTTACCAAATTTAGCTCAGAAGCTGACACTTAATTAGTCTCTCTTTTTCGGCTGTTTTGGACCAAACCACAAATGTAGTCTAGTCTACTGTAGAGTAAGCTGTTAACAACTTTTCATTGGAGAAAAATGAAGAAATTAGCAAGTAAAACAATTTCGCAACCCGCTTAAATTCTCCGATAACCGAGGAAAGCGAGATGTCGCGAACACCAGTGCATGTACGCTAGACGAATGGTCCCTCCTCGCTGCCTCCAGGCTCCCGTTATCAACTTTACTCGCTCGTTTCCAGGCTACCACAAATGGAAAAATTACATCTATTCTAGCTATGAAGGAGTCAGAATGGAAGGAAACCGTCGATGCCATTAACAAGAGCACATATCCAGACCTCATATACGAGTTTGCTTCGCTTTTTTACGAGAACAGGAGACATTCAACGGATTTGTATGAGTAGATCTCCTGCTAATTTTTAAATGAAAACTAATAGTGCCCCTTTTAACTGTTTTAACTAGATTATCTACAAACTGCGACCTAGCAGTCGCTCTTTCATTTGACGCAATGTAGTTTTACAAAATTTTCGTAAAATTCGGAGTGTCCTGATCACGTGACCACAGATACCCTCTCAAACCTTTAATGTTTTAAAATCCATTGTTATTAATTAGATCCTAAAGCTTTATTTGTTTGTTTCAAATTGTCAGGAGTGAATGAACAGAGACGCGCAGCCTGCCGATCACATGGTCAATCGATAAAATACGCATACCTCAAGCAGAAAGGCGGTACACTTCTCTGTCAGTTTAATCAGACATTGACTTTTTCAGTGAATGAATTGTGACCCGTTTACTAATGGAGATAAACCAGGCTGTTTGGCGTAAAACTCTAGGATAGCGCGTGTCCCGCAATTTGAATTTGATGGCTTCACCGGTTAATGGTCTTTATAAATTGTCATCGGAGGTATGGATTAAGTGCTTTATTGGCTTCACTGAACAAGTCCACGGTTGTCCTGGTTGAATATTTTTTTGTTGTACGGCGGTGACTTTTGATGATGGTCGAGAGCCGCTCGAACTGACAACAAACTAGTTTTCTTCTAATAAAAACTGTCTTTTTTTCTCCCCTCTCTTTCGATGAAACGTAATACTTCGAGAGACACTACTTATTCTTCTCGTCTACTTGCATGCTTTCAAATTCTGTCTTTAAGTCGTTTTGTTGTTGAAACCATTCTGTTAAATAAAGAGAATCTTGCGCGAATTTAATTTGTTGTTTTCGTTTTTAATAAGCTTATATTCCTATCTACATCAACAACAGTTCCATCGCAATTTACAAGGTTTTTCTATTACAAATTCCAGAACTTTCGTATCTAGACTTAGCTGCATCTTAAGTGCCTTTCAGAATTGCATTTTCTTTCATCGTATGTATTTCTTCCTCAGAAAGATCAACAAATCGCAAGGCGACCATTTTGAAAATTAGTGAGTCGCGCTATAGTCACCTCGTGCCAGGTGATTCAAGCAGCATATGACACAATCCTCGACCAATGAGGTCAATAGAATCTCTACAATCACCTGAGTAATTATGCTAATACAAGAAAACTTTAGGATCTCATTAAAATTGACATTTTTCGGACAGTTCTTGTTTTTCTCTGATAATCACCTGAGTAATTATACCAAAACAATTATTTGCCTGAGGCTCAGCAAATATTGGGGAATATTCCCCTCGACAATTCACCAATAATTATTTATTATTAAAACGTTAAAAAAAACGAAGAGAGAAAGAAAGAAAGCCCACTCTTCCCAACTTTTCATGGATAATAAGTAATAAAAACTATATTCAAATATCACCTATATAAAAAGCATCACAAAAATACATTCAGAATTTCCTCGAAACATGGACACTTTAATGTAATAATAATAATAATAATAATAATAATAACAATAATAATAATAATAATAATGATAATAATAATAATAATAATAATAATAATAATAATAATAATAATAATAAGGGTGTTCACCTTTAGCATTTACTCGTTTGCAGTCTCAATTTACAGTTATCAAAGTCTTTGTACACACTTGATTGTGAGGGCGGAGTGATGATCTTTGACAGTTCGTAGTTTGTGCGGTAGAAAAACTAATGACAGTCTTTTAGATTAGATGCTTGCTGACTTAAATAGCTGACCAATAAAAAAAAGCCGGGCTATTAAATTATTTTCAAGCAACTAACAAAGCGCTAGACATTATTAAAGTCTGTTGGAAGCGCATGTTAAGTGTTCGTTTTCAGTTTTGCTTCTTCTAACACTTTCATAGAGTCATTTGTACCACACTGCACAATGATTCGCTTATTTTTCTCGTTGACCATAATATCCATCGTGATCGTCAGCATTTGGAGTTCGGATGGTTATACTGTTCATAACAGCTTACTCACAGGCCATGTGTTTAAGACTATTGAATCCATCGACTGGCTTCAGTGCGTTGAGGAGTGCCACAAACTCGACGAGTGCATTTCCTACAACTATTTTCCTCCTAAAAAAGTCTGTGAGCTGAATAACTTTGGCTATGATAATCAGTGTGAGGCGGGTAACAATTTTATCAGAGCCACTGGATGGATTCACCATGTACTCGACATATCAGAGGTAATTACACATGCAAATATGGGTTACTATCGAAGTTTATCAGTTGTACGATTAAGCGAAAAGACAGTGTTATGCCTTACATTTGAGGGGGATCAACAAAAAAAATTCAGTGAAAAACGAATGCCTTTTTGTAGTTGCCACTGGATTTTATTCAAGGGAAGTAAAGGATTGTTACGCAAGGTCATACACCATTAGCTCGGATGCTTTTAAATAAAAGGGCAAAACAAATTTAGGAACGAGATTTCGTTCCCATATTCCGAGCTACTGTTGGGTTTTTGAACGTATTTTTCGCGCTCAGGGCATCGATTTTGTACCTCGGAAAAAAACAAAAGATATTTATTTCTAACTCTGTCTTTATAATCACAATTAAAACCGAATATTTGAGACGACTCAAGCCTTCTGAACCCAGAATTATGGTAAGACAGTTGCAGTTAGATCTCCGACCGGTGAATTTTTATTCTTTATACGGAATATTTCCTGAAACAATATTTGTAATTCTCGTAACTCATAAAGTGTGCGAAAGTGTAAACGGTCTCGAATCTAAAGTCGATTGTCTAATACAACGAAGGAGTTTAACAGGACAGGTGGTTCAGTTTACAAAACAAACTGGAAATGTGCATATTGAATTGCAAACTTGTACTTGGTCGTATGACTAGACTGATCATAAAAAGACTAAAATTGCGAAAGTTTGTGCTTTTTTTTTTAAATTTCAAGGGTTTTCCTATCGTTATCATTTTTTTTTAAGATTGATGATTGTATTCTTCATGAAATATAAGAAAGAAAAAGACATGACACGATCTAGGTATTAATTACCTTTTACCAAGACCGGATGTCACAAACGATTATTCTTTCCACAAATCTCCCTGTAAATCTCCCGGCAGATGAGATGTGTGTGCGGAAGATCCTTTGGTTTTTCTCTCTTTTCTTTTTTCGTTTCATTTTCCCCTTCCTGGTTTCCTTGGTAGATTATTTAAATTGCTAAGAATGGTGTAGTTTGCTACCCTGCAACTCCGACCAGAGCTCTCTTAGCAGTGTAGTTTGTTGACCAGTAATCAGTATTCAGCGTTTTCGCAATCAGTCAACAGTTTATTAATATCACGACGAGGAGGTAGTCTCTTCGCCTCGTTTCGATTTTGATACAAAAATATCTTGCACTGCTGAAAATCTAATGCCCGATTCACACCAAGTCTTAAACACGTTTAAAAGCTGTTTAGTTAAACACAGTTCAAAATTGTTTCCTTCATAAAAGCTGCTTTCGGATTTTTGTCCTTTACAGATTTAGCACAAATGGAAGCATGAGTTAAAATCAGAGAACAAGATTCCCTTCCCTACAACTTTCTGCAATTTACATTTTCAGCTAAAACATCCGAACAAATCAAACTATATCAGTTTACACATGGGAATACAGGAGACAACATTTTAAGTATTTTACTTAAATGTGATTGTTGGTGCCCCTGTCAAATCCCTGTCTCCTTTCACTTTTTCATTCGTCTGATTTCCAGGAAAAGAAAAGGAAAGGAAAAGCAGGTGAAGGGTCAAATGGTAAAGAAAGTGAGTGTCTGACAACAGTATACTCTCCAGAAACCTTCCTGTTGTAATTCTATGACCTAGTATTGCGGAACACTGGCTAAGAGCAAAAAGTTTATAATCCTTAGTATACCATATTCATTTTACCTTTTTCAAATATATTTACTTATATTTTTCCGATTGAATAGATATCTCAGCGACTTAATCTCTTTTGCATGGACGGAGCGAAAAAATACCAAGTGAGGCTGCATGTCCGTGTAAGCTCTTGAACGGATTCATGCATTTGACAGCTACCACAAATCACACCAGAGTGTAATAATTTCCAACCTAATTTCAAATTTGTCTGGAAAACATGAAATATTATTTCTCTGTCGGACAAAACAGAATTTGATGATCGTGTTTTTTCGTTTTTCAAATTCCCGGGCACGGCCGTTTTAGATTTCACGGCGTAATACGGTCACTCAATTGTTTCACGCAAAATTAAAAGAACTTCTGGTAACTGACAATAGCGGCAACAGTATGACCTCCTAACATCCAAATGGCGGCGCAAGGAAAATTTACAAGCGAAAATAGGCGATGATAAATCTAATTTTTAGCACACTTGAATGTTATTTCTACTCTTTAAGCGAACAGTTAAATTTAGACATTATTTTCAACAATTCAAAGTCAATTTGTTGCCAACGTGGAGGCTTTCTTTAACAAAAGCGGATAACAAATCTATTTGAACCATATTATGCATACTACTACTACCAGTCCGTAAAGGATATACTTTGTTTGTAGTCAGTCAAAACAAATTTGTTTTCTTGTAAAACGCGTATACGGAAATGATTTAGGAAAACGTCTTAACAATAACGTGATACTGACTTTTGCAAACAAAGATATTTTTCTAAACTCTTTCCTACTTCCATTTTGTTTAATTTCCAAATAAATAGTTCGTGTTTCTCGACAAGATTAAAGCTCTGTAATAAAGGTAGACCCTGAAAAGTAAATTAAAATTCAGTTTTAAATTTTTTACTACGACAACGCTATAGTTGCAGACTAATGTTTACAAAGTAATATATTTTTAGTTCTTTTTTTCAGTTTCATTTTGGTAACGAAGGTACATATTTATTTACGTTTTCAAATCCCACAATAGATTTCAAAGAAACACGCCTTACTGAAGAAAGGATTTTGTTGAAATGATTTGTGGCAAAAATTAGGTTGGCTCGGTCTATCAGTTTCCGGCTCTTGATATTAAAGCTAGGCTTGAACTTTTTTCATCTATATCTGATTTCTTTACAGGTCCCGATTCCTTCGCATCCTGCAGAGATATTTACCTGAAAAACAAGTAAGTTAGATGACTTTTAGACGGCTGCTAATAGGACTTTGTAAGAGGATGATACAGTGTTTATTTTCGTAAGCCGCGACTTTTTCACTCTGCCAACAACGCTTTTTTTGACTCCCCAAAGAAGGAGAGAAAGAGATGTCACCGTAATTCAAATGCTTGGTCTCGTCACTCCCGTTGTCTGTGTCAAAGGGGTTTTTATAGCGCATGGATCAATTTCGTTGACCTTGACACTCCCTACCCCTTGACAACCCACCACCCTTACCCCCCATGCCATCCTCTTAGTTTAGGAATAGAGACTAATAACTTTTTGAAAAGAAAAGCTCAAAGGCAGACTCATGGAAGAGCTTTTTCTTCGTCGTTTCTCTAATATTTTTGTCAACGGAAAGGGACGCAAAATATACGAAGGAGACATAATCCTCAGCTAGCAGGCGTCAGGGTAGGCCAAGCATGTCATCCTTTCCAAGGATGACTTTGCGTTGGATATGAGATGATTGTAGAAAACTCGGCGTCACTCGCCTTGTTGGCTATCTATCATCTCATATCCAACGCGCGCTCGTGGAGTAATTGTTAATTGAAACATTAAGTTATAAACATGCAATGTTGCATTAACTATGGAATTGATAAAGGACGTTACGTCAGGCTCAATAGTTTTTAAAGATGCAATTTTTATAGAAGGTGGAGAGATCGAGTTAAGGATATCAGTCATCATCCAAGGATTTAAAATACATAATCATTACTTTATCACTGATAAAATAATAATAATAATAATAATAATAATAATAACAATAATAATAACAATAATAATACCATAATTTAATATTTAAGAGGTAAATCTGTAGCTAACTTTTATTTCAATCTCCATTCAGATCTCGAGAGAATGAAGCTTACATGCTGCAAACTGACATTGGAAGAATCCCTGTCTACTGTCACATGACCGGAATTGATGGATGCGAAGATGGAGGCTGGACGCTGGTCATGAAAATTGATGGTAACAAGGTAAAATCAACAACTGGTTGTGGTTTTCACCAATCAATCCTTGGACCGTAACTGATATTATTCTTTGTAAGTGAAAGTAACAAAAACAACAACAACAACAACACTAAGGAGGATAAGGAGCATGCTAGGCAGCTCCAAGGTAAGGACAGTAGCTTGGCGCCAAGGGGCAGACAACATCTCGTTCTCAGTGCCCACGGTTTTTTGGTCAGTGGTTTAATGAATAAACCGCTACGGTTCTGGCAACTCATTAGCATGGCATAGCCCCAGGCTCAAGGTATGGTCACCACTGCTTTTATAACCCCAACTCCACACTGTCAAAAGAACTTCTCAGAAGATTTAAACTGACGTTCAATTTAGCGCGATTGATGCAACAAGTAACGGAATTCAGCAAACTAATAAGGTTTTTTGAAACATTTCTAAGCGGTGACTTTGTGTTTTCTTTTGTAGTCAACGTTTCACTACGATTCCAAATTCTGGAGCAACAAAACCGAATTCAATCGTCCTGGAGGTAAGACGGGGTTTGACAACCAGGAAACCAAGTTACCGACTTACTGGAACACGAACTTCTCCAAGATATGTCTCGGAATGAGAATTGGCAATCAATCTGTCAAGTTCCTGGTCATCAGCAAGAATGGCTCTTCACTGTACTCTCTGATCGCTGATGACCGCTATCGCCCAACCTCTCTGGGTCGAGACAAGTGGAAGGCATTGATTGGCTCCGAAGGATCTTTGCAGTACAACTGTAACAAAGAAGGGTTCAACGCAGTTGGCAACAGCTACGATCATTCGAAAGCTCGAATCGGTATTATTGGAAACAACGAAAATGGCTGCCATTCCTGCGACTCGAGAATTGGTTTTGGTACCGGAGGACTGTATGGTGACACCAACACGTGTGGTAATGAGGCTACATATAAACCAGATAACGGAGAGAAGCACATTAAAACCATGGGATACATATTAGTGAAATAAAAAGGAAAACCATGAAGGTTCCTCTTAAAATAACTGAGGAGAGAAAAATAAACCATAAATCTAGCAACTGTTGTAGTTAGATTTAGACTGAACAGGATAAGAACTTTTGCTTGTTTGTTGTAGTATAATCATGATATAATAATAAAATGCAGAGATAGGACTATAAACTGTTTATGTTAAATGTTTGCTGTAAGTTTGTGCTCAGCCTGAAAGGGAGAGCCAACTCTAAGGAGAGGACCCCCCCCCCCCCCCTCTAGGAAATACCCATTTTAATCGCGTTGAGGATTTGCCAAATATGTACCAGTGCTGTGCTCTACCAACTGAGTTATCAAGCCAACTGGTAGCCGCTCATTGTGTAAGTTCGTAATAATATACACTTGGATGTTGAATACATCAAAAATTATTATCTCATCGGTTGCTGCCAGGTCATAACTTCAGCTTAAGTTTGAACTCCGCCTGTACTTCTTGAATAACCTGCAATGAGGATTACTAATCCTGATTTCTTTAAATTGACGAGATGTAAAGTCGATTCAAATTCGACAAAAAGCATTAAATGGTTCAAACAAATGGTGACCGTACAGATCTTGTTTGCCGTAGCTTAAGTTTCTTTTAGAAATTCTTGAGCCATCTTTTGCGGTCTTTGGAAATCTTTCGATATCTTAAGGTTAGTTGCATTTTTTCGTTTCTCTGTCTAATGTATTCCAATCTTTTAGGCAGTGATAGTACCTTCTCTGCTTTCCCCATCAACACAGTTTTTCTCCATATGTCCTTAATACCCATTTCTGCAAAAAGCTGTAGACAGAGATTTGCTGTTTGTTCACAGGTTTCCCGTTCGGCAACCAACGGCAATCCAACGATCTTTACGTTGAATTGATACCTATACATTTCGAAAGCCCGTATCGATTTCTCGATTCAATAGCAGGCATCGGGGATCGCGTTCAGCCTCAATTTAATTTTTTGTAGCTCTTCCGTTGCTCTTTTCTTAAACGCCATGAGCTCATCATATTTGGTAAAACACAAATTGAACCGATTTGGCCTTGCTCGATGACAGGGTTTCGCTGCCATGATTATCTTCAGCTCTCTCATCATCTTCACCTCTCGTTTCGTTCCCAATTCCTCAGTTATCCTTTCTAATTGTTTCTTCAGTCAAACAACCTCACTACGAAGTTGTTGATTTTTTCTTCCAGTTGCCGTTCTCAAGTTATCTTGTAAAAGAGTTGAGAAAATTTAGTAAACTACGAACTGAAAAATTCACGCTCGGGACGAGCGGTTCACAGTACAAGGTGTGCTAAAGCGGTCGTTCTGAAGGTGGAGGGAAAGTCACTGGTTAAAGTAAGTAAAACGTTATTGACGATATCACTCATTAAAAATGTTCTTCCAGTGAGCCCTTTACATAACAAATTATAAAATTATGATGCTAAAAAGACACTTAAGCTATAGCAACATGATCCTAGATAGATACTAATGCTATAAATATAAAATAGTAAAAGAAACTATTCTGCAATTGCACAAAAATTAACCTAAGCTATAGCTAAATAAGTACTATCGAAACTCCCTCAGTCCGCCCCAGTTCCAGGCAGTCAGAGCGGACTAGAAAGAGTTGAGATATGTGTCATCTTTAAGTTTGTTACCAAGGCCATTCCACACGACAGCCCATCTATAGCTAAACGCCCTCTTTGCAGCTTCAGTACGGGGCCTGGGCACAAAATCATTTGGAAACCATACCATACCATAACTTATTTATACACAATGAGTTTCAAAACAATAGCTTCTAGAGACGTGTGACAACCCAAAAATCACCAATCTAGTACTTAAATAATAATATTGAAAAATACTAAATACTAATAACACTTATACAATCTAGAAGACACTCCACCCTGGGCCTGTCACCTTGTCGCGGTGGTGGAGCTTGTGTGTCTCAGTGACCCCAAGAGCTATGCCGGTGGGGACTCAGTCCCTGGCGGGTGCAATCGTACCGGATTGGTCGAGGGACAGAGACCTGACAAAGGACAGCCCCTGGCCCTCCAGGTTGGGGGTTGCGTGAGGCTAATCACCTAACCTCGTAAAAAGTGAATGATTACAGAAACCTTACACATAAGAGGCAATCTACCGAATCTTGGGGGCCGAGTGGCACACAACATGACGCTCCAGAGTGAAAGCCACATGGAAGCTCTGGAACCGAGGACGCCAATAGTGCACCCAAAAACACAGTTGAGGATAGGAAACTGGAACGTGAGAACCTTGTATGCACAAGGGAGGACAGCCCAAGCGGCGAAAGCAATGAGAGAGGCTAAGTTGCAGATAATGGGTATAAGTGAAAGCAGATGGTGTGGATCGGGGAAGTTCATTCTAAGTACAAGTGAGACATTACTGTACTCTGGCAGGGACGACGAAGTTCACCAACACGGCGTGGCCATCATGCTGAGCAAAGATGCGGCGGAAGCATTGACCGACTGGGCACCTGTCGATGAGCGAATAATCCGAGCCAGATTCCATTCTAGGCATGTCAAGTTAACATTGATCCATGTATATGCCCCCACCAATGACACTGACGAAGAGGCGAAAGATCATTTTTATGAGAAGCTCCAGGCAATAGTGGACAAAACACCGAAACACGACTTGCTGGTTATCACTGGTGACTTGAACGCAAAGGTTGGAAGCGATGTAGAGGGATGTGAACGAGTAATGGGTAAGCATGGAGTCGGAATCAGGAACGACAATGGCGAGAAACTATGCGATTTTTGCGGCATGAATGACCTGGTGATCACAGGTACGATATTTCCACATAAGGAGATCCATAAACAAACATGGATATCCGCTGATAGGCGCACCTGCAATCAGATTGACCATGTGTTAATCAACAGGAAATTTAGAACATCTGTGCTGGACACAAGAGCCATAAGATCAGCTGATATCGCCAGTGACCACCACCTGGTTTGTACCAAATTGAGGCTAAAGCTATCGGCAGCTCCTAAAAGACGTGGAATTAGAAGGACAAGATATGATACTCAGAAGCTGGAGAGCGGCGAGTGTAGGACGCAGTTTCGTTTGGAATTAAGGAACAGGTTTGAGATATTGCAGAGGGAGGAGCAGGAATATGATGAAATAGATCAGCCAGAAGCCGTGCTGGAGAAGGCAAACGACATCCTTGAAAAGACTTACAATATGACAGCCAAGAAAGTCCTAGGATATAAGACAAAGAAAGTTAAGCCATGGATCAGTAAAGAAGCGTGGGACCTGATTGAGCAGAGGAAAGAGATAAAACTAAAACTTGATGGAACCAACTCCGAGAGACTGAAAGAAAAGAGGTGAGTAGAATACAAAGCCAAAGACCGAGAAGTGAAAAGGCAAATACGCAGGGACAAGAGGAATTGGTCAGAAGGGATAGCAAAAGAAGCGGAAGAAGCAGCAAGTAGCCAAAACATGAAGACTCTCTACAGCTTAACTAAAACGATCTGCAATGATAAACCAAGGCAGAGCACAGTAGTCAACGACAGAAATGGTAACGCCTTAACCAGCAATGAAGATAGAAGGAAGCGGTGGAAAGAGCATTTTATGGAGATACTTAATAGAGAAGAGCCAGCCGACCCGATAAATGAAGACGTCAACGAACAGCAGGACACAGCTGACATAGACACGGGACCTGTGAGCAAAGCTGAGATAAGAAGGGCAATAAAGACTCTTAAGAACGGTAAAGCCCCTGGCGAAGATATGATAACAGCAGAATTACTGAAGGCAGACCTTGAATTTACTACTGACAGAGTGAAAGAGCTTATAGACACGATTTGGAGCCTGGAAAAGGTCCCACTTAAATGGAAGAGGGGACTCATTATTAAGATACCGAAGAAAGGGAACTTAAGGGAGTGTAAGAACTGGCGGGGAGTGACTCTCCTACCAGTTGCAAGCAAGATATTGGGAAGAATTATAATCGAGCGCATTCGCATAGGGATTGACCACAGGCTTCGTAAGGAACAGGCTGGATTTAGATCTGGTAGAGGGACGACGGAGCAAATTTTCATCTTACGCAATATACTAGAGCAAGTGAATGAATGGCAGGCAACTCTCTATATTAATTTCGTGGATTTCGAGAAGGCGTTTGACTCAGTGCACAGAAATGGCTTATGGACGATAATGAACCAGTATGGTATCCCACAGAAGATCATCAACATAGTTAAAGCGATGTACGATGGCTTTGAATGTGCTGTTGTCGAGGAAGAGGCAACCTCAGAATGGTTCGAGCTAACGACTGGTGTCAAACAGGGATGTACAATGTCTGGCTTTCTTTTTCTGCTTATTATAGACTGGGTAATGAGGCATACTGTGAAGGAGGAGGGAACCGGACTGAGGTGGAAATTTACATCAAAACTTGAGGACCTTGACTTCGCGGACGATGTAGCTTTAATTTCCTCAACGCAAAGACACGTGCAGTTGAGAACAAACAGGCTGGTAGAGAATGCAGAAAGGGCAGGCCTTCGGGTAAATGTCGGGAAGTGCAAAGTCATGAGAGTAAATGCGAGGAATAACGAAGCCATCAAAGTGAACGGTGTGGCGTTGGAAGATGTAGAGAAGTTTACTTACCTGGGCGCCACAGTATGTAAGCAAGGGGGTGGCGAAGAGGACATCAAGGCTAGGCTAGGGAAAGCGAGAGGAGCGTTTGTGAAGCTAAACCGAGTATGGAGCTCCAGCAGTGTGTCGAGGAGGACGAAGATCAGGCTATACAAAACATTGGTCAAACCAGTTCTCATGTATGGTTGCGAAACATGGAAAATGAACGAAAGTGATGCCAAGAAAATTGATGTGTTTCAGAACCGATGCCTGAGAAGGGTAATGAAGATTAAATGGCAAGATAAGATCAGTAATAGAGAGCTACTGGAAAGGGCTAACGTGGAGAAGTTGAGTGAAGAGGTAAGAAGAAGGAGATGGAGATTCATTTGACACATCCTGAGACAACAACCTGACAATGACTGTGTTACAGCCCTAACATGGACCCCAGAGGGAAGGAGAAAGAGAGGCCGGCCAAAAACAACTTGGCGGCGCACGGTAGAAAAAGAGAGGTCCAAAGCAGGGTGGCAGTCCTGGAGTGAGGTGCGCACTGCAGCGCAAGACAGGAATCGCTGGAAAGCCCATGTGGAGGCCCTATGCGCCACCTTGGCACCAGGGGACAAGTAAAGTAAGTAATCTAGAAGACAATCAAAAACTCATTAATAATTCATAAGTCCATTGACCTATCAAATGGTCGATAAAACATCACGTGCAGTGGTTTTAAAACCCGATATAACCTCCTCCTCATTAGTATGCGGTGTTTATTGTTTTTCTTGTATACTAATTTCCACCGTTCACAAAAGCATCATTGTTATGAACTCTCTTGACACACGCTTTTCCAAGAATGTTTTTGAAGCTGTTCAAAAAACTCGCAGCACGTGTTTTATCGGGTCTAAAACCTCTCGGCTGCGCCTCGTGGTTTTATATCCCGATAAAACACTGCTGCTCGTGTTTTAAACATTTCTTAAATTGATCATCCCTGTCTCGAAATTAAATGTTTAAGGGGATTCAACGTTAAAGTCGAGGTTTACCAGTGTGTGCGTTCTTCGAACTTTTCTTACATGTTAATATTTCACGGAAATGGCGTTAAAGCGTTTGTTCTGTAATGTAATAATCGCCGCACTTGGTAATAACACTTTATTTCCACACTTTGTAATGAGAAAGTTGTCGCATTTTGTAATAACAGAATATCGCACCTCGTAATAAAATAAGCTGTCGCACTTTGTAATAACCGCCATCGCACTTCGTAATAAACTTGGAAACAGCACTCTTTTGATTATTTTAGTTAATCTCGGTGGAAATGCAGAAGCACTTTCTTTGTAGTCAAGTGTCTGCCTTGTGAAATCGTTGTCCTCTGTCGGTTGAAAACAAATTGAGAGGACATGAATATTTTAAACTCAAGTCGTTGCTTGTTTGTTTCAGTCAACAATTTTTATCTTTAATTTTGTTGTGTGTCCTTTTAAAGGCAAGAAAATGTTTATGGTTGATATCAAGGTGAATAGAATAAATGTATTGGAAACGTTATTTTTAAAATATAGTGGGGACGTTTTAAATAGAAAAATATTTAAGTTCGTAATTAAAATGATAAGAAAGGTTTGCCAATCAGTACAAGCCTGCTGTGCCATGTCTTGTATATCAAGTGGTAATTTTTGCTAACGTTAAGATCATCTGTCACAGGCGCATAAGATCATACGAAGGAAAGAAGCTCGAGAGGTAAATAGAATCCTTGAACTCTTTTTTTCTTTATTGCTTATTTCTCAAATTGAAACTTTGCAACTTCTCTTTCTCGACGTAATTTATGCATGCCAGTGAAACACTTCCTAGCTTAGCGACTTAAAAGGAAGTAATGTTTGCGCGACAATATTTCCTTGTGTAGCCAAGTTTTAAAACATCCGTTAATTTGGGCCTTTTCTATCAAGTCAGCTTTCCTAACTACCGTATGAATAAATCGCGGAGAAGGTTAGGGGCAAAACTTCAGTTAAGTTTGAGCAGAGTTGTCAGTTTATCAGTGCCTGCGGTGATAAAAATTTCACTCCCAAAGCCATTATTGCCAGCAAACTGCTCATTAAGGTCTTATTTTCTTAAGGTCGAATAAAGTTTGCGAACGCCTGTTGGCAAATACGAGTTGAAATTTGTACGCCAAAAGAAAGATCTGCCTTCATGTTTAGGGTCTAGCTAAACTAGGAAATAAAACGTTGCCGGAAACATTGCAGCGGTTTAGAATGACTTAATTCTAGTTTAGCCGCACGAAACAACAGAAGTTGCGCAGGCATCTCTGGCGTCTTGAAAGGTAGTATCATCTTTGAATCAAGTAAAAACATCATTGCTTCAAGGACGAAGATTTTGCTTCTGCGACGTAATTATGTTTCCCAGTTAAGCCACAGTGAAAAAAAATATTGTGCCGGCACAGCCTGAAAATGGCAACCACAAACGGTAGAAATAACCAAAGGACTTTGATCTTTCCGCCATTTTCCACATTTGCGAGTTGTTGTTTACGATTTCAATTTATGAAGAATTTGCTTTTTTAAGCTTACCGTAAGCTAGCTTACGAAGAAAATTTGAGGGAATACATACCATAACAGACCCAAAAGAGGAAGGTAAACGCGCTGCCGTTCGCCTTTAAAGTAAAACTTCCGCTAATCTCTCAAAACAGTTTTGGCAGATGTTCTGGTGACGCTCTCACACGCTTTAATTTTTATTTGCTAAATAAACGAGTTTCCCACATTATAAAGCTGACTTGTAACCTAAATTTTGAAGCAGTTCAAGAATAAACCATCGGAAAACTAATGTTAAGAAGAATGCAGGAAAATCAAAAGAAAGAACATGCATAATTAAGAATTTCTAAAGCTTATATATGAAATTAAACAGTGGGAGATAAATTAGCACTGCACTTATTAGTGCAAAGGACAAAACAAACAATAGTTTAAACAATAAACTAAGTCGTCATTCTGTATACTAATTTACCGATCTGGCTACAGCTCTCCATCTGCTGGGTTGCTACTCATGATTTTTTTATAATATGGAAGGTTTTCTTTTACCACTCCGCTGTAGCCTTGACCATTAACTATTAGTTCATTAACCCAAAAGAAGGCTGATTGTTTTATTTGCTTCGCTTTTCCAATACCGGGCCAATTTTCCATGAATTTCGTCGATCTCTCCCGGCGGATAGCCATGTGAACGTCCAATTCCGGTGCCTTTTAGATTCTGTACGTATGACCAAACGAACTCTTTATCTTGGTAAAAGCTAAACTTTAGGGCCTAGTTTTCTAAGATCTCTGGTTTTTCTTTCGAGAAATCACTCAAATCTAATGTCTTCAGTATCTTCCTTGGACATCTTCATCATCTCCTGCGACAAAGAACAGGCTAGTTCTTCAGTTTCCTGAGAGATCTCATTTTAATCTTCTTACAGATTTTGAAAAGGTCTTAACATTTTCCCCTCTTGCGCACTCCTCGAGCTTAAGTGACTGTCTCCCTAAGATCCTCACAATCCAAATTGATCACAAAGAAGCTTTGCTTCAAATCTTGCACATGAATTAAAATACACGAAAACCAAAAATGAGACTTCCCTAGAGTAATGATCTTGTAGTTTTATTTGTGTCTTACTTATAATAAAAGACAATCGTGCGGCCAGACGGTTTTAAGTCCCTGATAAAAATACCAGTATTATTATTAATTATGCAAATTAGGAGCTTTAACTTGGAATGAAACTCACACGAAAATATTACTCGAAAAATATAACTCTAACATAAGAAAAACACAGAAGTAGTTTCAAAATACAGTAGACTGCAACTGTAGGTTGGTACTCGTACAAAATTGCCTCAATAAAACTGTACAAAGACTACAAACTACAAACGGTGATAATTAATTATACTAAATTCACAGAAAACATGTCATATACATGCCTCTCGACGATCGCTAATTTCGCTCCGCGAGGAAATTGACACCATCCCACCTAAGAATCCCATCTTGGGGGATTTAAGTAATACGGTGTATAAAACGCCCCGAGCGTCACGTTATCTCAACAGAAACCCACTCCCCAGACCTAATTGGTTGAATCTTTACAGATGACTTCTGACTTTGCGCCCAAGTGGTTGGTGATTGGTGCACTACTGCTTTCAATGACAACCTCATCAAACAGCACCGAAGTTAAAACATCACTCGTGTACACCTACAACATCCTCACTAAGGATATTGCCATGGTAAGGCATACTATCGCCTCTGTGAACGTGCCCAGCCCAGTAGAGTGTTTCCGTCATTGCGCCAAAGCTTGTGGCTGCGTAGCGTTTCAGTTGACTGGGACGAGTTGTGAACTGTTGGATACAGACAAGGATGACGCGGATGGGGATCTGGTGACTAGAGAAGGCACTTTTCTGTATTCAATGCAAGGGGCTGGTTTTGAGGAGAGATCGTGAACAATTGTTTCATGAAATCAAGTCATAAACTGATATTTATATGTTAAGAGCAGTCCCGAGGGAAAGGCATAGATTGCAGTGAGAGGTAAGTGTTTATGCGTTAGCCTGGGGTCCTTGTTCGGAGAATAACACACATAGAAAGCGAGACTAATATTTTCGCAAACGGACCCAACAAGCTTGTTAGTTTTGAATTCATGGTTTCCGGGCTAAATTATTAAAGTTGTTAGAATCTCTAAAATAAAACTGACTGAACTTGCGAGCAGAGGTGCTCTTCAATATGTCGGAAGGTTGAAGGGAACTCTGCTCGGCTCTGAAGGCGACATCTTAAATTGTTGTTACATTCCTGTCTCCTTTCACTTTTTCATTCGTCTGATGTACAGGAAATGAAAATGAAAAGGAAGCCAGGTGAGTATATATTTATCATAATTACTTTAGTAATAAATGAACTATTTAGATTTCTGTAAGCCATTTTAAAGGTAGTTAATCGTATATTTGTAAAGCGCAATAGGGAATTTTATTGTATACTACTCTACACGAGTCTAGTAAATAAACATTAGATCATTATCATCATCATCATCATCATTATTATTATTATTATTACTATTATTATTATTATTATTATTATTATTATTATTATTATTATTATTATTATTATTATTATTATTATTAGTTGTCAAAATTACAGGAAGAGAGTGTCTGATATTAGTATTATTTGCAGAAGGAGCTTTCTTGTTTTATGGGTCGAGTATCCCATTGCAGAACACCTGCTGCGAGAGTAAGGTTTATATCCTTAGTAAACTGAATAGAACAGAGACCTTCGCATTTACTTAATCTTTCACCCAAAGTTCAAACGTATGTTTCATTTATTCATATTCGCTTAGTAATACTGTTTTATGTGAGTTTGTTTAGATATATTTATATACATTGGCCCGGTTTACGAGTCTCTGACTTAATACATTCAAGCTAGGCTTTGATTTAATCATTAAAAGTGTGATGTCTTCACAGCTAGTACAAGTGCCGATTCTTTTGCATCGTGCAGAGATATTTATCTGAAGAATAAGTAAGTGACATGGCTGAATATAGACCTCTGTTCGTAGACGTTTGAAGGAGGGTGGTCTTGGGCATATTAGTCGTCAGTTGTGATTTGCCATATTTTGATGTGAAACGTGAAATGGCTGTTGTCCTCGTAAAGCGCGGTGATCAGGGTAATTAACGATTAGCCGCGTAATGTTCCATTAATATTACCGGAGAAGCGAAAACTGATGTTTGCAAATTGTCACGAAAGAGGATGATCTCAAAATGTGCGTGAACTGTCTACGTTTCCATGACACGTGACCTCTCCCTGGACCCCCCCCCCCCCCCTCCCCAAACCGGCTTCCACACTAACACCATCACCTTTTTCAAGTGTAAAGCATAAAAATTAAAAATTTTCTCGAAAAAGTCAGCTCTGAGGCAGGCAAATACTCTTGTCAAATGCTAAAAATTCCTGCCATAATCTGCTTACTACAATGGATGTAATGTTTACCATGAACGCCGATCGATAACCTCCTTGCTGAGCTTTCTCATTCTTATTTCTGCTTCGTTCGTATATTTTTGTCCATTTGTTATCTTTCAAAACGGACACGAAATAATGATAAGTAGAAAACAAAAATTACAAAGAGAAGCCTCTGCTAGGAGACTAACCAAGAATGAATTTTTGATCATTTCTTTATAGAAGAGTAATCAAACGTTAAAGAAATTAAAATAAGATAAATTTAAATGAAAGAAAACTAATGCAATGTTTAATAACTTATTCGTAGTTATCTTTATTCTCAATCAACCTTCGATTCAGATTTAAGAGGTAAATCTGTAACTAACTTTCATTTCAATCTTCGATTCAGATCTCGAGAGAATAAAGCTTACATGCTGCAAACTGACATTGGAAGAATCCCTGTTTACTGTCACATGACCGGAATTGATGGATGCGGAGATGGAGGATGGACGCTGGTCATGAAAATTGATGGTAACAAGGTATACTCAACAACAGGTTGTGGTTTTCACGAATCCAGCCTTGGTCCGCAACTGTAAATCATGCAATTGATTGGTTCCAGGAGTGGAAAAAAGTTAAAATTGTACTCACCCCTAGATCGGCCCGTATTGGAAAATAACTGCGCTCTCTATTTTGAGGGCCGCCCAAGGCCGCACTCAAGACCTCAAGGTCCCAATATAGACCTCCCGGCCGGTGGATAACATTTATTTTTTGTACGTAAAAGGAACAACAACAATAAAACCACTGCGGATTATAAGGAACATGTACCATTGTACCCTTGCCTTTACTCCTACAGTGACCAATGCTTTAATTAACCCCAACTCAACACTTTCAAAAGAACTCCTTAACAAACTTAAACTGACGTTCAATTTAGCGCGACTGCTGCAACAAGTGACGGGATTTAGAAAATTAATGAGGTCTAAGAGAACTTTTTTAAGCGTTGAGTTCGTGTTTTCTTTTGTAGTCAACGTTTCACTACGATTCCAAACTCTGGAGCAACAAAACCGAGTTCAATCGTCCTGGAGGTGAGACGGGGTTTGACAACCAGGAAACCAAGTTACCGACTTACTGGAATATGAACTTCTCCAAGATCTGTCTCGGCATGAGGATCGGCAATCAACCTGTCAAGTTCCTGTTCATCAACAAGAATGGCGCTTCACTGTACTCTCTGATCGCTGATGACCGCTATCGTCCAACCTATCTGGGTTGAGACAAGTGGAAGGCATTGATTGGCTCCGAAGGATCTTTGCAGTACAACTGTAACAAAGAAGGGTTCAACGCAGTTGGCAACAGCTACGATCATTCGAAAGCTCGAATCGGTATTATTGGAAACAACGAAAATGGCTGCCATTCCTGCGACTCGAGAATTGGTTTTGGTACCGGAGGACCCCATGATGACACCAACACGTGTGGTAATGAGGCTAAACACGGAGGCGATAACGGAGAGAAGCACATTAAAACCATGGGATACATATTAGTGAAATGATAAGGAAACGATGGAGGTCCCTCCTAAAAAACTGAGGAGAGAAAAATAAACATTAATGTAGCAACTGTTGTAGTTAAATTTAGACTGAACAGGATAAGGACTTTTGTTTGTTTGTTGTAGTATAAACATGGCATAAAAATGAAATGCAGAGATAGGAATATACACTGTTTATGTTAAATTTGTGCTGTAAGTTTGTGCTCAGCCTGAAAGGAAGAGCCAACTCCAAGGAGAGAACCACCCCCTCCCCCCTACCCCACGATATCGCCATTAACATCGCGTTGACGATGCTCACTTTCAGCTTTGATATCAGCCTTTATTCAGGCTCGAATTTATCTGCGTGGCTATGTTGTTCAAAACATCAAAACATCTCAACCCATTTATTTTTAAAGTTTTACTGACTGATCTTCATTATCAGAAATTTAGTTATCCCATCTAGAGAACAAAAGGTAAATGTTAAATACAGAACTAATTCCACGCGAGCTTTACTTATATCCTTCCCATAAAAATAACATGCAGAGATAGGAATATGCACTAGTTTTGTTTATTAAATGTTCCTGCAAGTAACCGTGGACGACAATTCTGTTGTAAATTGTAAAAATTATGTTAAATGTTTACAGTAAGTTTGTGCTCATCCAGAAAAGGAGAACAAACTCCAAGGCAAGTAACAACTCGGGATATACCCATTGAAAGCGCGGTGACAATGATCACTTTCAGCTTTGCCAAATATGTACCAGTGCTGTGCTCTACCAACTGAGCTATCAAGCCAATTAGTAGCCGGTCATTCTGTGAGTTCGTAACAATATACACTTGGATGGGGAATAATTCAGAAACGATTATCTCAACGGTAGCTGCCAGGTCATAAGTTCAGCTTAAGTTTGAACTCCGCCTGTACTTCAAATAACGTGCATACAAATTAGATCTGACTAACCAGGAATGAGGATTACTAATCCTGATTTCTTTAAATTCAACAGATGTAAAGTCGATTCAATTTCGACAAAAAAGCATTAACTGGTCCCATAAAATGCCCTGCTATGATCTCGCCCTTAGCCAATCAGTCCCGCGTTATATCAGCCACTAGCCTTAGCCATATAATAATAATAATAATAATAACAATAATAATAATAATAATAATAATAATAATAATAATGTTTTAGAAATACATGAAACAAGAAATATGAGTGATAGGAACCGACGTTTCGGTGCATCTTGCGCCATTATCAAGGTACATAATTAATGATAAAAAGCGGTTTGTAAAGGCTAAGTTGAAGCGAATTTGCATAACATAGCGGCAAGCTAATTACTTAAATACTTTCGCACGAAGAGAATCGGACTGCACATTCAATGTATATTCAAGAGCTTAAACCAACATTGAATGTGCAGTCCGATTCTCTTCGTGCGAAAGTATTTAAGTAATTGTTTGCCGCTATGTTATGCAAATTCGCTTCAACTTAGCCTTTACAAACCGCTTTTTATCATTAATTATGTACCTTGATAATGGCGCAAGATGCACCGAAACGTCGGTTCCTATCACTCATATTTCTTGTTTCATGTATTTCTAAATCATTTCTTTTAAGACTTTTGAAACGTGATAATCAGCTGCATTTGTTCAGGAGGCTCGAACAATGCAGCAGAAAGCAGATAAATTGCGATGGATCGATCGAATTCCTGAAACTTTGTCAGAATTTCGATCTAACACCAACATTCGCTAAAGTTGATAAAGACAAGCGATCGAAATGGAAGTCATCGTCGGAAAACTTCTCCCGGAACGTTATTAAGGAAGAGTTAAAAGAGAAGTTCAAGCAGAGTTCAGCCTTGAAGCGTGAAATCAACTCTATCTATGATGAGATTCGCCAAGATTGTAGTTTTCTGCGCTACAGTTGTATTCTCCGTACAATGACCAGTCTTCGGACAACATATCACCAAGAAGTTATTACCACTCATACGCGCAAGATCTCACGCCTTATCAACCACCAGATGGACCTCGACGAGCATATCCTGAACATCTCATCCTACCAACTTTCGTTCTTCCAGAAACTTGTTCTTTGTCGAGGTTTGAACTTTGCCTTACCACAATATGTATCTCCAATAGAGGTAAAAGCATCCTTTGAGAAAGCCTATTGGAGCCTTGAGCGCAGTCTCTCCGATGAGAAAATGAAAGAACTGGCTGCTACTACACTTCGATCTGTGGCTCTCAACTACATTGAACGGAAAGGCCCGCGTCCCCCTAAGGCACTCTTAGTAGCCATCGAAGAGCTAAAGAGACGCGATGACATCGTGATAACCAAACCAGACAAAGGGTCAGGTGTAGTTGTGATGGATAAGCATGAATACCTGCGTTTGTTATCGGATTCCTCTGTGAATGACACAAGCAAATTCTGTGCCGTCCCCATAGAGAGACCAAAAAGTAAAGGAAGACCACCCAAGTACTATCATCCTCTCTTAGAGAAAGAAAAACTGGTAGAGTCAACAGTGCGCAGAATTTTACCATCGGCGATTGCTAACTCCGTACGACCTACTGGATCAAGATTGGCTCATTTGTACGGGCTGCCCAAGACCCACAAGAAGAAATTAGCAATGCGTCCTATATTATCTGCTACGGGCACCTACAACTATGCCCTTGCTAAATGGCTGGATGCTAAGCTTAAGCCTCTGTCTGTAAACGAAAATACCATCACTGATATCTTTGCCTTCACAAATGAAATTTGTGGAGTTAAGATAAACCCGGGAGAAATCTTGGTCTCTTATGACGTCTCATCGCTCTTCACAAATGTACCCCTGGACGAAACAACTGACATCCTGGCACACAAAGCTTTCGAGAACAACTGGTTCAATGACACCTATGGCCTAAACTTGACCAGAACTGATCTTATTGATCTTCTACATGTTGCTACAAAGGGGCAGCTGTTTCAGTTCGATGGGGCCCTTTACGAACAGACCGATGGAGTAGCCATGGGGTCTCCCCTTGGACCCCTTTTGGCTAATGTATTCATGTGCTCCATTGAAGGGTCCCTGAAAAGTCAAGGAAAACTCCCAGATTTTTACCGCCGCTACGTAGATGACACTCTGGTTAAGATGCCAGATCTGGCAGCAGCCACAGCATTTCTGGATACCTTGAATCACGCCCATAACGCCGTAAGTTTCACTATGGAGGTAGAGGAAAATGGGATGCTCCCATTCCTCGGTTTACAGCTTCTAAATCGCGCACCATGTGTTGAAACAAAGGTTTACGTTAAGCCGACAAACACAGGTCTTCTCCTGCACTATCATAGCCATGTGGACAGCCGCTACAAACAGGGTTTGCTCGTCACCATGCTTGATCGCGCGCACCGGCTATCATCATCTTGGACACATTTCTCAGAGGAGTGTGAACGCTTGAGAGGAGTTTTCCGAAAGCTGAGGTATCCAAATCACCTTATTGATTCTGTCATTAACAAGTTTATCACCTCGAGAGTCGCAGCGGACCAGTCTAAACAGCATACCGATGACGTCATCCGGATAGCTATCCCCTATAAAGATCAGGATGCTGCAGTGTCTGTCAAACGGCAACTTAGAGATCTTAGCAGCAAGGTGGGAAAGACCATTCAACCCGTGTTTACTAGCCGTAAGCTTAATCAAGATCTAAGCCTGCGTGGGCCCAAGCCCAACATTGTAACCCAGCAATGTGTTGTTTATTTATTCAAGTGTGACCTGTGTGATGCAGGTTATGTTGGGTATACAAAGGGCCACCTTCACACGCGCGTTGAGGGACACCGTCAAAAGGCGTCATCAATCTGCAAGCATTACTACAAAGAACATAACACTGCTGTTCCGAACAATTTCTTAGCACGCTTCAATGTGCTCAAGAAATGCATGAACAAATTTGACTGCCTTGTCAATGAAATGTTGTATATTCAAGAGCTTAAACCAACATTGAATGTGCAGTCCGATTCTCTTCGTGCGAAAGTATTTAAGTAATTAGCTTAATTGCCGCTATGTTATGCAAATTCGCTTCAACTTAGCCTTTACAAACCGCTTTTTATCATTAATTATGTACCTTGATAATGGCGCAAGATGCACCGAAACGTCGGTTCCTATCACTCATATTTCTTGTTTCAATAATAATAATAATAATAATAATAATAATAATAATAATAATAATAATAATAACCATTGCACGAATTCAGTCGAAGTGACGCCCTATACTGCCGAGTTTAATTTAATTTTGTACCAAGAAGCGACTCGGAAAAGACGTTGGAGTATTAAACATGGTTTTCAAAATGTAAAAAAGTACCAGGAGGAAATGTTAAAGTAGCCGGAGGATAATTGCACCGAGTTAGCGGTGCCGTGTGGCGAAAGCCGCACGGGGGAGGGTGTGGAAGGGGGATACCCCCTCCTGCTGGGGGAGTCACGGCAAATTTTTAAATTTTGCATACCCAGAGATGCATTCTGGTGCATTTTCAGGGCAAAAAAGTGTTTGTTTGGAGGTCATTGTAAACTGAATTATAAACAAAAATATCCACGTCCGTAATCAGCTACGTTATTGACACAAATTCATACTTTGGAGACAAAAAGTACCCGGCACAAACGCTAAAAGTAGCCGTTGACTTGCGTCGGGCTTCGGGTGCTTTTGAAAACCCTGATTAAAACGACTAGTTCTTTACACAAGTATTCTAGAACGAATCGAAAATACTCCCTCCGTTACCTGTGTAAATAATTACTGAAATAAATAATCAAAAAAATTTACATGTGGAGCCACTGAAGAGCTTTTTGTGCAGTTTATTTTATCGGGTTGCGGTGGAATCAACATTTGCAGACCAGACCATGGTCAGTAAAGGATTCTATTTGGCTGGCACCAGTTGTGTAAAGAGCGGATAAGTTTATGTAACGGATAAGCCGCAACTCAGTGGATAAAATGATTAGTTGCAGCGTTTCTTAACAGCTGGATAATAATTTACCCACTGGATGAACGTTACTTATTTTTTTGAAAAGTTTTATCATGGCTTGCTTTGTTTAAATTTTTGTTTCTTTTTTCCTGGGAACGAGTGACGTTACGAGCCACTAGTCCGCCTGTAGCTCAGTGGTAGAGCATCCGAACTAGTAATCGGGAAATTTTAATAGGTTCGACTATCGTTGGGAGAACTCAATATGCCTGTGCCGATCACTGACTGACAAAATAGATCCACTAGAACTTTTCAAAAGGCGCTAACAATGTTTGTTTATTAAAACTGCCGAAGCTGGCAGACACAAATTGAGAGGGCATGAATATTTTAAACTCAAGTCGTTGTTTGGTTCCTTCAACCCATTATTTTTGTCTTTAATTTTGCTGTGTGACATTTAAAAGGTTAAAAAACGTTTATGGGTGTTATTAATGTGCACAGAATAATACACTTGGAACTTTTTCATTAGAAAATATTAAAGTTCATAATCACCAGTAAAATGATACTGTAATAAAGGTTTGTCAATCAGTACTAGCCTTCCGAGTCATGTCTTGTATATCTAGTGGTAATTTTTGCTAAATTTAAGAACATCTGTCACAGACACATAAGATCATACAAAGAAAAGAAGTTCGAGAGGTAAGTAGAATCCTTGAACTCTTTTTTTCTTTATTGCTTATTTTTCAGTCAAACCTTTGCAACTTCTCTTTCTCTAATGTAATTTATGCATGCCAGTGAAACACTTCCCGGCTCAGTGACCTAAAAAGAAGCAGTATTCGTGAGACAATTTTTGTTTGTGTGATAAACATCAAAATATCATGGGCTTTTTCTATGAAGTCTGGCCTGTTGGTTCAGTGTGGTTTGGATAATTACCGGAGTAGGTTAGGCGCAAAAATTCAGTTACGTTTTGAGCAGAGTTATCAGATTGTCAGTGACTGTGAAAACCTTTGACTTCCAAAGCAACTGTTACCCGCAACCTGTTCCTTCTTCTTAAGGTGGAAGAACGTTTGCGGCCGTCTGTTGACAAGTACAAGGTGAAGTTTGTACGCGACTAAAGAGATTTGCCTTCATGCTTAGGATCTAACTAAACTAGGAAATAAAACGTTGCAGAAACATTGCTACAAATTTAAATATTAAACTTCCTGTTTAACCGCACGAGAAACAGAAGTTGCGCAGGCAACTCTGGCGTCTTGAAAGCAATGAATCATCATTGAATCAAGTAAAAACATCATCGCGTCAAGGACAAAGATTTTGCTTCTGCGACATTCACTTTCTAGTGCTGCAACTTAAAAAAAACATTGCGTCGGCTTAGCCTGAAAAATGGCAAGCACAAACGGTAGAAATAGCCAAGTGACTTCGATCTTTCCGCCATTTGTAACACTTGCGATTTGCCGTTTGCGATTTCACTTTATGAAGAATTTTCTTTTTTTAAGCTTACCGTAAACTAGCCTAAGTAGACAATTTGAGGGAATACACAACAGACTCAAAAACGGAAGATAAACGTGCTACTGTTCGCCTTTAAAGTAAAACTTCCGCTAATCTCTCAAAAACGGTTTTGGCAGATGTTCTGGTGACGCTCACACACGCCTCAATTTTTATTCGCTAAATAAACGAGTTTCCCACATCATAAAGCTGACTAGCTTAAAATTTTCCTTTAACCTAAATATTGAAGCAGTTCAAGTTATGAACCATCGGAAAACTAGTGAAAAGAAAAATACAGGAAAAAAATTAAAGAGCGTGCATAATGAATAATTTTTGAAGCTTCTCAGTGTAAAAAGTTTAACAGTCTGATATACATTGGCGCTACTCAGTAATTAGTCGAAGGACAAAACAAACAATATTTTAAACAATAGACTTGTCGGCGATCTGTATACTCATTTACTGATCTGGTTACAGTTCTCCATCTGCTGCGCGCGCTACCGGCACTGTCATTGTCTAGTAAATTTTGCTTATCAAGGAAGGCCGTACGTTATAAACCTCAGAGAAAATGGATACACTAACCAAAAAACAGACTTCAAATATATCTTTGAGTAATAAATGAAAAAAAGAACTGTGATAATTCATAGCAATCAGTACTGAAATAAACTAAACAACGATCTTTGAAAAATTCACAAAAACAAGCGAATGAATGTTTTGCGTAAGTTTTCTTTAGATGAAAATGAAATCACACTTTAATTTTATTTTCGCTTTTAACGTTCTTTGAAAAGACTTTCAGTGACAATTACTCACACATCTTAATCTTTGCCGCTATATCCTACTGTTTTAAGTATTTTTGTTTGTTTTCTGTCAAGATTGTCAGAAATAAATGCTAAAATTAGAAATATATGCGAGAAAAACTTGTCAGTAGTTTATGCCAACGATACAATGTTGGGAGACGTTCGTTTGACTGACTATCTTAGCTCAGAATCAATTTTTTTTAAATGAAGCAAAATGGGATGAGATTAGGAAATAAAAATCCAAGGGAAATAACGAACATGGACCGAAAAATGAGCTCAAAAGATTGCTCTGAAGTTAAACAAGTTGCAGTGTCAACACTACAAGAAAAAAAAGTATCTTGCAAAACAGCAAAGTTTTGTCAACAAATTCACATGAATATACTCGCCTCTTTGGAGAATAGCAAGTCCTTTTATTCGATTGCTGATTTTTTCGTTCGTTTGCAACGTTAAGTTTCACTTCAAGGGGAAAAATTCAACGTTTCATCGCGCCAGATTAGAGTAAAACAATTTCTCTTCAAGCTTCAGCCGCTGTTTATGAAGTGCCGCCTCCAAAAGCTGCTACGTTGCAACGTTAAGTGAGCGAAACCTTTCACTTTCAGACAAAAAATCCAACGTTTCGTCTCGCCGGATCGGAGTAAAATGATTTCACTTCAAGATTCTGATAATTTGGTTCTCCCGCCACTAGTTGCCTTTGTCTTTCTCCTACTGTTGGTCACATAAATTGACTTTGCAGTTGTCGATGCAACTTCCCGCCAAACAAACGCAGCCGGCAGCGAAGTTGGCCATGCATTTTCCCGCCGAAAAACAACCCGGGTTGCAGCACATACGCTCATCTATGTAAACCAATGTGAAATGAGACACTCAAACCCTGTGCTGCAACACGGGTTTTTTTCGGTATCCATTCCTGCTCTTTCTCTCTTTGTTCGTCACTCAAGTTTCGCCTGTTTGCTAGCGCTCTCAGTCGCTCTCTTTCACGTCGAACTTCGCTTTTTCGTCGGCTGTTTTCTCGATCTCTTTCTATCTCCCTTTCTTTGCTTTCCATGTTTGTATACTTATTCATAAATTTACTTTGCGTTTTGTCGTAAACGTCGTCTTCAAAATTTTTTTTTTCTCAAACGCAGTTGGCGATGCAATTTCCCGCCAAACAATCGCGGCGGGCAGCGGAGTTGACCATGCATTTTTCCGCCGAAAACAACCTGGTTTGCACCACAGGGTTTAAGTGTCTATTTTACATTGGCTCACATAGAGGAGCGTACGAACGGTCGGTCGGTCGGTCGGTCGGTCGGACGGAAGTGACGTCATAACCAAACCAAAATTTCTCGCACTGATGGGTTTACCAAAATCTCTTAGCTATGGGGCTCCGCGCGGTAAAATATCATTGATGTCTCCACATATTTCTTTCAAGTAGTAAAAAACAGCACCTTTTACCAACTCACCTTCAGAGCTTAAAAAAAAAAAACACTAAAAATGGGTGAAACAAAATACACGTAAACTAAAAATAAGACTTCCTACAGCCAATGTCCTTGAAATTGTGGAAAGACAAAGACCCTATAAAATTGCTTTAAAATGTTCTGGTCTGTAATCAGCGACAGCTTTATTAAACAGATTTACGAATGCTTCGAAAAAAGGAAGATGTCGTTCTCTCAAAGACAAGCCATCATTACACTTATTGAGAAAAAAAAAAGGAAAAGATCGTTCACTTCCAGAAAATTGGCGTCCAATCTCCCTGGTAAACGTACACAAATTCACATAAAATGTCTAAAGCAATTTCCGCAAGACCTGATATCATTCACCATTCAGCCAGGATATGTTATAAAAGACCGTTCTATCGGAAAAACAGTTTGTTCTATTTTCGACATCACGGATTTCACTATCAAAGAAAACATTCCAGATTCGTTGATATCTATTAACTATAAAAAAGCGTTTGATTGTGTGGAATGTGGTTTACAATTGCCCAAAGGCGTTTAATCTTGGTTCAGATTTTATTTATTTTGGTTAAAACTTTCTACTAAAATGTACAGAGTTGCGTTATAAATAACAGTGTTTTCAGGTATGTGCGGCGCAAAGGGAAATGGTTTTTTATTCATTTTACTCTGAAATAGGGTATATATCCTAACCATTTTGGTCCCAAGTATGAAAATGGGTATGGCTTTCACAGTGACGGGTATGGACTCTAGAAACCAAGTCTGTAAATGGGTATGAATTTTAGAGGCAACATCTGAAAAAGGTACAGGAAAATTCCATATTTTGGTCTTAAATAGGGTCAGGGTTTAGAGAACCGAGCCGCACACTCCAACCAAAATTTCTGAGAAGCACCCACCCCCTCCCCCTACCCGAGAATCCCATCTAGGGGAATTTAAGTAATACGGTGCATTAACTCCCCGAGTCTCTCCTTATCTCAACAGAAACCAGCTCCCATGAACTAATTGGTTGAATCTTAACAGTTTAAGATGACTTCTGACTTTGCGCCCAAGTTGGTGGTGATTGGAGCACTACTGCTTTCAATGACAACCTGGTCAAACAGCACCGAAGTTAAAACATCACTCGTGTACACCTACAACATCTTCACCAAGGATATTGCCATAGTAAGGCATACTATTGCATCTGTGAACGTGCCCGGCCCAGTGGAGTGTTTCCGCCATTGCGCCAAAGTTTGTGGCTGCGTAGCGTTTCAGTTGACTGGGACGAGTTGTGAACTGTTGGATACAGACAAGGATGACGCGGAAGGGGATCTGGTGACTAGAGAAGGCACTTTTCTGTATACAATGCAAGGGGCTGGTATAGAGGTGAGATCGTGAACAATTGTTTCATGAAATCAAGTCATAGACTGATATTTTTATATGTAAAGACCTGTCCCGAGGGAAATGTCTGGTTTAATTAAACATACTTTGTTAGTGTGAATGAGGGTTAAGTAATTCTACGAGGATTAGACAACATCTGAATTTATCACGATTTGGAGACGGGGTCTTTAAAGGGGAAACGAACTTTTCAATTCGGGAGGTGGGCAGATACAATTAAGTTGGCGTTTGTCAAAGTCGCAATACAAACAGTTAACAAATCTGTTGGCAAAGCCGGTTGTTGGAAACAAATAAAACGTGATGATTACTTTGAACAACAAATAACAATTGTGGATTCAGAGAAATGTCTTAACGTTCTCGGAGGTTTACCATGTGAAGACGACATCAGGATCCCAAGACGATTTTGCCAAATTTAATTCTCGTTTGCTCCCTAAAGGTGCCTTAACAGTAGGTATTGCTATAAGAGCAGAGTCACAGAACATCCGAAAAGATGAAACTATATTAGTTTACACATGGGAACACAGGAGGCAACTTTTTAACTATTTTGCTTAAATGTTCTTGTTGGTGCCCCTGTCAAATCCCTGTCTCCTTTAGTCTGATTTGCAGGAAAAGAAAAGGAAAAGAAAGGCTGGTGAAGGCTCAAATTGTAAAGAAAGTGAGTGTCTGACAACAGTATTATCTGCAGAAACCTTCCTTGCTGTAATTGTATGACATAGTATTGCGGAACACTGGGTGGGAGCAAAAAGTTTATAATCCTTAGTTAACCGTAATGATTTTACCTTTTTCAAATATATTTACCAATATTTTCCCGATTGAATAGATATCTCAGCAACTTAATCTCTTTTGCATGGACACAGCGAAAAGATAGCAAGTGTGGCTGCATGTCCGTGTAAGCTCTTGAAAGATTCATGCTTTTGACAGCTACCAAAAATCACACCAGAGTATAATCATTTCCAACCTGATAGATGAGTTAATCGTTTGTCTCACGATTGGGCCACAAAGATGTGGATCGCGACGTTTCGACCGCGATACTGCTTGTCTTCATCAGGCGATGGTGTCGACTGATTGCGTGACAGTATAAGTAGCACCTTGGTTTGTGTTGATTGGTGCCTTTCGATCCTCTCTTAGGCTGTTGTTGATTGGAGGATTTTGATCCTCGTCGTTCAGACTAGAAATTGTTCCCTCGGCCGTCCGCCTTGGTACCGATCGGCTGCTGTGTTGTTTGATCGTGGGCATACTCTGTGACCGCCTTTGGTTGGAACTGGCGAACGGACCCGAAGGTCTCTAGGAACAACTTGGTTCCTTAAGCACCTTATGAGAAAGGTGAGGTGGTTAGCATATCGCGCGAGCTTGCGTGAGCAACGCTCGTGTCGATGAATCAACCTTAGGGCTGTGCGCCCATATTTCAGGTCAATATTACGAAAGGTTTTTGTCATCGTGGTTTAATATGATAGATGAGTTAATCGTTTGTCTCACGATTGAGTCACAAAGATGTGGGGCCTTCGGGTCCGTTCGCCAGTTCCAACCAAGGGCGGTCACAGGTAACGCAGGTATATATTTATTTACGTATTCTAATCCCACAATAGATTTTAAAGACACACGCCTTACTGAAAAAAGGATATTGTGGAAACGATCTGTGGCAAAAATTCAATTTGCTCAGTCTATCAGTTTCCGGCTCTTGATATTAAAGCTAGGCTTGCATTTTTTTCTTCAATATCTGATTTCTTTACAGGTCTCGACTCTTTTGCATCCTGCAGAGATATTTACCTGAAAAACAAGTAAGTTAGATGACTTTTAGACGGCTGCTAAAAGGACTTTGTAAGAGGATGATACAGTATTTATTTTCGTAAGCCATGACTTGTTCACTCTGCCAACAACGCCTTTTTTGACTCCCCAAAGAAGGAGAGAAAGAGATGTCCCCGTAATTCAAATGTTTTTTGTTGTCACTCCCGTTGTATGTGTCAAACTGGTTTTTACAGCGCATGGATCAATTTCGTTGACCTTGACACTCCCTACCCCTTGACAACCCACCACCCTTACCCCCATGCCATCCTCTTAGTTTAGGAATAGAGACTAATAATTTCTCGAAAGGAAAAGCTCTAAGGCAGACCCATGGAAGAACTTTTTCTTGGTCGTTTCTGTTTCCCTCTGATATTTTTACCAACGGAAAGGGACACAAAATATACGAAGGAGACATAAATGACAAGGAGAATCCTCAGCTAACAGGCGTCAGGGTAGGCCAAGCATGTCATCCTTTCCAAGGATGACTTTGCGTTGGATATGAGATGATTATAGCCAACTCGGCGTCACGCACCTTGTTGGCTATCTATCATCTCATATCCAACGCGCGCTCGTGGAGTAATTGCTAATTGAAAGATTAAGTTATATACATGCAATGTTGCATTAACTATGGAATTGATAAAGGACGTTGCGTCAGGCTCAATAGTTTTTAAAGATGCAATTTTTAGAGAAGGTGGAGATATCGAGTTAAAAATATCAGTCATCATCCAAGGAATTAAAATACATAATCATTACTTTATCGCTGATAAAATTATAATAACAATAACAATAACAACAACAATAACAATAATAATAATAATAATAATAATAATAATAATAATAATAATAATAACAATAGTTACAATAACAATAACAATAATAATAATAATAATAATAATAATAATAACAATAATTATACCATAATTTAATATTTAAGAGGTAAATCTGTAACTAACTTTCATTTCAATCTCCATTCAGATCTCGAGAGAATAAAGCTTACATGCTGCAAACTGACATTGGAAGAATCCCTGTCTACTGTCAAATGACCGGAATTGATGGATGCGAAGATGGAGGCTGGACGCTGGTCATGAAAATTGATGGTAACAAGGTAAAATCAACAA
Source organism: Pavona decussata (assembly GCF_977016875.1). NCBI lineage: Eukaryota > Metazoa > Cnidaria > Anthozoa > Scleractinia > Agariciidae > Pavona > Pavona decussata. The sequence continues at coordinate 3,412,569 of NW_028145586.1, forward strand.
CAGGTTGTGGTTTTCACCAATCAATCCTTGGACCGTAACTGATAGTATTCTTTGTAAGTGAAAGTAACAAAAACAAAAACAACAACAACAACAACAACAACACTAAAGAGGATAACGAGCATGCTAGGCAACTCCAAGGTAAGGACAGTAACCTGGGGCCAAGGGGCAGACAACATCTCGTTCTCAGTGCCCACGGTTTTTTGGTCAGTGGTTTAATGAATAAACCGCTACAGTTCTGGCAACTCATTAGCATGGCATAGCCCCAGGCTCAAGGTATGGTCACCACTGCTTTTATAACCCCAACTCCACACTGTCAAAAGAACTCCTTAGAAAATTTAAACTGACGTTCAATTTAGCGCGATTGATGCAACAAGTAACGGAATTCAGCAAACTAATAAGGTTTTTTGAAACATTTCTAAGCGGTGACTTCGTGTTTTCTTTTGTAGTCAACGTTTCACTACGATTCCAAATTCTGGAGCAACAAAACCGAATTCAATCGTCCTGGAGGTAAGACGGGGTTTGACAACCAGGAAACTAAGTTACCAACTTACTGGAACACGAACTTCTCCAAGATATGTCTCGGAATGAGAATTGGCAATCAATCTGTCAAGTTCCTGGTCATCAGCAAGAATGGCGCTTCACTGTACTCTCTGATCGCTGATGACCGCTATCGCCCAACCTCTCTGGGTCGAGACAAGTGGAAGGCATTGATTGGCTCCGAAGGATCTTTGCAGTACAACTGTAACAAAGAAGGGTTCAACGCAGTTGGCAACAGCTACGATTATTCGAAAGCACGAATCGGTATTATTGGAAACAACGAAAATGGCTGCCATTCCTGCGACTCGAGAATTGGTTTTGGTACCGGAGAACTCTATGGTGATACCAACACGTGTGGTAATGAGGCTAAATATAAAGCCGACAACGGAGAGAAGCACATTAAAACCATGGGATACATATTAGTGAAATAAAAAGGAAAACAATAAAGGTTCCTCTTAAAATAACTGAGGAGAGAAAAATAAACCATAAATCTAGCAACTGTTGTAGTTAGATTTAGACTGAACAGGATAAGAACTTTTGCTTGTTTGTTGTAGTATAATCATGATATAATAATAAAATGTAGAGATAGGACTATAAACTGTTTATGTTAAATGCTTGCTATAAGTTTGTGCTCAGCCTGAAAGGGAGAGCCAACTCTAAGGAGAGGACCCCCCCCCCCCCCCTTCAGGAAATACCCATTTTGATCGCGTTGAGGATTTGCCAAATATGTACCAGCGCTGTGCTCTACCAGCTGAGTTATCAAGCCAACTGGTAGCCGCTCATTGTGTGAGTTCGTAATAATATACACTTGGATGTTGAATACATCAAAAATTATTATCTCATCGGTTGCTGCCAGGTCATAAGTTCAGCTTAAGTTTGAACTCCGCCTGTACTTCTAATAACGTACATACAAATTAGATCTGAATAACCAGCAATGAGGATTACTAATCCAGATTTCTTTAAATTGAAGAGATGTAAAGTCGATTCAATTTCGACAAAAAGCATTAAATGGTTCCATAAACGATGACCGTATAGATCTTGTTTGCCGTAGCTTAAGTTTCTTTTAGAAATTCTTGAGCCATCTTTTGCGGTCTTTGGAAATCTTTCGATATCTTAAGGTTAGTTGCATTTTTTAGTTTCTCTGTCTCATGTATTCCAATCTTTTAGGCAGTGATAGCACCTTCTCTGCTTTCCCCATCAACACAGTTTTTCTCCATATGTCCTTAATACCCATTTCTACAAAAAGCTGTAGACAGAGATTTGCTGTTTGTTCACAGGTTTCCCGTTCGGCAACCAACGGCAATCCAACGATCTTTACGTTGAATTGATACCTATACATTTCGAAAGCCCGTATCGACTTCTCGATTCAATCGCAGGCATCGGGGATCGCGTTCAGCCTCAATTTAAGTTTTTGCAGCTCTTCCGTTGCTCTTTTCTTAAACGCCATGAGCTCATCATATTTGGTAAAACACAAATTGAACCGATTTGGCCTTGCTCGATGACAGGGTTTCGCTGCCATGATTATCTTCAGCTCTCTCATCATCTTCACCTCTCGTTTCCCAATTCCTCAGTTATCCTTTCTAATTGTTTCTTCAGTCAAACAACCTCACTACGAAGTTGTTGATCTTTTCTTCCAGTTGCCGTTCTCAAGTTATCTTGTAAAAGAGTTGAGAAAATTTAGTAAACTACGAACTGAAAAATGCTCGCTCGGGACGAGCGGTTCACAGTACAAGGTGTGCCAAGGCGGTTGTTCTGAAGGCGGAGGGAAAGTCATTGGTTAAAGTAAGTAAAACGTTATTGACGATATCACTTCATTAAAAATGCTCTTCCAGTGAGCCGTTTACATAACAAATTATAAAATTATGATGCTAAAAAGACACTTAAGCTATAGCAACATGATCCTAGATAGATACTAAAGCTATAAATATAAAATAGTAAGAGAAACTATTCTGCAATTGCACAAAAATTAACCTAAGCTATAGCTAAATAAGCACTATCGAAACTCCCTCAGTCCGCCCCAGTTCCAGGCAGTCAGAGCGGACTAGAAAGAGTTAAGATATGTGTCATCTTTAAGTTTGTTACCAAGGCCATTCCACACGACAGCCCATCTATAGCTAAACGCCCTCTTTGCAGCTTCAGTACGGGGCCTGGGCACAAAATCATTTGGAAACCATACCATACCATAACTTATTTATACACAATGAGTTTCAAAACAATAGCTTCTAGGGACGTGTGACAACCCAAAAATTACGAATCTAGTACTTAAATAATAATATTGATAAATACTATATACTAATAACACTTATACCATCTAGAAGACAATCAAAAACTCATTAATAATTCAGAAGTCCATTGACCTATCAAATGGTCGATAAAACATCACGTGCAGTGGTTTTAAAACCCGATATAACCTCCTCCTCATTAGTATGCGGTGTTTATTGCTTTTCTTGTATGCTAATTTCCACCGTTCACAAAAGCATCATTGTTATGAACTCTCTTGACACACGCTTTTCCAAGAATGTTTTTGAAGCTGTTCAAAAAACTCGCAGCACGTGTTTTATCGGGTCTAAAACCTCTCGGCTGCGCCTCGTGGTTTTATATCCCGATAAAACACTGCTGCTCGTGTTTTAAACATTTCTTAAATTGACCATCCCTGTCTCGAAATTAAATGTTTACGGGGATTCAACGTTAAAGTCGAGGTTTATCAGTGTGTGCGTTCTTCGAACTTTTCTTACATGTTAATATTTCACGGATATGGCGTTAAAGCGTTTGTTCTGTAATGTAATAATCGCCGCACTTTGTAATAACACTTTCTTTCCACACTTTGTAATGAGAAAGTTGTCGCATTTTGTAATAACAGAATATCGCACCTCGTAATAAAATAAGCTGTCGCGTTTTGTAATAACCGCCATCGCACCTCGTAATAAACTTGGAAACGGCACTCTTTTGATTATTTTAGTTAATCTCGGTGGAAATGCAAAAGCACTTTCTTTGTAGTCAAGTGTCTGCCTTGTGAAATCGTTGTCCTCTGTCGGTTGAAAACAAATTGAGAGGACATGAATATTTTAAACTCAAGTCGTTGCTTGTTTGTTTCAGTCAACAATTTTTATCTTTAATTTTGTTGTGTGTCCTTTTAAAGGCAAGAAAATGTTTATAGTTGATATCAAGGTGAGTAGAATAAATATATTGGAAACGTTATTTTTAAAATATAGTGGGGACGTTTTAAATAGAAAAATATTTAAGTTCGTAATTAAAATGATAATAAAGGTTTGCCAATCAGTACAAGCCTGCTGTGCCATGTCTTGTATATCAAGTGGTAATTTTTGCTAACGTTAAGATCATCTGTCACAGGCGCATAAGATCATACGAAGGAAAGAAGCTCGAGAGGTAAATAGAATCCTTGAACTCTTTTTTTCTTTATTGCCTATTTCTCAAATTGAAACTTTGCAACTTCTCTTTCTCGACGTAATGTATGCATGCCAGTGAAACATTTCCTAGCTTAGCGACTTAAAAGGAAGTAATGTTTGCGCGACAATATTTCCTTGTGTAGCCAAGTTTTAAAACATCCGTTGATTTGGGCCTTTTCTATCAAGTCAGCTTTCCTAACTACCGTATGAATAAATCGCGGAGAAGGTTAGGGGCAAAACTTCAGTTGAGTTTGAGCAGAGTTGTCAGTTTAGCAGTGACTGCCGTGATAAAAGTTTCACTCCCAAAGCCATCATTGCCAGCAAACTGCTCATTAAGGTCTTATTTTCTTAAGGTCGAATAAAGTTTGCGAACGCCTGTTGGCAAATACGAGTTGAAGTTTGTACGCGAAAAGAAAGATCTGCCTTCATGTTTAGGGTCTAGCTAAACTAGGAAATAAAAGGTTGCCGGAAACATTGCAGCGGTTTAGAATGACTTAATTCTAGTTTAGCCGCACGAAACAACAGAAGTTGCGCAGGCATCTCTGGCGTCTTGAAAGGTAGTATCATCTTTTAATCAAGTAAAAACATCATTGCTTCAAGGACGAAGATTTCGCTTCTGCGACATAATTATGTTTCCCATTTAATCCACATTGAAAAAAAATATTGGGTCGACACAGCCTGAAAATGGCAACCACAAACGGTAGAAATAACCAAAGGACTTTGATCTTTCCGCCATTTTCCACATTTGCGAGTTGTTGTTTACGATTTTAATTTATGAAGAATTTGCTTTTTTAAGCTTACCGTAAGGTAACTTACGGGACTACCCAACATAACAGATCCAGAAGAGGAAGGTAAACGCGCTGCCCGTTCGCCTTTAAAGTAAAACGTCCCCTAATCTGTCAAAAACAGTTTTGGCAGATGTTCTGGTGACGCTCTCACACGCCTCAACTTTTTTTTGCTAAATAAACGAGTTTCCCACATTATAAAGCTGACTTGAAACCTAAATTTTGAAGCAGTTCTAGTAATAAACTATCGGAAAACTAATGTAAAGAAGAATGCAGAAAAATCAAAAGAAAGAACATGCAAAATTAAGAATTTCTGAAGCTTAAATATGAAATTAAACAGTGGGGGATGAATTAGCACTGCACTTGTTAGTGCAAAGGACAAAACAAACAATATTTTAAAGAATAAACTAAGTCTTCATTCTGTATACTAATTTACTGATGTCCATCTGCTGGGTTCCTACTCATGATTTTCCCATAATATGGAAGGTTTGTTTTCTTTTACCACTCCACTGTAGCCTTGACCATTAACTATTAGTTTTTTTAACCCAAAAAGAAGGCTAGATTGTTTTATTTCTTCGCTTTCTCAAAACTGAAGGCAATTTTCCATGAATTTCGTCGATCTCTCTCGAACAGCCATGTGAACGTCCAATTCCGGTGCCTTTTAGATTCTTTACGTATGACCAAACGAAATCTTTATCTTAAAAGTTAGACTTTACCATAACTCAGTGGCCTGGTTTTTACTTCCGTGAAGACATGCGGTGAACTCATTCAAATATAATGTCTTCATCATCTTCCTTTGACATCTTCATCATCTCTTGCAACAAAGAACGGGCTTATTCTTCAGTGTCCTCATTTTAATCTTCTTACAGGTTAAAGGTCTTAACATTTTCCCCTCTTGGGTACTCCTCCAGCTTAAGTGGCTGTCTCCCTAAGATCCTCATAACCCAAAACTTTGCTTCAAATCTTGCACGTGAATTAAAATACACGTAAACCAAAAATGAGACTTCCTACAGTAATGATCTTGTAGTTGTTTTTGTGTCGTACTTATAATAAAAGACAATCCTGCGGGAAGACGTTTCTAAGACCCTGATAAAAATACCAGTATTTTTCAATTAAGCAAATTAGGAGCTTCAACTTTGAATGAAACTTACATGAAAATATGACTCGAAAATGTTCTCTAACATCCGAGAAACACACAAATAGTTTCAAAAATACAGTAGACTGTAACTGGAGGTCGGTACTCGAACGAAATAGCTTTAATAAAACTGTACGCAGCCTACAAATGGTGATAATTAACTTTTCGAAATTCACAGAAAACATGTCATATAGATGCCTCTCGACGATCGCCAATTTCGCTGCGCGAGGAAATTTATGACACCATGCCATCTAGGGGAATTTAAGTAATACGGTGCATAAACTCTCCCGAGCCTCTCGTTATCTCAACAGAAACCAGCTACCATGAACTAATTGGTTGAATCTTTACAGTTTAACATGACTCCTCACATTACACCCAAGTGGGTGATGATTGGTGCACTACTGCTTTCAATAACAACATCATCAAACAGCATCGAAGTAAAAACATCACTCGTGTACACCTACAACATCTTCACCAAGGATATTGCCATAGTAAGGCATACTATTGCCTCTATGAACGTGCCCAGCCCAGTGGAGTGTTTCCGCCATTGCGCCAAAGTTTGTGTCTGCGTAGCGTTTCAGTTGACTGGGACGAGTTGTGAACTGTTGGATACAGACAAGGATGACGCGGAAGGGGATCTGGTGACTAGAGAAGGCACTTTTCTGTATTCAATGCAAGGGGCTGGTATTGAGGTGAGATCGTGAACAATTGTTTCATGAAATCAAGTCATAAACTGATATTTATATGTTAGACCAGTCCCGAGGGAAACGTGTAGATTGCAGTGAGAGATAAGTGTTTATGCGTTAGCCTGGTGTCCTTGTTCGGAGAATAACACACACAGAAAAAGAGACTAATATTTTCGTAAACGGACGCAACAAGCTTTCTAGTTTTGAATTCATGGTTTCCGGGCTGAATTATTTAAATTGTTAGAATCTCTAAAATGAAACTGACTGAACCTTCGAGCAGAGGTGCTCTTCAATATGACGGAACGTTGAAGGGAACTCTGCTCGGCTCTGAAGGCGACATCTTAAAATTAGGCATTGTTGTTACATTCCTGTCTCCTTTCACCTTTTTCATTCGTCTGATTTGCAGGAAATGAAAAGGAAAAAGAAGCCAGGTGAGTATATATTTATCATAATTACTTTAGCAATAAACTAACTATTTAGATTTCTGTAAGCCATTTAAGGTAGTAAATCGTATATTTGTAAAGCGCAATCGGACATTTTATTGGATACAACCCTACATGAGTCTAGTAAATAAACATCAGATCATCATTATTACCATCATCATCATCATCATCATCATCATCATCATCATCATCATCATCATCATTATTGTTATTATTATTATTATTATTATTATTATTATTATTATTATTATTATTATTATTATTATTTGTTGTTGTGAAAACGTACAGGAAGTGAGTGTCTGATACTAGTATTATTTGCAGGAAGAGCTATCCTGTTTTATGGGTTGAGTATCCAATTGCAGAACACCTGCTGCGAGCGGAAGCTAAGGTTGATATCCTTAGTAATTAACAATTAGATTATGAGCTCGAGATTTCTATCGCGTGATAGCTGATGAGGGCACATCCCGAATTAGCTATCACGCATAGAAATCGAGGGCGAATAATCTAATTGTTGTAGTATAAATTTACCAGTCGTTCAAAACTTAACAAGTAAATTATGCAAATCCTCCTCACAGACATTTCGAAAACGTGAAGAAGCGGGCTGAATTTTGTTAACAACCGCTTCTCACTATCTATCACAGAATAGATAGCGGGTAGCGTAGCAAATCAGAGAGCGGCATTCGTAATAGAACGCTAGTAGATTTATACTAATACTGAATAGAACAGAGACCTTCGCATTTACTTAATCTTTCACCCAAAGTTCAAACATATGTTTCATATTTTCATATTCACTTAGTAATACTGCTTTTTGTGAGTTTCTTTAGATATATTTATATATATTGGCCCGGTTTACGAGTCTCTGACTTAAGATATTCAAGCTAGGCTTGGATTTAATCATTGAATGTGTGATGTCTTCACAGGTGACGATTCTTTTGCATCGTGCAGAGATATTTATCGGAAGAATAAGTAAGTGACATGGCTTTTTATAGACCTCTGTTCGTAGACGTTTGAAGGGCAGTGGTCTTGGGTATATTTGTCGTCAGTTGTGATTTGCCATATTTTGATGTGAAACGTGAAATGGCTGTTGTCCTCGTAAAGCGCGGTGATCAGGGTAATTAGCGATTAGCCACGCCGTAATGTTCCATTAATAATGTTCCATTAGTAATTGAAACTTGTCATGAAAGAGGTTGATATCAACTGAACTGTCTACGTTTCCGTGACACGTGACCTCTCCCTCCCCCCCCCCCCCCCCCCACCAAACCGGCTTCCACACTAATACCATCACCTTTCTAAAGTACAAGGTATAAAAATTGTCCAAAAGGACAGCTCTGAGGTAGGCAAATACTCTTGTCAAATGGTAAAAATTTCTGCCATAATCTGCTTAATGCAATGGATGTAATGTTTACCATTAACGCCGATCGATAATCTCCTTTCTGAGCTTTCTCATTCTTATTTCTGCTTCGTTCGTATATTTTTGTCGATTTGTTATCTTTCAAAACGGACACGAAAAAACAATAAATAGAAAACAAAAATTACAAAGAGAAAACTCTGCTAGGAGACTAACCAAGAATGAATTTTCAATCATTTCTTTATAGAAGAGTGATCAAGCTTTAAAGAAATTAAAATAAGATAAATTTAAACAAAAGAAAACTAATGCAATGTTTAATAACTAATTCGTAGTTATCTTTAATCTCAATCAATCTTCGATTCAGATTTAAGAGGGTAATCTGTAGCTAACTTTCATTTCGATCTTTGATTCAGAACTCAAGAAAATAAAGCTTACATGCTGCAAACTGACATAGGAAGAATCCCTGTTTACTGTCACATGACCGGAATTGATGGATGCGGAGATGGAGGATGGACGCTGGTCATGAAAATTGATGGTCACAAGGTAAAATCAATAACAGGTTGTGGTTTTCACCAATCCACCCTTGGTCCGTAACTGATATTATTTCTTTCTCAGTGCACGAGCGGGCGAAATTTTGTAAATCATGCAATTGATTGGTTCCGGGAGTGGAAAAAAGTTAAAATTGTACTTAACCCTAGATCGGACCGTATTGGGAAATAACTGTGCTCTCTATTTTGAGGACCGCCCAAGGCCGCACTCATGACCTCAAGGTCCAATCTGGACCTCCCAGCCGGTGAATAACATTTTTATTTGTAAGTCAAAGGAAGTAACAACAATAAAACCACTGCGGATTATAAGGAACATGTACCACTGTACCACTGCCCTTTACTCCTCCCAAATTAATGAGGTTTATGAGAACTTTCTTAAGCGGTGCGTTCGTGTTTTCTTTTGTAGTCAACGTTTCACTATGATTCCAAACTCTGGTGCAACAAAACCGAGTTCAATCGTCCTGGAGGTAAGACGGGGTTTGACAACCAGGAAACTAAGTTACCGACTTACTGGAACACGAACTTCTCCAAGATCTGTCTCGGCATGAGGATCGGTAATCAACCTGCCAAGTTCTTGGTCATCAGCAAGAATGGCACTCCACTGTACTCTCTGATCGCTGACGGCCGCCATCGAAACACCTCTCTGGGTAGAGACAAGTGGAAGGTATTGATTGGCTCTGAAGGATCTTTGCAGACCTACTGTAACAAAGAAGGGTTTAACGCAGTGGGTGACATCTACAGTAATTCGAAAGCAAGAATCGGTATTAATGGGAACGATCAAGAGGACTGCAGTAGCTGCGACTCCAGAATTGGTTTTGGTACCGGAGGAAAACATGATGACACCAACACGTGTGGTAATGAGGCTATATTTGGAGGCGATAAAGGACCCAAGCACATTAAAACCATGGGATACATATTAGTGAAATAAAACGGAAAACGATGGAGGTTCCTCCTAAAAAAAAGTGAGAAGAGAAAAATAAGCCATAAATGTTTAGACTGAACAGGATAAGGACTTTTGTTTGTTGTAGTATATTCATGACATAAAAATAAAATGCAGAGATAGGAATATAAACTGTTTATGTTTACAGTATGTTCGTGGGTCAGTCAACGAAGACGGCCCAGCCCCAGAATAAGAGAGCCAAGCACCAGCCACCCCTCCCCCAGGAAATATCCTTTAGAATCATCGACGATGATCACTTTCAGCTCCACCATTGGCCTTTGTTCAGGCTCGAACGGGATTCTAACTCATAACTCTGCGGTTTGCTCTACCCACTGAGCTATCAAGCCAACCGGAACTGGCCATGGTCGTTCCGCACCCGTAGATGGTGAATATGTAAATGGCTGTGTCAAAAGTTCAAAAGTTTGAACCCCATAGCAATTCTTTTTTTTTTTTTTTTTGCAATTGACTTGCGTATCTAACCGCGTGATGTTGGATGAAGGCGAGAGTGAGTAGCAAGGCCCCTAGGGGAATGGGGAAAAGGCAATTTGCGGCTTACGTCACTCTTTGTCACGGCGCACGCCGCTCATGGTGGTTCTCCCGCAAAACCTTTATATTCGCGCCCGGACTATATCGCCAGCTACCCAAGCTAATAGCTAATAGTTTTTTGAGTTAAATCAGTTCAAAGCAAGAACCTTTCGCTCATAAGAAATTTCGTCACTCTAATTCGGTGGTGGTAAACAGAACGTACCTTGATTGGCCTTTGCAGCTGGAAATGTCTTTGAAAAGCATCATAGAATAATAAACTTAAAAGTAATAATAAATCCATTTACCTTGAACCATCTCGACACACAGAAAGCGCTTGAACTACTGCAACTACAGTGTCCTGGGATGGATTTATTTGCAGCATTAGGCGTTCAGCTGCCTCATTTATAACGAAGGAATGTGTAGAATTCGCTGAATAATAAAAACAACATCTTTGTTCAAGTTGGCGAGCAGTGTAAGTACATGATCCCAGCGTTCAATGCGCAAAGCTAACATGATTGACAAAGGTAGAGATTGGCCAAACCGGCCGGCATAACACTATAGAATAGGCCTTATCACGGTTTTCGACGCCATTTTGACGGGTAGGCAAACAGGCTTGAAATAACAGCGTTTGTATGGAAATCCGGTGTCAAATAATTTTCATAAAACATCGCCTCTGAAAAAATCATGAATTGGAAACTTTTGGCACTAGGAAAAGGATTTTAAGAAAAAAATTGGAGGGATGTAGCTGTGACAGAAAGCGTCCAGTCGTGTTTTGAACTTTCCATACATTTGTCTGTATAGCGAACCAGCCGTGAACTGCTACTAAAAATAGTTCGCGGGAAAAAATACAGGGAAATGTATAGAAAGTTCAAAACACGACTGGACGCTTTCTGTCACAGCTTCATCCCTCCAATATTTTTCTTAAAATCCTTTTCCTAGAGCCAAAAGTTTCCAATTCATGAATTTTTCAGAAGCGATGTTTTATGAAAATTATTTGACATCGGATTTCCATACAAACACTGTTATTTCAAGCCTGTTTGCCTACCCGTCAAAATGGCGTCGAAAACCGTGATGAGGCCTATAGGCGCGGTTACATTAGATAAAAATTGAAAAATTAAAATCTTGTCCTATTAGGAATCGTTGAGGTTCATCTCCAGTGGCGGAGCCAGGCCTTCAAGTAAGTGGAGTGAAACGGTTTTGGTCTAAAAAATGAGGGTGTGGGGGACGGGTGAATCCCCCAACTCCTAGCTCAGTCCTAGCCCCTCCTCTGTCAGTCACGCAACTCACTGCGTGATAGAGAGCGGAGAGGCCAGGGGCGGGTTGTTGGAAAGCCGATTAACGCTAATCTATGATTAAAAGTTAATCGAGGCTTTCATCTCGCCCTTTAAAAGTGATTTCAAAGCCTAATTTCAAGCTAAAGGTAAAGAAAAGTCTAAGTCAAAACTGAGGGCCAAAACTATTTTGGAAGAATCTTTATTGATTAGTCATTATACTCGAATCAAAGTTCACGTTAATCCAGGATTAGCTTAATCGGGCTTCGAACAACTGGGCCCGGGACTGGACTAGTGTGAAGTACCCGTCTTTACTGACTCGGTGAAAAATAACTGCAGATATTGCACCTAACTTTGGACAGAATGTTTGTTTGTTTGTTTTAGGTCGCTGACGGTTTGAAAACATCTCAATCGACGGTCCAATCAACTTAGGTGCTTTTTCTTTTTAAAGGAAAACGAGACTAGCGCCCAGAACCTCTAACTTCTAGAACCTCTAACTTCTCGAACAATACGCCAACGTTTTGCACGTTTTTCAGTTTTGCACTGTGATCAAACGGAAAACATGGGCAATGGCTCCAATTCCAGTCTCCAGCCTCCAAACGTTCCCAAGGAGAAAATAAAAGCAAAAGAGAAAAACGCACCAGATAAAAAAAGTCAGGTAAACGTAAGGTTTTCCTTGATTTGAGAGCTCAAATTTATAACGTTTTTTTGTGAATCCGTGACTTACTATATATACATCTTTTTTGAGTTTTAAATCCAAGTATGTGGAGACTGGTTAGCGCTGTGCATCTGTTTTGTGGTTGAATGCGTGATATCAGGGAAACCGGATTTACCAAATGGTTCTAACTTGACGCATGCGTAGAAGTTTTCGCGCGGTGAATCCAGGTTTTGATCTTACTTATTTACTTTTTATCGTTCTTTAATAGAACTAGTAGAATATGGAATGCTCTAGCCGCAGATCTTAGACTATCTATTGCTTGTTCTTTTATAGTTATCCTTTACCGTTACTATAAGCAGGCTCTCGTTGCCTCTTACAACCCCAGACTCCGTACCCAGTCGCTATTTACGTCTTTTGCGGGGTGAGAAGATTGGATACGAGGATACATTGAGGCGCGAGGGGTGTACAACCCCGATGATCCTCGCTCGTTTAAATCAATACGCTTGACCTGTAACGTGGCCCATAATTCAGGGAGGAACATTAGTTGTTGTTTTTAGACAATTGTAGTTTTCTTTTCATTTATTAAAGTGTTCTGTGTTCTGGGCCCGCAGTAATCGGAGTTCGCTGTTGCGGCGTCCCTGTACTGTTGTGATATAATGTATTATTTTTTTCTTACTTTTTACCTTTGAATGTTTCATTCTTAATCCAGGTCGATTTTAGTACTGTTATTTATTTTATTCTTGGCGAAGTAATGATAATAATAATAATAATAATAATAATAATAATAATAATAATAATAATAATAATAATAATAATAATAATAATAATAATAATGATAATGATGATAATAATAATAATAATAATAATAATAATAATAATAATAATAATAATAGTGTATTGAACTCTCTTGCAGTAACTTACTGAATTAACGAGTTATTTTACAATGGAAACTAAATAGACAGTCAGATAATACTGCATAAGGCAGGAGATCCAGCAAGCCTCTATTGAGCTTTTAGAAAGATCCCCGCAATAATATTTCTATTTATTTAATACAGGAGGCAAAAATAATCATATTCACCAATATCAGAGACTGGTGGGATTAATTATATACACTGTTTCAAGTCTTATCTGTAAAAATACTTATTATAACACTCCTTGTGTACGTTGTATGGTTGATTTTGAATATATATGCTCACTGCTCATGGCATCACAATATGTTAGATATGAATAAATTCTAGTGTTGTTAATGTTTGAAGGCCTAAGAACGTTTGAGGTTATCTTTCGCTCTAGAAAACGCGGTTTGTTTTTCTTCGCAATTTAATGCGAAGTTTCCGAGGCGGGTAATGTCCTTCCGAACTGAAATTCTGCCGAAACGAACGGCTGCGTGTCACAAATAAATATTGCACGAATTCAGTCGAAGCGAAGCCGTATACTGCCGAGTTTAATTTAATTTCATACCAAGAAGCGACTCGGAAAGAAGTAGGAGTATTTAAACAACTTGTTCTTTACACAAGGATTCTATAAAAAGAACTGAAAAGACTCCCTCCGTTCCTTGTGTAAATAACCACCTGAAATAAATAATAAAAAAATATATGTGGAGCCACTGAAGAGCTTTTTGTACAGTCCATTTGATCAGAGCGCGGTGGAATCGAAATTTGCATGTGCGCTGTCATTCTGACGGAAATAAGCTTTTTCCTTCAGAAGCAGCTTTTGACCAATGAAAACCCAACTGACTGACAGCATAATTGGGCTATTAAAATGATTTTCTAGCTACTTACATACAGTATTGCCAAACAAATATCTCATTAACACATCCTGCTGGAAGCGCATTCGTTTTAATCCTACAGAAATATCATTGATTCATTTTTACTCCACTACACAATGGTTCGCTTATTTTTTTCGTTGACCGTGATATCTAACGTGATCGCCAACCTTGGATCTTCGGATGGTTATACCGTTCATAACAGCTTACTAACGGGCCATGTGTTTAACACTGTTGAATCCATTGACTGGCTTCAGTGTGTTCAAGAGTGCCACAAAGATCATATGTGCATTTCCTACAACTATTTTCCACCTAGGAAAATCTGTGAGCTGAATAACTTTGGCTTTGATAACCGATGTGAGGCGGGTAACAATCTTATCACAGCCACTGGATGGATTCACCATGTACTCGACATATCACAGGTAATTACACATGCAAACATGGGTTGCTATCGACATTTATTGCCGCACGATCGGGCTATAAAGACCGTATCGTGGTTTTCATTCAGGGGAATCAACAAACATATTTAAGAAAAAACAAACGAACGCCTTTCTCCAGTTTACCTTGAATTTCTCTCTAACTCAGGCGAAGTTAAGGGTTGTTTACACAAGTTCAAAAATTATCTGCTCGGATGTCACTTCGGATGTTTAAGCTGAACATTTTAAATAAACGGGCAGAACAAATTTAATAAAAGGATTATATTCCCGGTCATTCCCTAACTACAGTCACCTCTTGCCTTGTGGACACCTCGCTATTACGGACACCCCGATAATAAGGACAGAAGCTAAATCCTCGGCAAAAATAAATTACAGACGTTTGACTGAAATAAATTCCCGCTATTACGGACTCTCGGTATGAACACTAACTCGTGGTCCCGAGGGTGTCCGCAATAAAGGGAGTTGACTTGTATTGTTGGATTTTCGAAACTATTATGTTTTTTCATGCTTAGTGCGGCATTTTTAAATCTCTGAAAAAGAAAAGAGGTTAATTTTCCCATATTACAAAATTTCGAGGTGATACTTCACAGAAGAAAACTCTTTTTCATAATCAAATTCGAACATTAGTGACGATTACGATTTCCGAAGAAATATTACCAGAAACGAATTGTTAGGTCCCCGTTTTTGAATTGCCAATGTCTACCAAGTTGACCTAACTTCTTTGTCGTTTCGTTTGTATATATTCGTTCGGTTCATTTCTTCGTTTAGTTTAGTTAGGTTATTGAATTCTGGGGTTGTGTTATAAATGCCAGCTGTTTGTATTTATATGACTGTGGGAAAATTATTTTTCACAACAGAAAAGATACCAGGCAAATGTTGAATTTCTTGCAATATTTCCTGAAACACTGCTTTTTTTTATCCTCGCGACTCATAAATCTTGCCAAACTGTAAACGCTCTCTTGTCCAAAGTCGTGTGCGAGAGCACACGATCAGATGATTTTCCAAAAAGCAAAGCAAAACAGAACGTGCATAATAATTGAACGGCAAAAATAATACGTGATTATGACAAGACGTTATCAGGAAGGACTCTGCAATATCTCTTTTAAGAGAGATTACATGAAAGAGATATTGCATCGTTGTGTTTCAAAGGACTCATCACAACAGCTGATGCTTGAGGCAATAATAACCTTTGTAGTTTCAGCAGTATGCAAAACCGCGTGTCAAGTATGATTTAAAATATTACTGACGACGCTCGCCTCTGCAGGCCCAGATTTTCATTTATTTCTTTTTTTCTCTATTTCATTTTCTATGATAGTGATCAAGCATGTTAGTTTTAATTCAACAGGCTATCGAGAAAACTAAACTGAAGGACATCACACGAAAGACACTTATCTTAAATATGAATTCGTTTGACGAGTACAGTCAACTCCCTTTATTGCGGACACCCTCGGGACCGCGAGTTAGTGTCCTTAATAGCGGGTCCGAAATATCGGGAATTTATTTCAGTCAAACGTCTGTAATTTATTTTTGCCGGAGATTTAACTACTGTCCGTATTATCGGGGTGTCCGTAATAGCAAGGTGTCCACAAGGCGAGAGTTGACTGTAGTGAACAATTTAAGCAATACAGAAATCGACAGGAAATATCTGAATGAAGTTGATTTTCATTATATGACGTTGTTTTGTGATCTGCGAACAGAATTCACTTCGGTTTTTCCCAATTTTTCAAGGCAAGGAGGGGGTCCGTCCAAGTCGTTTCGAAATTGCTTCAAATTTCCATGCACAAGATAATTAATCCTGTACCACTCGGAAAATCTGAGTAATTTTACCACACAACATTTATTACGTTTTACACAGGAAACGAAATTTTCAAAAACAAATACTGACAAAAAAAAAAAAAAAAAAAAAAGAGAGAGAGAAATGTGGGCAGTAACAGTTAGCAAATACTGTACGTGGGCAAACTGTTTGCGACAAATTCAAACTTGTTATTTATTTTTAAAACCAGATGGACAGTTATTGATTCAGAGAATAATTTGAAATTCACGTAGGCTTTGCAATGTGAAATAACACTTTACAAAGGAAACGAACTTTTCAAAAAATAATAAGTAAATAAATAAATACATAAATAAATAGTGTACAAATGTCACAGTAACAGTTAGCAAATATCTTGGCAAACTGTTCGCAACAAATTCAAACACTTGTTGTTTACTTTTAAAATCAGGTTTAAAACCAAATGGACCTGACTTATTGATTCACAAAATAATTAAAAATTCTCGTAGCTAGGTTTGCCATGTAAAATCACCTGTTTCGTTCTTTTTCGCTTGCCCTGCTTGAAGCTAGGTATGGCAGTAAGATCTTGTAACGTTTCGCTTTTTTTAAAAATAATATTTCTGATTTGCAGGAGAAAAGGAAAAGAAATGCACTAAAAAGTGAGTATCTAATATAAGTATTATTTAAAATTTAAAATTATTTGCAGAACGGGGCATCCCGCTGTACGAAGAGACTCTTTTATTGAGGAACACCTACTGAGTATGAGGGGAGGTAATTTGCCACGAAACACAAGCTTGCTGTACTTATACAATATTGGCAAAGAAAAACGGGGGTTATTTCTCTCTAATGTCGATAATTTTGGTATCAAAATAATCTTTCAAAAGCCTATTCTCTATCCCAAAACTCTTCGAATGCCCTGATTGTCGAGTTTGTATGCTTCGATGGAACTGCCGCCAGCATACGATCTCGACAAACACGCGGGAAAATTGGGGACTACATACAGTTCTCAGCAAATATCGAGCATGCGCATTAACGTACAACCGCTTTCAAAACGATTGCGGGCGTGACATGGTTGCCTGTTTCCCCCGCGTACCAGGATTTCCTTAACTAGTAGATTTTCATGTCATTCTCGTCAAACTCACGATTTCACGGTGTTTTTGTCGAAATTCTCAAAGATTTTAACACATTTTCTTCCTAAAGAAACGAAGGCGAGCGAACATTCTTGGCATCCTTCATAACATGCTGTGGGAGGCGCAATGGTCAGGCCATTTTCGAGTTGCTGTGAACCTCATTATGAAAGCGAGGCTAAGTGCAAATTCTTTTATGCAAACAAAACTAATTTTAAGATGAAAAGCTTTTGCACTTAGCCTCACTTTCATAATGAGGTTTACAGCAACTCGGAAATGGCCTATTGAGCTAAACATTTAACTTCAGTTTATGCACGGCCAAAAACAGCCAACATTTAAAAGCTATAAGTTGCTAATGCCTAGATTTTTTTAAATTTAATCTCCAGTTCACAAAGCGTGCGGAAGTGAAGGATGGACACTGGTCATGAAAATTGACGGCCATAAGGTAGATATGGAATTTATACCAATCCAACCGAGGATACATAGAGAGGATATCGCATGGCGGCGCGAAGATATGAATTTTATTTTTGAGTGGTAAAATATTGTTTTTAACACGAGAAAATAAAATTCATATCTTCAAGCCACCGAGTAATTTTCTTTTTGTTATATAGACAAATCTATCGCTCGCCATTTTCCAACGACTGTTTGCACAAACAACTGTGAAAAGGCGGGAAATGACGTCATCAATATCCTCACCATTGAGGGTATGGAAAATACGCCACTCAGGTCTCGGATGAAGTTTGACAAGTTTGACTAGTTTTTACTCACTGAATGCCTTTCGAACGGATCATGGAAACTAACTGGTGGGTGTCCTTGAAGTATGGACGACCTTTAATTTACAAAGTGCTAGAAATCCCATCTTCTTAGTAAATTCAATACCTCAATAAGTGTTAGAATTCAAAAGAACACCTAACCAAAGGTAAGTTGAACGTTCGATTACGCGCACTTGACGCGGATGTATCAGCTTTCAGTAACTAAACCAAATCATTGTGAACTTTTGTAAATATGTTTTTCCTTTCCCTTTTACAGTTGACTTTTCACTACGATTCCCAATTCTGGAGCAACAAAACCGAGTTCAATCTTCCGGGAGGTGAGACGGGGTTTGACAACCAGGAAACCAAGTTACCGAGTTATTGGAACAAGGAGTTCTCCGAGATCTGTGTCGGCATGAGGATCGGAAATCAACCCGTCAAGTTTTTGGTTATCGACCAGAATGGGACTTCACTATACTCTCTGATTGCTGACGGGCAATATAGACCAACCTCTCTGGGTAGAGACAAGTGGAAGACATTGATTGGCTATGAAGCATCTTTGCAGAAGAAGTGTAACATGGAGGGGTTTAACGCAGCTCATAGCAACAGCCCTGCTCAATCGAAAGCAAGAATAGGTATTATTAGCAATAATCAAGACGACTGCACTACCTGTGACTCCAGAATTGGTTTTGGTGGTGGAGGACTCCATGATCACAACAACACGTGTGGCAATGAGGCTACACGCGGTGCCGATAACGGAGACAAGCACATCAAAACCATGGGATACATATTAGTGAGGTAGAGATAAAAATAGCCAGGGTGTGTGCTTAATGACCTGGCCTTGGATTGGATACGAGGCTGGGGGTGGCCTCGCTTTGCTACAAACCTCACTGCTTTTCATATGTAGATCATGCTGTTCCTAGTTTGCATTTACATATGAATTTAATTTGAATTTAAATTGTCCTACTTAGAAAGTAATAACTTGACTTAACAATTTAATAATTTAGCTCTTTGTTACATTAGTAACCTCCTGCACATATACACTCCAGATAGGCGATTAAAGGTCCTCATTTAGTTTTCAACTTCAAGCTCCTCTATCAAATCTGAAAACTTACGGAGACCGAGCGTTCTCTGTTTGTGCCCCAAAGTTATATTAAGCGTAGCTCCAGTGTCAGTACCTTTAAGTCATGTCTGAAATGTCTGAAAACGTATCTTTTTAAACGATATTTACCTCTTAGGCAATTTACGTTTTATTATTTTATTTTCCTCTGTTATTGTGAAGCGCCTTAGAACTTTTGTATAACGCGCTATATTATTAGTATTATTATTATTATTATTATTATTATTATTGTTATTATTATTATTAGAAATATCACATTCCGTTAGAATAGATTTCCAACCTTTATTTACAGTTGTTCAGAATTTTAAAGTATCCATGCTCAAATATTGAAACGAGAAACCTAAACAAGTACTAAACTTTCCCTTGAAAACAAAATACAACGTAGGACGCCTCGATAAAAAATACAGCAATAGAATTCTGTGTCTGTTGTTAGATAAAACAAGAAACAACCTTAAAATGCCCTTGAACACGAACGACAAGCTTCATTCTTCTAAACTCCATCTCTCTGAGTCTGAGTCTGATCGTGTCGAGGAAGTCACTTCAGTTGTAATAAAGAAGAAAATAAACAGAAAAAAATATCAACCATCCTTCCTTCTTACTTTCAGGGTTTGTACACATTTTTGTGTGCAAAAATTTTCCCACACTTTTTCCATTTTCCAGAATCACACTCCTAGATCAGAGGTAATTTTGGCAAAGACGAACTAGCTAACAACGATTTCACTTCCCCAGACTTTATCTTTATTTTCCATACTTTTTCCATGTCTGGAAAACTTGCTTTCCATACTTTTTCAAGAATTACAGACTCTGTATGGACCCCCTTCAAGCAGCTCTGGCTCTTGACCGCGAAAGAGTTGGGACGAGGGATGTGGGGAGCTCTCGTCCCAACTTTCGCGCGGTCAAAAAGCAGTGGCGGGTTGAACAATTTAAAAAATGGAGATCCCAACAACAACAAAGATCAAAATGAAGGAAGAAATGCATGGAAATCTTTACTTTTAGCATTAAAATTACTCTCACTCTTTCTCTCTCACTCTCTCTTCTTCTTCTTCTTCTTCTTTTTTTTTTACAAAGAACCTTTTTCTTAAAGGGAACCTCCACTCCGACAACAAATTGACGGTAAATTGTCGGAAATAGTGTCTAAATTCTAAATATAAGTTTACAAAAGTAGAAGTGACATTCAAGTGTGCTATAGATATGATTATCGCTTATTTTCGATTATAATTTCCCAGACGCCGCGATTTTGGATTTCATGAAATTACGGTTGCCACTATTGTCAGTAAGCAGAAGTTCTTTTGTGTGAAACAATTGAGCAACCGTATTACGTCACGAAATCCAAGATGGCGGCGCCCGGGTAATTTAAAATGAAAATAGGCGATAATCAAATTCTGTTTTGTCCGACACAGAAATACCATTTCCATGTTTTCCAACGAAATTTGAAATTAGATTGTATTTTCAACAATTTAACGTTAATTTATTTCAAGAGTGGAGGTTTCCTTTAAGAAAGATGAAGCCAAGGCTGAGCCGACTAATAGGAAAAGACTTTTTAGGCTACTTGCTCGTTTTGGAGCTCATATTCTCTAATTTGGTGTCCTGATCATATACACATGATCGACTCAAAATAACAGACCAATTTCGATAAATTCATTCAAATTCTACCTTGGCTTCGACGCTAAGAGGAATAAAACAAAATAAATTAATCATTCATCTCTGAACCTCACTGAATTTCTGTTGTCGTAGCCAAGTAAGAATTTTAACATCTCGAAACTGGTCTATTTACCGTGTAACAAAGACAGACGCCTTCAAGAACGCGAACAACCTCAAATCGATAAAAATTATTCTGTTCCATGAGCCTCAGCCAAGAAGTTTGACGTTCTTATAGAAATAAATAAATAAATGAGGTAAACAGAAGTAAAATATTGGTCAACTTACCGAAGGAATGACGTACAAAACCGAATTGAATTTAACTCTTTGTCGAATGGTCCTTCCGGTCCATTTTGTTCCTTTAAAAAATTCCAGCTTGCCTTTAGAGTCAGCAGCAGCGAGACGAATCCTGAAAAGAACATTAATGGACGTTAGATAAAACATACCACTTGGAAGTATCTGTACTGGCTTTTTAGTTTTGTTTGTCTTCTCAATATATTATCTGTTCCGTTCCTTTATTGTCGTCACGCCATAATAAGTTTTACAATATTTTTACTTTCCTTGTCACGTTGTAATTAGTTGTCTGCTATAGAGCGGTTTCCAACTGACTGTCGTAAAACCAAAACCAAAGTAATTACTCTGGCCAATCGCAACAGATGTAAACAACACAATGAGCCAATCAGAATTCGAAGCAAATACATGTAACTGGTCCCAAGCGCGGGAAAACGCGTGCGGCCAAAACACGATTGGTTTCGGTTTCGATTCCCATTGGTTGAGAAAGTGGCGCGAGTTTTGCTCACCAATCAGAGAGCGTAGTAAAGAAAAACCAAAGCAAACACGAAATTACTTTCGACACTCAATTGAAAACCGCTCAATATTTATTGTCACGTTGTAATTAGCTATATTGCATCCTTCTTGTGTTCATATCACACCCACTAGCGGGTTCTATTGCCTGTACTGAAGATGGACGAAGTTTCATCCGAAACTTATTTGTAAAGTCAAAAAAAGTCGTAACCTTCATAAACATTATTTCCTGACTATTGGTTCTTCGAAAATTTGTTAATTATCCGTACACTGTGTCGTTTATCGATGCTTCTTAGCCTATTTCACCCCTCCCCCATTTTACAGTTTTGTGCATAATGACCTGGCCTTTGAGTGGAAGCGAGGCTCGGTGGCGTTGATGCAAACCTCACTGCTGTTCATATGTAAATGCCAACTAGTTAGCACAAAAACAACAACATCATTTACATTTGAACAGCAGTGAGGTATGTATCAAAAACAAAGTTAACTCCAACCACGCTTCCAATCAAAGGTCAGGTCACTAAGCACAAAATTATAAAAAGGGTTTGGGAATTCAGTGAGGTGAAACTATAACCGCAACCACGCAATTGCCCGTCCCGAAGTTCAAAAAGAGACTGGCGACGATTTTTTAAATTTTCATTTAATAAGAATTTGGAGTCCATCACAAGAAAGATTACATTAAAATTAGTCAGTTTACCAAGTTTGAGGTTCTGTCGTTAGATTGCAACCATGTAGAAGGCTTTCAAATATCTTAAAAATAGAGAGTTTGAATGGATTTGGGGGACGCCATCTCAGAATTAGAGACCTTAATTTTGTGTGGAATTGGGCGACCTTTGACAGGTCAGAGCCTAGTTACCACGTAATGAAACAAAACCAAACTTGGTAAACTTGATACTAATGTTTATGTGGTCTTTCTGGCGATGGGGTTCATTTCTTCATAAAACGCAATTTGAACAATGTGTAAAATAGGGTCCTGTCCCCTTATGAACTTCAGAATGTGCAAAAGGGCGAGAACGTCGATGTATACCGTTTAAAAAATCCCAATACCCTCCCATCCAAACAGAAGGATCAACGATCGTAGGAGTCCGTTCAGGAATAAGTTCCCAATCCCACGTTACCCCCAACCCCTCCTCCAAGGCGGCCGTCTTGTATTCTTACTCAAACCAGGAAACATTTTACATGCATGGAATCTCGTCCAAATTTAGGGGCGAAAGGTCGCCAGATTCCATCTGACACCTATACTCTTTCCTTCTGTCGGGGATTCAATAATGTACTAATATTTCTGAGACAAAAATCCTACAAAGTCGTTACCGTTGGACTGTTCACACGCTAAATTATTAAAGTTGTTCAACTGTTCACACTTCTAAATTATTTAAGTTGTTAGAGTGTTCACACGCTAAATTATTAAAGTTGTTCGACTGTTGACACGGCTAAATTATTGAAGTTGATGCTGCTCGACTATTCACACGACTTAAGTGTTCAACCTGCTCGGCTGTTCCCGGCAACAGAACATTTTCATGTCGTCCAAAGCTGATATCGTTGCGAGTTTCATTGTTGTTCCTTCTTACTCGTTCCACAGTGTGGTGATTTTGTCCTTCATATTCTTGTCCCTCAAGTGTGACAACGGTGCTGTGCCCTCCAAACAATCGCACCTCGATTTCTTCAGCCTCAGTAATGTGCAGGGTTTTACAAGTTAACTCGATAAACGCGACACGAAACTGTCTCATTTTTACCGAGTAAATAATTGGATTGAATAACGAATTCAGCAACATCAACGACGGAAAAAAATAGAAAATTTCACCCCGATACTTAGACAAAACAAATCTAGAAACGAGAAAAGGTATGTAACATAACATCAGCACGCACACGATTATACTTGTAAGTTTAAGCGCCTTCTTATCTCTTTCAAACTGTTCTCTTGCCTCTTGAGTAACTTGCTGAGCTGCAAGTTGTTTTTTGTGTCGGCCGGTTTCACGATAAACTTTAACATGGCAAAAAACGATGAAGGATATCATTAGACCAATTAATGAACCATTAACAGGGGAAAAGGAAGAAAACTTAGAACGTGGACGAACAAAGCCAACCAGAATGTGAAGCATTACTGACATGAGCCAACCTAAGGCAGAAGCAATTAGCACACGAAATGCGGTGACGTGCTTGGTGTAGGAGAAAGGGTACTTCATGGCAAGAAACCGTTCACCGCTTATCAAGGACAGATGTATTAGCGACGCAACAGATACACAGCTCGTTAAAAGTCTTGTGATGACTTGCAGTGCACACAAAACCCCTGACGTTTCGTTGAGTAGTGTGATTATGGCTGTGGCGATGAAAACTGGCTGAACTATCAGCCCAACCACGAAGTCAGTCGATGCTAATGCAGCCAGCAAAATGTTTGACTTGTGGACTCTCAATCGGGCCTTCACCTTTACCGCCATCATCACCAACGCGTTCAAGACAGTGGTCACAGGAAACGCAAGGATGTTTATTATTACAATGAGGATCGCAAACCATCGATCTACAGGCAAAGGCTGGTTGAATCTTCCTGCTATCAGAGCGTGTAAACCGCAGTCAGGGCGCGCCCGTTCATGGCTTTCAAGACTCGAGTTCATTTTTGTAAATTTCTTCCGAACCTTCCTTGTTTGACGTTCTTTGAAACAAGTTTTGCCTGGTAAAAAAACGTTTTTTTCACCTGGTATCTTTTGTCTTTTGTTCACAAGCTTCTCTTAAGTAGGATTTAAATTTGATTTCAATTGAATATTTTCTAAATGAGTGGCGGGGAAAAAGAAATATTGATTCTTTAAACCTACTCTCTCTCAAGAATCATGCGCTGCTTTTCGTGAAAAGGCCATGTTCATATAGACACGATAAACGAAACAAGAAATCTAGGTTTCAACATAAATTTCGCGCAACGAACAGACAAAACAAAACGCTTAAGAAACAAGTACATTGAGAATAAAAGCAAAAGATTACAGTGTTCTTTCGGCCAAAATAGACCAACCAAAAATCAGTAATTTAATCCCTCAAAATGACATTCACAGATCTGCTGACTGCTCTCTCGTGCGACAAATTAACTAACCCTTTTCCTACAGTTATGAAACGTTCCCTCCTTCTTCGTTTATAATCCTAACAAATTACAATGACCCACTTCACTGTTGTGTGTAAGAGACAGCTAACACGTTCTTCGACATATTCCACGTAGAATTGGTAACTGGCGTTTTTTTTTATTACGAATTATTTGCCTGACTTCCACGCAGCTGTTAGTTACATCTAATTATTTCTGATTTGTGTAATTAATGCACGAACAAAAAAAAAACTCTGTCTTAGTTTACTTTGTTCACGCCACAGCAACTGAAATAAAACGGAAAACGAAATGATTCATCACCGCTGTTAATTCAAAGAGAGAGAAAACGCTTGATTCTAACTGACAGATATTAAGAAAACGATCACCAGAAAATTATCACGTACATTTGAGTTTTTTTTTTGTCTTTAAATAATCGCGTTGATTGGCAAGTATTAATCCATCAAGCTAATCTTAATTGCGAACGCTTTTACTGAGTATCTATCTAAGAGGTCTTTTGTAATAGGAACTATTTGATATTAACTGACACCGCATTCGCACATGTCAGCTGAAAAACCTTTCCCTGCACGTAAACGCCAAACGCAGAAAATTTGCCTCACATCATGACCACGAGAAACAGAAGTATAATCTCATTTGAGCTTCTCAAAGCCAAACTCAAAGTAATTACTCTGACCAATCAAAACGGGCGTAAACAGCGCAATGAACCAATCAGAATTCGAAACATGTAACCGGCACTAAGGGCGGGAAAATACGACAACAACGAAAAAACATTAGGTTTAATGAGCAAAAACAATCGCTCTGCACGTGCGTGTTACATTTGGGTGCATTTCTTTGCCGTCCTCTGCGAAACAACGACGTGAAAAGACCACATTCAAGGTTTTGTTGAGAGCGTGAACGCACGACGATTAAATTTTTCATTTTCTTTCTTAAGTTGTAGGCCACTCTTACCAATTTGGTGCCTGGATAGTTCGCCATTTGTGAAACGTTCAGGGAGTTGAAATAATCGCTAAGTAGCACAAATAAAATAAAGATATTTTCTCAGGTTCCATTGTCGTTCCAGTCGCCGTTGCTTAAGTTCCCTATTATCTGTTCCGTTCCTTTATTATCGTCACGCCATAATAAGTTATAGTTTTACAATATTTTAACTTTTCTTGCCACGTTGCCTGTACTGAAGATGGACGAAGTTTCATCCGAAACATATTTGTAAACAAAAAAAAAAAAAAGCCGTAACCTTAATAAAAATTATTTCCTGACTGCTGGTTCTTCGAAAATTTGATAATTATCCGTACACTGTGTCGTTTATCGATGTTACTAGGCCAATTTTACCCCTCCCCCATTTTACAGTTTTGTGCTTATTGACCTGGCCTTTGAATGGAAGAGAGGCTGGCGTTGATGCAAACCTCATTGCAAATTAGTCAGCAAAAGAACAGTATAAGGATGGGGGGGGGGGGGGGGGCTGGCAGCTGCCTTCGATCTTGCCGCTTTTCGGAAAGTGATGATCGCCCCAGTAAAGAAATCTGTCAATCATTCGAAAACCGTAACGAGCATGCGCGAAATGCGAAGGATTCATGCTATTTTGTCAATCTCGTCCCCAGAGCCCGCGCACGTTTTAGGCCAGCGGTGGCCACACGTCCACGAGCTCCACGAGCTCTGGGCTAATCAGAAACCGGAAGCAGGGATCCTGCTTCCGGTTTAAAGGGGGATTCTGCTGACCGAGAGGAAGACAGCCTCTGGTAAAGAACATCAAAGGCCAAGAAAACGAGTGAAAAAGGTGACAACCTCCATCCCTCCCGTTTGTCAGTGATTGTCATTCATGTGAGACGTCCTTAATAACAAAACAACCAAAACAAAGGCTGCGTAAAATCTGGGTTTGTCTGCGATTTGCTTCTCTCAACCGCGACAAATTCATTTTGCACATTGACAGGTCGTTTTAGAAAACCAAACATTTTCCATAGGCAGGGGCAAAAAGACATATATAGGCTATGGCGATTAGAAACCATTTGTTGTACTTTTACTCATTTGGAGTTAAATTAAGCTTGTTTTCGCCTGTAAAATGTAGTTTTTAACACTTTAAAATGGGGGTGAATATACGCAGTCTACGCAGTATGAGATAGCGAAGTTTTTTCATGACACTACAGTAAAGTTAATAGCGAAACGAAAATAGAGCCTGGTCGGAGGTTATATAAGCTTTAACCTAATTAACTAAAACAGGGTAAAGATTTTCAAACAACATTCGAGAAACTTCAGCAAGGCATCGTTCCTAACCTGATTGCCGTCGACGACAAATACCACCCATACCAACAAATGTTTACAAACGTAAGCTTAATTTTTTCCGCCGTGAAATTTTATACAAACGATATGTTTTACAAGATCAGCTTTTGCTTACCCAGATACCATGATGCCAGAATAAATACAATAAAATAACAGAAGTACATTTAATAACAAGACACAAATTTGTAAACGTTCAACCGAAATAACCAGCAACTTGAAAATCTAAGCCGTATCAGAAAGAGCGGCAATTTTTTTTCAATTCACACACTCGGTGCAAGCTTAAGAAACTCACCCTGAAAAAAAAATTACCTGCACTCGATGTACTTTATCAGTCCTATAAGCCGCAAACTTACAAGGCTCACAAATGAACTGTTGTGTAAAGAGTGACAACGATCGCTATTCCAAGCGTTAATATTTTTGTCTTTTTGTCCGTCCGCTTTCTGAACCACTTTTTGTGCCACACATTCTTGAATACAGTCCGCTTTTAACGCAGTGGTAACAAAGGCCGTTGGTTTTCCTTGTTCAAGTTCAATTATGTTTCTGCTGGGCTGCTGATAGAATATCTGTTCCTGTTCAACAAAGTAATCTTCAATAAATTCTGCTCCAGTCAGATCAACTCGCAGACTCCGCGGTGCCTAATGGATTACAAGTTTGCTTCTTTCGGTTCCTTTAACAGCACGAGAAAGGCTGTTAAACTCTTATCTGCTTTAGACAATGTTGAGAACGATTTTAAACGGCCAGCATTGACTATGAACCGCATTTCAAAGTCGATAATTATAGGAGTTTTTCCGAAAATTGTCAGGTCCATCGTTAACCTCGACCGACGCAAGTGTCATACTGTCATTCAGCTTTTGTCAAACGCTGCAACATATCGCAAAGGTTTTCGCGCCTTTTCCGTTTAGTCATGTGATTTGACTTGCTATCTTTATCGTGTTTACTCACTGCACAAAATGAGAAGCGTATGAAAATTTAGTTGCATTTTGATTCTATGGCGGTTTTTGCTTTGATATCTTTGACAGTCTATTTCTTTTCTTGTTTTGAAACCTCCGATTCAAAGACGCTTCCGGTAAAATGTAATATCCAATCAGATTTCGATTTGCTGGATTTTGACATTGATTAGCCCAGAGGTCTTGCTTCCTTGGTGCTGACCAAAAGGAACGCAGCCTCTGGGAACGAGATTGGCTATTTTGTCTGTGGCGACTCGAAGGTGGCAAACGCATTCGTACTAAGTCATTGTTACTTTACTGTTAGCATGTTATTTTGCGGTAGTGCGAAGTTTGAACACTGCGATTAATCAAGACCGCTGGAATGAGGTGCCAGCTTTGTTTTAGGTTAGTAGAGTCGTCAGCAATGAAATTGCGAGCGACATGTTTTCAGCGAGTGTATGTGGTGAAGAATATGATTTGTAGTGTAGCGAACGATTATGGTTTTCGTCGTCTCAGGAAGATATTGTACGTCGACAAAATAGTAGAGTTCAATTTCGATTGTTGTTCAGTTCTGAAGAAACTAGAAGCCACGCAGTGTTTCACGACTGTCATCGCGAAAGCCCAGAATGTAAGCTTATTTCTCAAGACCGTCTTGGAACTTTAATGTAAGCTTATTAAAAGTATTTGTCCCACATTTTATGCGTATCAACTGTTGAAAGCGTCGTTACGAATGACACAGCATGTTTATTTTATGGAATTCTCCCTCTGTTTAAATGTTGCGTGACGACAGTTATTCCTGTAAGTTTAATTTTAATGCACAAATTGTTTAAATGCATACACAAAGAAAACGGCTTGAGTCCTTAAGAAATTTTTAGATAAGAAAATTTTGCGACTGGAAAGGATAGCTGATAAAGATCTCAGAAGAAGATTGCTCAACATTATTGTGAATAGAGCTACCAGGTTTGTATATGAGCGGTTGCAAGGGTGTTTGTCTCTTATCTGTATGGGGAGATTAACTTACGTGAAAAGACATTCAGGTCCTTATTCTCTCGTGCAAAAAATTGGGAAGTTGAGTTCAGTAGCACCGGGTGAACAATGTACTGGTACACTGAGATCTTGCAAAAACCACATGCATGTGCAGAAACCTTGGAAGGCACATGTAAATATTATTGCATTACCTGTCACCCTTTACAATACAAATGTCCATGAACACCTGTATCGGTATGGTGGTTTTCCCCCATTTTTGGATGCCAAAATGGGGCTACTGGGAATGCACCCTATTAAAAACCCAACTGCAAGGGAGATACAGTACCAAATAGATCCCGGGATGGTAAATCAACCATGGTTTCTCTATGTATTGAACAGCCATTTCAAAGAAGACAATCCAAATTATCACCCCTTGATTACTGAAGTGTTTCTAGCAACTCGAGGATTAACCCAGCTGACCACATTACTCTGCAGTATAAATTATGTCATCAAAACATGACAATATACATCAGAACTGTAACATATTGCAATACTGTTTAATTGGTACATATTGTGTAACATAGTCAAGTGTAATTAACATATTGTAAATTATGCAATTACTGCACGTTTTCACACACTTGCACGGTGTAATGACTGGCTGGAGTATTGCTGCGCCCTGCCTCTTTTATGTTCCAGTTCTCACCCCAGAGGTATGACAGAAAATCTAAATTAATGAAAGATAACTTCACCTCTTTAAAATGATGAGATTTATTACCAAGCTTACATAATGAATTCAAAAGTCAATATTTGTGGCTCACTTGGCAAAGTTGAAGAGCAAAATGCTGCTAACATCACCTCTCAACTGCTCACCATTTAGAAGAGATTAGAGAAGAAAAATCTGTTGTTGAGAGTATGACAGTAACATTTTAACTTAAGCAAAACAGAGAATTAGATCACCAGAATATCCACAGTTTGTTGACTCCCAGTGGGTAGTTGCTGTAAAGGGAGGAGATTCTACAGTGTACTTAAATGAAAAAATCTATAGGGAAGGTAACGATAAAGTGGAATGGAAGAAGTCTTACTGGTCTAGGCCTGTGAACTATGTGGGTCAGCTAGTCGTTGGTTACAGTATTTTCGTTTTTCGCTGCAGAATTTGCATCCGTGATCCCTTCTTGATGACCAAACTTCAGGTAAAAGAGAGACCGAAACTTTCCTGTGATGTTTGGACGTCGAATAGCCAAATTGTTTGCGAATCCGCACAGACGCGCCTTCGCATAAAATCGCCGCCATGTTTGTTTATCAAAAAATCGGTACTTAGTCTCGCTCGGCCAAATTTCTTAACTGGGGCGATCATACAAACTCGGTTCCAGGCCTCGCTGCCAGCCCCCCCTGAACAGTATCATTTACATATGAACAGAAGTAAGGTCTGTTTCAAAAACAAATAAAACTCCAACCACGCTTCCAATCAAAGGTCAAGTCACTAAGCTCAAAATTATAAAAAGGGTTCGGGAATTCAGTGCGGTAAAACTAACACCGCAACCACGCCACAACCCGTTCCGAAATCAAATGGAGACTGGGAACGATCTTTTAAATTTTCATTTAATCAGAAATTGGAGTCCATCACAACAAATTTTCTTCTTCTGGCGATGGGGTTCATTTCTTCATATGACGCGATTTGAACAATGTGTTAACTAGGGTACTGTCCCCTTATGAACTTCAGAATGTACCAAAGGGCGAGACCGTCGATGTATACCGTTTGGAAATACCCAATCCCCTTCCATCCAAACAAAATGATCAACGATCGTAGGAGTCCGTTTGAAAAAAGTTCCCAATCCCACACTGCCCCCCAACCCCTCCCCCCCCCCCCCCCCCCAGGCGGTCGTCCTGTATTCATATTTAAACCTGGAAACATTTTACACGCATGGAATCTCGTCCAAATTTAGGGGCGAAAGGTCCCCAGATTCCATCTGGCGCCTATACTCTTTCCTTCTAGCGGGGATTCAATAATGTACTAATATTTCTGAGACAACAATCCTACAATGTCGATGTCGGGGGTTAGGGATGGCGCAGTGGTGAGAGCACTCGCCTCCCACCAATGTGTTCCGGGCTCGATTCCCGGTCTCGGCGTCATATGTGGGTTGAGTTTGTGGTTGGTTCTCGTCCCCGCTCCAAGAGCTTTTCCTCGGGTACTCTGGTTTTCCTTTCTCCACAAAAACTAACATTTCCAAATTCCAATCCGACCTGGAAACAGTGGAGAGAAGAGCCACTCCGTGGATTCCACTGAAATCCTCATTTATTTATTCATTTTACTTACAATGTTGCAAAACTCGTTTTCGGTTTCTATTAGCCTAAGTAGTTCTTGTTTAACCCATGGCCGCAAAGCCAATCGTAACCCTCGAATTACATTATCCAGTCATGGTAGTTTTAACAAGTTCTTGTATAGGGCGAAACTAATAAAATCAAACAGAGCTCCGCTAAAACCCTCAACCCCATAAAAGAGCTGTTCGACTGTTCACATGGCTAAATTATAGAAATTATTTCACTGTTCACGCGGCTAAATTATTGAAGTCGTTGCTGTTCGACTATTCGCACGACTAAGTGTTCAACCTGCTCGGCTGTTCCCGGCAACAGAACATTTTCATGTCGTGCAAAGCTGATATCGTTGTGAGTTTCACTGTTGTTCCTTCTTACTCGTTCCCCAGTGTGGTGATTTTGTCTTTCATTTACGCGTCTCTTGAGTCTGACAACAGTGCTCTGCCTTCCAAACAATCGCACCTCAATTTCTTCAGCCTCAGTAATGTGCAGGGTTTTACAAGTTAACTCGATAAACGCGACACGAAACTGTCTCATTCTTACCGAGTAAATAATTGGATTGAGTAACGAGTTCAACAACATCAATGACGGAGGTCCATAAAAAATTGCATACACTGTTTCAGTAGAAATTTCACTTCGATACTTAACCACAACTAATCTAGAAACGTAAAAAGGTATGTAACACAACATTAGCACGCACACGATCATACTTGTGAGTTTAAGCGCTTTTTTCTCTCTTTCAAACTGTTCTCTTGCCTCTTGAGTAACTTGCTGAGCTGCAAGTAGCTGTTGGTGTCGGCGGGTTTCACGGTAAACTTCAACATGGCAGAAAACGATGAAAGGTATTGTTAGACCAATTAATGATCCAGTATTAGGCAAAAAGACAGAAACGCCAGAACGTTGACGAGCAACGAAAACCAGAATGTGTAGCATTACTGACAGGAGCCAAGCTAAGGCAGAAGCAACTAGCACACGGAATGCGGTGACGTGCTTGGTGTAGGAGAAAGGGTACTTCATGGCAAGAAACCGTTCACCGCTTATCAAGGACAGATGTATTAGCGACGCAACAGATATGCAGCTCGTGAAAAGTCTTGTGATGACTTGCAGTGCACACAAAACTCCTGAAAATTCGTCGAGTAGGGTGATTATGGCCGTGGCGATGAAAACTGGCTGAACTATCAGCCCAACCACGAAGTCAGTCGATGCTAATGCAGCGAGTAAAATGTTTGACTTGTGGACTCTCAGTCGAGCGTTCATCTTCACCGCCATCATCACCAACGCATTCAAGACAGCGGTCACAGGAAACGCAAGGGTGTTTATTATTACAATGAGGATCGCAAACCCTCGAGTTACAGGCAAAGGCTGGTTAAGTCTTCCCTCTATCAGAGCGCGTAAACCGCAGTCAGGGTGCACCCTTTCATGGCTTTGAAGACTCGAGTTCATTTTTGAAAATTTCTTCCGAACCTTTCTTGTTCGATGTTTCTTTGAAACTAGTTTTGCCTGGTTAACAAACGTATTTTTCACCTGGTATCTTTTGTCTTTTGTTCACAAGCTTCTCTTAAGTAGGATTTAAATTTCATTTTAATTAAATATTTTCTAAATGAATGGCGGGGAAAAAGGAATATTGATTCTTTAAACCTACTCTCTTATCGGAATCATGCGCTGCTTTTCGTGAAAAGGCCATGTTCATATAAACACGACAAACGAAACAAGAAATCTAGATTTCAACCTTAGTTTCGTGCAACGAACAGAAAAGGCAAAACGCTTAAGAAACAAGTACATTGAGAAAGAAACAAAAGATGACAGTTTTCTTTCGGCCAAAATAGACCAACCAAAAATCAGTAGCCTAATCCCTCCAAATGATCTTCACAGATCTGCTGACTGCTCTCTTGTGCGACAAATTAACTAACCCTTTTGCCACAGTTATGAAACGTTCCCTCCTTCTTCGTTTATAATCCTAACAAATTACAATGACCCACTTCACTGTTGTGTTTAAGAGACAGCTAACACGTTCTTCGACATATTCCACCTAGAATTGGTAACTGGCGCTCTTTTTATTACGAATTATTTGCCTGACTTCCACGCAGCTGTTAGTTACATCTAATTATTACGGACTTGTGTAATTAATGCACGAACAAAGAAAACTCTGTCTTACTCTACTTCATCCACGCCACAGCAACTGAAATAAGACGCCGGGAAAACGAAGTGATTCATCGCTGTCAATTCGAGGACAGAGAAAACGCTTGATTCTAAACATATATAAATCAAACGATCTCCAGAAAATTATCACGTACATTTGAGTTTTTTTTAATTTGTCTTTAAATAATCGTGTTGATTGGCAGGTATAAATCCATCGAGCTGATCTTTATTGCGAACGCTTTTACTGAGTATCTTTCTAAGAGGTCTTTTGTAATAGGAATTATTTGATATTAAACACCACATTCGCACATCTGTCAGCTGAAAGACCTTTCCCAGCACGTAAACACCAAAAGCTGAACATTTGCCTCACATTATGAACATGAGAAACAGGTATAATCTCATTTGAGCGTCTCAAAGCCAAAGCCAAAGCAGTTACTCTGACCAATCAAAACAGAGGTAAACAGGGCAATGAACCAATCAGAACACGAAACATGCAGGCGGCGCCAAGAGCGGGAAAACGCGTGCGACCAAGACAAGATTGGTTTTAGTTTTGTTTCTCATTGGTTGAAAACGTGGCGCGAGTTTTGTTAACCAATCACAGAGCGTAGTAAAGCAAAACCAAAGCAAACGCGAAATTACCTGCGACACTCAATTGAAAACCAGTTTATGCAAATCTAATAATAAGGTGTAAATATGCTCACTGATACGTCAAGTAAATGCTTTATCGGCTTCGATTCCAAACAAATTTTAATACCCTTTAAGCCCCGACAGTGACCAACATTTAATTTCTCCTTACATTACCACTGTTTAATCAAGCATAGAGGTTATGAGAATAAAATAAATGATCATCAAAGAAAATGTTATAAGTTAAGAAAGAAAATGAAAAGTTCACCGTCGTGTGTTCACGTTCTCCAGAAAAACTTGAATGTGGTCATTCCACGTTGTTGTTTTGCAGAGGACGGCAAAGAAATGTACCAAAATTTAAAACGCACTTACAGAGCGATTGTTTTTCCTCTTAACCTATTGTTTTGCGGCGTTGTCGTTGCCGTCGTCGTCGTCGTTGCTTAAGCTCCCTATTCATTTTACATTTTTTTCCAAGAAATAGAAAAGACATTTAATTTTTTGCTTTTGTGGAGGGCGGCAAACGTGAGAGCTCGGAGAATAACAACCCGAAGAACGAAGAAAACTAACAAAAAACTCTACCAGCAAATGATATTAAAGGGGAAGTATCATGGGGCTTTTGACATCTTTTGTTAAAAATAGTGAAAAAAGACCTTCACTTTGCTACAAAATAATTCTAGAACAACAAGAGGAGAGAAATCAACTCAATTCTTGGTAGGAACAACTCGTGATCTTTTCTAGCACGTTTTGGAACAAAAATACGAAAACTTGAAAAACATTACCCTAACATTTTTTCAAGTTTCAATTCATTCCGACCTACTCTGTCTCTGGTCAGGGGCACTAATCGACAGTTTTATTGCACTGGGCCCAGTTGCTCGAAGCATGGTTAGCGCTAACCCGGGTTAAATACCATAACAACCAGTATAACAACTTATA
Source organism: Pavona decussata (assembly GCF_977016875.1). Classification (NCBI taxonomy): domain Eukaryota; kingdom Metazoa; phylum Cnidaria; class Anthozoa; order Scleractinia; family Agariciidae; genus Pavona; species Pavona decussata. The sequence goes on from NW_028145586.1 coordinate 3,447,508, forward strand.
GGTTTTAATACCTTTTAACCAATGGTTAGCGCTAACCAAGCTTCGAGCAACTCAGCCCTGGGGTGATAATTTATAACAAAACTAGACAATTATTTTTTTTTGTTTCTGTTGTCAGACAAACATTTTTGGGTTTTGAAATGACATAAAATTTTCGTCATACTTCTCCTTTAAGGCGGAGGGGAATAAAACCAGGTAGCATCAAGGAAAGCCGGACCCATCAAGAGAGCGGCGGAAATCGAGCCTTGTGGGAGGCAAGTGCATTCGCCACTAAAACGTTCCTAAGCTGTTTAGGTAATTGAAACCAAGCAATTTTAACCAAGACTAGAGAAAATCGCACCAGAAAATGACAGAAATGACAGAATGACAGAATATATTAAAACATACCTTTTCTTTCCAAGGGTGATCAAGACCGTCCGCACCTTCTGAAGAACGTCCGCCGCGGTCATTTCATTTTCTAAATGAACAGTTCCTCTGTTAAGAGCGCAACTTCTTTTCATTTCAAACAATTCTCCCTGCCGTGGTAATCGTGCAGAGCGACTGGGAAGGAGAAATATTTTCCTTGTAAACTTGAGAGCATTGCGGCTCTGATAGGGCTTATTCTCTTTCTTGACGACCGACGACGAGGTGCTTTGTGTAACGCTTAACGAAGAGTCCCCAGTCGTGCTGTCTTCGAAGCTCAAATGCCTTAATGCGATGTCAGATAGCAACATAAGGGAATTTGTCTTGGAAGGCAAATCTGAAAACAGATGGTAGGAAAGTGATCAAAATCTAATTTCTCCAAATAGAGATGCCAGTTATGAAAGATGTAGGTGTAGTTCAGGGGAGGGGAGGGGGGAAAGAAATGTGGGAGAAAAGATGGGGATACACGCGCCCATTTTATTCGCACTTTTCTCGCTCCCCCTGATATAACATTTTGTGTCCATTTTTCTTATAGTACCCATAAACTATTTGCCGGTTACAGAGTAGATATTAAGGAGGGAATCAAAGTAGAAAAAAGGTCCTCTGAAGGTTGATTTCAGGGAATAGCTGCGCTGAGTGAGCCAAAACGTATTGAATACCGTCATTCTAAACCTTCATCATCATCAAATCTCCGCGCGCCAGTAGGCGCATAAGGCCGAAACATTCTCTGACCAACCCTCTCTGTTCCGTGCCGCCGCCTTGGCTACATTCCAACTCTTCCACGCTGCCTTTTTTCTCTCCCTCTCCGGCCTTTGGGCTTCCCGCTAGTTTTGGCCCAAGAGCATCATTGCAGCCCCAGCCGCAAAACCTCCAGATTGTGTTGTATCATTGTCGATGGTTCCGGTTTCTGTCACATTAAGCTTTTTATGGAGCAGGGTCGTTAGCCCTGCGTCCAATCCCCAGCCTGGAGGACCAGGGGGTCACTCTCTGTCAGCTCTCTACCATTCTAAACCTTTTCTAAACAGTTTATTATTGTAGCCTGCATAGCAGGCGTAATTGGGGAGGGGAAGAGAGAAAAAGTGCGGAAGGGAAGGAAGGAAGTGAGGAAAATGATGGGGGGGAGCAGAGATGGAGCAGTGCTGGGAGCACTCACCTCCCATCAGTGTGGCCCAGGTTCGATTTCCGGGCTCGGCATCTTATGTGGGTTGAGTTTGTCATTGGTTCTCGTCCTTGCTCCACGAGATTTTTCTCCAGGTACTCCTGTTTTCCCCTCTTCTCAAAAACCAACATTTCCAAATTCCAAATTGATCTGGATCATTGTCAAGCACTTTATCATGAGCCTCTGACTTGGGAGATTGTGCAAGCACTCCCCGTATTATTGACACTAAATTTGATTTGATTAAAGTACCCTCTTTGGTCCTCTTTCTTCCCTCCCTCCTCCCCCCCCCTCCCCTCCCCAATTATGCCTGCTATGCAGCCTAGCACTTTATGTATGAGTCACATATTGCACTAAATTTACAGCCCAGTGATTGAGTTTCCCCAAATCCTTAAGCTTGTCTCATTTGCTTCACATAACAGTACAGGCTTACAAACGACAGCTTACCAGAACACTCAGAGAACAGAGTATTACCACAGACTGGTTTCTTGTTTGAAGACTGCTTAGTTTTACTGGGTTTCTTCGATGGTTTGGTCTTCCCTTGTTTTGGCTTTGGTTTTTTCTCAACACCTGGTTGAACTTAAAAGAAAAAACAAAGTAACTTGATGAAGCATCTTAAGATCCTGGCACCAGATTCATGGAACCTTCCTAAGTTCAGGACGGTGCCTACCTATACCGAAGTATTTTTGTGTGGTTCATGACTTTGCAGGAAAAACAGATCTTAGCTATTGGAATCCAAAAAGAAAATTGGGGGGAACCACGCATTTTTCAGGAATAATTAAACATTAATATCTCTAAAAAATGCCAAACATAAAGCAACGTATGGGATTTTTTCGTAAATTGAAGCTTAATTATCTCTGAAAAGTGGTAAGTCCTGCTTTCTCCGTATAGTTTTAAACTGCACAAAATATTCCTGTATTAGTAGGCACAACCCATAAGAAACTCGAGTATCTCGCGATGCGCAGAACATATGCGCAGTCAACAATAGTAGGCACCGTCCTTAAGATGTTTCCTATACAATGTTCCTTGGCAATAGGGTATTGTTGAACAAGAACAATCGCCTATTGCAAGAAGCAATACTTGGGATACATCTTAACTTAGGAAGGCATTGTGAATCTGACCCCTGGCTGAGTGAATTCATTGATGGCCACATTCTAGACTTCAAGACCATAGTTTTTCCTTTAAAAATAAATTAAGCTTAGCAAGGTGCCAGACAAAGTGTAAGGACCCAGAGGACCCACCAAACCACAAAATAGATGGTGGTCTCTGCCAGCGCCCCACTTCCTCAACATTGGGGACTTTATACAACCATGACGGCAACGCCAACGAAAACATCACTTTTATAGAAGTTTGTGTTACTTGTACAACTTTACACTCACTTATTCCAATTCGTTCAACTTCTACAATGTGGCCAATCTATCCAATAACAGAACTGGTGGGAACGGTCTCCAAGTTAGCACAGAAAATGAAAATTTACTGTCATGTGCTCAAGCTCTCCATAAAACCTTGAATTTGGGCATTTGACATTGTTGTTTGGCAGAAGATGGCAAGAAAATGTATCAAACTTTCTAATGCATGTGTACAGCATTAGTTATTGAGCCTTTTCTTTTGATGTTTTTGTTGCTGTCGGCGTTGTGTTTGCGTGAAGTCTCTATTAACAGATCATGTCCTACTTGCAAAGTCACCCCTCTATCCAGCAGCAAAACAATGACAAAGAGATTCAAACCTCACTTTTCTTTAAGTTGTTTATGAAAGTGCTTTAATCACTCTTGGTAGCTGAATATTTCTATGTCAACTCAAATTTTAAAGCCAATAAAATTTTGTTGGTAATGTTCATGAAATAGGTGGTGTCTTTGATAGCTCCTTTCCCCCAAACAAGGTGGGTCCTCTTTGAACAAACTAGTTATGATCAGTGCCATAATATAAAGTCAGGTACACCATTGTACAATTAAACCAACGTCACCAACCATAGCTGTCTCTCAAATATCTGCTCCTAATATTCATGAATTTCACTAAAAAAAATGCTTTCTTCTTACCTGCTTCTTTTCCTTTGCTTCTTTGCTTCTTTTCCTCCTCAACTTTAACTTTTCTGAGGGCCTCCTTTGCTTTAAGCTCTTCTTCTTGAGCAGTCAATCTAAAGTCATCAGGAAAAAATATATATATATATTTTACAGTTGTTTTCAGGCACCAGAAAAGGGAAGGGAGGAAAGAAATTGCACAGGCATGCATGTGATGCACATGGCAAGAGCAAGACTGTACTGAGGAAGCAAAGTTGGTTTTTACAGTGTGACTACATACACTGTACTTTTACCAGGCACACTTAAACAAAACTGGCCAATCAGATTGGAGGAAAAGAACAATGAATTTCAACCAAAGCCGATTGAACCAATCACAAGTAGACAGAAAACAACAGTTAAAACCCCAACTTTTGGAATTATTCACTGCTCGTATCATACTGTAAACTGATTGGCCAGTTTTAAGTGACCCCGGTAATAATAGTTGCACTGCAAGTTGGGTAACTTGCAACATATTTGGCTTGGTCATAACCTTGTACCAAACTTCCTTACAAACTTTTCAACACTGTAAGAGATTAAAGCATTAGATTTTTTAGTTTTGTTCAGATTTGTCTCATAGTGGTGACATCCCAAAACGATACCCAATTTTTCTACATCCAACTACCATTTTTGTGAAAATACCATTTGACTCAAGCTGCTTCACTGCCCTTCACAAAAGGGTCCTGGGTGCCTTTTCCAATGGATTTTTTCTCAAAACTGGTGGACAATACAGGGAAAATGTATGCTTTTAAATCTAGATACGTTGAATGAAAAGATCAAAATGCTGAACTCTGGAGGTTGGAGAAGTATTAACTTATCCTGAAACTCATTGATAATTCATAAGCCCATTGACCTATCAAATGGTCGATAATACATCATGTGCAGTGACTTTATATTGATAAACCTCCTCCTTATTAGTATGCAGTGTTTTATCAGCCGATAAAACACTCCTCATTAGTATGCCGGGTTTTATTCTAAGCTGATAAAACACTCCTCATTTAATATGCGGTGTTTTTCCTGATGCTTATTTCCAACGTTTACAAAAGCATAATTGTCATGAACTCTATTTACACACCCTTTTCCAGGAATATTTTTGAAGCTGTTCAAAAAACTCGCAGCACGTATTTTATTGGGTTTGAAAAACCACTCGGTTGTGCCTTGTGATTTTAAACCTAATAAAACACTCCTGCTCGTTTTTTAAATATTACTTCAATATTACAGCGTCAAAGTGTTTTTGATCGAACTTTACCTTGTTGATATATTTTCAAGGTAGTTAGTAAGCCCTGTCTGCAGACTTGATTGAGAAATTGTTTCATCCTCATGTTGCTCCTTGCTGGTTAATGACTTCATCACTCTATTTCCTGCCTTGGTTCCATAAAGATTCTCCACAAATTCAGATGCTTCATTCCTAGCTGCTACGTACAGCATAAGCCTCAGAATACTGGCCAGGGCAAGATTTGATCCTGATGAATGCATGGAAACTGGATCTGTGCCAAAAAGAAAGCTTAAAAGTTAAGGTTTAAGTCCAGGGAGGATGGAGGGGGGGGGGGGGAATCCCATAATTTTTAGCTGGGGGTGTGCCACTGGGACTCTGAGAACCTTAACCTATACTAGACCATGTTAACCTTTATTTTGCAGCCCTATTCTAGAGTAAACACCAAAAATCCCTACCCTATCCTAGACCTATTTGCAATTTTCAAATGTCATTTACCGGGAAACTTTCTTAGACTAAATCTTCAAGCAATCGATTAGTTTCACAGAAAATGATACCCTATTCTAGACCACAACTCTCTGATTTCTATACCCTATTCGAGAGTAAACTTGCTGAAAACCACACCCTTCACAGCGGCACATACCTAGTATATACATGTAGCTCATATATGGGAGTACCCCCCAGGGTTTAAGTGCCCACTTGCAACAAGTAGTTAAGAAAGGATGGTGTTTTCTGTTTTGTATAATATATCTATCTCTTGGTCCCAGAGATATTCAAGTTTTGTATTTAAACCGAATTAGAAAATTAATTAAAGTCATGACGTCATTAGTGGGCACAGGAAAGATAGGGCACAAATCAAGAATATCTATAGAATTACAGGACTGGTACTTCAGAGATATTCTTAGGGCACATTCTTTTGGGACTATTCCAGAATAGGTATACTCAGAATAGATAGAATTTGTGTTCTTTGGGGAGCTAGTCTGTTCATTCTGCTCCTGATAGCAGAATGAACAGAATGGAAAGAATATGGTTAACTCGGAATAGACAGAATACACGTCCTTTTGGGAAATTTTTGGCGGGAAATCCTACGCAGCTTCCTGAGCGCAGACATAGTAGTTCTCAGGTCACCTCCACCATGGGCATTCTGTTTCCAAATTTTAGGAGCATTCTTTTTGAAACTGAAATTCTGTGTATTCTTTTATTCCTAAACCGGAATAAGAATAGCTAGAAGAGCCCGAGAAGAATGCACCCTAAATTTCCTGATTTGTCTAAAAGCTTTGTCTACTTGTCATGTCATTAATTTTATAATTTGCATATGCTAAAACTCGAATATCCCAGGATGAGAGACAATATTACAAAAAGGAAAGCACAAGGCTGTCACTAACAGGGCACGATCATCGTAATCATCATAGTTTTACGCCCCACTGGATCCAAGCCCTTCATGATCAAATGAAAAGGTTCCTTTTCGGTTTCTTCAATAGGTGGTTGCCTATAACAGTACTATAATGATTAATTACCTGACTGTGTTTCCTGTTGGTCATTGAAAGCTGAACTTTTTGTGGTTCCTTTATTTGAGAGTGCCTTGACTAATGTTCCTCCATAATTTACGCTGCAAACAGTCTTCTGTAACCCACTGCAGATCTCATCTTTGTATATAAATTTTGTGCTCCCCAGAACTTGACCATCATTAGTTTCTAGTTGAACAGTTACTACACCTGGCTTCTCACTCCCTAAAACAAAAACAAAAAAGTTATAAAATCCTCATTTATCTTTACACTAATGCACATACATCTTGCAGGGTTTGAGTTACAATAACAATAGAGAGATTAAGAATCACATTTAAAGCAAATGGCAAAAAGCAAACGTGAGATTTGCGTTTATGTTTTCTTGAAATAGTAATATTATTAGAGTACAAAGATGAGAGTAGTGCAAACTAATACTGGCCTTTGATGCTAACGCAAAACTACTCAATTTGACAGAAAAAATGAAAACAGCAAGCGGCAAATATATACCTGCCAACTCTCACGCATTATGCGTGAGTCTCACGCCTGTGGACTAAAGACAGCGATCTCACCCATCAAGGACAATTTCTCACGCCTGACTCACAAATCCGGACGAGTTGTTCTAAAAACACTTCATTTAATTTCAGATTTGTTATGTATTATTTCTTTGCTTTTTATAACAATCGCAAAAGCTTTCGAAAGTCTACAATCCGTTCAAATCGTAAGTGTTCAAAGGTCGTCAAAACATCTTCGGACATTCTCGGCAACATTCGGAAGTCTTCGGAAAAACGTCGGAATCTTCGGAAGTGGCTTGGATGTTTTCGGAAATCCTGCTCATGACGAAGCAAAAATCTCACGTGTTTGACTCAGAAAAAGTTGGCAGGTATACAAATATAGGATAAACATGGTCACATGGTCATATCTCTTGTTTGCCGTTTGCCGTAAACATCATTCTTAACCTGTCTAATGACAATAGACCCTTCTCCAAAATGGCGGCCGAAAATTCAAATAAGTTAAAAATTATTTAAAACGTATACCAGCACTAGAAAGAGCACTTTTACTTTAGTAACCCTGCAAAGGTTTAGCATATCAGGTGTAATATCAGCTGAGAAAATGCAAGTTGAATCAAAGGCTCTTGTGAGCCAACTCGTGAATGCAGATGACACATAGTAATTGAAATTTAGACGGCTACGGAAACTTCCTTGAAAGCTAAAAGAAATTATATCTTTGCCCGATTATGTAACGAAAAATAACCATTCTTGTACTATAAAAATGATTGTCAAACTATTCTCTACAGATTGAATAAGATTATTCTGATGCTCCGATTAAAAAAAAAATCACGTGTTTTTTTATTCAAAGTTCATAGAAGCACGCCATGTGCAGCTAGGTCATGCAAATTCGTGTCCCCGATAGTCCGGGGCTACTGGATTTTGCGATCGGGCTAGTGGATTCTGACCATCACTTGCCCGATGGGCAAGTGAAGTTTTTTTGGGAATTAAAATTACAAAATTACTGTAGGGCAAGCCAATCTTACAAAGGGAAATATGTTCAACAAAGTATCGCATTACATTTCATGCCCGACATAAATGCGTGAAATTTTTCCTTTGGAGTTCAGTCCACGCAATCCTCAAGTAAAAAAAAATGAACTATGGCAAGCTCTTGCTAAATAAGAATTATTTATCGACCGCGTCCTTTTGCTTTCCCATAAATTACCAGTTGTAAATTTCGAAAATGAAACATTTTTTCCATTTGAAACCTCTATGAAAGCTGACAAGATCTTTAAGTGTTCACTACACCATAAATTTGCATAATTTTGTTTACGACGTCAATGATGCGTGACATGGCACGTTCCACTTTCGCGTGAAAACTGACAAATTAAATTATTTTTTAATTAAATTATTTTTAAATTAAATTATTTTTAATTCTTAAAAGAAACCGCACTTTGTAGAAAAAAACAAAAAAACCTATAACTTTGCTCAGATTCAACGAAAAATCTCCATTCTTACACTAAAATGATTGTCAAATTATTCTCTACAGAATGAATGAGAGAATTCTGACGCGTCGTGAAAAAAATTTTCATGTTTCTTTTTTTCACTAATTGAGTTTACGACCCTGGACTTTCTGAAAAACTGAAAAAACTTGTAACTTTGCTCAGATTGAACGAAAAATCTCCATTCTTACACTAAATGATCGTCAAATTATTCTCTACATATTGAATAAGAATTTCCTGATGCGCCGTGAACAATAAATGTTCGCATGTTTTTTCCGCTAATTGAATTTAAAACTCATTCACTGCACACGCCCAAAAGTTAACGACAAAACCGACCAACCAACCAAGTCAACAGTCAGCTATCGCTATAACTCGTTCATTGCGCTACGCGCATTCACGAGTTAAAAATGAAACATTTACAGACGTTTGTATGACTGGGTGTATGACATATACCCCCAGACATACAAACGTCAGTCTGTAAATTTGTCAAATTTCATCTTACATTTCCTAAGCTGATATAACACCTATTATGCTGAAACTTTGCAAGGTTACCAAAGTAAAGGTGCTGTTTCCAGTGCAAGTATCAGTTTTTCATTTAGTTCAATTTTAACTCATTCAAATCTGTTGCGGCCATTTTGGAGAAGGGTCTATTCACATACATCAACACACAAAGACAATGACGCATGGGAGAAATACAATGTTATTTTTTCTTTCAATCTTGTGAATGAGTGATAGCGGTATTTTTTCATTCAGTGACACAGTCATACTTATACCTGTAAAGTGACATGTAAATTTCAAAACATTTTGTTCAAATTTCAAAAACACCAGTCATGCGTGAGATAGGTTGAATGTAAAACTGTGACTAAGTATCCACTCAGGAGGTGTCTGACTAGCAGTGCTTTGAAATCTATGATTTGTACATAACTTTAGGTTACCCTATACCCTCAGAGGTGTCTTCAGAGGTGTCTCACGTCCAAGCAATGTAGCGCGCCCGGTTTAAACTGTAGATACCTGAACCCGCATATCAAATTAAAGCTTATAGACCTGGCTATCAAACTAAACCAAGAATTTTGAAATAAGATGAATTGCCGAATTTTTGGCACTGTTTTCTCAAATCAATTTTTTCACTTAGAGGAGCCACTTCAAAGAGCTAAAACTCAAAAGGAATTTGTTCGTTTGCCTTCAAATTTGGACAATAGCTAGTTTAACATATAAACAACAAAAACGTGTCTGCGAATTTTTTCTTTCCAAATATTTTTTCTGCGAGAGTGATTTTTGCACGATCACTCCACATTTTTTTCATCCTATTTTGAAAATGCCCTAACTTTTCATTGCAATTGAATATGGCAAAACACAGACATGTTTTTTTAGTGCTTTGGGTCCGGAAACTGAAGAGCAGATTAAATTAGCGAAAAACAAAATTTGCTTTGACTTGTAGCTTTAAAAAGGTGATTCAGACGCTCACATTTAGAGGTCGTGAAAAATTCAAATCAAAAATTCATTTTATTTCAAAATTCTTGGTATAGTTTGATAGTCAGCTCTAAATGCTTTAATTTGATATAGGGGTCAAGGTATCTATAGTTTAAACTGGATGCACTACATCGCTTAAACGGGAGACACCTCTGAAGGTATAGGGTAACCATAAGGATCACAACTTAACTCCTGTCTCAGAGAGAGTTATTATACATTGTGTAAAAATTGACTTACTTGGTATGTGTTCACCTCTTATCGTTTGCTCTTTCCATAAGGTAAAAGGGACTATATGTCCACTACCAAAGCGAACACATAACAGAGACCTTTTTATTTCATCAATGTCCTCTGGCAATGACTTGTTAAGTAGCAGCACAAATTTATCACCACCCTAAACAAAATTTCCAAACAAAACTCTTAAAGTATGTGTAACAGTAGAATTATAGCACGTGTATTTCATGGACCGGATTAGATCACCACTTTGTTTTTCATCATCATCATTAACATCAGGGTGGCATGACAGCTGAGCAACAGTTGCAGATGTCTGTCTGCCCAATCTTCTTGATTCTCTATTAGACGCAGCCAACTCCACAGTACTTTCTGTTTCTGTGTCCCTTTTTAACATGACAAAAAATCTTGACCAGGGGCATGGAGCTACATGTACGGCCTACATGTATGTCATAGTATACAAATTTCCACAGAATTTATGGTTCATTCTTTTCATGATTTCATTGAAAATAACAACGTATGAAGCTACAAGGAATTTCCATAGGGTGGAGAGGTGGGGAATCCAAACAAAAAAATCCTTTTTTTGGGGGGGGGGGGGGGGAGTGGGGGTAGGATATTTCTTTGGAATAACACAATGTTAAATTTAACAATGAAAGGTCAAATGGCCTACCTCACATGGTGAAGACCCAGGAATTATTTCATTCACCAGCTCATCAGACCCTGAAAAATATTGTGAAAAAAAGAAGTTGCCTGGGGGATATGAAAAAACTCGCTACCTGGGGTTCTTATTTGACATTTGTCAAATTAGGTCAAATTCTCCATTTTCAGGTGATTTGTACAGCTGTATCTTATTTAGGTAATGTAGTGGTTAGTGCATCAGACGTTCAATTGGACGGTTGGAAGGCCATTGAGGCTTGGTTGGTCTCTGTATTACTGCATTACTCTGCATTACCTTACATAAGAAACTTTCCTCCACATTGTCCCTCTTCATCCAGGGGTACACCCGGTAAATGGTTACTTGCGACATACAGCTGGGGTTAACCCTGAGATGGATTGGGATCCCACCCATGGAGAGTAGCAATTAATACACCTATTTTCTTAAATATGCTACAGAAACCAGGTTAATTACTCTGGCCTGCCATTTAGGCTCAAAGATTGACTTTACCTAAGTACTGATCACGAATTGACAGTCAAATAGCAGAAGATGGTGATGTAACAAATATAGAGCAAATACCCATGAAATCTGGTAAACTTGAGCTGACAAGTTTTTAACTGTTTGCAGTCACCTTTCTTGGCTTCAGAAGACTTTAATTCTTCCTCCGATTGTAGACCCTTTAAATAGTCATCAAGAAGAGAATTGAAGTCTATAACCTAAGTATAGAAGGGAATAAAAACCATTTTGGCTCAGCTAAATTATTCCCATAATACACTGTATTCCGCTATGCCCGACAAAATGATGACGTAGCTGAAGGAGGTACAAAGTCTTAACAAAAAAAATGGTTCTCCCAACAAGATAGAATTTTAGAAGCAAAAAGCTGTAGAAAACAAAACCTTTTCCTTTTGTCAGTAAGCTATAGATAACTTTTCGTCTTTTCACTCCCAACCAAAAATTAACAAGACTTCGTGAATACGTCACTGACGTTAGCTAACTGTACATGCCCACTTTCTCTAGACGCAAACAACTACGAGCTTTACTAAACTTGCCCAGTCCACAGTGGTAACAAGGAGTAAATAAATTAGAAACAAATCATATTATTTTGACGGCATAACACATTATAAGGCGTAAGAAATGCCACACAAATTAGCTTTCAAAGTATATACTCTGTATACCTAACCTCGAGAATCTTGCGTCCCTTCGAATTCCAAACCGAGGTCCTCTTCGGTTTGTCGTGCTTTCGTTTTCGCGAAATTGCAGAATCACTATCAGATTTTGCTGTTCTGTCTTCCTAATTGAAGATTGTTGGAATCGCATCGTGCTTCAGTACCACTTTTCTGGGTTTTGGAAGCCCCAACGACTCAAATAACTTCGGATCGTGAAGAAAAGAGTGCGGTTCAAAGTGGGCTGAACACAACCTCGAGAACTTGTTAGGTTCCCAGTTCAACCGTCGGACCTTCTCTGACCAAATTTGCCGGTACTTTTCGTCAGTTGGAAACTGAAAAAAGCTAACTTTTTTCACCTTTTTCCCATCGTTGTTGCAATTGAAAGCGCTGCAGTAAACCATTTTGGATTACTGAAAAACTTCGTACAAACACCGTGCAAACCTTTAGTCAACCAAAACCACGAGAAGGCACGTTTGACGTCATCCTTGCTAATGTATGCAATTTTGTATGCGTTGGAAATGTCAAAGCACCGTTGATTGGACAGAAAGTAACCAATCAATTCAGTTGATATGTTTTGCAAAAAAATTTGCGCGGCATTTAAGAAGAACTAGAAGCGACAACATGAAGCAAGCGAAGAGAACGCCATAAAAATCACTGGTGATCGAAAGTTAAGATGAGGCATTTGCTGTGAAGGTAATGTCATTCATTGTAAAAGGTTTGCGGGGGTAAACTTTTGGTAATGCAATTTGCAGGGTTGCATTTCTCGTCCGTGTTGCCGGTAAGATTCAATGTGCAGTTGGGCGATTTGTTTTGGATTGGAGTCGGGAAAGATGGATCGAATTGAAACAAAAGTTGAAGAGCCATTTTAAACCGGGTTCAAGTAAAGGGGACAATGAGAGGTGAATATAGTTCAAACTGGTGTTATTCACTTTCGTTTTACTAGGGTTTGACTGCCGACTGTTGGAAAGCAGTTATGAAATGTCGTCAACAATTCCCAGTCTCTTCAAAAACAAATCTTGTTTCTTCTTTAAATTCATTCATTCGTGCTCAAAGTTATCACTTATGTCCAATACACTCGACTTGAGTCCGGTTGACTTCACTCCCAGGCGGATTGAGTCCGATCGCGACCGGAATCGGAAATGAGTGCAAGGCGTTGGTGGTACCGGAAGTAAGGGGTTAGCAGGAGCGAGCGGGGGATTGAAAAGTTGGCAAACAGACTCCATCGGATCCGATGGAGACAGTTCGTCTTGACAAGAGTCAATCGGACTACCGGAAGTCTGTTCGCGCGAGACAGAGGAAATATCTCAATACAAGCGCGCTCCACATGTAACATTAGTCGTTCTGTTAGCCATGAACCGAAACAAGCACGCTACACATTAATATATCTCGTTCTTTAATCCATGAACCGAAACAAGCACGCTACAAATGAATATACCTCGTTCTTTAATCCATGAACCGAAACAAGCACGCTACACATGAATATATCTCGTTCTTTAATCCATGAACCGAAACAAGCGCAATGGCATGAACTGTATATCTCGTTCTTTAATCCATGAACCGAAACGAGCACGCTACACATTAATATATCTCGTTCTTTAATCCATGAACCGAAAGAAGGACGCCACACATGAATATACCTCGTTCTTTAATCCATGAACCGAAACAAGCGTGCTACATACGGAAATATACGAGGCGAATTATAAAGTCAACGTCACGAAACAATACACTCGACTCTATGCTATATCTCGCTCTTTAAACCATTGGAGCTGAACAATATTTTCTCAAATCCCGCTCATTGAATTTCCGATTGCCACAGAATTGCCTGAGTATCTGGCTGAGTAATAAAGTACAATGTATGCATGTATTGATCGTATATATATATACACGGTGGCGATTGTTTAAAAACTGTCATCAACATAGAACAATCGCGGCACAGTAATTTTTAAATAATAGCCACAGGGCTGTCAATCACTATCCTGCGAGCAGAGTCTCTTCCACTGATCTAGTGAAGATCGAAGAGACGCTGCTCGCAGGGTAGTCACCTCGCACGTTTTGAAATATGGAGAAAATGACTTCCCGGCAAGCAATAACAAAGCGCTTTACAGAGGCGACGCATCAAGACCGAATTCACGGTTTCAGTGGAGGGGAGGGGGGGGGGGGGATTAACCAGTAACAGAAACTTTTCTTGTCCGAAAGTCGAGTCTACGAGAAATAGCAAATTTCTTCAATTATCCAGGAGATTACAGACATAAATCTGGAGACCAGAAGATATGCCTCTCAATCTGGAAATTACGAACATAAATGTGAAGACCGGGAGATAGCGTTCAAAATCTGGAGAAACACGCTAGCGCTCTGATTAAACAAAAAGCAGTGGTTTTAATACTATTAATGATAATATAACACCGAACCAGAATTGGATTACTGAAAAAAGAAAGAATCGATAAACTGAGGTAGAATCGCACTGAAAACAAAATTTTAGATGGACTCCTTTGTACTATTCTCGTTAAGTGAAATAATCGGGAAAATCGTGAAAATATTTTGGAACAACAACTACTGGTATTTCCAAAGCCGGAAATAGTGGACCTGATAGACCGCAGCACCTATTTTAATACTATTTTCCGATTTACCACTGACTTAAGCGTAGAATCGTACAATCTGTTTTTCGGGAACTTACGATTCCGAAGTGAGTATTAGCAGATTCGTGACAACTCCTTTTAAATTTGATAGGACGTTCGATTACCAGATGTTAACAAACAATTGGTGTGGGTTTGGCTTCGTAATTGCGTACGTTGTAACACAAGTCGCGGTCATATTCACAATCATACAGAATTTTAAAGGCAACTGGCATACCACGCATTTCGCTCATGTCGAGTGAGCCAATTTTCTTTCGCGTTATCGCTTGACAAATTCAAAAAAAAGGTTATCAAAAAAAAAAAAAACAATTTCCACAAATGGCTCGCTTCACGTGTGATCAATTCAATGTCATCAATTATCACACTAGATTACGATCACATCTTCATCGCCGGGTTTTAATAGGCGGCACTTTATCAGAATATAACTATGCCCAAGAGAAAATGGAAACAAAAGAATATCATGTCCTTATTATCAATAACCCTTTATTAAATCGCGTTGTTACATAAATGCCCAAACCGCTCATTACACTTCTAGTGCCATTGTTACACCCGCCAGTAAGCAGTTAGTTGTTTTTCAATTCATTCCTTGCCGAACTTCGCGGAACACGCACCAGCCATGGCAACAAATCAACTCACACTATTAGACAAGAACTTGACTTTACTGCCGAAAAATATCAAACAAGTAAGTATTTTCTTAAAGGACCTTTAATGATCATAGTTTCCTTGCCTGAGTAGTACTGAATTCGCGAATGAAAAATCCATTGACATTTTCCTCATAAGAAGGGTTTGTAACCTCCTATAGAAAATAAGCATAGTTTCATCCTGAAACAATTCTCTATCCCAAGTTGCTACAAAACATTTCCTTCCTTTCTTCTGATTTACCTTATCAATGAAATGGGGTTCGTTATCTCGAATAATCGATCTAATCGTATCGTTTCATTTCAATAATAGGCTTGCAAACTGTTCGCCAAAGGCCTGAAGCAACAAGACACGTCGATCTTCCTTGGATTCCTGGTATTGGTGACGTTTTGTATGGGCCACGCCTGCATTAATGTTCAAAACTCGTTTTGGAAAGAACCCATGATTCTTTGGATTGCTGCTGTTATTAATAACAACAGGTTGGTACCCAAAGTTCTTAACACATTGTTGTCAGACTCAAACTTAAAGGCCCTAAAATGCTTCTCTTCCTTGCCCAAATTAAAGTTACATACTAATGCGGTAATACAATACCATGCCTCTTTAGTTTCACATATTAGCCAAAGGCAGAGGGAAATTGTTTGTGCAAGATATTTTCTTGTTGAAATAAGAAACGTTAATTGAAGTAATCAAAAACATTTTATGCAATTTCACGGCGGGAGCTCGCATCAAAACGACTGGTTTCTTCTCGCGAGAAATGACGGGAACCCCGTAACCTGACACGTCCATGCGCGGTTTTATGTGCTTTTCTAGCTTTCGAAACCACAGGTTCCCCAAGCTCTATTAAAAGGCCGTGAGCTTTGAAAATCACGGCGACCATTGCGTAACAGCGAAATTATCAGGATTTGTACGGGAAAAAACGAACACGAATTCCTGCTTTAATTTAAAAATACCGACGAATTTTCAAAAAACATAACCCTACCTGTAGTCCCCCTGTCTCCTATAGATGTGGTTTTTCGAGCGACTTACACGAATTTCGTGATTTTTAGTACCATCGCTGTTCTCTCTCAATATCAAAACCGATAGAACTAAATATCACTGAAATTGCGCTTAATTGCTCCAAAATTCACATAGGACAAAGGACAACTGACAAGGGAGAAAGATTGGGTTATGTTTATTGAAAATTCGTTCGTGTTCTTGAATTGAATCAGGAATAGCTTCTTTCCCATACAAATCCTTATAATTTCGCCGTCACAGAGCTTGGGGAACCTGTTTTCTCCTCGTTTCTCGCCGCTGGGAACCTTTCGCAAAGAGGACATTCCGCAGCGGCGATAAGCGACAAGAAACGATTGTTTGGGCAGACACTAGCGCTTTTCTACTTTCTAGATCTGGTGGCAGATCGTGTATCTTTGCGCAACGTCAAAGCAAGACCCATGGTGTTGCCCCACTGCACATGGGATAAGTTTGGTGAATTGCTTGCCGAGAGTGGAGGGAGGACCTTGGGTCTTTTTGATGAGCTCCTGTCTTTTTTGCAACCATGAACATGTATTCATCCCACAAACTACAGATTTCAGACACTAGGGAGTACCAAGACTTCCTACAACTGTTTTCTGGAAAATCAAAGACACGTGAAACAGGTATCCTATCGTAACAATAACTGCTTCATATAGGTCTTTAGCTGTATTTGCTCTCATTTCGCCCGTTGCGGCCTTGAGGCTTTTGGATAGATCAATTAGATCACTAGAAATAACCATTACAAAAACTGTTGACTATAGTCAACTGTTCCCGCATTGCTTAGAACAAACGAAAGAGTATTAAAGCATTACTCCATAGAGTTTATCACGTATCCCCCATTGTCAAAACTATCAATAGAATATTACATGTACATCCACACAACTATGTATTTGACAATATTGTTTCTTTACCTTTCACACTTTGTGCTTAGACTAAATGATACCCCTGGCGACTTCAATAAATACATATTTTTCAGCAAGGCATATCCACTGCCACAGTGATCAGTGGTAGATCCAGACTTTTGAATAACGGGGTCAGTCTTCCCAACCCTGACATAAAGGTGGACTACTCTCAAAAACAGTTTTGGCCCTTGGGCCCCACATTGGTCTAAAAAAAAGGCCGACCCCAAGCCCAATGCAGTTGCTTCTGACAGAATTTATGAACAGTAACCTGGTATGTTCAGAATTAATAACAAAAATAAATGCGAGGACCATAACCTAAGTAATTTGATTATTTTACCGAAGTGCATCACATAAAAATACTTTATTCACACTGCAAAAAATAAATCAGCTGAGTATAAAAAAAACAGCTACTATAGACAGGCTATATGTGCAGTAATGAAATATAAGGTTAAAAAAGGATAGTACATAGTAAAAAGGGGTTAAGACTAATATGTCTTGATTTAGACAATAAAATTAAAGGACTTCAATTTAAAATAATATTAATTAATCTACAACCTATATTTTAATGCAGTGTTTTGTTTTGCAAAATAAGCCAAAAAATATAAAATTAACCTTTATACAATTGTTTAATAAAACAGATTCCATCTCTGTAAAACAACCACCACACAACTCCTCATAAAAGGGTAGTACCAATAATATATACATACATTTATTAAGCCCTGATGAAGGCTGTTCCATACAGCTGAAATTAAATAGGCTTTAAAGAAAACAGGTTGTCTTCAATTGTGATCAATTATTATATATTTATATATGGGTAGACATAAACTATTATCATGCATTCTTTTAAATATTACTCTGCTATTACACTTCAAAATGCCTGATAACCTGTGCTGTTTTTTTTTTTTTTAAAGATAGAAACATCTCATTCTCCATGCAGTGAAGAAGAATTTGATGAAGACACCAGTCTTCAAGAAAAGGACCAGGTAAACTATGAATAAGCATCTTTAAACTAAACGTTTTTGACTAGAGGTGTTACTTTCACAGAGAACATTAATTGTTACTCTACATACCAATATACTGAATCCCTTTTAGGAAAAAAAACTCTGTCCTTATCTCTTGTCTTTCTTATCTGTTTGCTTATGTTCCGTTCCCTGAAAAATTAAGACATCGCCAGCTGGGGTAATAAAAGAGTCAATTTTTTTCACAATAATAATTATTGTGTCAGTCGCTGTATTAAGTAATAAGTAACTTGTGAGATACAAACAATAATCTCTATAGACCTTAAGATTTTTTGCCTAGAATAAGTTTGGACCACTCTTAAGATACTTGTAGGTAAGAAAAGACAATACTATGGGTTTCGATAAACAGTGGCAAAAGGTTTACATCTCCCCAATTACCACATGTAAATTACCTGCAAGGAGGAGGGGGATTACCCAAAAGTAAGACCCCCGGTGGTCTGACCTCTGGTAAGCAACCACATTCCTTAACCGACAACATATCCTTGACATTATGAGAGGTCACTTACAAGAGGTTCAACTGTATAATAAATTTATGCATTTCTATATTACTTTTGCATGACAGGTACCCTTAAGGACAAAGAATATGTGCTCCACCAGCCACAAGAGGAAGACTCCACCAGCAGTGGACCAGACGAACAACAACCTTCACAACATCCAATGCACAAATTGTTCGCATCTGTATTGTGTTCACCTGAGCAAATTGTTAGTTTTTCACTGTTGTTAAAAAATGGCCTCTTCAAAAGGCACAACATAAATGATTGCACAAAAAAATCACTGATGATTAGAACAGCAGAGGAGATTGCTATGTTGGAAGTGGGAGATATAAACACCTACAAAATTCAAGGAAACAATACTAAGGTATGTTTGGCTTAATTTGTATGCAAATTAAATCCCCAAGGTCAAAAAAAGAAACCCCTGTTTGTGTTGTTCTGTATGCTTTGTAATTATTACAAAGCATACAGAACAACACAAACTAGCAGTGTCAATAATTAATACTTTTTCCACTTAATTTGCCGCCTTACCATTTTTCTGATCCTCTAATTTATCATATCCACTCATAAACCCCCCCCATTTTCAATGCATACAGGTTTACTTCCTGTGTATGCGCCAGCCACCAGAGAATCAATAGGAAGTCATGGAATTTGCCAAAGTGCTAGCAAAGAATGCAGGGGTTTCTTTGCCAAGGTATCGAGAGGCATTTTTAAAGGAGAATGACGAAAGGTATATATATATTTTACTATATTCTTCCAAACCTGATATATTATTGATGGCAATGCCCACAACAGAAACATAAAAAGTTATTTTTGGATTATAAAAATTAGTTACATTGAAATACCAAATACAAAAGAACTAATTACCATACAAGTACTATTTCGTATGCTAACTGATCACTGGTCAACACACTTGAAGATTGCCTAGCAGTATTGGATAACAAAACTTCAAGACGCAATAATCCCTCAAGTCATTTAGCCAACAACTTATCCAGATAAACAACAAAACTAGAATTGCAACTTCTATACAAAGGCATCTATTTTCTCCAATAAATATAATTTATTTCTATTCATCTCTACAGCAAGAAACATTATGATGACTTTCAGGCAAGAAAGAATGGAGCTGAAAGCCTTTCTCCTTCCCCAAGCAAAAGAGCACATGTGGACACCCAAGCATTAGACTGATACACGCGCTTTCTACATAAACATCCCTACAACTATAGGGGCATTAAACCAGCCTATAAGCCTGTACAACCAAGCTTATAATAATTATTGTTGGGTTTGACCACTTCCTCTTGTAAAAATTAAGGGTTGTTGCGAGGAACTTAAACTCAAAATGCTGGTGGAGACAGTGCCTACCAGTAATGCGTCGACATATGTGGAAATGAAGGTCATCCAGGCCTAAAATGAGTCAAAAGGCTGGCTATGCCCCAGCACTAGATACTAAATAACACCCCAAACAAAGAAATAAAACAAGTTCCAGTTCCCACAATTAAAAGAACATAACAGATTTAAGAAACCTAAATGAAAAAGAACAGTTGTCACTCAGTATATCTAAATTTTTCAAAGATAATTTTGGTTTCTATCATGACAACTATGTATTTTAACTTAAGTGTTCCTATTAGCAAATTAAACTTACTCTTTAACGACAACTATCAATCAACTATAGTTTGCTGTATATTGATTAAGTCTCTCGCAAACTGACAAGCGGCAGTCCGATGGACACTTGCCACGGCAACCCGTCTCCATCGGATCCGATGGAGTCCGTTTGCCGACATTTTCTAACCCCCTCTCAATTATAGTTTGTTGTATATTGACAAAGTCTCTCGCGAACTGACTTCCGGTGAGTCGGGTTGTCCATGGACCTCGTCCATCGGACTCAGTTTGGGTGTATTGGACAACCCTCAAAGGGAGACAGGGATTTGACAGGGGCACCAACAAGAACATTTAAGCAAAATACTTCAAATGTTGTCTCCTGCATGTGTTCCCATGTGTAAGCTAATATAGTTTGGTCTTTTCGGATATTTTAGCTGAAAATGTAAGTTGCAGAAAGTTGTAGAGAAGGGAATCTTGTTCCCTGATTTTAACTTATGCTTCCATTTGTGCTAAGTCTGTAAAGGACAAAAATCCGATACAAGCTTTAAACTGTGTTTAACTAAACAGCTTTTAAACGTGTTTAAGACTTGGTGTGAAGCGGGCATTAGATTTTCAGCAGTGTAAAATATTTTTGTATGAAAATTCGAGCTAATTTCGAGACGAGTCAAAGAGACTACCTTCTCGTCGTGATATTAATAAATTGTTGACTGATTGCGAAAACGCTGAATACTGATCACTGGTCAACAAACTATACTGCTAAGAGAGCTCTACTCGGAGGTGCAGGGTAGCAAACTACACCATTCTTAGCAATTTTAATAATCTACCACGGAAACCAGGGAGGGAAAAATGAAAAGAAAAAAGGAAAGAAAGAAAAAGCAGAGGAACGGGAGATCTGCGGAGTAAATAATCATTTGTGACATCCTTCTTGGTAAAAGGTAATTAATGCCTAGACCGTTTGTTGTCGCGATTAAGTTTTCTTTTTATTTTTCGTATATTTCAATGATACTTAACAATTATTCCACGAGCGCGCGTTGGATATGAGATGATAGATAGCCAACGAGGCGCGTAGCGCCGAGTTGGCTATAATCATTTCATATCCAACAAGCACAAGTGGAATAATTGTTTTATTAAAAACAATCAATTGCAATCAAAAACATTTTGCGGATTTCGCTTTGCAAGAACAATTAGAAGACAATTTAATGGTCTCTTTTTCTTGGGCATGGTATAATGGCTCATATACCATGGCCGTTAAGCCAATCAAATCGCTCGAATTGCATTATACAATGGTCCAGTTTTTAATAAAATCGCTTATCTCAAAACAATAATAACGATAGAAATCCCTTGAAATTTCAAAAAACGCACAAACTTTCGAAAGTTTAGTCTTTTTCTGATAAGCCTAGTCATAGGATCAACTTTGCAATTCAATATGCACGTTTCCAGTTTGTTTTGTAAACTGAACCACCTGTCCTATCAAACTCGTTCGTTGTATTAGCTATCGACTTTGGACTCGAGACCGTTTACACTTTCGCACACTTTATGAGTTACGAGAATGACAAATATTGTTTCAGGAAATATTTCGTATGTAGAAAAAAAATTCACCGGTCGGTCATCTTTCTCGGAGATCTAACTGCAAGTGTATTACTGTAATTCTGCGTTCAGAAGGCCTGAGTCGTCTCAAATATTCGGTTTTAATTGTGATTAAAGACAGAGTTAGAACTTAATATCTTTTTTTTTTTCCGAGGTACAAAATCGATGCTCTGAGCGCGATAAATACTTTTAAAAAGCCAACAGTAGCTCGGTATATGGGAACGAAATCTCGTTCCTAAATTTGTTTTGCCCTTTTATTTAAAAGCATCTGAGCTAATGGTGTATGACCTTGCGTAACAATCCTTTACTTCGCTTGAATTTATTTCAGTGGCAACTAGAAAAAGAAAATCGTTTTTTGTTGAACTTTTTTTTGTTGATTCCTCCGAATGTAAGGCATGATACTGTCTTTTTCGCCTAATCGTGCAATAAATATTGATAACAACCCATATTTGCATGTGTAATTTACCTCTGATATGTCGAGTACATGGTGAATCCATCCAGTGGTTCTGATAAGATTGTTACCTGCATCACAGTGGTTATTATAGCCGAAGTTATTCAGCTCACAAACTTTTTCAGGAGGAAAATACTTGTAGGAAATGCATTCGTCATGTATGTGGCACTCCTCAACGCACTGAAGCCAGTCGATGGATTCAACAGTCTTAAACACATGGCCTGTGAGTAAGCTGTTATGAACAGTATAACCATTCGAAAACCAAATGCTGACGATCACGATGGATATTATGGTCAACGAGAGAAATAAGCGAATCATTGTGCAGTGCAGTACAAATGAATCAATGAAAGTTTTAGAAGATGCAAAAAACTGAGAACGAACACTTAACATGCGCTTCCAACAAACTTTAATAATGTCTAGTGCTTTGCAAGTGGCTTGAAAATAATTTAACAGGCTTCTTCTTTATTGGTCAGCTATTTAAGTCAGCAAGCTGCTCATCTGAAAGACTTTCATTAGTTTTTCTAAAGCACAAACTACGAACTGTCAAGAATCATCACTCCGCCCTTGCAATCAACTGTGTACAAACACTTTGATAACTGTAAATGGAGACTGCAGACGAGTAATTCTAAAGGTGAACATTCTTAATATTATTATGTATTTTTATTGTTATTATTATTACGTTAAACTATCCATGTTTCGAGGAAAATATGATTGTATTTTTGTGATGCTTTTATAAAGGTGATATTTGAATAAAGTTTTTATTACTTATTTTAATTATTTTTTTTACTTTATTAAGTTTATTTATTTTGCCACACCACAAATATAATGAAAACAAGAAATAATAGAAATAGATTTAACAATGGCGAGGAGACATAAAGGAAACTATGGAGCTTATATTAATTAGGTCTCCTCAGTTATTGTTTTATTATTCATGAAAAGTTGGGAAGGGTGGGCTTTCTTTCTTTCTCTCTTGGTTTATTTTAACGTTTTAATATAAATAATTATTGGTGAATTTTCGAGGGGAATATTCCCCAATATTTGCTGAGCCTCAGGCAAATAATTGTTTTGGTATAATTACTCAGGTTATTATCAGAGAAAAACAAGAACCGTCCGAAAAATGTCAATTTTAATTAGATTTTCAAGTTTTCTTGTGTTATCATAATATTATACTCAGGTGATTATAGAGATTCTATTGACCTCATTGGTTGAGGATTGTGTCATATCCTGCTTGAATCACCTGGCGTGAGGTGACTATAGCGCGAATGACTAATTTTCAAAATGGTCGCCTTGCGATTTGTTGATCTTTCTGAGGAAGAAATAAATACGATGAAAGAAAATGCAATTCTGAAAGGCACTTAAGATGCAGCGAAGGCAAGATATGAAAGTTTTGCTAATTGTAATAAAAAACTCGTTTATGAGATTTGGATGTGTGCTCTTGTTAACGTCATCGACAGTTTCCTTCCATTCTGTCATTCTGACTCCTTCATGGCTAGAATAGATGTAATTTTTCCATTTGTGGTAGCCTTGAAACGAGCGAGGAAAGTTGATAACGAGAGCTTGGAGGGAGCTTATACTTCGGCGCCTTTTTTTCGCGGCTACCATTAGCGTACATGCAGTGGTTTCGCGGCATTTCGCTCTCCTTGTTTCTCGGAGAATTTAAGCGGTTTGCGACATTGTTTTGCTTGCTACGTTGTTCATTCTTCAACTGTAGAAAAGTTGTGAACAGCTTATTCGACAGTAGACAAGACATTTGAGGTTCGGTTCAAAACAGCCGGAAAAGAGAGACTGATTAAGTGTGAGCTTTTGAGATTAATTACATCCATTTTGAAATCGCTGGTGATCCTTGGAATCTGATTGGTCCAAAATCTGGTCCAAAATGGTGCAATTTATTCCCAAATTGCACCATTTTTTGCTCTAAATCGCATCCTTTCTTTAGCCCATCAAAATGGAAATGAAATAACAAAAATAGAATATTAATATTGACAATGATACTCTGTGATTTCAAAATGGATGTAATTAAGTGGTAATCGAACTTCGTGTTGTGCAATTTTGGTCTGAAATCATACTTGTGATTTCAAATCAAACTCGCGCTGCCCGCTCGTTTGATTTTGAAATCACGCGTATGATTTCAGACCAAATTGCACTCCACTCAGTTCAATTACCAATATAAATTTGGTAAGTTATCACGTTATAAACAAACTAATTGTATTACTTACATGTATTGTTTTATGTACACCGCTTCAAACACTCGTTTTCTTCCAATTGTTGTGTAGTTTGTAGATAACACATGTTTACCAAACAGAGTTTGAGATCAGTTTGTAAGGGAAAACAACCGCGACCACGAAATGTTGATAAACTTATAAAGATTCATATGTCGTTCATGAAAACCTTTTTGCAGTAAATATCATGAATGTTTACGTCTGTGTTGCATATTTAGGCGAACATAAACTTGAAATGCATCGTTTTTTCAGAAAAAGTTCACAATTTCTTTGCTAAGCATTTTGAAGTTTCTCGACTTGATTATATCTCGAAATGGTTTTTAATTTCTCCTTTACTTTCTTTCTCGCGGTTGTTTAAAAGCTTTGTTAGCAAGTCGCGACTGCTTTCATGATATATTCTTTATCCATCGTTTGAATTAATTTTTCTTTGCCATGTGTTGATTAGAAAGAACAATTAAAGTTGAAATTGCGGATATCTTCACAGCAATTAGCATTATAAAGACAAACATAAGAAAATGGTGCGCAAAGGTGGGAGACAAGCTCATCTCTCGTTTTAACTGTGCTTACAATAAACTTAATTATGATAAGAAAGCAACTTGAAAAATTAGCAATCAAGAGAAAGAGTTAAAGGATTCCACTTCAGTACCTCTCGAACTTCTTTCCACCTTTGTATGATCGTATGTGCTTGTTGCAGTTTAAAGCAGTTGTTCTCATTAACTTAAGAAAAAAATTACCACTGGACACGAGGCATGATTCAGCAGGTTAACAATGATGACCAAACCTTTATTATCGTTTTAATTACGACCTTGAATATTTTTCTAATAAAAACGTCTCCAATATATTATTATGTGCACAGGACAACAATAAATTTTTTTTTTCTTCTTCATAGAAAACAGCAAAATTTAAGATAAAAATTGTGGGTTGTAATTGAAATGAGGTGCGAAATATTGAACCGAAAGAAGGAGAAAAGGCTATCATTAGAGCTAAAGACACAGGTTGTATGGGCATTATGCAATAAAGATCCACAAAAAGCCTAAAAATTAACCTTTAAGTAGTTTGATCTCTGTCAATTCGGCGATTGAAAAAGCTCGTTAGAAGAACTTCTTGAGCAACTGAAGCGATTAGAAGGGTAAAGTTGTTTGCTCAAAGCATCATGGGGCGCTTGGTTTCTCCTCTTTTCCAGTGACTCAGAACAACCCCTTTGAACACCTTGTATTGCCATGGCGGCTTGTTACCAAATAGAAGTCACGGGAAGGATATAAGCAAAGCTCGCGTGGAATTAGTTCTGTATTTAGTATTTACCTTTTATTCTCTAGATGGGTTAACTAAATTTCTGATCATGTACATCAGTCAGTAAAACTTAACAAATAAATGGGTTGAGATGTTTTGATGTTTCGAGCAACATTACCAAGCAGATAATTTGAGCCTGAATTAAGGCCGATAGCAAAGCTGAAAATGAGCATCCTCAACACGATTGTAATAAATATTCCCTGAGGGGTTGCCTGTCTTGGAGTTGGCTTTACTCATGATACTCGCTGTCC
This sequence comes from Pavona decussata, assembly GCF_977016875.1. Lineage (NCBI taxonomy): Eukaryota > Metazoa > Cnidaria > Anthozoa > Scleractinia > Agariciidae > Pavona > Pavona decussata. The sequence continues at coordinate 3,473,430 of NW_028145586.1, forward strand.
ACAAACTTAGTATAAACATTAAACATAAATAGTGTATATTCCTATCTCCGCATTTATTTTTATGTCTTTCTTATACCACAACAAACAAACAAAAGTCCTTATCCTGTTCAGTCTAAATTTAACTACAACAGCTACCTTCAATATTTAAACATTATTTAATTTTACTCTGCTCGATTAGTTATTCTGAGTAAATGTTACCTTTTTTGTTTTAATATATTTATGCTGTAAATTAAGTTTAACTTTGGTAATAAAGGCTGTTGTTGCTGTTTGTTTGTTAGTTGCTAGATTTATTATTAAGTTTTTCTCTTCTCAGTTCTTTTAGAACGAACCACCACCATCATTTTCCTTTTTATTTCACTAATATGTATCCCATGGTTTTAATGTGCTTGTCTCCGTTATCTGGTTTATAGGTAGCCTCATTACCACACGTGTTGGTGTCATCATGTTTTCCTCCGGTACCAAAACCAATTCTGGAATCGCAGCTACGGCAGTTGTATTGACCGTTGCTAATAATACCGATTCTTGCTTTCGAAAATTTATTCGAACCAACTGCGTTGAACCCTTCTTTGTTACAGTTGGGCTGCAAAGATGCTTCAGAGCCAATCAATGTCTTCCACTTATCTCGACCCAGAGAGGTTGGTCGATAGTGGTCATCAGCGATCAGAGAGTATAGTGAAGTGCCACTCTTGCTGACGACCAAGAACTTGACAGTTTGATTCCCAATCCTCATGCCGAGACAGATCTTGGAGAAGTTCGTGTTCCAGTAAGTCGGTAACTTGGTTTCCTGGTTGTCAAACCCCGTCTTACCTCCAGGACGATTGAACTCGGTTTTGTTGCTCCAGAATTTGGAATCGTAATGAAACGTTGACTAAAAAGGAAAACACGAAGTCAACGCTCGGAAATGTTTCAAAAAACCTTATTAATTTACTAAATCCCGTTACTTGTTGCATCAAACCCGCTAAATTGAACGTCAGTTTGTTAAGGAATTCTTTTGACAGTGTGGAGTTTGGGTTTATTAAAGCAGTGGTCACCATACCTGGGGCCTGGGGCTATGCCATGCTGATGAGTTCCCAGAACCCTCGCAGTTCTCCTGTCGCGAGTTTCCTGTATTTTTTTTCCCGCGAACTATTTTTAGTAGCAGTTCACGGCTGGTTCGCTTTACAGACAAATGTATGGAAAGTTCAAAACACGACTGGACGCTTTCTGGCACAGTTACATCCCTCCAAATTTTTTTCCTTAAATCCTTTTCCTAGTGCTAAAAGTTACCAATTCATGAATTTTTCAGCAGCGATGTTTTAAGAAAATTATTTGACATCGGATTTCCATACAAACACTGTTATTTCAAGCCTGTTTCCCTACTCGTCAAAATGGCGTCGAAAACCGTGATAAGGACTATTTGCTGAATCCCGTTACTTGTTGCGTCAATCGCACTAAATTGAACGTCAGTTTAAATTTGTTAAGGAGTTCTTTTGACAGTGTGTAGTGTGGAGTTTGGGTTTATTAAAGCAGTGGTCACCATACCTGGGGCCTGGGGCTGAGACATGCTGATGAATTCCCAGAACCGTCGCGGTTTTTTCATTAAACCAATGACCAAGAAAACCGTGTGCACTGGGAACGAATGCAGTCTGCCCATGGCCCCAGGTTATTGTTCTAACCGTGGAGATGTAGCATGCTCCATATCCTCTGTAGTGTTGTTGTTTTTGTTACTTTCACTTGCAAAAAATAATATCAGTTACGGTCCAAGGATGGATTGTTGAAAACCACAACCTGTTGTTGATTTTACCTTGTTACCATCAATTTTCATGACCAGCGTCCATCCTCCATCTCCGCATCCATCAATTACGGTCATGTGACAGTACACAGGGATTCTTCCAATGTCAGTTTGCAGCATGTAAGCTTTGTTCTCCCGAGATCTGAATGGAGATTGAAATGAAAGTTAGCTACAGATTTACCTCTTAAGAGCAATTCTCCAGGAAAGTGAAGCAAAGTTGGAAATGAAAATTTTTAACCCCACTTCATTTTTTGTGTGGAGGTAGGTTACCTGGAGGGATGATCAAAAACTGCCATATTTGGATCGGCAGGTGCGTCGTTGCCATGGAAACCGCACTTGATCACGTCGGCCTGAGGTCTATGTTTTGACCGAAAAATTCACTCTCAAATAGTAAAAATAAACGAGTCTGGTTCTCGAGTACATGTGAACCAATTCAAATGAAATTCATACAGATGGTAAAACCACTCTTCCAGTTTATAAAATTTGCTGTTAGAGTATTTTGGGTTCTATAATCAAGAAGACCTTGGTCGTATTACTATGTTGCCTGTCAGCCATTTTGACAATAAAGGAAAAACAAGCACAACCATATTCGTTATTTCTCCGAAAGTACTCTTTTCACATAAACCAAATTAGCAGCAGGGCTTACATAGATATTGAAGTTTATAAATATTATGAAATCTATTTGGGGAAAATTATATTCTGGCCATGGGTGTTGAAGACATCCGAGGCAAGTTGCAAAAAATTGCAAAATTGGAAATGTTGAGGTCTCCAGTATTTGGTTCAAACAGGCTTTAGATAGAGAATATCAGCTTCAGAGGTTTTTTCATTTATCTTATCTGTTATCTACATTTGATTGATTAGGTTTTGGCCGATGAATTTGATGAAATATAAATTAAAACAAAGCCTACCTTGCAACTTTTGGGAATTTCTTCAGGATGCTTTTGTCGTATAGGATGGGTCTCTCCTCAGTTCGCTCGCTCCATTTTCTTGACCAAATCTTGCACAGACTCTAGCGGAAAGGACAAATCTTACTGCCTAGCCTTGCTGAACATCTACTTTTAGACCAAAGATGATGATGCATTAACCCGAAAAAAGAACAGTTGAACAGGTCAAACACAGTCGTGTGTCGAGTATCGAAATAATTCATCAATACAATCCATCCAGGAAGTTAAATAGATGCATCAAGATCACAGCTGAGCAAATGCATGTCTGCGACGATTCTGAATGACGTCTTTGGCTAAATCGAGCCGTACATTCCGTGGTGCATGGTTGAGAAGCGAAGAAATCGTTGTTTACGACCTGTTTACGACCAAACGTACGTAGACCGGAAATGCGAGTAGCAAAACTGCTGACCGGATGTAGTTTTAAATGCGATATACGCGCGTTCTGTTTGTTTGTTTTTGTAGCTTCGGCTAATTGTCGCAATGGCATTATCTCTTCTTTAGATATTCTTGGTACAATATATCATTGATAGGGGGATAAAAGGACGACTTTTGATCCGCTTTTATGACTGTTTTGCAGTGGTGAATAAAGAGGACAAAATAAAAGCGCTTCGCTAGTCGTTTTACGCAACCCATAAGCCGCCCATGTTTCCTGGGTTTGTTTGTTTGTTTGTTTGTTGTTTTTTTTTAATTCATTGCTTATTGGATGTTAAGGATGGCCTGCATGTAAGATACGTCGCTGATCTGGGGCATTAGATACACATTAGAAGTTACGAAGTTGGAATTTTTGACCCACCTCTCCTCCAGAAATAAATAAGTCCTCTTCAAGCCGATAAATTTTCACATTCAGTACCTAATACCTGCCAAAATTTTGGCATTCTTTCTGTTTATTTATTTATTTATTTATTTATTTATTTATTTTTTTCTATTGTTTTTTTTGGTGGGGGGAGGGGTGACCGGACGTAAATTTGTGCCGTCGATCAAAAAAACTGTAAGGGAAATTTGCATATCGTCGTGCGAAGGAAAATATCCTGGTCGGGACAATGGAAAGTTGGTCTCTTTCAAATCCCAAAAGGGACGTTTCGGTTTGTGAGTGCAGTGGAAACAATATAAAACTCAGTCAATGTCAAAGGGATCTTTCCAGGCCCATGCAAGCCTACGGACTTAGCATAAACCGTGATGAAATCAGCGACGATATGGATCTTATTCTTTGCCGTGCAGGTAAATAATTATAAGATTTCATGCGCGAATTTTTAATTCTCTTGTCACGAATAGTTTATCATAACTGAATTTGTAGTTGCATTTTCACAGTCTAAAGAGCAATCTTTTTTTTTTGGGGGGGGGGGGGTGCGGCTATTATGATTATGCGTTCAATTTTCACCCAAGCTTCAGTTCAGCTTCATTTCCTTTGTTTTTGTTTTCATTCGGTTATTCTGTTTTTGTTTTTGTTTTTTTGTTTGGCTTTCTTCACCATTGCCATTGTGAAACAGCCCCATTACAAGAGGATATCATTACACATACATCCGGTGTTACATCCCATTCAATCTCGCACCCAGAGTCTTCAGGCTTTTTGGTCAGCGGGGCAACGCCGGGAAGACTCTGGGGACATCGAAAAAATTCAATTTTTTTGATTGGCTGTTCCGTAACGGTTTCCATTGTTTTACCGCAGAAATCCTGCGGTAATAAAATTCGATGTCCCCAGAGTCTTCCCGGCGTTGCCCCGCTGACCAAAAAGCCTGAAGACTCTGGGTACGAGGTTGCATCCCATTACATTGTGTTACATCCGGTCAGCAGTCGTGCTTCTCGGACTTCCGGCCTATGCGTTCAGTTTATTTACCATTCTTGGCTTGTCGACTATCGCAATATCTGACTCGATTTTAGCCAAAGACGTTACTTTGGATTGCTTAAAGGCATGCATTTGCTTCGTACATCGATCTCGACACATTTACTCTACTTCCTGGCTGAATAATATTGATGAATTTAGGTGCTCGACGACAGAAATCGCAAGCATTACGACCATGTTTTGGACTTTGTCAGTGTAGGCGGGCTACTTGTATCATCATCCCTGGTCTGAAACACAGCAAACTGGGTATTCGATGGGAGTAACTGTTAGTCTGCGCTAGATTTGGTCAAAAAGACGGAACGTGCGAAGGAGAGATACTGGAGAGAACCACGCGACGAAAGCATCCTGAAAAAATTCCCAAAACCCTCAAGGTAGGTTTTGTATCAATTTATATTTCATCAAATTTGCTGGCCAAAACCTTATTTACTAAATGTAGGTAGCAGACAAGATGATAAAAGATACTTTTGAAGCTGATTTTCTCTCTCTAAAGCCTGTTTGAGCTAAATACTAGAGCTCTCAAAATTACTACTTTTGCAATTTTTTGCAATTTGTCCCAGGTGTCTTCAGCAGCCATGGCCAGAGTATAGTTTTCCCCAAATTGATTTTATCATATTTAGAAAGGTCAATATCTATGTAATCTCTGCTGCTAATTTGGTTTATGTGGAAAGAGTACTTTCGGAGAAATAACGAATATCGTTGTGCTTGTTTTTCCTGCTTGTCTAAATGGCTGACAGGGAACATAGTAGGACAAGCATTTTCTTCTCGTTTATAAAACCCAAATTATTGTAACGGCAAATTTTATAAGCTGGGAGAGTGGTTCTACCATCTGTATGAATTTCATTTGAATTGGTTTACATGCACCCGAGAACCAGACTCGTTTACTTTTACTTTTTGAGAGTGGAACTTTTGCTCAAAACATGGTCCCAAGGCCGAGGTCATATAGTGCGGTTACCATGGCAACGATACATCAGCCGATCCAAATATGGTTGTTCTTGTCTATCCCCCAAGGTAACCTACCTACACACAAAAATTGAAGAGGGGTTAAAATTTTTCATTTCCAACTTTGCTTCACTTTCCTGGAGAATTGCTCTTAAATATTAAATTATGGTATTATTATTGTTATTATTATTATTATTATTATTATTATTATTATTATTATTATTATTATTATTATTGTCGTTGTTGTTATTATTATTATTATTATTATTATTATTATTATTATTATTATTATTTCATCAGTGGTAAAGTAATGATTAAGTATTTCAATTCTTTGGATAATGACTGATATCCTTAACTCGATCTCTCCCCTTCTCTAAAAATTGCATCTTTAAAAACTATTGAGCCTGACGTAACGTCCTTTATCAATTCCATAGTTAATGCAACATTGCATGTTTATAACTTTATGTCAGTTTCAATTAACAATTACTCCACAAGCGCGCGTTGGATATGAGATGATAGATAGCCAACAAGGCGCGTGGCACCGAGTTTTCTAGAATCATCTCATATCCAACGCAAAGTCATCCTTAGACAGGATGCCATGCTTGTCCCTGACGCCTGCTAGCTGAAGATTCTCCTTGTCATTTATGGCTCCTTCGTTTCTTTGTATCCCTTTCCGTTGACAAAAATATCAAAGGGAAACAGAAACGACCAAGAAAAAGCTCTTCCATGAGTCTGCCTCAGAGCTTTTCCTTTCGAGAAATTATTAGTCTCTATTCCTAAACTAAGAGGATGGCATGGGGGGTAAGGGTGGTGGGTTGTGAAGGGGTAGGGAGTGTCAAGGTCAACAAAATTGATCCATAAGCTATTAATACCAGTTTGACACAGACAACGGAAATGATGAGACCAAACATTTGAACTACGGGGACATCTCTTTTTCTCCTTCTTTGGGGAGTCAAAAAAGGCGTTGTTGGCAGAGTGAACAAGTCGCGGCTTACGAAAATAAACACTGTATCATCCTCTTACAAAGTCCTATTAGCAGCCGTCTAAAAGTCATCTAACTTACTTGTTTTTCAGGTAAATATCTCTGCAGGATACAAAAAAATCGGGTCCTGTAAAGAAATCAGATATTGAAGAAAAAAGACCAAGCGTAGTTTTAATATCAAGAGCCGGAAACTGATGGACCGAGCCAATTTAATTTTTTCCACAAATCATTTTAAGAAAATCCTTTCTTCAAAAAAGCGTGTTTCTTTGAAATCTATTGTGGGATTAGAAAACGTAAATAAATAAAAAAATAAATAAATATATAAATAAATAAATAAATAAATAAATATATATATACCTTCGTTATCAAAATGAAACTGAAAAAAAGAACTAAAAATATATTACTTTGTAAACATTAGTCTGCAACTATAGCGTTGTCGTAGTTAAATATTTAAAACTGAATTTTAAATTACTTTTACGCGTCTACCTTTATTACAGAGCGTTAAACTTGTCGAGAAACACGAACTCTTTCTTAGGCAAATGGAAGTAGGAAAGAGTTTAAAAAAAATATATATACTTTTTGCAAAGTGTCAGTCTCACGTTATTGTTAAGACGTTTTTTCTTAATCATTCCGTATACGCGTTTTACAAACATGGCCGAAAAAAAGGCGATAATCAAATTCTGTTTTGTCCGACACAGAAATATTATGTCATGTTTTCTAACAAACTTTAAAATTAGATTTGAAATTATTATACTCTGATGTGACTATTTGTAGTCGTCAAAAGCGTGAGTCTTTTCAAGAGCTTACACGGATATGCAGACTCACTAAGTATCTCTTCGCTGTGTCCATGCAAAAGAGATTAAGTCGCTGAGATTTCTATTCAGTCGGAAAAATATGGGTAAATATATTTGAAAAAGGTAACATCAATATGGTATACTAAGGATTATAAACGTTTTGCTCTCAGCAGTGTTTCGTAATAATAGGTCATGCAATTGCAACAGGAAGGTTTCTGCAGATGATACTGTTGTCAGACACTCACTTTCTTTGCCATTTGACCCTTCATCAGCTTTTCTTTTCCTATCCTTTTCCTGCAAATCAGACGAATGAGAAAGTGAGAGGAGACAGGGATTTGACAGGGGCACCAACAAGAACATTTAATCAAAATACTTCAAATGTTGTCTCCTGTGTTCCCATGCGTAAGCTAATATAGTTTGATTTGTTCGGACGTTTTAGCTGAAAATGTAAGTTGTAGAAAGTTGTAGAGAACGGAATCTTGTTCCCTGATTTTAACTTATGCCTCCAAGTCTGTAAAGGACAAAAATCCGAAAGCAGCTTTTATGAAGGAAACAATTTTAAACTGTGTTTAACTAAACAGCCTTTAAACGTGTTTAAGACTTGGTGTGAATCGGGCATTAGATTTTCAGCAGTGTAAAATATTTTTGTACGAAAATTCGAGCTAATTTCGAAACGAGTCAAAGAGACTACCTCCTCGTCGTGATATTAATAAATTGTTGACTGATTGCGAAAACGCTGAATACTGATCACTGGTCAACAAACTACACTACTAATAGAGCTCTACTCAGAGGTGCAGGGTAGCAAACTACACCATTCTTAGCAATTTTAATAATCTACCACGGAAACCAGGAAGGGAAACATGAAAAGAAAAAAGGAAAGAAAGAAAAGGCAAAGGAACTTCCCGCACACACCTGTCATCTACCTTAACATCTACAGGGAGATTTGCGGAGTGAATAATCATTTGTGACATCCTTCTTGGTAAAAGGTAATTAATGCCTAGACCGTTTGTTGTCGCAATTAAGTTTTCTTTTTATTTTTCGTATATTTGGATAATACAATCACTAATCTCAAAAAAAAAAAATGATAACGATAGAAATCCCTTGAAATTTCAAAAAACGCACAAACTTTCGAAAGTTTAGTCTTTTTCTGATAAGCCTAGTCATAGGATCAACTTTGCAATTCAATATGCACGTTTCCAGTTTGTTTTGTAAACTGAACCACCTGTCCTGTTAAACTCGTTCGTTGTATTAGCGATCGCCTTTGGAATCGAGACCGTTTACACTTTCGCACACTTTATGAGTTACGAGAATGACAAATATTGTTTCAGGAAATATTCCGTATATGGAAAAAAAATTCACCGGTCGGAGATCTAACTGCAACTGTCTTACCGTAATTCTGGGTTCAGAAGGCCTGATTCGTCTCAAATATTCGGTTTTAATTGTGATTAAAGACAGAGTTAGAAATTAATATCTTTTGTTTTCTCCGAGGTACAAAATCGATGCCCTGAGCGCGATAAATACTTTCAAAAAGCCAACAGTAGCTCGGTATATGGGAACGAAATCTCGTTTGTAAATTTGTTTTGCCCTTTTATTTAAAAGCATGTGAGCTAATGGTGTATGACCTTGCGTAACAATCCATTACTTCGCTTGAATTTAATTCAGTGGCAACTAGAAAAAGAAAATCTTTTTTTGTTGAATTTTTTTTTGTTGATTCCCCCGAATGTAAGGCATAATACTGTCTTTTTTTGCCTAACCGTGCAATAAATATCGATAACAACCCATATTTGCATGTGTAATTTACCTCCGATATGTCGAGTACATGGTGAATCCATCCAGTGGCTCTGATAAGATTGTTACCCGCATCGCACTGGTTATCATAGCCAAAGTTATTCAGCTCACAGACTTTTTCAGGTAAGAAATAGTTGTAGGAAATGCACTCGTCATGTTTGTGACACTCCTCAACGCACTGAAGCCAGTCGATGGATTCAACAGTCTTAAACACATGGCCTGTCAGTAAGCTGTTATAAACAGTATAACCATCCGAACACCAAATGCTGACGATCACGATGGATATTATGGTCAACGAGAGAAATAAGCGAATCATTGTGCAGTGCAGTACAAATGAATCAATGAAAGTTTTAGAAGATGCAAAACTGAGAACGAACACTTAACATGCGCTTCCAACAAACTTTAATAATGTCTAGTGCTTTGTAAGTGGCTTGCAATAATTTAACAGATTTCTTTTTTATTGGTCAGCTATTTAAGTCAGCAAGCTGCTCATCTGAAAGACTTTCATTAGTTTTTCTACAGCACAAACTACGAACTGTCAAGGATCAGCACTCCGCCCTTACAATCAACAGTATACAAACACTTTGATAACTGTAAATGGAGACTGCGGACGAGTAACTCTAAAGGTGAACACCCTTACTATTATGATAATTATTATTATAATTGTTATTATTATTATTATTATTATTATTATTATTATTATTATTATTATTTTTATTATTATTATTATTATTATTATTATTATTACTTTAAACCATCCATGTTTCGAGGAAAATATGATTGTATTTTTGTGATGCTTTTTATATAGGTGATATTTGAATAGAGTTTTATTACTTATTTTTATTATTTTTTTTACATTATTAAGTTTATTTATTTCGCCAAACCACAAATATAATGAAAACAAGAAATGACAGAAATAGATTTAACACTGAATGGCGAGGAGACATAAAGGAAACTATGAAGCTTGTATTAATTAGGTTTCCTCAGTTATTGTTTTATTATCCATGAAAAGTTGGGAAGGGTGGGCTTTCTTTCTTTCTCTCTTCGTTTATTTTAACGTTTTAATATAAATAATTATTGGTGAATTGTCGAGGGGAATATTCCCCAATATTTGCTGAGCCTCAGGCAAATAATTGTTTTGGTATAATTACTCAGGTTATTATCAGAGAAAAACAAGAACCGTCCGAAAAATGTCAATTTTAATTAGATCCTAAAGTTTTTTTGTGTTAGCATAATATTATACTCAGGTGATTATAGAGATTCTATTGACATCATTGGTCGAGGATTGTGTCATATCCTGCTTGAATCACCTGGCGTGAGGTGACTATAGCGCGAATGAGTAATTTTCAAAATGGTCGCCTTGCGATTTGTTGATCTTTCTGAGGAAGAAATAAATACGATGAAAGAAAATGCAATTCTGAAAGGCATTTATGATGCAGCGAAGGCAAGATATGAAAGTTTTGCTAATTGTAATAAAAAAAACTCGTTTGTGAGGTTTGGATGTGTGCTCTTGTTAATGTCATCGACAGTTTCCTTCCATTCTGTCATTCTGACTCCTTCGTGGCTAGAATAAATGTAATTTTTCCATTTGTGGTAGCCTGGAAACGGGCGAGGAAAGTTAATAACGAGAGCTTGGAGGGAGCTTATATTTTGGCGCCTTTTTTTCGCGGCTACCATTCGGCTAGCGTAGATGCAGTGGTGTTCGCGACATATCGCTTTCCTTGTTTCTCGGAGAATTTAAGCGGTTTGCCACTTTGTTCATTCTTCAACTGTATAAAAAATGTCAACAGCTTATGGACAGTAGACATGACATTTGAGGTTCGGTTCAAAACAGCCGGAAAACAGAGACTGATTAACTGTAAGCTTTTGAGTTAAATTTGGTAAGTTATCACGTTATAAACAAACTAATTGTATTACTGACATGTATTGTTTTATGTACACCGCTTCAAACACTCGTTTTCTTCCAATTGTTGTGTAGTTTGTAAATAACACATGTTTACCAAACAGAGCTTGAGATCAGTTTGTAAGGGAAAACAACCGCGACCACGAAATGTTGATAAAGTTATAAAGATTCATATGTCGTTCATAATAAACCTTTTTGTAGTAAATAACACGAAGGTTTACGTCTGTGATGCATATTATATTTAGACGAATGTTAACTTGAAATGAATCGTTTTTTCAGAAAAAGCTCACAATTTCTTTGCTAAGCATTTTGAAGTTTCCCGACTTGATTATATCTCGAAATTTTATTAAATTTCTCCTTTCCTTTCTTTCTCGCGGTTGTTTAAAAGCTTTGTTAGCAAGTCCCGGCTGCTTTCATGATATATCCTTTATACTTTGTTTGAATTAATTTTTCTTTGCCATGTTTTTAATTAGAAAGAACAATTAAAGTTGAAATTGCGGATATCTTCACAGCAATTAGCATTATAAAGACAAACATAAGAAAATGGTGCGCAAAGGTGGGAGACAAGCTCATCTCTCGTTTTAACTGTGCTTACAATAAACTTAATTATGATAAGAAAGCGACTTGAAAAATTAGCAATCAAGAGAAAGAGTTAAAGGATTCCACTTCAGTACCTCTCGAACTTCTTTCCGCCTTTGTATGATCGTATGTGCTTGTTGCAGTTTAAAGCAGTTGTTCTTATTAACTTAAGAAAAAAATTACCACTGGACACGAGGCATGATTCAGCAGGTTAACAATGATGACCAAACCTTTATTATCATTTTAATTATGACCTTGAATATTTTTCTAATAAAAACGTCTCCAATATATTATTCTGTGCACAGGACAACAACAATAAACGTTTTTTTTTTCTTCTTCATAGAAAACAGCAAAATTTAAGATAAAAATTGTGGGTTGCAATTAAAATGAGGTGCGAAATATTGAACTGAAAGACGGACAAAAAGGCTATCATTAGAGCTAAAGACACAGGTTGTATGGGCATTATGCAATAAAGATCCACAGAAAGCCTAAAAATTAACCTTTAAGTAGTTTGATCTCTGTCAATTCGGCGATTGAAAGAGCTCGTTGGAAGATTTTCCTTTGCGACTGAAGCGATGGGAAGGGTAAAATTGTTTGCTCAAAGCATCATGGTGCGCTTAGTTTCTCCTCCTTTCCAGTGACTCAAAACAACCCCTTTGAACACCTTGTACTGCAATGGCGGCTTGTTACCAAATAGAAGTCACGGGAAGGATATAAGCAAAGCTCGCATGGAATTATTTCTGTAGTTAGTATTTACCTTTTATTCTCTAGATAGGTTAACTAAATTTCTGATCATGTACATCATGTACATGGGTTGAGATGTTTTGATGTTTCGAGCAACATTATCAAGCAGATAATTCGAGCCTGAATAAAGGCCGATAGCAAAGCTGAAAATGAGCATCGTCAACACGATTGTAATAAATATTTCCTGAGGAGTTGCCTGTCTTGAAGTTGGCTTTACTCATGATACTCGCTCTCCATAAACTTAGTATAAACATTAAACATGAAGAGTGTATATTCCTATCTCCGCATTTATTTTTATGTCTTTATTATACCACAACAAACAAACAAAAGTCCTTATCCTGTTCAGTCTAAATTTAACTACAACAGCTACCTTCTATATTTAAACATTATTTAATTTTACTCAGCTCGATTAGTTATTCTGAGTAAATGTTACCCTTTTTTGTATTAATATATTTATGCTGTAAATTAAGTTTAACTTTGGTAATAAAGCCTGTTGTTGCTGTTTGTTTGTTAGTTGCTAGATTTATTATCTAGTTTTTCTCTTCTCAGTTCTTTTAGACGGAACCACCACCATCGGTTTCCTCTTTATTTCACTAATATGTATCCCATGGTTTTAATGTGCTTGTCTCCGTTATCTGGTTTATAGGTAGCCTCATTACCACACGTGTTGGTGTCATCATGTTTTCCTCCGGTACCAAAACCAATTCTGGAATCGCAGCTACGGCAGTGGTATTGATTGTTGCCAATAATACCGATTCTTGCTTTCGAAAATTCATTCGAACCAACTGCGTTGAACCCTTGTTTGTTACAGTTGGGCTGCAAAGATGCTTCAGAGCCTATCAACGCCTTCCACTTATCTCTACCGAGAGAGGTTGGTCGATATTGCCCGTCAGCGATCAGAGAGTACAGTGAAGTGCCACTCTTGCTGATGACCAAGAACTTGACAGGTCGATTCCCAATCCTCATGCCGAGACAGATCCCGGAGAAGTTCGTGTTCCAGTAAGTTGGTAACTTGGTTTCCTGGTTGTCAAACCCCGTCTTACCTCCAGGACGATTGAGCTCGGTTTTGTTGCTCCAGAATTTGGAATCGTAGTGAAACGTTGACTACAAAAGAAAACACGAAGACACCGCTTAGAAATGTTTCAAAAAGCCTTATCAAAAACACGACTGGACGCTTTCTGGCACAGTTACATCCCTCCAATTTTTTTTTTAAAATCCTTTTCCTAGTGCTAAAAATTTCCAATTCATGAATTTTTCAGCAGCGATGTTTAGTGAAAATTATTTGACATCGGATTTCCATACAAACACTGTTATTTCAAGCCTAATTGCCTACTCGTCAAAATGGTGTCGAAAACCGTGAGAAGGACTATTTTCTGAATCCCGTTACTTGTTGCGTCAATCGCACTAAATTGAACGTCAGTTTAAATTTTTTAAGGAGTTCTTTTGACAGTGTGTAGTGTGGAGTTTGGGTTTATTGAAGCAGTGGTCACCATACCTGGGGCCTGGGGCTGTGACATGCTGATGAATTCCCAGAACCGTCGCGGTTTTTTCATTAAACCAATGACCAAGAAAACCGTGGGAACTAGGAGCGAGATGTTCTCATCCCCATGGTCCCAGGTTATTGTCCTTACCGTGGAGCTGTAGCATGCTCCTTATCCTCTGTAGTGTTGTTGTTTTTGTTCCTTTCACTTACAAAAAATAATATCACTTACGGTCCAAGGATGGATTGGTGAAAACCACAACCTGTTGTTGATTTTACCTTGTTACCATCAATTTTCATGACCAGCGTCCATCCTCCATCTCCGCACCCATCAATTCCGGTCATGTGACAGTACACAGGGATTCTTCCAATGTCAGTTTGCAGCATGTAAGCTTTATTCTCTCGAGATCTGAATGGAGATTGAAATGAAAGTTAGCTACAGATTTACCTCTTAAATATTAAATTATGGTATCATTATATTTATTATTATTATTGTTGTTGTTGTTGTTGTTGTTCTTCTTCTTCTTCTTCTTCTTTTTCTTCTTCTTCTTCTTCTTCTTCTTCTTCTTCTTCTTCTTCTTCTTCTTCTTCTTATTATTATTATTATTATTATTATTAACTTAAATCGATCTCTCCCCTTCTCTAAAAATTGCATCTTTAAAAGCTATTGAGCCTGACGTAACGTCCTTTATCAATTCCATAGTTAATGCAACATTACATGTTTATAACTTAATGTCAGTTTCAATTAACAATTACTCCACGAGTGCGCGTTGGATATGAGATGATAGATGGCCAACAAGGCGCGTGACGCCGAGTTTTCTATAATCATCTGATATCCAACGCAAAGTCATCCTTGGAAAGGATGACATGCTTGGCCTACCCTGACGCCTGCTAGCTGAGGAATCTCCTTGTCATTTATGGCTCCTTCGTATATTTTGTGTCCCTTTCCGTTGACAAAAATATCAGAGGCAAACAGAAACGACCATAAAAACTGAAGCTCTTCCATGAGTCTGCCTTAGAGCTTTTCTTTTCGAGAAATTATTAGTCTCTTTGCCTAAACTAAGAGGATGGCATGGGGGGTAGGGGTGGTTGGTTGTCAACGGGTAGGAAGTATTAAGGTCAACAAAATTGATCCATGCGCTATAAAAACCAGTTTGACACAGACAACGGGAATAACGAGACCAAGCATTTGAATTACGGGGACATCTCTTTCTCTCCTTCTTTGGGGAGTGAAAAAAAGCGTTGTTGGCAGAGTGAACAAGTCGCGGCTTATGAAAATAAACACTGTATCATCCTCTTACAAAGTCCTATTAGCAGCCGTCTAAGAGTCATCTAACTTACTTGTTTTTCAGGTAAATATCTCTGCAGGATACAAAAAAATCAGGTCCTGTAAAGAAATCAGATATTGAAGAAAAACGTCCAAGCCTAGCTTTAATATCAGGAGCCGGAAACTGATAGACCGAGCCAATTTAATTTTATCCACAAATCATTTTAAGAAAATCCTTTCTTCAGTAAGGCGGGTTTCTTTGAAATCTATTGTGGGATTAGAAAACGTGAATAAATAAATAAATATATATATACCTTCGTTACCAAAATGAAACTGAAAAAAAGAACTTAAAATATATTACTTTGTAAACATTAGTCTGCAACTAAAGCGTTGTCGTAGTAAAAGATTTAAAACTGAATTTTAATTTACTTTTCAGGGTCTACCTTTATTACAGAGCGTTAAACTTGTCGAGAAACAGGAACTCTTTTTTTGGCAATTAAACAAAATGGAAGTAGGAAAGAGTTTAGAAAAATATATATTTTTTGCAAATGTCAGTATCACGTTATTGTTAAGACGTTTTTCTTAATCATTCCGTATACGCGTTTTACAAACATGGCCGAAAAAAAGGCGATAATCAAATTCTGTTTTGTCCGACACAGAAATATTATTTCATGTTTTCCAACAATCTTTAAAATTAGGTTTGAAATTATTATACTCTGGTGTGACTATTTGTAGTCGTCAAAAGCGTGAGTCTTTTCAAGAGCTTACACGGATATGCAGTCTCACTTAGTATCTCTTCGCTGTGTCCATGCAAAAGAGATTAAGTCGCTGAGATTTCTATTCAGTCGGAAAAATATGGGTGAATATATTTGAAAAAGGTAGAATCAATACGGTATACTAAGGATTAGAAACGTTTTGCTCCCAGCAGTGTTTCGTAATAAAAGGTCATACAATTACAACAGGATTAGGTTTCTGCAGATAATACTGTTGTCAGGCACTCACTTTCTTTACCATTTGACCCTTCACCAGCTTTTCTTTTCCTTTCCTTTTCCTGCAAATGAGACGAATGAGAAAGTGAGAGTAGACAAGGATTCTGTGTCTCCTGTGTTCCCTTGTGTAAGCTAATATAGTTTGATCTTTTCGGATGTTTTAGCTGAAAATATAAGTTGCAGAGAGTTGTAGGGAAGGGAATCTTCTTCCCTGATTTTAACTTATGCTTCCATTTGTGCTAAGTCTGTAAAGGACAAAAATCCGAGAGTAATTTTAAACTGTGTTTAACTAAACAGCTTTTAAACGTGTTTAAGGTTTGGTGTGAATCGAGCATTAGATTTTCAGCGGTGCAAGATATTTTTGTATGAAAATTCGAGCGAATTTCGAAACGAGACGAAGAGACTACCTCCTCGTCGCGATATTAATAAATTGTTGACTGATTGCGAAAACGCTCGGTACTGATCACTGGTCAACAAACTACCCTGCTAATAGAGCTCTACTCGGAGAGCAGGGTAGCAAACTACACCATTCTTAGCAATTTTAATAATCTACCACGGAAACCAGGAAGGGAAAAATGAAAAGAAAAAAGAAAAGAAAGAAAAAGCAAAGGAACTTCCGCACACACCTGAGTTCTACCTTAACATCTACAGGGAGATTTGCGGAGTGAATAATCATTTGTGACATCCTTCTTGGTAAAAGGTAACTAATGCCTAGACCGTTTGTTGTCGCGATTAAGTTTTCTTTTTATTTTTCGTATATTTCGATGATACAATCACTTATCTCAAAAAAATGGTGACGATAGAAATCCCTTGAAATTTCAAAAAACGCACAAACTTTCGAAAGTTTAGCCTTTTTCTGATAAGCCTAGTCATAGGATCAACTTTGCAATTCAATATGTACGTTTCCATTTTGTTTTGTAAACTGAACCACCTGTCCTGTTAAACTCGTTCGTTGTATTAGCTATCGACTTTGGACTCGAGACCGTTTACACTTTCGCACACTTTATGAGTTACGAGAATGACAAATATTGTTTCAGGAAATATTTCGTATGTAGAAAAAAAATTCACCGGTCGGTCATCTTTTTTTGGAGATCTAACTGCAAGTGTCTTACTGTAATTCTGTGTTCAGAAGGCCTGATTCGTCTCAAATATTCGGTTTTAATTGTTATTAAAGACAGAGTTAGAACTTAATATCTTTTGTTTTTTTCCGAGGTACAAAATCGATGCCCTGAGCGCGATAAATACTTTTAAAAAGCCAACAGTAGCTTGGTATATGGGGACGAAATCTGGTTCCAAATTTGTTTTGCCGTTTTATTTAAAAGCATGTGAGCTAATGGTGTATGACCTTACGTAACAATCCTTTACTTCGCTTGAATTTAATTCAGTGGCAACTAGAAAAAGAAAATCGTTTTTTGTTGAACTTTTTTTGTTGATTCCCCCGAATGTAAGGCATAATACTGTCTTTATCACCTAATCGTGCAATAAACATCGATAACAACCCATATTTACATTTGTAATTTACCTCTGATATGTCGAGTACATGGTGAATCCATCCAGTGGCTCTGATAAGATTGTTACCCGCATCGCACTGGTTATCATAGCCAAAGTTATTCAGCTCACAGACTTTTTCAGGTGAAAAATAGTTGTAGGAAATGCACTCGTCATGTATGTGGCACTCCTCAACGCACTGAAGCCAGTCGATGGATTCAATAGTCTTAAACACATGGCCTGTCAGTAAGCTGTTATAAACAGTATAACCATCCGAACACCAAATGCTGACGATCACGATGGATATTATGGTCAACGAGAGAAATAAGCGAATCATTGTGCAGTGCAGTACAAATGAATCAATGAAAGTTTTAGAAGATGCAAAACTGAGAACGAACACTTAACATGCGCTTCCAACAAACTTTAATAATGTCTAGTGCTTTGTAAGTGGCTTGAAAGTAATTTAACAGGCTTCTTTTTCATTGGTTAGCTATGAGTCAGCAAGCTGCTCATCTGAAAGACTTTCATTAATTTTTCTACAGCACAAACTACGAACTGTCAAGGATCATCACTCCGCCCTTACAATCAACTGTGTACAAACACTTCGAAAACTGTAAATGGAGACTGCGGACAAGTAATTCTAAAGGTGAACACCCTTATTATTATTATTATTATTATTATTATTATTATTATTATTATTATTATTATTATTATTATTATTATTATTATTATTACATTAACCCATCCATGTTTTGAGGAAAATATGATTGTATTTTTGTGATGCTTTTTATATAGGTGATATTTGAATAAAGTTTTATTACTTATTTTTATTATTTTTTTTATATTATTAAGTTTATTTATTTCGCCACACCACAAATATAATGAAAACAAGAAATAATAGAAATAGATTTAGCAATGGCAAGGAGACATAAAGGAAACTATGAAGCTTATATTAATTAGGTCTCCTCAGTTATTGTTTTATTATCCATGAAAAGTTGGGAAGGGTGGGCTTTCTTTCCTTCTCTCTTCGTTTATTTTAACGTTTTAATATAAATAATTATTGGTGAATTGTCGAGGGGAATATTCCCCAATATTTGCTGAGCCTCAGGCAAATAATTGTTTTGGTATAATTACTCAGGTTATTATCAGTGAAAAACAAGAACCGTCCGAAAAATGTCGATTTTAATTAGATCCTAAAGTTTTCTTGTGTTAGCATAATATTATACTCTGGTGATTATAAAGATTCTATTGACCTCATTGGTGGAGGATTGTGTCATATCCTGCTTGAATCACCTGGCGTGAGGTGACTATAGCGCGAATGACTAATTTTCAAAATGGTCGCCTTGCGATTTGTTGATCTTTCTGAGGAAGAAATAAATACGATGAAAGAAAATGCAATTCTGAAAGGCACTTAAGATGCAGCGAAGGCAAGATATGAAAGGTTTGCTAATTGTAATAAAAAAACTCGTTTATGAGGTTTGGATGTGTGCTCTTGGTAATGTCATCGACAGTTTCCTTCCATTCTGTCATTCTGACTCCTTCATGGCTAGAATAGATGTAATTTTTCCATTTGTGGTAGCCTGGAAACAAGCGAGGAAAGTTGATAACGAGAGCTTGGAGGGAGCTTATATTTCGGCGCCTTTTTTCGCGGCTATCATTCGGCAAGCGTACATGCAGTGGTGTTCGCGACATCTCGCTTTCCTTGTTTCTCGGAGAATTTCAGCGGTTTTGCCCTCTACGTTGTTCATTCTTGAACTGTAGAAAAGTTGTGAACAGCTTATTCGACAATAGACAAAACTACATTTGAGGTTCGGTTCAAAACAGCAGAAAAAGAGAGACTGATTGAGTGTAAGCTTTTGAGCTAAATTTGGTAAGTTATCACCAAGAGTTAATCTCTTGTTATCACGTAAACAAACTAATTGTATTACTTACATGTATTGTTTTATGTACACCGCTTCAAACACTCGTTTTCTTCCAATTGTTGTGTAGTTTGTAGATAACACGTGTTTACCAAACAGAGTTTGAGATCAGTTTGTAAGAGAAAACAACCGCGACCACAAAATGTTGATAAACTTATAAAGATTCATATGTCGTTCATGATAAACCTTTTTGTAGTAAATAACACGAACGTTTACGTCTGTGATGCATATTTAGACTAATATAAACTTGAAATGCATCGTTTTTTCAGAAAAAGTTCACAATTTCTTTGCTAAGCATTTTGAAGTTTCTCGACTTGATTATATCTCGAAATGTTATTAAATTTCTCCTTTCCTTTCTTTCTCGCGGTTGTTTAAAAGCTTTGTTAGCAAGTCGCGACTGCTTTCATGATATATTCTTTATACATCGTTTGAATTAATTTTTCTTTGCCATGTGTTGATTAGAAAGAACAATTAAAGTTGAAATTGCGGATATCTTCACAGAAATTAGCATTATAAAGACAAACATATGAAAATGGTGCGCAAAGGTGGGAGACAAGCTTAATCTCTCGTTTTAACTGTGCTTACAATAAACTTAATTATGATAAGAAAGCAACTTGAATAATTAGCAATCAAGAGAAAGAGTTAAAGGATTCCACTTCGGTACCTCTCGAACATCTTTCCACATTTGTATGATCGTATGTGCTTGTTGCAGTTTAAAGCAGTTGTTCTTATTAACTTTAGAAAAACTTACCACTGGATACAAGACATGACTCAGCAGGTTAACAATGATGACCAAACCTTTATTATTTTCCAATAAAAACGTCTCCAATATATTATTCTGTGTACAGGACAACAACTATAAACGATTCTTTTCCATTTAGATAGCAAACAGCAAAATTTAAGATAAACATTGTGTTTGCAATTAAAATGAGTTCCGACATATTGAACTGTAAAAAGGACAAAAAGGCTATCATTAGAGCTAAAAAAGCACGTTAAAAGAACTTCTGGAGCGACTGAAGCGATGATCAGGGTAAAAATTTTAAGTGCAAAGCATCATGGGGCGCTTGGTTTTGTCCTCCCTTCCAGTGACTCAGAACAACCCCTTTGAACACCTTGTACTGCCATGGCGGCTTGTTACCAAATAGAAGTCACGGGAAGGATATAAGCAGAGCTCGCATGGGATTATTTCTGTATTTAGTATTTACCTTTTGTTCTCCAGATGGGATAACTAAATTTCTGATAATGTACATCAGTCAGTAAAACTTATAAATGGGTCGAGATGTTTTGATGTTTCGAAGAACGTAATCAAGCAGATAATTCGAGCCTGAATAAAGGCCGATAGCAAAGCTGAAAGTGAGCATCGTCAACACGATTGTAATAGGTATTTCCTGAGAGGTAGCTTCCCTTGGAGTTGGCTTTTCTCTTGATACTCGCTGAACACAAACGTACTGCAAACATTAAACAAAACCGGTGTACATTCCTGTCTCTGCATTTTATTTTTTTGTAATGATTATACCATAATAAACAAACAAAAGTCCTTATCCTGTTCAGTCTAAATTTAACTACAACAGTCGCTACATTTATGGATCATTTTTCTCTCCTCAGTTTTTTTTAGGCGAGGAACCTTCATCGTTTTCCTGTTTATTTCACTAATATGTATCCCATGGTTTTAATGTGCTTCTCTCCGTTATCTGGTTTATATGTAGCCTCATTACCACACGTGTTGTTGTCATCATGTTCTCCACCGGTACCAAAACCAATTCTGGAGTCGCAGTTACTGCAGTATCTTTCATTGTTGCCAATAATACCTATTCTTGCTTTCGAATGATTGTATCTGTTACCCACTGCGTTAAACCCTTCTTTGTTACAGTTGTACTGCAAAGATGCTTCAGAGCCAATCAATGCCTTCCACGTTTCTCGACCCAGAGAGGTTGGTCGATAGCGGTCATCAGCGATCAGAGAGTACAGCGAAGTGCCATTCTTGTTGATGACTAGGAACTTGACAGGTTGACTGCCGATCCTCATGCCGAGGCAGATCTTGGAGAAGTTCATGTTCCAGTAAGTTGGTAACTTGGTTTCCTGGTTGTCAAACCCCGTCACACCTACAGGACGATTGAACTCGATTTTGTTGCTCCAGAATTGGGAGTCGAAGTGAAACGTTGACTACAAAAGAAAACACGAAGTCACCGCTTAGAAATGTTTCAAAAAACCTCATTAATTTGGTGATATCCCGTTACTTGTTGCGTCAATCGCGCTAAACGGAACGTCAGTTTAAGTTTGTTAAGGAGTTCTTTTGACAGTCTGGAGTTGGGGTTATTATTATTAAAACTGTGGTCACCATACCTTGGGCCTGGGGCTATTTAACGATTATTCGATGAGCGCGCGTTGGATATGAGATGGTAAATAGCCAACGAGGCGCGAAGCGCCGAGTTGGCTATCACTAATCTCATATCCAACAAGCGCGAATGGAATAATTGTTTTATTAAATTCTCTACGTTTGGACATTGCTGTTGAAGTTTACTGAATTAAAGAAAAAAATTCTTTCAAATTTAAACGACCGGATGTTGAGACAACCTCCGACCAAAGCGCGCGAAACCTAATGATCACATGACACACGCAGCGCTTTGCAAACGGAGTTGAATGAAAAATCGAAAGCGAAGAAAATCGGACACAGTCGGACATCTAAAATTCAAGAAACGTTTAAATGTTCAAATTATAACCTTTCTGAGACTAGCATTCAAGTGCTTTTGAAGTTCCAGCTCATCGAGAAGCGTAATAGTTGTGCACATTTGAGCAAATGTTCTGCTGTGTGGTGCCGAGCGAAGAAAGAGATCAGGGCAAGGACGTCTTTTTTCATGCTGAACTGAATTCCTCGCGGACGATTTAAAACACTTTAGGCAAGTCCAAGTGTACGAGGTACAACCTCACTGAGACAAGCATTCAGTGCAAGGTTTTAAACTACAAGCTTGTTTGAGAAGTGTAAGAGCTGTGCACATTAGTGCAAATGTGTTGCTGAGTGGTGCTGAGCGACGGAAACGAAGATTATGACCGCCGCTCGTACGGATTTCATAGATGAATCATCTGAAGTCCTCGTAAATTCGTAAAAACATATAAAGGCAGGCATGGAGCTCTTCCTGAGAAATTTCTTCGATTGGCTTTAACCTCTTACCGCCAGGATCCTGAAATTTTTGAAGGTAACCGGTTGTTATTGTTGTCGTCATGTGATCTAAAAAATCGTAAAATCTTGCAATTTTGAAGATTTTAAAGGAAACTTCAGGGATACGTACCATTAAATAGTGCCATACCGAACTTTGTGGCTTTTATTGTTGTTATATTGAGATAGCATCTTTTCCTTTTTTTTTCTACATTTTTCCGAAGAAACTTTTGCTTCCCGCCGAAAAAAAAATTTAGCTTAGCGACACCTGGGGCTTTCGTTTTCCATATAAGGTCAAACTACGGTATATGAGCTGATAACCGAGATTTAGCAAACCAATCAGAACGCTAGAAATGCAATATCCGAGGCTGAGAATTTAATAATTAGTAATTAGACTAATATTTAGGCAATAAATGCAAGGAAACGGTGGTTTGTTTCAGTAATATTTCGATATAATTCTATACCATCGTCAGACTAGGTGACAATGCGTAGCTAAAGTTTAAATACTAAAAGGGTGGTAAATTAGCATCAATAGGTACGTGAGAATGAAATAAGTACAAAACAAAAAGAGAAAAAAGAGAAAAAAAAACTGTCATGTGAATAAGCAGAGTTCTCTGCTGGTCTTCAAGCCATTGTTCAAGGATGGCGATGAACGTTCAGTTTGGGTAGGACTAAATCTGAAATTCTACAGCTTTAAAGGCGTTGACACCAGGTTTTGTTGACATTTTTGTACTTTCCGGAACAGCATTTGCGACCAGCTTTTTGCTGTAAACATGGCTGGCCATGTACAAAACGAGTTTATTTGTCTTCCATGAAAAAATAATAAAGATGAAAAGGTGAAACTCTTGAGCTGGCTTTTTTCCGCTGGCTTTGTTTCTTTTCAATGGAAATAATAGGAAGGCAAATATTGACGCAGGCGGGGGTTATTACGTGATAACCGTCCTGTGAATTTGCACCACGTGACGTAAAGTAGTCAATGGAATCGCGCGAAAATTAATGGGTCATGCTGATGAGTTCCCAGAACAACCAAGAAAACCGTGGGCACTAGGAGCGAGATGTTCTCATCCCCATGGCCCCAGGTGTTTGTCCTTATCTTGGAGCTGTAGCGTGCTCCTTATCATCCGTGGTGTTTGTTTTGTTGTTGTTGTTGTTGTTTTTGTTCCTTTGACTTACAAAAACCAATATCAGTTACTGGCCAAGGATGCATTGATAGAAACCGCAACCTGTTATTGATTTTACCTTGTTACCATGTATTTTCATGACCAGCGTCCATCCTCCATCTCCGCATCCATCAATTCTGGTCATGTGACAGTAAACAGGGATTCTTCCAATGTCAGTTTGCAACAAGTACGCTTTATTCTCTCGTGTTCTGAATTGAAGATTGAGATGAAAGTTAGCAACAGTATTACCTCTTAAATATTGTAGTTTTGTTATTATTATAATTATTATTATTATTATTATTATTATTATTATTATTATTATTGTGATTATTATTATTTTGTCGAATAATTTTTCACTTTGATTACTCTTCAGTAATAAAGTAATGATTTATGATACTTAAAAGTATTTCAATTCCTTAGATGATGACTGATATCCTTAACTCGATCTCTCCACCTTCTCAATTGCATCTTTAAAAACTATTGAGCCTGAAGTATAACGTTCTTTATCAATTCCATAGTTAATACAACATTGCATGTTTATAATTTAATGTTTCAATTATCAATTACACCACGGCCGCAGGTTGGATATGAGATGATAGACAGCCAACAAGGCGCGTGGCAAAGTCATCCTGTGGGAGCAGGGAATGCGCAGTGGTGTGAGCACTCGCCTCCCACCAATGTGGCCCGGGTTCGATTCCTGGTCTCGGTGTCATATGTGGGTTGAGTTTGTTGTTGGTTCTCGTCCCTGCTCCGAGGGTTTTTCTCCGGGTACTCCGGTTTTCCTCACTCCACAAAAACCAACATTTCCAAATTCCATTCGACCTGGAAACTATGGAGAGAAGAGCCACTCCGTGGATTCCAATTAAATTCCTATATATTTATACTTATTTTATCCTTACACAGGATGAAAAGCTTGGCCTACCCTGACGCCTGCTAGCTGAGGATTCTCCTTGTCATTTATGTCTTCTTCGTTTATTTTGTGTCCCTTTCCGTTGACAAAAATATCAGAGGCAAACAGAAACGACCAAGAAAAAGCTCTTCCATGAGTCTGCCTTAGAGCTTTTCTTTTCGAGAAATTATTAGTCTCTGTTCTTGGGGATGGGAGTGGCGGGTTTTCAAGGTAAAAAAAAAGTTCATCCATCAGGTGGCGGGTTGTCAAGGGGGAGGGGTGTCAAGGTCAACAAAATTGATCCATGTGCAAATAAAAACCAGTTTGAGAAAGAAAACGGGAGACCAAACATTTGAATTACGGGGACATCTCTTTCTCTCCTTCTTTGAAGAGTCAAAAGAGGCGTTGTTGGCAGTGTGAAAAAGGCTTCCGAAAATAAACATTGTATCATCTTCTTACAAAGTCTTGTTAGCAGCCGTCTAAAAGCCATCTAACTTACTTGTTTTTCAGGTAAATATCTCTGCAGGATGCAAAAGAATCGGGACCTGTAAATAAATCAGATATTAAACAATAAAATTTAAGGCTAGCTTTAATATCTAAACAAAAAACTGATAGACCGAGCCAATTGAATTTTTGCCACAAACCATTTTAAGAAAACCCTTTCTTTACATCTATTGTGGGATTAGAAAACTTGAATAGGTATATAACTTCGCTACTAAACATTAGTCTGCAATTAAAGTGCTGTGGCTAAACAGCGTTTACCTTTATTATAGAGCGATAAAACTTGTCGAGAAACACGAACTCTTTTTTAAGCAATTAAACAAAACGAAAATAGGAAAGCGTTTACAAAAATGTATTTTCTTTAAAATGTCAGTATCAGGTTTTTGTTAAGACGTTTTTCTAAATTATTTCCGTATACGCGTTTTGGGAACATGGCCGTGCCAGGGCAATTTAAAAGCGAAAAAAAAAACGGCGATAATCAAATTCTGTTTTGTTCGACACAAATATTATTTGCTGAGATTTCTATTCAGTCGGAAAATATGGGTAAATATATTTGAAAAAGGTAAAATCAATACGGTTAACTAAGGAATATAAACTTTTTTCTCCCAACCAATGTTCCGCAATACTAGGTCATACTATTACAACAGGGAAAGTTTCTGCAGATAATACTGTTGACAAACACTCACTTTCTTTACCATTTGACCCTTCACCAGTTTTTCTTTTCCTTTTCATTTCCTGCAAATCAGACGAATAAAAAAGTAAAAGGAGACAGGGATTTGACAGGGGCGCCAACGACAACATTCAAGCGAAATACTTAAAATGTTGGCTCCTGTGTTCCCATGTGTAAACTGATATAGTCTCATCTGTTCGGATGTTCTGTACCTCTACTTTTACAGCAATACCTACTGTTAAGGCGCCTTGAGGGAGCAAACGAAAAATTAAATTTGGCAAACTCGTCTTGGCAAATAAAAAATTGTAGGAAAAGTGTTATTTCACATGGCAAACCTCCCAGAACTTTAAGACATTTCCCTGAATCCACAATTGTTATTTGTTGTTCAAAGTAATCATTACGTTTTATTTTCTTTCTAACAACCGGCTCTGCAAACAAATTTGCTAACTGTTTACATTGCGACATTAACAAGTGCCAACCTGTATCTGCTCACCTCCCGAATTGAAAGTTTGTTTCCCGTGTAAAGACCCCGTCTCCAAAATGTGATAAATTCAGATGTTGTGTAATCTTCATAGAATTACTTAAGCCCCATTCACACTAACAAAGCATGTTTAATTAGATCAGGTTTTAAAAAAATGGCTTTCACATGGGATTTTAACTTACGCTTTCAATTGTGCTAAGTCGGTGAAAAAAAATCCAAAAACAGCTTTTATGAAGGAAACAATATTTTAAACTGTGTTTAACTAAACAGCTTTTAAACGTGTTTAAGACTTGATGTGAATCGGGCATTAGATTTTCGGTAGTGTAAGATATTTATGTATGAAAATTTGAGCCCATTGCTAGTCATTTGATCAAGTACAAGTTTGCAATTCAATATACACATTTTCAGTTTGTTTTGTAAACTAAAGAACCTGTCCACACACTTTAAGACTAGTCTGTCACTGCAATCTAGAAATTTACCTCGGGACTGGTCTTTACATATAAATATTAGTTTATGACTTGATTTCATGAAACAATTGTTCATGATCTCACCTCAATACCAGCCCCTTGCATTGAATACAGGAAAGTGCCTTCTCTAGTCACCAGATCCCCTTCCGAGTCATCCTTGTCTGTATCCAACAGTTCACAACTCGTCCCAGTCAACTGAAACGCTACGCATCCAAAAACTTTGGCGCAATGGCGGAAACAATCCACTGGGCCGGGCACGTTCACAGAGGCAATAGTATTTCTTATGGTATGCCTTACTATGGCAATATCCTTGGTGAAGATGTTGTAGGTGTAAACGAGTGATGTTTTAACTTTGGTGTTGTTTGATGAGGTTGTCATTGACATCAGTAGTACACCAATCACCACCAGCTTGGGTGTAAAGTGAGGAGTCATCTTAAACTGTAAAGATTCAAAGAATTAGTTCAGGGGAGTGGGTTTCTGTTGAGATAAGAAGACGCTCCCCCTGGATGGGATTTGGAAATGTTCAGAAATGCGCACAATGGTAAATTTTGCCATTTTAACAAAATCTTGCTACAGGGCTGACGATTGAGGCTGATTTGGCAACTGCACAAATTTGGTTAAATTCTATCAAATTAACAAACTTAGGCAAATTAACTAAACACATAGAAGTTAGGCGTGTTGACGATTTGGCAATATTTCTTCAAAGTGCCAAACTTGTCCAAATTAGCTTAACGCATAGAAGCCAACCATGTTGGCAGAGTTAATGATGGTAGTGAATGTAACGATTTCCACAAACGTTTATCAAATAGTCAAGCTTATACAAAATAGTTCAACCCTTAAAAGCCAGGCTTGTTAACGTATTTGGCGAAAGGGACGAATTTGGCAAAATTTTGTCAAATTGCCAAACTTATGAAAAAATCAGCTAAATCCCAAAAAGGCAGCCATGGTGACGAATTTGACAATTTCGGCGAATTTTGGCATTACTGTGAATTTGGCAAATTTCGTCAAAGTGTGAAACTTATGCAAATTAGCTGATAATGCATAGAAGCCAGCCATGTTGACAAACTTGGCAACATTTCGTCGTACTCATCAAACTGCTTGCCTGAATAAAGTTTGGGCAAATTAGTCAAACATTCAACTTTTTGAAATTTTTCAAATTGGGGAATATCACGTTGGGCAAACTTCTCCCGAATAAACTAAGAATGCATGTATACCTCATTCTCTAAACGTGGGTCCACAGTAACATTCTAGTACTTAAGTACGCCAATTGTTACTTTAAAATGGAAATATAGAAAAGTTATTAAAACCAAAAAAAAAAAAATTAACCATTTCATCCGCAGAGTTTATGACCGGCTAGAATCTCGGTCTTTGGCGAAATAACGTCAAATTTGCCATTTTCGCCAACTTCGTTGAATTCCCCTTTTCCCTTGTTTCCTTTTCTTAAGCTCATTCGCTTGAATCTTAACCTTTCTGGCAAAAGGTTGTCAAATGTTTACCTGTTTGTGGAATTCGCCACTTCACTGATACCCTTCTCTTGGGCACATTCGCTTAAAACTTAACCTTCGGTAAAATGTTGTCAAATTTGCCATCTTTGCCAAATTCGCAGTATTCGTCGAATTCGCCACTTCACTGATACCCTTCTCTTGAGCTCATTCGCTTGAATCTTAACCTTTGGCAAAATGTCAAATTTGCTGTCTTTTCCAAATTCGCCGTATTCGTCGAATTCGTCACTTCACTGGTACCCTTCTCTTGAGCTCATTCGCTCAACTCTAGGCATTTGGCAAAATATAGGGGAGCAGGGATAGCGCAGTGGTGAGAGCACTCGCCTCCCACCAATGTGGCTTGGGTTCGATTCTAGGACTCGGCGTCATATGTGTGTTGAGTTTGTTGCTGGTTCTCGTCTCTGCCCCAAGGGTTCTTCTCCGGATACTCTTGGTTAACTCCATCCGCAAAAACTAACAATTCCAAATGCTAATTCGACCTGGAAAGGAAGGATCACCCTGTGGAATCCACTGAAATTCCCATTTATTTATTTTATTTTTATTTTTAAAATCGTCAAATTTGCCATTTTTGCCTAATTCCCCTGGTTATGATTTTATCGAAAGTGATGGCGAAATTTCGTCAAATTTGTCACTTCGTTATTACGTGTTCTTCTGGACGTATTTCGCGTTAGCTTTCCTTTCAACTTCCATGATGTGGGAAACTCGTTTATTTAGCAAATACAAGTTGGTACGTGTGAGAGCTTCTCCAGAACATCTGCCAACTGTTGAGAGATAAGCTGGCGTCCTACTTTACCTTTCGTTTGTGGTTCTGTTGTGTATTTGCTCAAATTTTCTTTGTAAGCAAACGGCAACTCGCAAGTGTGGAAAATGGCGGAAATATCAAGGTCATTAAGTTGTTTCTGCCGTTTGTGATTGCCATTTTCAGGCTAAGTCGGCTAAGCCAACACGTTGTTACCGCAACGTTTAACTTCTTTGTTTAGTTAAGCACGAAGCATGACGGCGAATCTCCCTATTTGCACATAAACTTCAACATGTTTTTGCCAACAGACATTCGTAAACTTTATTCTTTATACAGTTCGCAGTAAACTCTGATAAAGACGTAACTGAATTTTTGTTCCCGGCCTACTCCGAAAATTATTCAAACTACATTGGCGCAACTGGACTAGGTAGGAAAAGCACACTTCAACGATATTTTTGAAACTTAGCTACACTAGAAGAAAATGCGAAAATTACTTCTTTTAGGTCGCTAAACTGGGAGATGTATCACTGGCATGCAACTTGAGAAATAGGCAAGAAAGAAAAAAAGAGCTCAAAGATTCTACTTACTTTTCAAATTTCTTTTCTCAGTATGATCGTGCGTGGAAGTGACTTGATGCTCTTAACTTTGAATATGAATATATCCTTATATTGAAACTGCGGGTGACAGATTAAATAGAGGAAAGACGCTTGTTAAGAAAATACTGAATCCTGAAAAGATTTTAAGCTTGAACGGGTCTCGTGCGTCCCTTTGCTCCCCTAAAAAACGCAAAGAAAAAAAAAACAATAACGACTGTTCTGCAGGCTATCAGTAGCTTTTCTTTTCTTGTAAATCAGACGTGTGAAAAAGTTAGAGGAGACAGGGATTTGACAGTGGAAACGGTCTCAAATCCGAAGTTGATCGCCTAAAACAACAAAGGAGTTTAACAGGACAGGTGGTTCAGTTTACAAAACAAACTGTTAACGTGCATGTTAATTTGCAAACTTATACTTGATGATATGACGAGACTTATCAGGAAAAGAGCTAAAATTGCGAAAGTCTGTGTCTTTTTGGAAATTTCAATAGATCTCTATCGGTTATCATTTCTTTTAGATAATTGATTGTATTCTTTATGGAAAATACACAAATGATTATTTTCTCCGCAAACCTCCCTGTAAAACATCCGGTAGATGACAGGTGTGTGCGGGAAAATTTCTTCTTTTTTCTGGTTTCCGTGGCAGATTATTTAAATTGCTATGAATTGTGTAGCTTGCTATCACACGCCTGCGAGAAGAGCTAGCAGGGTAGTTTATTGACCAGTAATAAGATGCCTTTCCCTACAACTTTCTGCAAATTGAATTTTCAGCTAAAACTTCAGAACAGATAGAACAATATTAGCTTACACTTGGCAACACAGGAGACAACTTTGAAAGTAGTTTGTTCAAATATTCTTGTTGGTGCCCTTGTCATATCTCTGTCTCCTTTCACTTGTTCATACGTCTGATTTGCAGGAAATGAAAAGGAAAAGAAAAGCTGCTAAAGGTTCAAATGGGAAACGAAGTGAGTGTCTAACAACAGTATTATTTGCAGGTTGAAGTCATCGTTTCGTAACTATATGAACTATCGTTACGGAATACTTGTTGGGAGCAGAATGTTTATAATCTCGGATCATTGTATAATGCAATTCCAAGGGATTTGATTGGCTTAGCGGCCATGGTATATGAGCCATTATTATTCAACACATTGTGACACTGCCCAAATATGGTCATTGCGAGCTCAATATATGTCGTCCGCACACAACAGATATCCTGCGATATACGTAGTTTTCGTGCGTTCGGGAGAAATATGGCAGAGCGCTTTCAAAAAGTAACGACCTCACAAGAACACCAAACTAGAAATAACGCTGTTTTATACTGAACACAACAAAGACAACCAAGTTTGTTGTTAAGAATTGTAATGGTTAGTACAAAATCTTTTACTGCTTACCTTTCTATTTATGAACTGGCAAATTAAGCTTACAGTTCAGCAAAAACGTTTAAGTATAGTTTTCGCTACACTTTTGGATTGTCCCGTATTCTAGGGCTCAGAAATTACAAACAGTAGATGTATTTCCTTAGATTGGTTCTCGCAACTGTTAAACAGAGATCTCGACTCGTCTTGAAGAGATGGAGAAAACCACAAGAGAAGTGAAGTCCCTCGAGAAATTTTAACTTTCTGGCAGACAAAAAAATAGCCGGAGTACAAAGTAATTATTCTCAGAAACATCAGATCTAGAGCCGCTTGAAAAACCGTTAAGTTTCATAAAAGATCCAGAGTTCTTGCAAGCAACAAGGCACTAGATGCGTTTGTCAAAACACTGAAGAAAGATCATGAAATTGCTTGCGTAGTAAACAAAGAAACACTCACCCGAGAAATCGTTGAAAAGCCTTTCCAGCCTTTCAGCTCAGCCCAGCTGACACAACAAATCCTTCGCAGCTTCAAAATACCGTTTGGTTTTAGCTTTTCAGGCTAGAATTTTGTAGAAAATTTTGCCGGAGCGATTGGCGCACAAGACGAGTACTCAATTTTTTAACTCGATGCAAAACGCTCTCGATTTCATTAAAACTTGAACAAAGCTGCCACTTTCATTCATGCCGGTCCGCGCGCGGGAAAATGTTACAAGTTTCTTTTTTTTTTTACAAATAAAGATCGCCTTCAGCTTTTCTGCAATAAACCTGTGCTTTGTTATCAATGTGTTGATAATGTGTTGCGGAATATCGCCCGATTTAGCCAAGTCGGCCTACGGCCTCGTCGGCTAAGTATCAGGCGATATTCCGCGCGATTTCGCAGGATAATTGTTAATTATATCATGCCCAAGAAATAGCGTGAAATTGAAATTGTCTTCTGGTTGTTCTTGCAAAGCAAAATCAGCAAGAACGAGCAATAACTTTTGACTGTTTTTAATAAAACAATTATTTCACTCGCGTTTGTTGGATATGAGATGATTGTAGCTAACTCGGGGCTACGCGCTTAGTTGACTATCTATCATCGCATATCCAACGCGCGCTCGTGGAATAATTGTTAAGTATAACACATCGATTCTACCTTTTCATAATATATATTATGGCAAAAAAATGCTGACCACATTTTTCTGATTTAATATAATAAAAAAAATCTTAGCGACTTAATCTCTTTTGCATGAACACAGATAAGAGATTCTAAGTGAGGCTGTATGACTGTGTAAGCTTTTTAAAAGATTCATGCTTTTGACTGCTACGAATAATCACACCAGAGTATAATAATACAAGAGCTGTTCTTTTTTTAAATTCTGGTAGAGTACAAAGGTGCTTGGTTCCCAAGAGGAAAAAGAAGAATAAAAAGCAGTGTAAACTTTCCGTTAGAGGATGAGTTAAGGAAATCTGGGGTGCGTTTCATTTTTAAAGTCTAATTCCATTTTTGTTTTTTACAATCCAAGACCAGATTGTCTGCCGCAAATAAATCCATCCCAGGACACTGTAGTTGCAGTAGTCCAAGCGCTTGCTGTGTGTCGAGATGGTTCAAGGTAAATGGATTTATTATTACTTTTAAGGTAATTATCTTATTATGCTTTTCAAAGACATTTTCAGCTGCAAAGGCCAATAAAGGTACGTTCTGTTTACCACCACCGAATTAGAGTGACGATATTTTTTTAGAGCGAAAGGTTCTCGCATTTAACTGCTTTAACTCCACAAAAAATTCAGACTATTAGCTGCGTAGCTGGCGATATTACCGAGCTTAAGATCCGACGACGGCGGGTGTCTATGACGGCGGGCGGAAGTAAAAAAAGTTGCCAAATAACTTCCGGACAGCCGTCGTGAAAAGTTTCCCGCCGTAGCGGGGTTGTTTACGACGTCAAAATGCCGAGTTTGCCGTCGCGTCTAAAACGTGAGTACAATAATCCCATTTTAGGTCTTATTCGGGGAAATTCTTTGATACTTTCGATAGTTATTGGTTTTTCAATCTTAGTAGATCGTTTTATTTGAGTATTTCATGAAGAGAAAAAGATTTTTAAAGGATTAATCTCCGTTTCATTTTGTCGATGTTGGCGGGTTGTCGGTAGCCGCTGTGGCTCCGTCACGAAACCGCCAATTGCAAACCACAACCAGTAAGTTTTCTTTTTTTTTCTTGATGTACTGTCAGGAATATGTATTAAAGTCAATCATTAAATACCCTGTTTGAATTCTGTTGTGTTGTAGCTAAATTAGACGAGTCGTCCTTCATCGAAATAACGAGTCAACATTCAACATTAATCTCGGCTCAGTTTGTTGACAACACAAAATCGAGCTTGTTTTGATCCAGATCCATCCGACAGTTTTGACTTAACGAGGAAAAAGGCGAAGGAATCATCGCAGAACCAAGTTTTGGTCTATGCAACATTTAATGAAGAAGATACAATATTTCAACTATATTCCAAAGTCATAATCATGTCGTGGCACGACGTAATTATCAGGCCCTGGAATGGTGCGATGATTTAACGAATTGTTATATTTACAAGTTTGTTTTAAATCTGGTTTGGAATTGTCTGTACGCATATTTACATGTTGTCTTGTTACCTACATTGAAGATATGTAATTTTAAATGGCAGAATCTTTATGGAATGGGTAGAAGAAAAAGAAAAATCTGGATTTTTCGACTTATTTTAATCGTACAAGAGAGGAAATCCGCCCTCTGAAATTTCTCCGTAGTCGAAGCTTTCAAGGAGAGGGCCACGAGCCGATCTAAACGAAGCTATAACTACGATAAAAATTATTGAACCCTTTCTTCAACTTGTAGCCATCCTCCGGTCGGTTTCTTAAGGTTTACATTTCATGCCTTACGACGGCGGCCTCTCCCCAGTTTTCCACGGTCATAGCTGCCGTCGCAGACACCCGCCGTCGTCGGATCTTAAGCTCCCTATTGTCCACGCGCGACTGTAAAGGTTTGGCGGGAGAACCACCATGAGCGGCGTGCGCCGTGACAACGAGTGACGTAATCCGCAAAATGGCTTTTCTCCATTCCCTTCGGGGGTTTGCTACTCACTCTCGCCTTCATCCAACATCACGCGGCTACATACGCAAGACAATTGCAAAAAAAAAAAAAAAAATTGCTATGGGATTCAAACTTTTGACCTTTCGACGCAACCATTAATATATTTACTGTTTAGGGTGCGGAATGACCATGGCCAGTTCCGGTTAGCTTGATAGCTCAGTGGCTAGAGCAAATCGCAGAGTTATGAGTTGGAATCCCGTTCGAGCCTGAACAAAGGCCAATGGCGGAGCTGAAGGTGATCATTGCCGATGAGTCTAAAGGATAATTCCTGGGGGATGGGTGGGAGGTCCCCGCCTCTCTAGCTCTCGGGCTAGGCCTTCTTTGTTGACTAACCCATGACTTACGGAACAGTTTATATTCATATCTCTGCATTTTATTTTTATGTCATTATTATACTACAACAAGCAAACAAAAGTCCCGATCCTTTCTAAATCTAACCTAAACCTAACTACAACAGTTGCAACATTTATGGATTATTTTTCTCTTCTCACTATTTTTTTTAGGAGGAGCCACCATCGTTTTCCTTTTATTTCACTAATATGTATCCCATGGTTTTAATGCGCTTGTCTCCGTTATCGCCTGCGTATTTAGCCACATTACCACACGTGTTGGTGTCATCAGGGTATCCTCCGGTACCAAAACCAATTCTGGAGTCGCTGCTAAAGCAGTTGTTTTGATCGTTCCCAATAATACCAATTCTTGCTTTGGAATAGTCGTGCCTGTCATCCATTGCGTTAAACCCTTCTTTGCTACAGTTGGTCTGCAAAGATGCTTCAGAGCCAATCAATGTCTTCCACTTGTCTCGACCCAGAGAGGTTGATCGATAGCGGTCATCAGCGATCAGAGAGTACAGTGAAGCGCCCTTCTTTCTGATGACCAGGAACTTGGCAGATTGATTGCCGATCCTCATGCCGAGACAGATCGTGGAGAAGTTCATGTTCCAGTAAGTTGGTAACTTAGTTTCCTGGTTGTCAAACCCCTTCTCACCTCCAGGACGATTGAACGCAGTTTTGTTACTCCAGAGTTTGGAATTGTAGTGAAACGTTGACTACAAAAGAAAACACGAACTCACCCCTTAAAAAAGTTCTCATAGACCTCATCAATTTGCTAAATCTCGTCACTTGTTGCATCAATCGCGCTAAATTAAACGTCAGTTTAAGTTTGTTGAGGAGTTCTTTTGACGGTGTGGAGTTGGGGTTAATTAAAGCATTGGTCACTGTAGGAGTAAAGGGCAGTGATACAGTGGTACGCGTTCCTTATTGTTGTTGTTCCTTTGACGTACAAAAAATAGATGTTATTCACCGGGCGGGAGGTCTATATTGGGACCTTGAGGTCTTGAGTGCGGCCTTGGGTGGTCCTCAAAATAGAGAGCACAGTTATTTCCCAATACAGTCCGATCTACGGATGAGTACGATTTTAACTTTTTTCCACTCCCGAAGCCACTCAGATTGCATGATTTACGGAATTTCGCCCGCTTGCGCACTTAGAAAAAAAATATATCAGTTGCGGACCAAGGGTAGATTGGTGAAAACCACAACCTGTTGTTGATTATATCTTGTGACCATCAATTTTCATAACCAGCGTCCATCCTCCATCTCCGCATCCATCAATTCCGGTCATGTGACAGTAAACAGGGATTCTTCCAATGTCAGTTTGCAGCATGTAAGCTTTATTCTGTTGAGTTCTGAATCAAAGATTGAAATGAAAGTTAGCTACAGATTACCCTCTTAAATCTGAATCGAAGATTGATTGAGATCAAAGATAACTACGAATTAGTTATTAAACATTGCATTAGTTTTCTTTTATTTAAATTTATCTTATTTTAATTTCTTTAAAGCTTGATTACTTTTCTATAAAGAAAGGATTGAAAATTCGTTCTTGGTTAGTCTCCTAGCAGAGTTTTCTCTTTGTAATTTTTGTTTTCTACTTATTGTTTTTTCGTGTCCGTTTTGAAAGATAACAAATGGACAAAAATATACGAACGAAGCAGAAATAAGAATGAGAAAGCTCGGAAAGGAGGTTATAGATCGGCATTCATGGTAAACATTGCATCCATTGTATTCAGCAGATTATGGCAGAAATTTTTACCATTTGACAAGAGTATTTACCTGCCTCAGAGCTGTCTTTTTCGAGAAAATTTTTATACTTTATACTTTATACTTTAAAAAAGTGATGGTGTTTGTGGGGAAGCCGGTTTGGAGGGGGGGGGGGGGGGGGTGGCAGGGAGAGGTCACGTGTCATGGAAAAGTAGACAGTTTACGCAGATTTGAGATCAACCTCTTTCATGACAATTTGCAAACATCAATTTTCGCTTCTGCGGTAATATTAATGGAAAATTACGGCGTGGCTAATCGTTACTTACCCTGATCACCGCATTTTACGAGGACAACAGCTATTTCACGTTTCACATTATAATATGGCAAATCAGAACTGACGACAAATATACCAAAGACCACCCTCCTTCAAGTGTCTACGAACGGAGGTCTATAAAAAGCCATGTCACTTACTTATTCTTCAGATAAATATCCCTGCACGATGCAAAAGAATCGGCATCTGTACTAGCTGTTAAGACATCAATCATTCAATGATTAAATCCAAGCCTAGCTCAGTTGAATGTGTTAAGCAAGAGACTCATAAACCGAGCCAATATATATAAATATATTTAAAGAAACTCACAAAAAGCAGTATTACTAAGTGAATGTGAATATATGAAACATGTTTTAACTTTGGGTGAAAGATTAAGTAAATGCGAAGGTCTTAGTTCTATTCAGTTTCAGCTCGCAGCAGGTGTTAATAATAATAATAATAATAATAATAATAATAATAATAATAATAATAATAATAATAATAACAATAATGATGATGATGATGATTGTGTTTATTTACTAGACTCGTGTAGGGTTGTATCCAATAAAATGCCCCATTGCGCTTTACAGATATACGATTAACTACCTTAAATGGCTCACAGAAATCATCTAAATCGTTAATTTATTACTAAAGTAATTATGATAAATATATACTCACCTCGCTTCCTTTTCCTTTTCAGTTCCTGCACATCAGACAAATGAAAAAATGAAAAAGACAGGAACGTAACAACAATCTCTAATTTTAAGATGTCGCCTTCAGAGCCGAGAAGAGTTCCCTTCAACCCTCCGACATATTGTAGAGCACCTCTGCTCGCAGGTTCAGTCAGTTTTATTTTAGAGATTTTAGCAATTTTAATAATTCAGCACGGAAACCATGAATTCAAAACTAACAAGCTTGTTGGATCCGTTTGCGAAAATATTATTTTCGCTTTCTGTGTGTTATTCTCCGAGCAAGGACACCAGGATAACTAATAAACACTTATCTCTCACTGCAATCTACACGTTTCCCTCGGGACTGGTCTTAAAATTTAAATATCAGTTTATGACTTGATTTCATGAAACAATTGTGTACGATCTCACCTCAATACCAGCCCCTTGCATTGAATACAGAAAAGTGCCTTCTCTAGTCACCAGATCCCTATCCGCGTCATCCTTGTCTGTATCCAACAGTTCACAACTCATCCCTGTCAATTGAAACGCTACGCAGCCACAAACTTTGGCGCAATGGCGGAAACACTCCACTGCGCTGGGCACGTTCACAGAGGCAATAGTGTGCCTTACTATGGCAATATCCTTGGTGAAGATGTTGTAGGTGTACAAGAGTGATGTTTTAACTTCGGTGCTGTTTGATGAGGTTGTCATTGAAAGCAGTAGTGCACCAAACACCACCAACTTGGGCGTAAAGCGAGGAGTCATCTTAAACTGTAAAGATTTAAAGAATTAGTTGAGGGGAGTTTGTTTCTGTTGAGAGAAGGAGACCCTCCCCCCGGATGGATGGTTCTTCAAAACCTGACTGTTTTTCAGACCAAAACATGTAATTTTCCGGTACTCTCTTTCAGACCTGGCCTCTAAAATTCTAGAATCCATACCCGTTTCTGAGAAGCACTTACCCGTTTTCATACTTTCGAACCAAAATGGTTAAAATATTTACCCTATTTCAGAGTAAAAGGACTCAAAAACCATACCCTTTTGCACCAGACATACCTATATATAGCTTAAGTAGGTGAATGTAACGATTTCCGCAAAATTTCGTCAAATTGTCAAGCTTATACAAAATAGTTCACCACATAAAAGCCAGCCATGTTGACGAATTTGGTCAAATCGGCAAAGTTATGAAAATTAGCTAAGCACCAAGAAGCCATCCATGATGACGAATTTGATAATTTTGACAAATTTGGGGAATACGATGAATTTCGCAAATTTCGTCAAATAGACCATTTCCGAATTGCTGTGAAGCTCATTACGAAAGCGAGGCTAAGTGCAAAGCTTTTAACACGAAAATTAGCTTTGTTTGCATATGAATGAAAACTAATTTTCATAATAAAAACTTTGCAGTTATCCTCGCTTCCATAACTAGGTTCAAAGAAACTCGGAATTGGCCTATTGTGGAACTTATGCAAATTAGCTAGAAAGCACAGAAGCCGGCAGTCATGTTGACAAATTTGCAACATTTCGTCAAACTCACCAAACTGCTTACCTGAATAAATTTTGGGCAAATTAGTCGAACAGTCAACTTATTCAAATTGGCTTATGATATAAGTGTCACATAAGAGCCTGCCATGTTGATGGAATGATATGACAGTTTTGGGGAATATGACAACTCTGAAAATTTGGAGGAAGTTTCATCACGTTGAACACACTTCCCTCCCAAAAATAATGCATGTATACCTCGTTCTCCAGACGTGAGTCGACAGTAACATTCTTTAACTTAAGTACGCCAATTGTTATTTTAAAATAAAGAAATAAAACAAAAAATAAAAAGCCGGCATTAAACCTTTTCAGCCGCAGAGTCTATGACGCCAGATTCTCGGCCTTTGGCGAAATATATTATTAACTTCGCCATTTTCGCCAACTTCGTTGAATTCGCCACTTCGCTTGAACCCTTCTCTTGGGCTCATTCGCTTGAATCTTAACCTTTGGCAAAATATTGTCAAAGTTGCCGTCTTCGCCAAATTCGCAGCATTCGTCAAATTCGCCATTTCACTGGTACTCTTCTCTTGAGCTCAAATTTGCCATTTTTACCGAATTCCCTTACTCACTGATGTTATCGAAATTGGCTAAATTTCGTCAAATTTGCCACTTCGTTATTACGTGCATTTCTGGACATATTTCGCGTTAGCTTTCCCGATATGGGAAACTCGTTTATTTCGCAAATACAAGTTGGTACGTGTGAGAGCTTCTCCAGAACATCTGCCAACTGTTGAGAGATAAACAGGCGTTCTACTTTAAACGCGAACGGGAGCACGTTTACCTTCCGTTTGTGGTTCTGTTTTGTATTTGCTCAAATTTTCTTTGTAAGCAAACGGCAACTCGCAAGTGTGGAAAATGGCGGATAGATCAAGGCCATTTAGTGATTTCTGCCGATTGTGCCAACACGTTGTTCCCGCAACGTTTAACTTCTTTGTTTAGTTAGGCACAAAGCACGACGGCGAATTTCTCTATTCGCACATAAACCTCAACACGTTTTTGCCAACAGACATTCGTAAACTTTATTCTTTATACAGTTCGCTGGCAAATGTTACTTTAAATTTGGGATTGAAAAGTTTATCACAATCACTGACAAACCAGTATACTCTGATAAAGACAGAACTGAATTTTTGTTCCCGGCCTACTTCGAGAATTATTCAGACTACATTGACGCAACCGGACTAGGTAGGAAAAGCACACTTAACGATATTTTGAAACTTAGCTATACTAGAAGATATTGTCGCGCGAACATTAATTCTTTTAGGTCGCTGATCTGGGAAGTGTATCACTGGAATGCAACTTGAGAAAAAAGCAATAAAGAAAAAAGAGCTCAAGGATTCTACTTACCTCAAAAATTTCTTTCCTTAGTATGAATGTGCGTGGAAGTGACTTAATGCTCTTAACTTTGAATATGAATATATGCATTTAGTATATACCACACAAGTGAATAGTGCTTTTTGCGCGCGCTGATTGGCTAGCTCGGAGGTGATTAAATTTTGGTTTGACGGCATTACATGGTAAGTTATTTAATCTTTCAAACCTCATATTCTAAGGCGAAAAATAAAAATACAATGCATTGTTTACGAAAACTGTCGAGCACTAAAATTACAATGTAAACATGTAATGTTTTGCAGTATGGTTTCAACAACAGGACCAATTTCACACAACAATCGAAGAAAAGACACGTAGGATCCAAACAAGTGCCTCCACTGCCTCCACCGTGCCTCGAGTTTAACAGGACAGGTGGTTCAGTTTACAAAACAAACTGTTAACGTGCATATTGATTTGCAAACTTGTACTTGATGATATTACGAGACTTATCAGAAAAAAGGATAAAATTACGAAAGTCTCTGCGTTTTTGGAAATTTCAAGGGATTTCTATCGGTTATCATTTTTTAAGATGAGTGATTGTATCCTTTATAAAAAATACGAAAAAACAAACTTTATTGCGACACGATACGATTTAGGTATTAATTACCCTTACCAAGACGGATGTCACAAATGATTATTCTCTCCGCAAACCTCCCTGTAAATCTTCCGGTAGATGACAGGTGCGTGCGGAAGATCTTTTG
This sequence comes from Pavona decussata, assembly GCF_977016875.1. Lineage (NCBI taxonomy): Eukaryota > Metazoa > Cnidaria > Anthozoa > Scleractinia > Agariciidae > Pavona > Pavona decussata. The sequence goes on from NW_028145586.1 coordinate 3,514,088, forward strand.
TTTTTTCTTTCTTTTCTTTTTTCTTTTAAGTTTTCAGTTCCTGTTTTCCGTTGCAGATTATTTAAATTGCCAAGAATGATGTAGCTTGCTACCCTGCACCTGCGAGCAGAGCTAGTAGGGTAGCTTGTTGACCAGGGATAAGATGCCATTCTTTACAACTTTCTGCAAATTGAATTTTCAGCTAAAACTTCCGAACAGATAGAACAATATTAACTTACACATGACAACACAGGAGACAACTTTTCAAGTAGTTTGCATAAATGTTCTTGTTGGTGCCCCAGTCATTTCTCTGTCTCCTTTCACTTGTTCATACGTCTGATTTGCAGGAAATGAAAAGGAAAGGAAAAGCTTATAAAGGTTCAAATGGTAACCGAAGTGAGTGTCTAACAACAGTATTATTTGCAGGTTGAAGCCATCTTTTAGTAACTATATTAACTATCGTTACGGAATACCTGCTGGGAGCAGAATGTTGATAATCGCGGATCCTTATATTATGCAATTCCAAGGGATTTGATTGGCTTAGCGGCCATGGTATATGAGCCATTATATATGAGCCATGCCCGAGAAATAGCAACCATCAAATTGTCTTCTGGTTGTTCTTGCAAAGCGAAATCAGCAAGAACGAGCAATAATTCTTGACTGTTTTTAATAAAACAATTATTCCACTCGCGGTTGTTGGATATGAGATGATTGTAGCTAACTCGGGGCTACGCGCCTAGTTGACTATCTATCATCTAATATCCAATAACCGCGATTGGAATAATTTGTTAAGGTTACCGCATTGACTCTACCTTTTTCTAATATATATTATGCCAAAAAAAAAAAAAAGAAGCTGACCACATTTTTCTGATTTAATAAAAAAAGTCTCAGTGACTTAATTTCTTTTGCATGAACACAGATATGAGATTCTAAGTGAGGCTGTATGACTGTGTAAGCTTTTGAAAAGATTCATGCTTTTGACTGCTACGAATAATCACACCAGAGTATAATAATACGAGAGCTGTTCTTTTTTTTTTAATTCTGGTAGAGTACAAAGGTGCTTGGTTCCCAAGAGGAAAAAGAAGAATAAAAAGCAATGTGAATTTTCCGTAAGAGGATGAGTAAAGGAAATCTGGGGTGCGTTTCATTTTTAAAGTTTAATTCCATTTTTCTTTTAAATCAAAGACTAGATTGTCTGCTGCAAATAAATCCATCCAGGGACACTGTAATTGCAGTAGTTCAAGCGCTTGCTGTGTGTCGAGATGGTTCAAGGTAAATGGATTTATTATTACTTTTAAGTTAATTATCTTATGATGCTTTTCTAAGACATTTCCAGCTGCAAAAGCTAATTAAGGTACGTTCTGTTTACCACCACCGAATTAGAGGGACGCAATTTCTTATGAGCGAAAGGTTCTCGCATTTAACTGATTTAACTCAGAAAACTATTAACTTGCGTAGCTGGCGATATTGTCCGTGCGCAAATAAAAAGTTTTGGCGGGAGAACCACCATGAGCGGTGTGCGCCGTGACAAAGAGGGACGTAAGCCGCAATTTGCCTTTTCCCCATTCCCTTCGGGGCTTCGCTACTCACTCTCGCCTTCATCCAACATCACGCGGTAAGATACGCAATTCAATTGCCAAAAAAAAAGAATTGCTATGGGATTCAAACTTTTGACCTTTTGGCACAGCCATTTATATATTCACTATCTATAGGTGCGGAACGACCATGGCCAGTTCCGGTTGGCTTGATAGCTCAGTGGGTAGAGTAAACTGCAGAGTTATGAGTTAGAATCTCGTTCGAGCCTGAACGAAGGCCAATGGCGGAGCTGAAGGTGATCATCGTCAATGATTCTAAAGGATATTTCCTTGGGGAAGGGGTGGGAGGTCCTCGCCTCTCTAGCTCTTGGGCTAGGCCTTCTTTGTTTACTGACTCATGACTTACGGAACAGTTTAAATTCATATCTCTGCATTTTATTTTTATGTCATTATTATACTACAACAAGCAAAAGTCCCGATCCTGTCCAGTCTTACTAAATCTAACCTAAACCTAACTACAACAGTTGCAACATTTATGGTTTATTTTTCTCTTCTCATTTTTTTTTTTTTTGGAGGAACCTCCATCGTTTTCCTTTTATTTCACAAATATGTATCCCATGGTTTTAATGTGCTTGTCTCCTTTATCGCCATGTGAAGCCTCATTACCGCACGTGTTGGTGTCATCGGGTTTTCCTCCAGTACCAAGACCAATTCTGGAGTTGCAGCTACCGCAGTTGTTTTGACCGTTGCTAATAATACCGATTCTTGCTTTCGAATAGTCGTACCTGTCACCCACTGCGTTGAACCCTTCTTTGTTGCAGTTGATCTGCAAAGATGCTTCAGAGCCAATCAACGTCTTCCACTTGTCTCTTACCAGAGAGGTTGATCGATTTCGTCCGTCAGCGATCAGAGAGTACAGTGAAGCGCCATTCTTGCTGATGACCAGGAACTTGACAGATTGATTGCCGATCCTCATGCCGAGACAGATCGTGGAGAAGTTCATGTTCCAATAAGTCGGTAACTTGGTTTCCTGGTTGTCAAACCCCTTCTCACCTCCAGGACGATTGAACTCGGGTTTGTTGCTCCAGAATTGGGAATCGTAGTGAAACGTTGACTACAAAAGAAAACACGAAGTCAATGCTTAGAAATGTTTCTAGAAACCTTATTAATTTGCTGATATCCCGCTACTTGTTGCATCAATCGCGCAAAACTGAACGTCAGTTTAACTTTGTTAAGGAGTTTTTTTGACAGTGTGGAGTTGGGGTTAATTAAAGCATTGGTCACTGTAGGAGTAAAGGGCAGTGGTACGTGTCACTTATAATCCGCAGTGGTTTTATTGTTGTTACTTCCTTTGACTTACAAAAAATAATGTTATTCACCGGCAGGGAGGTCCATATGGACTTTGAGGTCTTGAGTGCGGCCTTGGGCGGTCCTCAAAATAGAGGGCACAGTTATTTCCCAATACAGTCCGATCTACGGATGAGTACGATTTTAACTTTTTTCCACTCCCAAAGCCACTCGGATTGCATGATTTACGGAATTTCGCCCGCTCGCGCACTTAGAAAAAAAATATATCAGTTGCGGACCAAGGGTAGATTGAGGTCTTGAGTGCGGCCTTGGGCGGTCCTCAAAATAGAGAGCACAGTTATTCCCCAATGCAGTCCGATCTAGGGGTAAGTACAGTTTCAACTTTTTTCCACTCCCGGAACCAATCAATTGTATGATTTACAGAATTTCACCCGCTCGCGCACTGAGAAAAAAATAACATCAGTTACGGACCAAGAATGGATTGGTGAAAACTACAACCTGTTGTTGATTATACCTTGTGACCATCAATTTTCATGACCAGCGTCCATCCTCCATCTCCGCATCCATCAATTCCGGTCATGTGACAGTAAACAGGGATTCTTCCAATGTCAGTTTGCAGCTTGTAAGCTTTATTCACTCGACATCTGAATTGAAGATTGAAATGAAAGTTTACTGCAGATTAACCTCTTAAATCTGAATCGATGATTCGTTGCATTGAGATCAAAGATAACTACGAATTAGCTATTAAACATTGCATTAGTTTTCTTTTATTTACATTTGTCTTATTTTAATTTCTTTAAAGCTTGATAACTCTTCTATAAAGAAATTGTTGAAAATTCATTCTTGGCTAGTCTCCTAACAGAGGTTTGTCTTTGTAATTTTTGTTTTCTACTTATTGTTTTTTGGTATCCGCTTTGAAGGATAACAAATCGAGAAAAATATACGAACGAAGCAGAAATAAGAATGAGAAAGCTCAGAAAGGAGATTATCGGTCGGCGTTAATGGAAAATTTACATCCACTGTATTAAGCAGATTATGGCAGAAATTTTTACCATTTGACAAGAGTATTTGCCTGCCTCAGAGCTGTCTTTTTCGAGAAAATTTTTACACTTTATACTTTAAAAGGTGATGGTGTTAGTGTGGAAGCCGGTTTGAGGTGAGGTGGGGAGGGAGAGGTCACGTGTCACGGAAACGTAGACAGTTCACGCAGATTTTGATATCAACCGCTTTCATGACAAGTTACAAACATCAGTTTTCGCTTCTCCGGTGATATTAATGGAACATTACGTGGCTAATCGTTAATTACCCTGATCACCGCGCTTTACGAGAACAACAGCCATTTCATGTTTCACATCAAAATATGGCAAATCACAACTGACGACAAATATGCCCAAGATCACTGTCCTTCAAACGTCTACGAACAGAGGTCAATAAAAAGCCATGTCACTTACTTATTCCTCAGATAAATATCTCTGCACGATGCAAAAGAATCGACACCTGTGAAGACATCACACATTCAATGATTAAATCCAAGCCTAGCTTGAATATCTTAAGTCAGAGACTCGTAAACCGGGCCAATATATATAAATATATCTAAAGAAACTCACTAAAAGCAGTATTACTAGGTGAATATGAATATATGAAACATATGTTTGAACTTTGGGTGAAAGATTAAGTAAATGCGAATATATTGTATTTCATTCGAATAAGTGTGAATAAAATTGAATTGAATTGAATTGAATTGAATTGAAGGTCTCTGTTCTATTCAGTATTAGTATAAATCTACTAGCGTTCTATTACGAATGCCGTTCTCTTATTGGCTACGCTACCCACTATCTATTCTGTGATAGTTAGTGAGAAGCGGTTGTCAACAAAATTCAGTCCGCCTCTTCGCGTTTTCGAAGTGTCTGTGAGGAGGATTTGCATAATTTACTTGTTAAGTTTTGAACGACTACTAGATTTATACTAAAACAATGATTAGATTATTCGCTCTCGATTACTAAGCGTGATAACTAATTCGGGATGTGCCCTAATCAGCTATCAAGCGATAGAAATCTTACTAAGGATATCAACCTTCCGCTCACAGCAGTGTTCTGCAATGGGATACTCAACCCATAAAACAGGATAGCTCTTCCTGCAAATAATACTAATATCAGACACTCACTTCCTGTACGTTTTCACAACTAATAATAATAATGATAATAATGATGATGATGATGATGATGATGGTAATGATGATGATCTGATGTTTATTTACCAGGCTCGTGTAGGGTTGTATCTGTTGTGGTTCAATTTTATCCTTGGTTTAATTTTTATTTCCCTTTGTTTTGGGGTATGGTAATGTATGATAATGAGTTTAAAATAATGGGAAATAAAAATTAAACCAAGGATAAAATTGAACCACAACATATCCAATAAAATGCCCTATTGCGCTTTACAAATATACGATTAACTACCTTAAATGGCTTACACAAATCTAAATAGTTAATTTATTACTAAAGTAATTATGACAAATATAAACTCACCTGGCTTCCTTTTCCTTTTCATTTCCTGCAAATCAGACAAATGAAAAAGTGAAAGGAGACAGGAATGTAACAACAATGTCTAATTTTAAGATGTCCCCTTCAGCGCCTAACAGAGTTCCCTTCCGTCATATTGAAGAGCACTTCTGCTGGCAGGCTCAGTCAGTTTTATTTTAGAGAATTTAACAATTTTAATAATTCAGCCCGGAAACCATGAATTCAAAACTAACAAGCTTGTTGGGTCCGTTTACAAAAATATGAGTCTCGCTTTCTATGTGTGTTATTCTCCGAGCAAGGACACCAGGCTAACGCATAAACACTTATCTCTCACTGCAATCTACACGTTTCCCTCGGGACTGGTCTTAACTTATAAATATCAGTTTATGACTTGATTTCATGTAACAATTGTTCACAATCTCACCTCAATACCAGCCCCTTGCATTGAATACAGAAACGTGCCTTCTCTAGTCACCAGATCCCCATCCGTGTCATCCTTGTCTGTATCCAACAGTTCACAACTCGTCCCAGTCAACTGAAACGCTACGCAGACACAAACTTTGGCGCAATGGCGGAAACACTCCACTTGGCTGGGCACGTTAACAGAGATAATAGTATGCTTTACTATGGCAACATCCTTGGTGAAGATGTTGTAGGTGTACACGAGTGATGTTTTAACTTTGGTGCTGTTTGATGATGTTGTTATTGAAAGTAGGAGTGCAGCAATCACCATCCACTTGGGAGTAAAGTGAGGAGTCATGTTAAACTGTAAAGATTCAACCAATTAGTTCATGGTAGCTGGTTTCTGTTGAGACAACGAGAGGCTCGGGAGAGTTTATGCACCGTATTTCTTAAATGTTCCTAGATGGGATGGTGTCATAAATTTCCTCGCAGAGCGAAATTGGCGATCGGCGAGAGGCATCTATATGACATGTTTTCTGTGAATTTCGAAAAGTTAATTATCACCATTTGTAGGCTGCGTACAGTTTTATTAAAGCTATTTCGTACGAGTACCGACCTCCATATACAGTCTACTGTATTTTTGAAACTATTTCTGTGTTTTTCGTATGTTAGAGAGCATTTTCGAGTCATATTTTCATGTAAGTTTCATTCAAACTTGAAGCTCCTAATTTGCATAATTGAAAAATACTGGTGTTCTTATCAGGGTCTTAGAAAAGTCTTGCCGCACGATTGTCTTTTATTATAAGTACGACACAAAAACAACTACAAGATCATTACTGTAGGAAGTCTCATTTTTGGTTTACGTGTATTTTAATTCACGTGCAAGATTTGAAGCAAAGTTTTGAGGATCTTAGGGAGACAGCCACTTAAGCTCGAGCCAGTACGCAAGAGGGGAAAATGCTAAGACCTTTTACCTGCAAGAAGATTAAAATGAGGACACTGAAGAATAAGCCTGTTCTTTGTTGCAAGAAATGATGAAGATGTCAAAGGAAGATGATGAAGCCTTTATATTTGAACGAGTTCGCTGCATGTCTTCTTGGAAGTAAAACCAGAGTTCTTAGAAAACTAGGCCACTGAGTTATGGTAAAGTTTAGCTTTTAAGATAAAGAGTTCGTTTGGTCATACGTAAAGAATCTAAAAGGCACCGGAAGAGCGAAGAAATAAAACGAACAGCCTTATTTTTGGGTTAATAAACAGTTAATGGTCAAGGCTACAGTGGAGTGGAAAAAGAAAACAAACCTTCCTTATTATGGGAAAATCATGAGCAGCAACTCAGCAGGATGGACATCAGTAAATTAGTATACAGAATGACGACTTGGTTTATTATTTAAAATATTGTTTGTTTTGTCCTTTGCACTAACAATTGCAGTGCTAATTCAACCCCCACTGTTTAATTTCATATATAAGCTTCAGAAATTCTTAATTATGCATGTTCTCTCTTTTGATTTTCCTGCATTCTTCTTTACATTAGTTTTCCGATGGTTTATTACTAGAACTGCTTCAAAATTTAGGTTACGAGTCAGCTTTATAATGTGGGAAACTCGTTTATTTAGCAAATAAAAATTGAGGCGTGTGAAAGCGTCACCGGAACATCTGCCAAAACTGTTTTAAGAGATTAGCGGACGTTTTACTTTAAAGGAGAACGGCAGCGCGTTTACCTTCCTCTTCTGGATCTGTTATGTTGTGTAGTCCCGTAAGCTAGCTTACGGTAAGCTTAAAAAAGCAAATTCTTCATAAATTGAAATCGTAAACAACAACTCACAAATGTGGAAAATGGCGGAAAGATCAAAGTCCTTTGGTTATTTCTACCGTTTGTGGTTGCCATTTTCAGGCTGTGTCGACACAAAATTTTTTTTCACCGGGATTAACTGGGAAACATAATTATGTCGCAGAAGCAAAATCTTCGTCCTTGAAGTAATGATGTTTTTATTTGATTCAAAGATGATTCCTTCCTTACAAGACGCCAGAGTTGCCTGCGCAACTTCTGTTGTCTCGTGCGGCTAAACTAGAATTAAGTCATTTTAATCCGCTGCAATGTGTCCGGCAACGTTTTATTTCCAAGTTTAGCTAGACCCTAAACATGAAGGCATATCTTTCTTTTCGCGTACAAACTTCAACTCGTATTTGCCAACAGGCGTTCGCAAACTTTATTCGACCTTAAGAAAAGACCTTAATGAGCAGTTCAGGGCCGTACATAGCGCGGGGGCAGAGGGGGCAGCTGCCCCCGCCAGGAAAACTCAATTCGGTTTCTAACATCACACTGATCACAAGAAAATCGACTAATTAACATTCCTTCAATGTGAATTCCAAATAATTATTTTGGAAAATCTTTTGAGGTACCGGTTTTCTTATGAAAATAATGATTTTTTTTTCAGTCTGGGCTGCCTATGGTTTAGAATTTGGTGTGGAAATAAAGACTGACAAGCATACGCCACTTTCTGGCGCGTGTTTTAGCCTTTTTAAATCTAGCTTACACTTTTTTTTTCCGAGATAAATTGGTTTTAAAAGCCTGTGCTGCTCGCAAGTATTTGTAGCGGGTTTGGATTTAACCATCATATGTTCATCATCCGACAGGTCATTTGCGCCTAATGAATTTTGAGTTTCCTCTTTTGAATTCTCTTCGTTTTGAATATGACTTCTTATTCTGTGTGTTCAACGACAGTGTTTTTATGCCACATAGGACATTTCAGCTGGGTTTGGCTTGGCTCTTTTTAGTGCTTGATAGTTTTAACTGCCTTTCTTGTTGAGATTTGGCAATAGTAGGGCAGAAATTAATCACTGCTTGTATCATGCAATGAGCTTCATTCGGTAATTGTTGCAATGCCGGGCCCGGCTAGTGTTTGTCACAAGGAGTTGTATTTCTTGGCACGGCTATTTGGATTTTTGGTTCTCTAGTAATCGTTGTAGATAGTGCGTCATGACAATTTAAAACTAAAAGTATCGGTGTGTTTTTTTTTCTCTAAACGTCGTAGAGGCAACTTTCTGTGTAGGAGTGAAAACAAAATTAATGTGCAACTAGAAACCCTGTCTGCATACGGTAGACTCCTGTGAGGGGTGTGCGGAGTTTGCCCCCACAGACAAAAAATCCTAGGTACGGCCCTGCAGTTTGCTGACAATGATGGCTTTGGGAGTGAAACTTTTATCACGGCAGTCACTGATAAACTGACAACTCTGCTCAAACTTAACTGAAGTTTTGCACCTAACCTTCTCCGCGATTCATTCATACGGTATTTAGGAAAGCTGATTTGATAGAAAAGGCCCAAATTAACGATGTTTTAAACCTTGGCTACACAAGGAAATATTGTCGCGCAAACATTACTACATTTTAAGTCGCTAAGCTAGAAAGTATTTCACTGGCATGCATACATTACGTCAATAGAGAAGTTGCAAAGTTTCAACTTGAGAAATAAGGAATAAAGAAAAAAAGAGTTCAAGGATTCTACTTACCTCTCGAACTTCTTTCCTTCGTATGATCTTATGCGCCTGTGACAGATGATCTTAACGTTAGCAAAAATTACCACTTGATATACAAGACAAGGCACAGCAGGCTTCTTAACTGATTGGCAAACCTTTATTATCATTTTAATTACGAACTTAAATATTTTTCTAATAGAAACGTTCCTAGTATATTATAAAAATAAAAACGTTTCCGAGATATTTATTCTATGAATATTGATATGAACAAAAAAAACGTATTCTTGCCTTTTACATGACACACAACAAAATTAAAGATAAAAATTGTTGGCTGAAACAAACAACAACGACTTGAGTTTAAAATATTCATATCCTCTCAATTTGTTTTCTACCGACAGAGGACAACGATTTCACAAGGCAGACACATGACTACAAAGAAAGTGCTTCTGCATTTGCACGAGATGAACTAAAATAATCAAAAGAGTGCTGTTTCCAAGTTTATTACGAAGTGCGATGGCGGTTATTACAAAGTGCGACAGCTTATTTTATTACAAAGTGCGATGAACAAACGCCTTAACGCCATATTATCCGTTTTATGTAATGTTAAAAACACGAGCAGCAGTGTTTTATCGGGATTTAAAACCACGAGGCGCAGCCGAGTGGTTTAAGACCCGTTAAAACGCGTACATGTACTGCGAGTTTTTTGAACGTCTTTAAAAACATTCCTGGAAAAGCGTGTGTCAAGAGAGTTCATAACAATGATGCTTTTGTGAACGTTGGAAATTAGCATACGAGAAAAACGATAAACATCGCATACTAATAAGGAGGAGGTTATATCGGGTTTTAAAACCACTCTACGTGATGTTTTATCGACCATTTGATAGGTCAATGGGCTTATGAATTATTGATGAATTACTAAATGTCTTCTAGATTGTATAAGTGATATTAGTATATAGTATTTATCAATATTATTGTTTAAGTACTTGATTCGTGATTTTTGGGTTGTCACACGTCCCTACAACCTATTGTTTTGAAACTCACCGTGTATAAATAAGTTATGGTTTGGTATGGTTTCCAAATGCTGTTGTGCTCAGGCCCCGTGCTGAAGCTGCAAAGGGGGCGTTTAGCTATGAGAAAGACAGTAGCTAGCCAGACGAGGTCTGTGATTGGAGAACGAAACAATAGGTCATTGGTTGGGAACAATGGATCCCCCGCAGAAAACAATGGGAGTTAGAGTACTAGGGGACCAATGAAAATAGAGGTCTGGAAGAGGAGCTGAACTATCCTTAGCTATAGAGGGGCCGTCATGTGGAATGGCCTTGGAAACAAACTTTAAGGTGAGACAAATCTCAACTCTTTCAAGTCAACTTTGTCTGGAACTGGGGCGGACTGAGGGAGTTTCGATAGTACTCATTTAGCTATAACTTAGGTTTATTTTTGTGCAATTGTAGAATAGTTTCTTTTAGTATTGTTTATATTTATAGCTTTAGTGTCTATCTAGGATCATGTTATTATAGCTTTAGTGTCTTTTTAACTTCGTAGTTTTGTAATTTGTTATGTAAAGGGCTCACTGGAAGAGCACGTTTAATGAAGTGATATCGTCAATAAAGTTTTACTCACTTTAACCAGTGACTTTCCCTCCGCCTTCAGAACAACCGCCTTGGCACACCTTGTACTGTGAACCGCTCGTCCCGAGCGAGCATTTTTCAGTTCGTAGTTTACTAAATTTTCTCAACTCTTTCACAAGATAACTTGAGAACAAAAACTGAGAAAAAGAATAAAAAAACTTCGTAGTGAGGTTACTTGACTGAAGAAACAATTAGGATAACTGAGACTTGGGAAACGAGAGGTGAAGATGGTGAGCGAGCTGAAGATGAGCACAAACTTACTGTAGACATTTAATATAACTTTTACAATTTACAACAGAATTGTCGTCCACGGTTACTTGGGGAACATTTAATAAACAAAACTAGTGTATATTCCTATCTCTGCATGTTATTTTTATGGGAATGATATAAGCAAAACTCGAGTGGAATTAGTTCTGTATTTAACATTTACCTTTTGTTCTCTAGATGGGATAACTAAATTTCTGATAATGAAGATCAGTCAGTAAAACTTTAAAAATAAATGGGTTGAGATGTTTTGATGCTTTGAACAACATAGTCAAGCAGATAAATTCAAGCCTGAATAAAGGCTGATAGGAAAGCTGTAAGTGAGCATCGTCAACACGACGTTAATGGCGATATCCTGGGGAGGGGGGAGGGGGTTGTCTCCTTGAAGTTGGCTTTTTCTTTCAGGCCGAGCACAAACTTACAGCAAAAATTTAACATAAACAGTGTATATTCATATCTCTGAATTTTATTTTTATGTCATGTTTATACTACAACAAACAAACAAAAGTCCTTATCCTGTTCAGTGTAAATCTAACTACAACAGTTGCTATATTTATGGTTTACTTTTTCCCTTCTCAGTTTTTTTAGGAGGAACCTTCACCGTTTTCGTTTTTATTTCGCTAATATGTATCCCCTGGTTTTAATTTGCTTCTCTCCGTTATCGGGTTCATATTTAGCCGCCTCATCACCGCACGTGTTGGTGTCATCAGGTTTTCCTCCGGTACCAAAACCAATTCTGGAATCGCAGGTAGCACAGCCCTTTTCATTGTTTCCAATAATACCGATTCGAGCTTTCGAATGATCGTAGCTGTCACCAACTACGTTGAATCCTTCTTTGTTACAGTTGATCTGCAGAGATGCTTCAGGGCCAATCAATGCCTTCCACTTGTCTCGACCCAGAAAGATTGGTCGACGGCGGCCATCAGCGATCAGAGAGTACAGTGAAGTGCTTTTCTTGCTGATGACCAAGAACTTAACAGAGTGATTGCCAATCCTCATGCCGAGACAGATCTTGGAGAAATTCATGTTCCAATAAGTCGGTAACTTGGTTTCCTGGTTGTCAAACCCTGTCGCACCTCCAGGACGATTGAATTCAGTTTTGTTGCTCCAGAATTTGGAATCGTAGTGAAACGTTGACTACAAAAGAAAACACGAAGTCATCGCTTCGAAATGTTTCAAAAAACCTTATTAGTTTGCTGAATCCCGTTACTTGTTGCATCAATCGTGCTAAATTGAACGTCAGTTTAAGTTCGTTAAGGAGTTCTTTTGACAGTGTGGAGATGGGGTTATTAAAGCATTGGTGACCATACCTTGAGCCTGGGGCTATGCCATGCTAATGAGTTCCCAGAACCGATGCGGTTTATTCATTAAACCAGTGACCAAAAAACCGAGGGCACTGGGAACAAGATGTTGTCTGCCCCATGGCCCCAGGCTATTAGGAAGTTTAAGAAACGAGGACGGCAACGGTAACGAAAACGCCGCAAAACAATGGGCGTAATGAGCAAAAACAATCGCTTTGCACGTGTGTTTTATATTTTGGTACATTTCTTTGTCGTTCTCTGTAAAACAACAACGTGAAATAACTAAATTTTAGGTTTTCTCGAGAACGGGAGCGTATGACGCAAAATCGTCTTTATTTTTCCTTACTTTGAAGTCGTTCATACTAATTTAGTTCCTGGAGAGTTCGCCGGCATTTTCCAAGTTAAACAAATTTAAATGATTGCGGAATAGTTACAAAAACGAGAAGTTATATTTTTAATTGACGTTGTCGTTACCGTTGCCGTCCTCGTTTCTTAAACTCCCTATTGTCCTCACCGGGGACCTGTAGCATGCTCCTTATCCTCCGTAGTGTTGTTGTTTTTGTTTTTGTTACTTTCACTTACAAAGAATAAAATCAGTTACGATCCAAGGATAGATTAGTGAAAACCACAACCTGTTGTTGATTTTACCTTGTGACCATCAATTTTCATGACCAGCGTCCATCCTCCATCTCCGCACCCATCAATTCCGGTCATGTGACAGTAAACAGGGATTCTTTCAATGTCCGTTTGCAGGATGTAAGCTTTATTGTCTCGAGATCTAAAAGGAGATTGAAATCAAAGTTAGCTACAGATTTACCTCTTACATATTAAATTATGGTATTATTATTATTATTATTATTATTATTATTATTATTATTATTACTATTATTGTTATTATTATTATTATTATTATTATTATTATTATTATTATTATTATTATTATTATTATTGTTATTATCAGTGATAAAGTAATAACCAAGGAATGTGTAGAATTCGCAGAGTAATAAAAACAACATCTTTGTTCAGGAAGACGAACAGTGCAAGCACATGATCCCAGCGTGCAATGCGCAAAGCTAATGCACAATGCGCAAAGCTATTTACCTCTTTAATATTAAATTATTATTATTATTATTATTATTATTATTATTATTATTATTTTATCGATTAATTTTTCACCGTGATTGCTCTTCAGTGATAAAGTAATGATTATGTATTTTAATTCCTTGGACGATGACTGATATCCTTAACTCGATCTCTCCACCTTCTCTAAAATTTGCATCGTTAAAAACTATTGAGCCTGACGTAACGTCCTTTATCAATTCCGTAGTTAATGCAATATTTCATGTTTACAAGTTAATGTTTCAATTAACAATTACTACTCGAGTGCGCGTTGGATATGAGATGATAGATAGCCAACAAGGCGAGTGACGCCGAGTTTTCTACAATCATCTCATATCCAACGCAAAGTCATCCTTGGAAAGGATGACATGCTTGGCCTACCCTGACGCCTGCTAGCTGAGGATTATGTCTCCTTCGTATATTTTGCGTCCCTTTCCGTTGACAAAAATATTAGAGAAACGACGAAGAAAAAGCTATTCCATGAGTCTGCCTTAGAGCTTTTCTTTTCCAAAAGTTATTAGTCTCTATTCCTAAACTAAGAGGATGGCATGGGGGGTAAGGGTGGTGGGTTGTCAAGGGGTAGGGAGTGTCAAGGTCAACAAAATTGATCCATGCGCTATAAAAACCCCTTTGACACAGACAACGGGAGTGACGAGACCAAGCATTTGAATTACGGGGACATCTCTTTCTCTCCTTCTTTGGGGAGTCAAAAAAAGCGTTGTTGGCAGAGTGAACAAGTCGCGGCTTACGAAAATAAACACTGTATCATCCTCTTACAAAGTCCTATTAGTAGCCGTCTAAAAGTCATCTAACTTACTTGTTTTTCAGGTAAATATCTCTGCAGGATGCAAAGGAATCGGGACCTGTAAAGAAATCAGATATAGATGAAAAAAGTCCAAGCCTAGCTTTAATATCAAGAGCCGGAAACTGATAGACCGAGCCAACCTAATTTTTGCCACAAATCATTTCAACAAAATCCTTTCTTCAGTAAGGCGTGTTTCTTTGAAATCTATTGTGGGATTTGAAAACGTAAATAAATATATACCTTCGTTACCAAAATGAAACTGAAAAAAAGAACTAAAAATATATTACTTTGTAAACATTAGTCTGCAACTATAGCGTTGTCGTAGTAAAAAATTTAAAACTGAATTTTAATTTACTTTTCAGGGTCTACCTTTATTACAGAGCGTTAATCTTGTCGAGAAACACGAACTATTTATTTGGAAATTAAACAAAATGGAAGTAGGAAAGAGTTTAAAAAAATATCTTTGTTTGCAAAAGTCAGTATCACGTTATTGTTAAGACGTTTTCCTAAATCATTTCCGTATACGCGTTTTACAAGAAAACAAATTTGTTTTGACTGACTACAAACAAAGTATATCCTTTTCGGACTGGTAGTAGTAGTATGCATAATATGGTTCAAATAGATTTGTTATCCGCTTTTGTTAAAGAAAGCCTCCACGTTGGCAACAAATTGACTTTGAATTGTTGAAAATAATGTCTAAATTTAACTGTTCGCTTAAAGAGTAGAAATAACATTCAAGTGTGCTAAAAATTAGATTTATCATCGCCTATTTTCGCTTGTAAATTTTCCTTGCGCCGCCATTTGGATGTTATGAGGTCATACTGTTGCCGCTATTGTCAGTTACCAGAAGTTCTTTTAATTTTGCGTGAAACAATTGAGTGACCGTATTACGCCGTGAAATCTAAAACGGCCGTGCCCGGGAATTTGAAAAACGAAAAAACACAATCATCAAATTCTGTTTTGTCCGACACAGAAATAATATTTCATGTTATCCAGACAAATTTGAAATGAGGTTGGAAATTATTATACTCTGGTGTGATTTGTGGTAGCTGTCAAATGCATGAATCCGTTCAAGAGCTTACACGGACATGCAGCCTCACATTTTTTCGCTCCGTCCATGCAAAAGAGATTAAGTCGCTGAGATATCTATTCAATCGGAAAAATATAAGTAAATATATTTGAAAAAGGTAAAATGAATATGGTATACTAAGGATTATAAACTTTTTGCTCCCAGCCAATGTTCCGCAATACTAGGTCATAGAATTACAACAGGAAGGTTTCTGGAGATTATACTGTTGTCAGACACTCACTTTCTTTACCATTTGACCCTTCACCAGCTTTTCCTTACCTTTTCTTTTCCTGCAAATCAGACGAATGAAAAAGTGAGATTTGACAGGGGCACCAACATTAACATTTAAGTAAAATAGTTAAAATGTTGTCTCCTGTGTTCCCATGTGTTAGCTAATATAGTTTGATTTGTTCGGATGTTTTAGCTGAAAATGTAAATTGCAGAAAGTTGTAGGGAAGGGAATCTTGTTCTCTGATTTTAACTCATGCTTCCATTTGTGCTAAATCTGTAAAGGACAAAAATCCGAAAGCAGCTTTTATGAAGGAAACAATTTTAAACTGTGTTTAACTAAACAGCTTTTAAACGTGTTTAAGACTTGGTGTGAATCGGGCATTAGATTTTCAGCAGTGTAAGATATTTTTGTATGAAAATTCGAGCTTAGCTGAGAGGCTACCTCCTCGTCGTGATATAAATAAATTGTTGACTGATTGCGAAAACGCTTGGTACTGACCACTGGTCAACAAACTGCCCTGTTAATAGAGCTCTACTCGGAGGTGCAGGGTAGCAAGCTACAACATTCTTAGCAATTTTAATAATCTACCACGGAAACCAGGAAGGGAAAAATGAAAAGAAAAAAGGAAAGAAAGAAAAAGCAAAGGAACTTCCGCACACACCTGTCATCTACCTTAACATCTACAGGGAAATTTGCGGAGTGAATAATCATTTGTGACATCCTTCTTGGTAAAAGGTAATTAATGCCTAGACCGTTTGTTGTCGCGATTAAGTTTTCTTTTTATTTTTCGTATATTTCGATGATACAATCACTAATCTCAAAAAAATGATAACGATAGAAATCCCTTGAAATTTCAAAAAACGCACAAACTTTCGAAAGTTTAGTCTTTTTCTGATAAGCCTAGTCATAGGATCAACTTTGCAATTCAATATGCATGTTTCCAGTTTGTTTTGTAAACTGAACCACCTGTCCTGTTAAACTCGTTCGTTGTATTAGCGATCGACTTTGGACTCGAGACCGTTTACACTTTCGCACACTTTATGGGTTACGAGAATGACAAATATTGTTTCAGGAAATATTTCGTATGTAGAAAAAAAATTCACCGGTCGGTCATCTTTCTCAGAGATCTAACTGCAAGTGTATTACCGTAATTCTGTGTTCAGAAGGCCTGAGTCGTCTCAAATATTGGGTTTTAATTGTGATTAAAGACAGAGTTTGAAATTAATATCTTTTGTTTTTTCCGAGGTACAAAATCGATGCCCTGAGCGCGATAAATACTTTCAAAAAGCCACCAGTAGCTCGGTATATGGAAACGAAATCTCGTTCCTAAATTTGTTTTGCCCTTTTATTTAAAAGCATCTGAGCTAAAGGTGTACGATCTTGCGTAACAATCCTTTACTTCGCTTGAATTTAATTCAGTGGCAACTAGAAAAAGAAAATCGTTTTTTGTTGAACTTTTTTTTGTTGATTCTCCCGAATGTAAGGCATAATACTGTCTTTTTCGCCTAATCGTGCAATAAATATCGATAACAACCCATGTTTGCATGTGTAATTTACCTCTGATATGTCGAGTACGTGGTGAATCCATCCAGTGGCTCTGATAAAATTGTTACCTGCATCACAGTGGTGATTATAGCCAAAGTTATTCAGCTCACAGACTTTTTCAGGTGGAAAATAGTTGTAGGAAATGCATTCGTCATGTATGTGGCACTCGTCAACGCACTGAAGCCAATCGATGGATTCAATAGTCTTAAACACATGGCCTGTGAGTAAGCTGTTATGAACAGTATAACCATCCGAAGACCAAACGCTGACTATCACGATGGATATTATGGTCAACGAGAAAAATAAGCGAATCATTGTGCAGTGTGGTACAAATGAATCAATGAAAGTTTTAGAAGATGCAAAACTGAGAACGAACACTTAACATGCGCTTCCAAAAAACTTTAAAAATGTCTAGTGCTTTGTAAGTGGCTTGAAAATTATTTAATAGCCCGGCTTCTTTCTTATTGGTTAGCTATTAGTCAGCAAGCTGCTCATCTGAAAGACTGTCATTAGGTTTTGCACAGCACAAACTACGAACTGTCAAGGATCATCACTCCGCCCTTACAATCAACTGTGTACAAAAACTTTGATAACTGTAAATGGAGACTGCGGACGAGTAAATGCTAAAGGTGAACACTCTTATTATTATTATTATTATTATTATTATTATTATTATTGATGACTGCCGCTTAAACGCTAGCCAAGCGTGTCTCCGCTAATTTTAGAAAGTGAATGATGGCGTGACGTTGTAAATTAGTATTTTAGGATCTTTTTAACAACTTTTTTATTTCATCAAAATTTTAGTCTTACTATTGTTAAAAAATTGTGCTTGAAAATAGCTCTGTTGTACTTGGAAATAGTCGCTTTTTTTTTAATCGAAATGAATTTTAAATATTGAATTGTAAATAGGTTTTAATAGCTCTTTTTTTCTACTTTTAACTTGTAAATATCAATTTTGTTTGGAATATTATAATAAAGAAAGATTTTATTTTTATTATTATTATTATTATTATTATTATTGTTGTTGTTATTATTATTATTATTATTAGTATTATTATTATTATTATTATTATTATTATTATTATTATTATTATTATTTATCTAATTCTTTCCATGAAAAGTTGGTAAGAAACATGACCAACCGGTCAATTTTTCTTTTAATGTACGGAATATTTCCTGAAACAATATTTTCTTTCTTGTCACTCATAAAGTGTGCAAAAGTGTAAACGGTCTCGAATCCGAAGTCGAGTGTCTAATGCAACGAACGAATTTAACAGGACAGGTGGTTCAGTTTACAAAACAAACTGATAACGTGCATATTGATTTGCAAACTTGTACTTGATGATATGACGAGACTTATCAGAAAAAGGCTAAATTTGCGAAAGTTTCTGCGCTTTTGGAAATTTCAAGGGGATCTCTATCGGTTATAATTTTTTTAAGATTAGTGATTGTATTCTTTATGACATATACATATACATATACTGAAAAACAAACTTAAGCGCGACACAAGCCGATTACCTTTTACCAAGACGAATGTCACAAATGATTATTCTCTCAGCAAATCTCCCTGTAAATCTTCCGGTAGATGACGGGTGCGTGCGAAAGTTCTTTTGTTTTTTCTTTCTTTTTTTTTTCTTTTCATTTTTCCCTTCCGGGTTTCCGTGGTAGATTACTAAAACTACTAAGAATGGTGTAGTTTGCTACCCTGCACGTGCGAGCAGAGCTCTCAGTAGAGTAGTTTGCCGACTGGTGATATTCAGCGGTTTCATAATCAGTCACGATTTTATGTCACGACAAGCAGGCAGTCTCTTTGACACGTTTTCGCGAATTTTCATACAAAAGAAAATCTTGCACTGTTGAAAGTATAGGTAATTCTATGAGAATTACACAACATCTCCATATATCACATTTTGGAGATGAGGTCTTTACACGGGAAACGAACTTTTCAATTCGGGAGGCGGACAAATACAAGTTGGCGCTTGTCATTGTCGCAATATAAACAGCCGGCTAGCAAATATTTTGGCAAAGTGTTGTTGGAAAAAATAAAGCCTGAGGGTTACTTTAAACAACAAATAACAATTGTGGATTTAGGGAAATGTCTAAAAGTTCTCGTAGGTTTGCCATGTGAAATTAAACGTTTTCGACCATTTTTTGTTTGTCAAGGCAAGTTTGCCAAATTTAATTTCTCGTTTGCTCCCTGAAGGCGCCTTAACAGTAGGTATAGCTGTAAAAGCACAGGCACAGAACAGTTTATTTCGGTGGATATCTGTTCAGAAGGTCTTTATCGTCTCAGAATTTCGGATTTGGTTTTTAAGAAAATCTAGTTTCTTTGGCAAAATGTCAGGTTAAAATTTCATAACACTAGAAAACTAATTCTTTGTTTTCGAAGGGCCAAATATGGGTCGAGTTAAAAATGCGAAATAAGGTCAACTGGCATTTTTGTAAAAACACAACAGCTTGCAAACTCAGGGAATAAAATTTCCTTCCCCAAACCTTTCTGCAACTTACATGTCAAATCCCTGTCAAATCTTTGTCTCCTCTCACCGCTTTTCATACGTCTGTTTTTCCACAAAAAAAAGCTGCTGATAGCCTCCAGAACAGACGTTATTGTGTAGTTTTTTTTTGTTTGTTTTTTTTTTTTGCGTTTTTCAGGCGGGAGGAGACAAGCACGAGACCCGTTCATGCTTAAAAATCTTTTCAGGCTTTAGTGTTTTCCTAACAACTGGGAGGGTCTTTCCTCTATTTAATCTGTCACCCGCAGTTCATATATGCATATATTTATATTCAAAGTTAAGAGCATAAGTCACTTCCACGTACGATCATACAGAGGAAAGAAATTTGAGAGGTAAGTAGAATCCTTGAGCTCTTTTTTCTTTATTGCTTATTTCTCAAGATGCATTCCAGTGATACACTTCCCAGATTAGCGACTTAAAAGAAGTAATGTTCGCGCGACAATATCTTCTAGTGTAGCTAAGTTTTAAAATGTCGAGGTTGAAGTTGGCTTTTCCTACCTGGTCCGGTTGCGTCAATGTACTAGTCTGAATAATTCTTGGAGTAGGCCGGGAACAAAAATTTAGTTATGTCTTTATCAGAGTATACTAGTTTGTCAGTGATTGTGGTAAGCTTTTCACTCCCAAAGTAACATTTGCCAGCGAACTGTATAAAAAATGAAGTTTACGAATGTCTGTTGCCAAAAACGCGTTGAAGTTTATGTGCGAATAGAGAGATTCGCCGCCATGCTTCGTGCCTAGCTAAACAAAGAAGTTAAACGTTGCGGGAACAACGTGTTGGCACAAACGGCAGAAATAACTAAATGGCCTTGATCTATCCGCCATTTTCCACACTTGCGAGTTGCCGTTTGCTTACAAAGAAACTTTGAGCAAATACACAACAGAACCACAAACGGAAGGTAAACGTGCTCCCGTTCGCGTTGAAAGTAGAACGCCAGTTTATCTCTCAACAGTTGGCAGATGTTCTGGAGAAGCTCTCACACGTACCAACTTGTATTTGCTAAATAAACGAGTTTCCCACATCATGGAAGTTGAAAGGGAAAGCTAACGCGAAATATGTCCAGAAATGCACGTAATACCGAAGTGGCAAATTTGACGAAATTTTGCCAATTTCGATAACATCAGTGAGGCGAGGGGAATTCGGTAAAAATGGCAAATTTGAGCTCAAGAGAAGAGTACCAGTGAAGTGGCGAATTCGACGAATACTGCGAATTTGGCGAAGCTGGCAACTTTGACAATAATTCGCCAAAGGTTAAGATTCAAGCGAATGACCTGAAGAGAAGGGTACAAGCGAAGTGGCGAATTCAACGAAGTTGGCGAAAATGGCGAAGTTGATAATATATTTCGCCAAAGACCGAGATTCTGGCGTCATAGACTCTGCTGCTGAAAAGGTTTAATGTTTTTTTTTTATTTTTTGTTTCATTTCTTTATTTTAAAATAACAATTGGCGTACTTAAGTTCTAGAATGTTACTGTCGACTCACGTCTGGAGAACGAGATGTACATGCATTATTTTGGGGGGGGGGGAAGTTTTTTCAACGTGATGAAACTTCGGCCTCCAGGTTTTCAGAGTTGTCATATTCCCCAAAACTGTCATATCATTCCATCAACATGGTAGGCTCTTATGTGACACTTATATCATAAGCCAATTTGAATAAGTTGACTGTTCGACTAATTTGCCCAAAATTTATTCAGGTAAGCAGTTTGGTGAGTTTGACGAAAATGTTGCAAATTTGTCAACATGACTGCCGGGTTCTATGCTTTTCTAGCTAATTTACATAATTTTCACAATAGATCATTTCCGAGTTGCTTTGAATCTAGTAATGGAAGCGAGGATCACTGCAAAGTTTTTATTATGAAAATTAGTTTTCATTCATATGCAAACAAAGCTAATTTTCGTATGAAAAGCTTTGCACTTAGCCTCGCTTTCGTAATGAGGTTCACAGCAATTCGGAAATGGTCTATTTGACGAAATTTGCGAAATTCATCGTATTCCTCAAATTCGCCAAAATTATCAAATTTGTCACCATGCCTGGCTTCTTGGTGCTTAACTAATTTTTATAACTTTGGCAATTTGACCAAATTTTGCCAAATTCGTCAACATGGCTGGCTTTTATGTGTTGAACTATTTTGTATAAGCTTGACAATTTGACGAAATTTTGCGGAAATCGATACATTCACCTATATAAGCTATATATAGGTATGTCTGGTGCAAAATTGTATGGTTTTTGAGTCGTTTAACTCTGAAATAGGGTATAGATTTTAACCATTTTGGTGCGAAAATCTAATCGAAGTGACACTATCGTTAACTCGTGGATATGGCGATGGAAGTGGCCATTGATGCCATGGGCTTAACTAAAAGGTGGCTTTAATTTATAATAGTTTGGAATGGTCTTTGAAATGTAATAGTGACGATGACTCTTAGGGCTCTTCACGCGTTTTCCCCCCATGGAGGGTGGGTGGGGGGAAGGAATGCATCTATTTTTCTCTGATTACCTACAAATTGTTAAAACGGATTAGCAAGTAAAAAATTTATATATTTTTCTCTTTTTCGAAAAATTAATTCATGTCATAAACAAGGTAAGAGAAGTGCAAATATTTTTGTCATAAACAGGGTCAGGGTTTGACAGCCTGGGCAGCAGATTTCCACTTAGACTTGAGTTAGCCTCAGGTAAAGGAGGAATCAAACAAGGAAGGCAAATTTTGGGTATGTCCTTGGGGGAGGCGTCACCATTTTTTTTTTCGGTTTTGAGGATTCAAATGTTATGCAGCTGTTTGTGGCTGCCTCCTATCTTCCAATTTTTTCCTTGGGGTGGATGTTCCCAGTCCCTCACCTAATAAAAGACTTTTAATACTGGTGGAATTATTTCTTTGCCCTATATGACCAGATAGAAAGGTAAGCAATTTTAATTCTGGATTTTTTAAGGGCTGGATTACGGTAAACAAAATGTGTAGTTCCAAAAAATATCCATACCCCCCTCCTCCCACGGAAGAGATTTGATTTTCCAGGGGGAAGGTGGTCAGTTTGGCCAAACTAGTTTTCAGTGGGGGAGGGGGGTGACCTAAGAGACATATTTTCAGAGGGGGTATAGTGGAAAAATTCGAGGCCCGCCGAGACTCTCGTTTAAATTCCGAAGCCGAGACTTTAACTAGTTTTTCAAACGCGACACATCACTCTGTGCCTGGTGCTTATTATCCCTTGATATTCCTTCGTTCAACCTCAAAGGGCTGGTAATCGTCCTCGAAGGATGATTCTGTTCTTCCACGATGTCGATGGAGTTGTAAGTGCATTTTTACAGTTTTAAGAAACAGAACATTCTATCAACTTTATTTTCACTTCTTTGTTTTCGACTTACCAGACGACTGATCAATGGAAGGGGCAATGTTTTCTTCGTTATCAAAGCAAACACCTTGGGGAAAGAATTCTTAAGCATGCGGGGTGAAGTAAGGCGGAAACACATTTCATTTGTAAATAATGTTGATCACTGCTGGAGTAGCTAGAGCCGAGTGTCTGATCGAAATGAAATGCCAAAAGATTTCGTAACGAACTGACTTTTTTGAATATTGCCGTTCCATTTTGATTTTGTACCAGAATTTCCGGATATTTTTGGTCGAAAGCATCGGTTTGAGTTTAAAGAG
This sequence comes from Pavona decussata, assembly GCF_977016875.1. Classification (NCBI taxonomy): domain Eukaryota; kingdom Metazoa; phylum Cnidaria; class Anthozoa; order Scleractinia; family Agariciidae; genus Pavona; species Pavona decussata. The sequence continues at coordinate 3,537,416 of NW_028145586.1, forward strand.
TTGGCGTTTCAGGCCCCGATCACACAAGGCACAAGGCCCTATTTGTCAAGGCGATTCAAATTATTATTCTTACATGTAAATGGCTTTCCGACAACTGTAGCATTTATTTTTTATATCTTGGTCATTTTAAAGCAGCAACAGAACACTTCCTGAATTATATCAGTTTATTAAAAGCTTGCCATGTTTTTGTAAAACACAATGAAATTAAATAAATAAATTTATGACGGGAAAAAACTCATGAATTAAAAAGTTAAATTGTGACTTCACCAGATGAAAATATGCACACTAACATTCACATGCTCATGTCCCTCAGTCGTAGTTCGCAAAGCTTACCAAAAGCGATTTCGATGTAATAAATGATTTCGCTGCGTAAGGTTAAGTAATCCATCAAACAACGGACAGGTAACGAACGGATAGCTAACGGCTCTGGAAAATGGCGAGTTCACTGAAAGCCAAAGAAGGTTAAGATTCCCTGATTTAAATGAAAATCTGCCAAACGAAATGAAAATATCGGAGACGCGCAATTTTACCCTAATCACGGATATGCAAATTTGTTCAACCGATATTAATAGTACAAGTATTGCTAAACGGTGTTGAAAGGCAACTGTGATCCTCAAATCTCTTTGGCTTTTCTACAGGAAAATGAAGCAGAAAGTGAGTGATAATTACATCGCTGATTACAATGGTCAACAATTATATTTCTGTAGCCCGACGCGACCCGCGTGAACAAAGAAAATTTTCAATTATTTCGTCTTGAGCGCGCGTAGCGGAATTATTCGTATGTGCCTGTAGTTAAAGAAATTCAACGGATAATTCAACAATACATGAAAGGTCACAAACTTCTGTCTTCTTACCTACCGTCGATTTGACTTCGACATCAAGATTAACGCTAGCCTGCGAGCGAGCTCTCTTGGGGGTGGGGGGGCGGGAGGTAGAAAGAGGAGAGAGCTTGCAACGATGTCTCAGGAATTTGAATGCCGCCCCCAATACTCCCCGCGGCTCCCTGCTGTCCTGGCTGTCAGAATTTGGCCAATCAGCGCAAACCGGAAACGATAGCAAACGTAAACAAACATGTGAAAGGTACAATGTTATCAGATACACTTCGAAAGACGGGAATCCTTGCTGACAAAAAGTATAGTTTCTCTGATCGAGTATGCCTACCGAGTGCCACAAAAATCAGAAAATTTAGTGAAGGATTTTATTTTATTGTGAGCACACTAAAAACCGATTGACCAAAACGTCGAGGTCACAAATGTCGTCCCAAGGCAATCGAAGCGGCAGGCATCCCCATTCTTTTTGCTTCTGCGATCAAGTAATCGATAATGATACTTTGCAATGGGCAAACAACTAACGTTGTTTGATGTTAGACTTAAGACTTTCAATTGCTGCAAAAGGTTGAAATATCAAACTTGTCCCAAATCTCGTAGGTAAAACTGCAAGAACATCGCTACTTTGAAGTAAAGCATTGGCAGCTTGACTTTGCTCGGGTTTTAATTCCAGAGAAAACCTAAGTTATTAAGAGAAATTCTCGCAACGTTCACAATTTTTGTGTTGTCAACACGACGCACGCGAAGAGCAATTATGTAAGCACCAAATTCAATATCCACCAATCAGCATTTTGCGTTGAAAAATTCAACGCAGAAATGAAAATTCCTGAGACATCGTTGCAAGCTCTCTCCTCTTTCTCCCTCCCGCCCCCCACCCCCAAGAGAGCTTGCACGCAGGCTAGATTTACGCCTCGGTGAGTGGAGGCGGTGCACAATCGCTATTAATTGTATCAATGTGCATTTGTTGAGAAACTTTTGCTTCACCTTAGAAGAACACCATTTTGTCACTTCTTCAGACACTTGCTTCTAATGTTGGAGAATGCGGCGAGAATGCGTTCAAAGCACTATTTTCGGCTGTCGCTTCTTTCCGACGTGGGATTGGCTATTATTCCACTTCCGGTTACACCGGAGTGAGTGATTCATTTGCGTACGGAATGCCCCTTACACTCGTGAATGCTAAAGCATATCCACGAGTAAGAACGGGTAAGTGCCTCACAGAAACGGGTATGGATTCTAGAAACCAAGTCTGAAAATGGTTATGAATTTTAGAGGCCAGGTCTGAAAGAGAATACTGGAAAATTACATGGTTTGGTCTGAAAAATAGTCAAGTTTTGAAGAACCACCCATCCAGGGGGAGCGTCTCCTTATCTCAACAGAAACCAACTCCCCTGAACTAATTCTTTGAATCTTTACAGTTTTTAAGATGACTCCTCACTTTACACCCAAGTTGGTGGTGATTGGTGTACTGCTGCTTTCAATGACAACCTCATCAAACAGCACCGAAGTTAAGACATCACTCGTGTACACCTACAACATCTTCACCAAGGATATTGCCATAGTAAGGCATACTATTGCCTCTGTGAACGTGCCCAGCCCAGTGGAGTGTTTCCGCCATTGCGCCAAAGTTTGTGGCTGCGTAGCGTTTCAGTTGACTGGGACGAGTTGTGAACTGTTGGATACAGACAAGGATGACGCGGAAGGGGATCTGGTGACTAGAGAAGGCACTTTTCTGTATACAATGGAAGGGGCTGGTATTGAGGTGAGATCGTGAACAACTGTTTCATGAAATCAAATCATAAACTGATATTTATATGTTAAGACCAGTCCCGAGGGAAACGTGTAGATTGCAGTGAGAGATAAGTGTTTATGAGTTAGCCTGGTGTCCTTGTTCGGAGAATAACACACACAAAAAGCGAGACTAATATTTTTGCAAACGGACCCAACAAGCTTTTTAGTATTGAATTCGTGGTTTCCGGGCTAAATTATTAAAATTGTTAGAATCTCTAAAATAACACTGACTTAACCTTTGAGCAGAGGTGCTCTTCAACATGTCGGAACGTTGAAGGGAACTCTACTAGGCTGTGAAGGCGACTTCTGAAAAATTAGGCATTGTTTTTACATTCCCGTCTCCTTTCACTTTTCCATTAGTCTGATTTGCAGGAAAAGAAAAGGAAAAGGAAGCCAGGTGAGTAAAAAATTATCATAATTACTTTAGTAATAAATTAACTATTTAGATTTCTGTAAGCCATTTAAGGTAGTTAATCGTATATTTGTAAGGCGCAATAGGGCATTTTATTGGATACAACCGTACACGAGTCTAGTAAATAAACATCAGATCATAGTCATCCTCATCATCATTATTGTCATTATTATTATTATTATTATTATTATTATTATTATTATTATTATTATTATTATTAGTTGTGAAAACGTACAGGAAGTGAGTGTCTGATACTAGTATTATTTGCAGGAAGAGCTATCCTGTTTTATGGGTTGAGTATCCCATTGCAGAACACCTGCTGCGAGCGGAAGGTCTATATCCTCAGTAATTAACAGTCAAATTATGAGCTCGAAATTTCTATCGCGTGATAGCTGATGAGGGCGCAGCCCGAATCAGCTATCACGCATAAAAATCGAAAGCAAATAATCTAATTGTTTTAGTATAAATCTAGTAGTCGTTCAAAACTTAACAAGTAAATTATGCAAATCCTCCTCACAGACACTTCGACAACGTGAAGAAGCGGGCTGAATTTTGTTGACAACCGCTTCTCACTATCTATCACAGAATAGATAGCGGGTAGCGTAGCCAATCAGAGAACGGCATTCGTAATAGAACGCTAGTAGATTTATACCAATACTGAATAGGACAAAGACCTTCGCATTTACTTAATCTTTCACCCAAAGTTCAAACATATGTTTCATATATTCATATTCAGTTAGTAATACTGCTTTTTGTGAGTTTCTTTAGATATATTTATATATTGTCCTGGTTTACGAGTCACTGACTTAAGATATTCAAGCTAGGCTTGGATTTAATCATTGAATGTGTGATGTCTTCACAGGTGTCGATTCTTTTGCATCGTGCAGAGATATTTATCGGACGAATAAGTAAGTGACATGGCTTTTTATAGACCTCTGTTCATAGACGTTTGAAGGACAGTGGTCTTCGGCATATTTGTCGTCAGTTGTGATTTGCCATATTTTGATGTGAAACGTACAATGGCTGTTTTCGTCGTAAAGCGCGGTGATCAGGGTAATTAACGTTTAGCCACGTAATGTTCCATTAATATTACCGTAGAAGCAAAAACTGATGTTTGAAAATTGTCATGAAAGAGGTTGATCTCAAAATCTACGTGAGCTGTCTACGTTTCCGTGACACGTGACCTCTCCCTCCATCCCCTCCCCTCACCAAACCGGCTTCCACACTAACACCATCACCTTTTTAAAGTATAAAGTATAAAATTTTCCAAAAAGACAGCTCTGAGGCAGGCAAATACTCTTGTCAAATGGTAAAAATGCCTGCCATAATCTGCTTAATACAATGGATGCAATGTTTACATGAACGCCGATCGATAATCTCCTTTCAGAGCTTTCTCATTCTTATTTCTGCTTCGTTCGTATATTTTTGTCGATTTGTTATCTTTCAAAACGGACACCAAAAAACAATAAGTAGAAAACAAAAATTACAAAGAGAAAACTCTGTTAGGAGACTAACCAAGAATGAATTTTCAATCATTTCTTTATAGAAGAGTGATCAAGCTGTAAAGAAATTAAAATAAGACAAATGTAAACAAAAGAAAACTAATGCAATGTTCAATAACTAATTCGTAGTTATCTTTAATCTCAATCAATCTTCGATTCAGATTTAAGAGGGTAATCTGTAGCTAGCTTTCATTTCAATCTTCGATTCAGAACTCAAGAAAATAAAGCTTACATGCTGCAAACTGACATTGGGAGAATCCCTGTTTACTGTCGCATGACCGGAATTGATGGATGCGGAGATGGAGGGTGGACGCTGGTCATGAAAATTGATGGTAACAAGGTAAAATCAATAACAGGTTGTGGTTTTTACCAATCCACCCTTAGTCCGTAACTGATATTATTTCTTTCTCAGTGCGCGAGCGGATGAAATTCTGTAAATCATGCAGTCGAATTGGTTCCGGGGCCGGGAGGAATTTTTCGATCTTGCCTTGTTCCAAGACCTAAGCGTTGTTTTCTTGCAGAAAAAATATAAATGTTATTCACCGGCCTAGCTAGGCCGCACCGTGTTGGGAAATAACTGTGCCCTCTACCAGACCGCCCGAGGCCGCACTCAAGACGTCGGGAACAGGTTTTTCCAGTACGGACCTTCCGGCTGGTGAATAGCATATATTTAGTAACTGATATAACTGCAAGGCTCATCTGACTGCTTTTTGTAAGTCAAAGGAACAACGACAAAAAAACATTACCGTATGATAAGGAGCATGCTACAACTCCACGGTAAGGCGAATAACCTGGGGCTATGGGGAAGACATCATCTCGTTCCCAGTGCCCACGGTTTTCTTGGTCAGTGGTTTAATGAATAAACCGCCAGGGTTCTGGGAACTCATCACCATGGCATAGCCCCAGGCCACAGATATGGTGACCACTGCTTTAATAACACCAACTCGACACTGTCAAAAGAACTCCTTAACAAACTTGAACTGACGGTTCAATTAAGCGCGATTAACACAACAAGTAACGGGATTCAGCAAATTAATACGGGTTTTTTGAAACATTTTTAAGCGGTGACTTCGTGTTTTCTTTTGTAGTCAACGTTTCACTACGATTCCAAATTCTGGAGCAACAAAACCGAGTTCAATCGTCCTGGAGGTGAGACGGGGTTTGACAACCAGGAAACAAAGTTACCGACTTACTGGAACATGAAGTTCTCCAAGATCTGTCTCGGCATGAGGATTGGCAATCAATCTGTCAAGTTTTTGGTCATCAGCAAGACTGGCGCTTCACTGTACTCTGTGATCGCTGATGGCCACTATCGACCAACCTCTCTGGGTCGAGACAAGTGGAAGGCATTGATTGGCTCTGAAGCATCTTTGCAGACCAACTGCAACAGAGAAGGGTTCAACGCAGTGTGTGGCATATACCATAATTCGAAAGCAAGAATCGGTATTATTGGGAACGATCAAGAGGACTGCCGTTGGTGCGACTCCAGAATTGGTTTTGGTACCGGAGGATACCCTGATGACAACAACACGTGTGGTAATGAGGCTAAACACGCAGGCGACAACGGAGAGAAGCACATTAAAACCATGGGATACATATTAGTGAAATAAAAAGGAAAACGATGAAGGTCCCTCCTAAAAAAACCGAGGAGAGAAAAATAAACTTTAATGTAGCAACTGTTGTAGTTAAATTTAGACTGAACAGGAAAAGGACTTTTGTTTGTTTGTTGTAGTATAAACATGACATAAAAATAAAATGCAGAGATATGAATATACACTGTTTTTGTTAAATTTTTGGTGTAAGTTGGTGCTCGGCCTGAAAGAAAAAGCCAACTCCAAGGAGACGACCCCCTCCCCCCCTCCCCCAGGATATCGCCATTAACATCGTGTTGACGATGCTCACTTTCAGCTTTGCTATCAGCCTTTATTCAGGCTCGAATTTATCTGCTTAACTATGTTGTTCAAAACATCAAAACATCTCAACTCATTTTTTTTTAAAGTTTTACTGACTGATCTTCATTATCAGAAATTTCGTTATCCCGTCTAGAGAACAAAAGGTAAATGTTAAATACAGAATTAATCCCACTCGAGCTTTGCTTATATCCTTCCCATAAAAATAACATGCAGGGATAAGAATATACACTGGTTTTGTTTATTAAATGTTCCTGCAAGTAACCGTGGACGACAATTCTGTTGTAAATTGTAAAAGTTATGTTTTAAAGTGTTTACAGTAAGTTTGTGCTCATCCAGAAAAGGAGAACCAACTCCAAGGCAAGCAACAACTCGGGAAATACCCATTGAAAGCGCGGTGACAATGATTACTTTCAGCTTTGCCAAATATGTACCAGTGCTGTGCTCTACCAACTAAGCTATCAAGCCAACTGGTAGCCGGTCATTGTGTGAGTTCGTATTGAATAATATACACTTGGATGGTGAAAAAATCACAAATGATTTTCTCAACGTTTGCTGCCAGGTCATAAGTTCAGCTTAAGTTTGAACTCCGCCCGTAGATCTAACAACGTACATACAAATTAGATCTGACTAACCTGCAATAAGGATTACTAATCCTGATTTCTTTAAATTTAACAGATGTATGATTCAATTTCGACAAAAAGCAAAACATGGTCGCATAAAATGTCCTGCTATGATCTCGCCCTTAACCAATCAGTCCCGCGTTATATCGGCCACTAGCCTTAGCCATATAAAAATAATAATAATAATAATAATAATAATAATAATAATAATAATAATAATAATAATAATAATAATAATAATGATAAGTAAGCGGAAGTACCAACAGAGGGTGCTGGACGTTGAAATGGGATCTTTCACTCCCCTAGTTTTTGGAACCAACGGTGGGATAGGAGCCGACTGCAATTGCTTTCTCAAACGCCTAGCCGAGAAGCTCTCAGAAAAGAATGAGGAACCTTATCACATTACTATCACTTGGATTAGAACATTGCTTTCTTTTGAGATTTTAAGGTCGGTACTGACACATGTGTAAGAGGCTCCAGGACACCTTTCCACAAAATTCCATTTGGGGATTTCATTGATGACTGCCGCTTAAACGCTAGCCAAGCGTGTCTCCGCTAATTTTAGAAAGTGAATGATGGCGTGACGTTGTAAATTAGTATTTTAGGATCTTTTTAACAACTTTTTTTATTTCATCAAAATTTTAGTCTTACTATTGTTAAAAAAATGTGCTTGAAAATAGCTCTGTTGTGCTTGGAAATAGTCGCTTTTTTTAATCGAAATGAATTTTAAATATTGAATTGTAAATAGGTTTTAATAGCTCTTTTTTCTACTTTTAACTTGTAAATATCAATTTTGCTTGGAATATTATAATAAAGAAAGATATTATTTTTATTTAAATATAATAATAATAATAACAATAATAACGATAACTTTATTATTTAAAAGAATAAAATCTACTAGATACATAATAATAATACTAATAATAATAATAATAATAATAATAATAATAATAATAATAGTGATGATGATGATGATAATGCAGGGGCGGGGGGGAACACTCCATACAGCCTGGCACTTTTTTTGTATCAGAATCATCCAACAAAAGTTGACGTCACATCCGGTCAAATTGGCGCCCAGCAGCCTGTCTCCGCGAAGTCGAATGATGGCGTCCTGGTCAGGCATGATTTCTTCGGATTTTTGAGCCATCAGTATCAGGAATTGTGAACTGTGGATATGAAAGATGTTGTAAAGATATTGCTACGACTTCATGAGCAAAGGTTTTCCAAAGGAGTAATTTTTTCTATTGTTTTGACGGAAAATACGAGACAGCTAAGCGTCGTGTCATGGCGGAAATTTCACACTCTCAAAACGAGTGGCGTTCAGACTTTTGGCTCTTGTGGCTTCTGATCGTTCGAAAGCTGAAATTTTAATACCCTATCCCGTGTGCAACATAATGGAGGAAACATCGTCAGTCATAGTTTGCAGTGTTAACATCGGGAACCTAATTATCTCTCGACGTGAAGTATTGGAAGCCTGTATCATTGAAGCTGTTCGTTGTAGCGGACTCGTAACCTTCGAGGTGAGTAAATGTAGTTATCTTCATTTCCAGTTCTTTTCTGCCGACGTGAGTACCTTTACATGTGGGCTTTAGAGTAGTTAGTCGGTTTTGTGCTTCGTAGTTCTTTAATAAAGACGCAAGTGAGGTTTAATTAATAAATAGTACAGTAATTACACGGAGTGCCCGCAGGGCAGGCCGTGTCTAGGTTTGAGTCGGGTATCTTCGTCGTTAGCCACAAATGTGCACATTAATTTATGCATTAAAATATGTCCTCCCCTAGTCGGGATGTATTATTCTGATTGTCTTCAACAGAAGCGGCCCAATAAAAATCTATTTTTCATGCACATATCACGAGAGAGGGGACCCACTCATTCCTTCCTCAGTTCCTGGGTGACGTCAAATCATCATTTGCTTTATTCATTAAACCTAGATTAAATTCTTCCCTCTCCCAGAAGGGATCTATTGTTTTGATTGTATTGGACAAAAGCGGCCCAATCAAAATCCATTATCGGTGCATATATCATGAGGGAGGGGACCCACTCATCTCTACTTGTGTGACGTCAAAGCAAATCATCATTTGGAAAAGTTGTTTTTGTTCAATGGCAGCCACATGTCTGAATTTAAGACTCTGATCTGCCGTTTTCAGAAAGAAAACAAACGTTTTTCGAGCGGTAAATCGAAATAATAACTTCTAGGTAGTACTCGAAAGTTGAAACGGTGGAAATTGGGAGAGTTCACAGCGAAGAAACTACGCTTTTACAAACAGATCAAATAATTCAAAGCGAAGTAAGCCAGACCACTTCAGCGGGGTCATGACATCATTGCAGAGTTATTCCCGGTATGATTCCCAGTAACACAACTATAAAATATCAGGCAATCTTTCTGAATAAAACCATTCAATTATTTCAGTTGCGAAGGGAGGATACAGTTGACTATAAAAATAAGCGAAAAAACTGTATCTTTAAATTTAATCTTATTAGAAGGGAAGATAGTTTTTAAATATCTGCGAAACATATCATGGGGAATAAATGAGGCTACATTAAGCATTCCGTGTAATGCTGATTAAGGGCATCTTGTTCTCTTATCTGAAATGCATTCATATCATGTTGTCCTGCAAGTGCGGGCTTGATGAGGGGCTTGAGTAAGAAAATGTATCTATGTCGCCTGGTTCATATTGCTAGTGTGAGACAGTTGTTAAAGTTATTGATGTCAAACCATCTTAAACAGTAAGTTAAATAGCAAATTGCGAATGACATTTCTGAAGTATTGAAAGAAACAACCCCTTCACCCTTTACTTCATCTGCACTCTCATCACTTGTTTGGTGCTCATGGGTTAAGGCTTTTTATACATTTGTACTATAATTGTGCACGTGACGTCAAAAGAACAAACAGTATGCCACGAGCCACAGACAAGTGGCATGACTGATGTTCTTACCTTGTTTTGATGTCCTCTTTGGGTTATCAAAGGACACATGGAAGGCCAAATGGACTTTGAAAACTCTTTATGGCTGACAATGTCATTATTTATTTACCAGTTATTTCAGATATGTTAGTTGGTGCCAAATATTTAAGGGTGGGGAATTGTCTTTTTCTCTGTGTCCAAGGTTGGGGAAGAGAACATAAAATAAAAAAATATTGCTAATTCCTGGAGGTTATCTAGCATACATTAAGTTCTAATGACATTGTCTCCTTTGAACCAATGAAATTCAAAGTTCATTTTGACAACGAATATTGAAGTCTGTTCAATTCAATGAACAATCAAAAGTTCAATAACCACACAATCAGTTCACAAACCACACATCAGTTCAGTGACAGTAGACCTCAAAAATTATTGAAAGAATAACTATAGGTGAAAGGTTTTTTTATTCCAATGGGACAGATAAGAGGGGAGGGGAGAGGGTTTTATGGGAGCATGGTCCATATTTAGAGTAGGCAGAAAGTACAAGTGAAACTAATAAGTATCTATGTATTACAAATAATGGTAACAGGCTTGCATGCATTTAAATCTATTGCCCACTTATCCATTGTTTGTCTTTGTAATCATATTTGGCAACAGCTGCCCAATAATGTAGCTTTTTCTTGTACATATTTCCACTTCCTTCTTGTCAATGATGCAGATTAGTGGCCCATTGGTAAATTTGTAAAAATCTATAAGTCCTATGGTTCATTGAAAATCAACAAGTCAAATAACCATAGCAACAGTTCAAAAAACACACACCAGTTCAGGGAGGGTAGACCTTAAATGTAAGAAAAACTATAGGTGATGTGTTGTAAACTTTCTCTCCTTCATGCTTGTCAAGGATGCAAATGAGATGCCTGCTTGTAAATTTCATATTAGTTCAATTCAAAGAATTCAATCATCACACCAAAACTATTAAAAATTAAAAACATTAAATCCTTAAAAATTTCATCTAGGTAAGGAAAATTCTAAACCATGGTAATATAACGTTAATAATAAAGATGAAAAGGTGAAACTCTTGAGCTGGCTTTTTTCCGCTGGCTTTGTTTCTTTTCAATGGAAATAATAGGAGGGCAAATATCAACGCAGGCGGAGGTTATTGCGTGATAACCGTCCTGTGAATTTGCACCATGTGACGTAAAGTAGCCAATAAAATCATGCGAAAATTGATGGGTGGGTTGTAATAGAACTTAACATATGGGTCAATTTCTGCTGCTAGATAACCTCCAGGAATATTTCGCAATATTTTTTTACTTTATGTTCTCTTCCCAACCTTGGACACAGAGAAAAAGACAATTCCCCACCCTTAAATATCTGGCACCAACTAACATAACTGAAATAACCGGTAAATAAATAATGACATAATTTGTCAGCCATAAAGAGTTTTCAAAGTCCATTTGGCTTTCCATGTGTCCTTTGATAACCCAAAGAGGACATCAAAACAAGGTAAGAACATCAGTCATGCCACTTGTCTGTGGCTTGTGGCATACTGTTTGTTCTTACTACAATTTGACGTCACATGTGCATAGTTATAGTACAAATGTATAATTAACAATTATTCCACAAGCGCGCGTTGGATATGAGATGATAGATAGCCAAAGAGGTGCATAGCGCCGAGTTGGCTTTAACCATTTCATATCCAACAAGCGTGAGTGGAATGATTGTTTTATTAAAAACAATCAAGAAATATTGGTAGATTTTGCTGATTTCGCTTTGCAAGAACAATTAGAAGACAATTAATGGTCTCTATTCCTCGGGCATGGTATAATGGCTCATATACCATGGCAGCTAAGCCAATCAAATCGTTTGAATCACATTTTACCATGATCCAGTTTTTAATAAAAAGCCTTAACCCATGAGCACCATGCAAGTGGTGAGAGTGCAGATAAAGTAAAGGGTGAAGGGGTTGTTTATTTCAATACTTCAGAAATGTCATTCGCAATAATGCTATTTAATTTATTGTTTAAGATGGCTTGACATCAATAACTTTAACAACTGTCTCCGCTAGAAATATGAACCAGGCCACGCAGATACATTTTCTTACTCAAGCCCCTCCTCAAGCCCGCACTTGCAGGACAACATGATATGAATGCATTTCAGATAAGAGAATTACTGTACTATTTATTAATTAAACCTCACTTGCGTCTTTATTAAAGAGCTACGAAGCACAAAACCGACTTATTACTCTAAAGCCCACATGTAAAGGTACTCACGTCGGCAGAAAAGAACTGGAAATGAAGATAACTACATTTACTCACCTCGAAGATTACGAGTCCGTTACAACGAACAGCTTCAATGATACAGGCTTCCAATACTTCACGTCGAGAGATAATTAGGTTCCCGATGTTAACACTGCAAACTATGACTGACGATGTCTTCTCCATTATGTTGCACACGGGATAGGGTATTAAAATTTCAGCTTTCGAACGATCAGAAGCCACAAGAGCCAAAAGTCTGAACGCCACTCGTTTTGAGAGTGTGAAATTTTCGCCATGACACGACGCTTAGCTGTCTCGTATTTTCCGTCAAAACAATAGAAAAAATCACTTCTTTGGAAAACCCTTACTCACGAAGTCGAAGCAATATCTTGACAACATCTTTCATATCCGCAGTTCACAATTCCTGATACTGATGGCTCAAAAATCCGAAGAAATCATGCCTGACCCGGACGCCATCATTCGACTTCGCGCTGGGCGCCAATTTGACCGGATGTGACGTCAACTTTTGTTGGATGATTCTGATACAAAAATTTGACGAGTCTTCTCCCCCGCCCCTGTGATGATGATAATAATAATAATAATAATAATGCAACCTCATAATAATCGATATTTTTACGCGGGATGCCCTGAGGGGGCATACCGTGTCTAAAAAAGGGTCGATTTCTTTTTTTTTTTCTTCCTCGTAGCTACAAATCGGTACATTAATTTATTACGCGGGATGCCCTGAGGGGGCATACCGTGTCTAAAAACGGGTCGATTTCTTTTTTTTTTTTCTTCCTCGTAGCTACAAATCGGTACATTAATTTATTCATTAAACTCACCCCTCTCCTACTCGGGGTGTATTGTTCTGATTGTCTTCAACAGAAGTAGGCCAATCAAAATCCATTCTTGTCGCTTATATCACGAGGGAGGGGACCCACTCACCCCTACCTGTGTGACGTCAATGCATCATTTGATCTATTTATTAAAAACAGATTAAATTTGGCCCCATGTTGTTAACATGTTCTGGACTCAAGTGTGCCGTTTTCAAACGGAAATTTCACCATTTTGAAGCGGCAAATCGAAAGAATAACTTCTAAGAACCACCCAACATTTAAAACGGTGGAAATTGGTAAATTCCTGGCGAAGGAATCATGCTTTGTTTGACAGTCTTAGACCACGACGCGAGACTGAAAAGAGGTCATTGAGAAGCTTACGTTATCGCAATGGAATTCCCGCAATTTCCCTTGAAACCCTGAGTAGCGTAACGCAAGGGAAACAACGTAACGCGATCGTCGTGACTCAAACTATTCCATTAGCAAGGATAGTTTTATCAATCGGCGAAGCATACAGTTGGAATAAATGAATCAGCCCCAGCATCACGCGTAATGCCAGTATAGCAGGCATCTTGTTCATTAAACTCTCCCCTCTCCTACTCGGGATGTATTGTTCTGATTGTCTTCAACGACAGCAGACCAATCAAAATCTATTCTTGTCGCTTCTATCGCGAGGGAGGGGACCCACTCACCCCTACCTGTGTGACGTCAACGTATCATTTGATTTATCCATTAAAGCTGGATGAAATTGTGGCGCCATATTGTTAACATGTTCTGGACTCAAGTGTGCCATTTTCAAACGGAAATTTCACCATTTTGAAGCGGTAAATCAAAAGAATAACTTCTAAGAAGCACTCGACATCTAAAACGGTGGAAAATGGAGAGTTCCTGGCGAAGGAATCGTGCTTTCTTTGACAGTCTTAGACCACAATTGCAGACAGAAAAGAGGTCATTGAGAAGCTTACGTTATCGCAATGGAATTCCCGCAATTTCCCTTGAAACCCTGAGTAGCGTCACACAAGGGAAACAACGTAACGCGATCTTCGTGACTCAAACTATTCCATTAGCAAGGATGGTTTTATAAATCTGCGAAGCACACAGTTGGAATAAATGAATCAACCACGGCATCTCGCGTAATGCCAGTATAGCAGGCATCTTGTTAGACTATGACTTTTATATATTTTTATATATTTAATATTTTTTATATATGTATATATAATTTATTAATTTATTCACGTGCTATTTTAAGCTTCGCTTGGCTCACAGGTTACGCTACGCGCCCTGTGGTGCTTTCTTATACTGTGCATACAGATATTTTTACTGCGCATAATAATAATAATAATAATAATAATAATAATAATAATAATAATAATGATAATAATTCAATACACGTAGTTTGGGCCACGTTTAACGCCCCAGTCTATGTATAACTTATGGCGTACATAAGTTTTTACAACTGCCATAATAATAATAATAACAATAACAATAACAATAATAATAGTAACAACAATAATATATAATAATTTTAATAATAATAATAATAATAATAATAATAATAATGAGAAATATTGCACGAATTCAGTCGAAGTGACGCCGTATACTGCCGAGTTTAATTTAATTTCATACCAGGAAGCGACTCGGAAAAGAAGTTGGAGTATTAAAACGACTAATCTCGTACCCAGATTTCCCACGGTCACGCGGCATTCTCGAGCCGACTGAGATCAGGATACGAGATTATAAAACGACTAGTTTTTTACACAAGGATTCTAAAACGAATTGAAAAGACTCCCTCTGTTCCTGTGTAAATAACTACTGAAAAAAAAATTAAAATCAAAGAATTTACATGTGGAGCCACTGAAGAGCTTTTTGTGCAGTTTATTTTATCGGGTTGCAGCGGAATCGACATTTGCAGACCAGATCCAGGTCAGTAAAGGATTTTACTTGGCTGGCACCAGTTGAGTAAAGAGCGGATGAATTTAATCCAAGGATAAGTCGCTACTCAGTGTATAAAATGATTAGTTGGAGCGTATCTTAACAGCTGGATAATAATCTACCCACTGGATGAAGGTTACTTATTTTTTTGGAAAATTTTATCATGGCTTGCTTTGTGTAAATTTTTTTTCTTTTGTCCTGGGAACGAGTGACGTCACGAGCCACAAGTCCCCTGTAGCTCAGTGGTAGAGCATCCGAACTTGTAATCGGAAGGTCTTTAATAGATTTGACTCTTGTTAGGAGAACTCGGATTTTTTTTTCGAATCTGTCTGTGCCGATCACGGACTGACAAAATACATGACATACATCCACAAGAACTTTTCAAAAGGGTGCTAACAATGTCTGTTTATTAAAACTGCCGGACGAATGATCAAAGCCGGCAGACACAAATTGAGAGGGCATGAATATTTTAAACTCAAGTCGTTGTTTGGTTCCTTCAACCCATTATTTTTGTCTTTAATTTTGCTGTGTGCAATTAAAAAAGTTAAATTTGAAACGTTTATGGCTGTTATCAATGTACACAGAATGATAAACTGGGATGTTTCTCATTAGAAAAATATTAAAGTTCATAATTACCAGTAAAATAATAATTATAAAGGTTGGCAATCAGTACTAGCCTGCTGAGTCATGTCTCGTACTGATCCAGTGCTAATTTTTGCTAAATTTAAGGACATCTGTCACAGGCGCATAAGATCATATAAAGGAAAGAAGTTCAAGAGGTAAGTAGAATCCTTTTGTTTTTCTTTATTGCTTATTTCTCAAGTTAAAACTTTGCAACTTCTCTTTCTCTAATGTAATTTATGCATGCCAGTGAAACACTTCCTGGCTATGCGACCTAAAAAGAAGCAGTGTTCGCGAGACAATTTTTGTTTGTGTAACTAAGATTTAAAAGAGCATGGGCTTTTCCTATCAAGTCTGGCCTGTTGCTTCAGTGTGGTTTGGATAATTACCGGAGTAGATTAGGCGCAAAAATTCAGTTACGTTTTGAGCAGAGTTATCAGATTGTCAGTGACAGTGAAAACCTTTGACTTCGAAAGCAACTGTTACTCGCAACCTGCTCATTCTTCATAAAGTGGAAGAACGATTGCAGTCGTCTGTTGACAAGTACAAGTTAAAGTTTGTACGCGACTAAAGATATTTGCCTGCATGCCTAGGATCTAGCTAAACTAGGAAATAAAACGTTGTGGAAACATTGCTACAAATTTAAATATTAAACTTTCTGCTTACCCGCACAAGAAACAGAAGTTGCGCAGGCAACTCTGGGGTCTTGAAAGCAATGAATCATCATTGAATCAAGTAAAAATATCATTGCTTCAAGGACGAAGATTTTGCTTCTTTGACATTTACTTTCTAATTCAGCCACTTAAAAGAGACATTGTGTCGGCTTAGCCTGAAAATGGCAAGCACAAACGGTAGAATCGATCTTTCCGCCATTTGCAAATCCTGCGATTTGCCGTTTGCGATTTCACTTGGTGAAGAATTTTTTTTAAGCTTACCGTAAACTAGCCTAAGTAGAAAATTTGAGGAAATACACAACAGACCTAAAAATGGAAGATAAACGTGCTGCTGTTCACTAATCTCTCAAAAACAGTTTTGCCAGATGTTCCGGTGACGCTCTCACACGCCTCACTTTTTATTCGCGAAATAAACGAGGCGGTTTCCCACATCATAAAGCTGACTCGCATAAAATTTTCCTTTAACCTAAATATTGGAGCAGTTCAAATTATGAACTATCGGAAAACTACTGAAAAGAAAAATACAGGGGAGAAATAAAGAACGTGCATAATTAATAATTTCTGACGTTTATTAGTGTAAAAGGTTTAACAGTCTGATATACATTGGCGCTACTCAGTAATTAGTCGAAGGACAAAACAAACAATATTTTAAACAATAGACTTAGTCGTCGATCTGTATACTCATTTAATGATGTGGCTACAGCTCTCAATCTGCTGGGTTGCTACTAATAATTTTCTTCGTAATATGGAAGGTTTTCTCTTAACACTCCACTGTAGACTTGACCATTAATTACTAGTTTATTTACCTTAAAGAAGGCTTATTGCTTTTACTGCTTCGTTTTTTTTTCAAAACGGGGTACAACTTTCCAAGGATAATCGTGTGAAAGTCCAATTCTAGTGCCTTTTAGATTCTTTACGTATGATCAAATGAACTCTTTATCTTGGTAACAGCTAAACGTGACCATAACAGGCCTTGGTTTCGCAGATCTCTGGTTTTTCTTCCGAGCTGGTATGCGGTGAACTCGTTCAAATTTAATGTCTTCAGCATCTTCCTTTGACAGCTTCATCTTCTCTTACGGAAAAAAAAAACAGGCTAATTCTTCACTGTCCTAAGAGATCTCATTTTGAAGTTCTTGCAGATTAAATCTTAACATTTTCTCCTTCTAATCTACGCGTAGAGGTTAAGTGGTTTTCTCCCTAAGATCGCCATAACCAAAATTGGTCACAAATACAGTGGTACAAATACATGTAAATCAAGTGCTGCAGCTAGGAAAGAAATTCCTAAAGGTTAATTTTCGTGTCTCTTACAAGAAACAGCAAAAGATTATTTTTGTCAAACTGCTAAAGACTTAGATCGGATTGATTTTATTTTGTTTGGTTGAGAAACCGAAATTGGTCATGGCGTCCAAGTGCTTTTAACGAACGATAACCAAGCATGAAAGTTTCCTTTTGATGGGAGGAAGGAGCAGGAAGAAATTACTTCGCAAGTTCCTTCTTTGGATCCACCGATTGCTATTTTTATCGATCTATGTTCGTGTGATTTCCAAGCGGTAGGAATAATTAATTCATGCCTAACATTTGGTTTTATCGTTGTTAGTTTGCTCCTGAATTAAACTTGTATTGTCTCTTAATTACATGTGTGTAATGGGAACTGTTCTCGTCGGTTTTGTTTGTTTCGTACGCTACGAAAAAATTAAATAATTTGTTGGTTTGCTTGCGCCTTCGGTGAGTGTTTTACTGACTGTTTTACGAACTTCCTTGATAGTTTTAAGAACATTTTATAAAAAAAAAGAATTTAAATGGACTCCAAATGATATTTTCTGTTCTTATTATTCTTTTTAATATTTAAGATGATCGAGCCAGGCGAACCGGTTTGTGAACAGTCAACGCGCGCTACCGGCACTGTCACTGTCTAGTAAATTTTGCTTATCAAGAAGGCCGTACGTTATAAACCTCAGAGAGAATGGATACACTAACCAAAAAACAGACTTCAAATATGTCTTTGAGTAATAAATAAAAAAAGAACTGTGATAATTCATAGCAATTAGTACAGAAATAAACTAAACAACGATCTTTGAAAAATCACAAAAACAAGCGAATGAATGTTTTGCGTAAGCTTTGTATAGATGAAAATGAAATCACACTTTAATTTTATTTACGCTTTTAACGTTCTTTAAAAAGACTTTCAGTGAAAATTACTCACACATCTTAATCTTTGCCGTTATATCCTACTGTTTTAAGTATTTTTGTTTGTTCTCTGTCAACATTGTCAGAAATAAAAGCTGAAATTAGAAATATATGCGGGAAAAAATTTGTCATTAGCTTATGCCAATGGTTTGTTTGACTGACTATTTTAGCTCGGAATCAAATTTTGTTAAATGAACCAAATGGGATGAGATTAGAAAATAAAACTCCAAGGGAAATAGCGAAACATGGACCGAAAAATGAGCTAAAAAACTGCTCTGAAGTTAGACAAGTTGCAGTGTCAACACTACAAGAAAAAAATAACTTAATCATTGCAAAACAGCAAAGTTTTGTCAACAAAATCACATGAATATACTCGCCTCTTTGGAAAATAACAAGTACTTTTATTCGATTGCTGATTGTTTCGTTCGTTTACAACGTTAAGTTTCACTTCAAGAGGAAAAATCCAACGTTTCATCGCGCCGGATTAGAGTAAAATAATATTCTCTTCAAGATTCCGCCGCTGTTTATGAAGTGCCGCCTCTAAAAGCTGCTGAAAGAGTAGATTTGTTTCTTCCGGCGCAAGTCGCATTGCTCTTTTTCCCGCTGTTTAACGTTAAAATTGGACGAGATCAGAAAATAAAACTCCAAGGGAAATAATCAACATGGCCGAAAACTGAGCTCAAAAGACTGCTCTGAAGTTAGCAGTATTTATTAAGGACGGTGCCTACTAATACCGAAGTATTTTTGTGCGGTTTATGACTATGCGGGAAAAGCAGATCTTAGCAAGGGCTACGAGAATCCAAAAAGAAAATTGGGGGTAACCATGCATTTTTCAGAGATAACTAAGCACTAATATCTCTAAAAAGCGCCAAAATATAAAGCAATGTATGGGATTTTTTCCTAACTTGAAACTTAATTATCTCTGAAAAATGCATGGTTACCCCCAATTTTCTTTTGAGATACCAAAAGCATTTGCTAAGTTCTGTTTTCTCTGTATAGTTTTAAACTGCGCAAAAACATCCCTGTATTAGTTGGCACTACCCATAGGAAACCCGAGTATCTCGAGATGCGCAGAACGTATGCGCAGTAACAATAGTAGGCACCGTCCTTTAGCTTAAGTTTAACGGTGTGTCAAAACTGCAAGAAAACAATATTTTGCAAAACAGCAAACTGGCAACCTTTTGTCAGCAAAATTGTATGAATATACTCGCCTCTTCTGAGAATAACCAGTCCTTTTGTTCCATTTTTGATTTTCCGTTCGTTTTACAACTTTAAGTGAGCGAAACCTTTCACTTTAAGAGGAAAATCCAACGTTTCGTCGCGCTGGATTGGAGTAAAATGATTTCACTTCAAGATTCTGATGATATGTGCCAGTCGATTTGGTTCTCCCGCCGCTAGTTGCGTTGCTCTGTCTCCTACTGTTGGTCACATAAATTCACTTTGTATCTTGTCGTCTTCCAAATTATTTTTTGTTTTGTTTTTTCTCAAACGTAGTTGGCGATGCAACGTCCCGCCAAACAAACGCAGCCGGCAGTGCAGTTGACCATGTATTTTCCCGCCGAAAAACAACCCGGGTTGTAGCACATACGCTCATCTATGTAAGCCAATGTGAAAACAGACACTCAAACCCTGTGGTGCAACATGGGTTTTTTTCGGCGCCCTTCCCTGTTCTTTCTCTCTTTGTTCGTCACTCATGTTTCGCGTGTTTGCTAGCGCTCTCAGTCGCTTTCTTTTACGTCGAACTTCGCTTCTTCGTCGCCTGTTTTCTCGATCTCTTTCTATCTCCCTTTCTTTGCTTTCCATGTTTGTAGACTTATTTATAAATTTACTTTGTGTTTTGTCGTAAACGTCGTCTTCAAAATTTTTTTTTCTCAAACGCAGTTGTAGATGCAATTTCCCGCCAAACAAACGCGGCCGGCAGCGCAGTTGGCCATGCATTTTCCGCCGAAAATAACCTGGTTTACAGCTCGGATTTAACTATCTCATTTCACATCGGCTTACATAGAGGGGCGTACGGACGGTCAGTCGGTCCGTCGGTCGGACGGAAGTGACGTCATAACTAACCCAAAATTTCTCGCACTGATGGGTTTACCAAAATCTTTTAGCTTTGGGGCTCCGCGCGTTAAAATATCATTGATGTCTCAACATATTTCTTTCAAGTAGAAAAAACAGCAGCCTTTACCAACCCACCTTCAAAGCTTAAAAGAAAAAGCAGTAAAAATGGGTGTAATATAATTCACGTAAACTAAAAATAAGGCCTACTACAGCCAATGCCCTTGTAATTGTGGACAGACAAAGAGTCTATAAAATTGCTATAAAACGGTCTGGTCTGTAATCAACGACAGCTTTATTAAACATGTTTACGAATGCTTCGAAAAAAGTGAGATGTCATTCCCTCAAAGACAAGCTATCGTTACACTTATTGAGAAAAAAGGAAAAGATCGTTCACGTCCAGAAAATTGGCGTTCAATCTCCCTTGTAAACGTAGACAAATACACGTAATTTTCTGCAAGACCTGATATCATTCACCATAATCAGCCAGGATATGTTATAAGAGACAGTTCTATCGGAAAAACAGTTTGTTCTAGTTTCGACATAACGGAATCCACTATCAAGACTATCAAAGAAAACATTCAAGGTTTGTTGAGATATATTAACAATAAAAAAGCGTTTGATAGTGTGGAATGTGGTTTACAATTGCCCAAAGCAATTGATCTCGGTTCAGATTTTATTTATTTTGGTTAAACCTTTCTACAAAAATGTCAGAGTTGCGTTATAAATAACAATGTTTTTCAGGTATGTGGTCTTAAAGTATGAAAATGGTTATGGCTTTCACAGTGACGGGTATGGATTCTAGAAACCAAGTCTGTAAATGGGTATGAATTTTAGAGGCGACAACTGAAAAAGAGTACCAGAAAATTACATATTTTGGTCTGAAATAGGATCAGGGTTTGGTGAACTGAGCCTCACTGGCCAAAATTTCTAAGCAGCATCCACCCCCCACCGCCACCCCCACTCGAGAATCCCATCTAGGGGTATTTAAGTAATACAATACGTAAACTCCCCACGCCTCTCGTTATCTCAACAGAAACCAGCTCCCATGAACTAACTGGTTGAAACTTTACAGTTTAAGATGACTTCTGACTTTGTAGCCAAGTTGGTGGTGATTGGTGCACTACTGCTTTCAATGACAACCTCATTAAACAGCACCGAAGTTAAAACATCACTAGTGTACACCTACAACATCTTCACCAAAGATATTGCCATAGTAAGGCATACTATTGCCTCTGTGAACGTGCACAGCCCAGTGGAGTGTTTTCGCCATTGCGCCAAAGTTTGTGGCTGCGTAGCGTTTCAGTTGACTGGGACGAGTTGTGAACTGTTGGATATAGACAAGGATGACGCGGATGAGGATCTGGTGACTAGAGAAGGCACTTTTCTGTATACAATGCAAGGGGCTGGTATTGAGGTGAGATCGTGAACAAGTGTTTCATGAAATCAAGTCATAAACTAATATTTATATGTAAAGACCAGTCCAGAGGGAAATGTCTAGATTGCAGTGAGAGACTAGTCTTAAAGTGTGTCGACAAGTGGTTCAGTTTACAAAACAAACTGTTAACGTGCATATTGAATTGCAAATTTGTACTTGATCATATGACTAGAAATTGGCTCGAATTTTCATAAAAAAAAATATCTTGCACTGTTGAAAATCTAATGCCCGATTCACAACAAGTCTTAAACACGTTTAAAATCTGTTTAGTTAACCCTTTCCCGCCCGAGGGAAATATCGAATTTTTCTAAATCGCTAACTATGAACTGGGAGACCACATGTGATATACCATTTAAAAGGTATTTTCTGGGGTGTTCTGTAAATCACACCAACAGAGATGGAAGTGGTCACATATTAGGGTAAGAAAAGTCCACAACGAAAGAAGAAAACATTGAAAATTTTCCTATTCGTTGTACATACTGGGTATCCCCCTAAACTATAACTTAATGTACAGCTCTCAGTGCATTGCTTGTTGTAAAATATCAACTGGACTCTTAACGTACAAAGGAAAAAAATCCAAAAGTTTGAGGGGTGGTAAATCAAGTCTCATATAGGAGGGGGGCATGATTTTATGCCTTCAATTTATAGCTCTTTCCAAGATCTTTTGGTTGTGCAAATTTCACACAAATTGACCAAATACTGAGCTCATTATTACGTCTTGTGCCATATGGCACTCTTGGGCGGGAAAGGGTTAAACACAGTTTAAAATATTGTTTCCTTCATAAGAGCTGCTTTCGGGTTTTTGTCACCTACAGACCTTACACAATGAAAGCATAAGTTAAAATCCTATGTCAAAGCCATGTTTTGAATTCATCACATTTTGGAGACGGGGTCTTTACACGGGAAACGAACTTTTCAATTCGTGAGGTGAGCAGATACAGGTTGGCGCTTGTGAATGTCGCAATATAAACAGTTAACAAATTTGTTAGCAAAGCCGGTTGTTAGAAACAGATAAAACGTAATTATTACTTTGAACAACAAATAGCAATTGTGGATCCAGAGAAATGTCTTAAAAATCTCAGGGGTTTGCCATGTGAAATAACACTTTTCCTACCATTTTTTATTTGCCAAGACGAGTTTGCCAAATTTAATTTGTCGTTTGCTCCCTGAAGGCGCCTTAACAGTAGGTAGACTAGGTATTTCTGTAAAAGTAGAGGCACAGAACATCCGAACAGATGAGACTATATCAGTTTACACATGGGAACACACGAGACAACATTTTAAGTATTTTGCTTCAATGTTCTGGTTAGTCCCCCTGTCAAATCCTTGTCTCCTCTCACTTTTTCATTCGTCTGATTTGCAGGAAATGAAAAGGAAAAGAAAAGCTGCTGAAGGTTCAAATGTTAAAGAAAGTGAGTGCCTGACAACAGTATTATATGCAGAAACCTTCCTGTTGTAATTGTATGACCTTGTATTGCACAACACTGGTTGGGAGCAAAAAGTTTAAAATCTTTAGTTTACCGTATTGATTTTACCTTTTTCAAATATATTTACCCATATTTTCCCGATTGAATCAGTAGAAATCTCAGCGACTTGATCTCTTTTGCATGGATACAGCGAAGGGATACTAAGTGAAGCTGCATATCCGTGTAAGCTCTTTGAAAAGATTCATGCTTTTGACAACTACAAAGAGTTCGTGTTTCTCGACAAGTTTAACGCGCTGTAATAAAGGTAAACGCTGAAAAGTAAAGAAAATATTTGCAGGCAAATAGAATTTTTATGTTTTTCTCACGGTATTTTTCGGTATGGACAGATTGTCATCTGGTTTAGGAATATCTTGTATTAGGTAATCGCCTTAAGTGCGTGACAAGTGTGACAGGCTAGGGCTGGAGTAACCACATTGCAATGAATTTTATCACCTATCCAGGGGCGGGGGAGAACACTCTGGTCAGCCTGGCACTTCTTTTGTATCTGAATCATCCGTCAAAAATTGACGTCACATCCGATCAAATTGGCGCCCAGCAGCCTGTCTCGGCGAAGTCGAATGATGGCGTCCGGGTCAGGCATGATTTCTTCGGATTTTTGAGCCATGCATCGGTATCAGGAATTGTGAACTTTGGATATAAAGATCTTGTAAAGATATTGCTTCGACTTCATGGGCAAGGGTTTTCCAAAGAAGTGATTTTTCTATTGTTTTGACGGAAAATACGAGATAGCTAAGCGTCGTGTCATGGCGAAAATTTCACACTCTCAAAACGAGTGGCATTCAGGCTTTTGGCTCTTGTGGCTTCTAATCGTTCGAAAGCTGAAACTATAATAGCTTATCCCGTGTGCAACATAATGGAGGAGACATCGTTAGTCACAGTTTGCAGTGTTAACGCCGGGAACCTCATTATCACTCGAAGTGAAGTGTTGGAAGCCTGTATCATTGAAGCTGTTCCAATTGTCTTCGTTGTAAGGGACTCGTAATCTTCGAGGTGAGTAAATGTAGTTATCTTTATTTCCAGTTCTTTTCTGCCGACGTGAGTACCTTTGCATGTGGGCTTTAGAGTAATAAGTCGGTTTTGTGCTTCGTAGTTCTTCAATAAAGACGCAAGTGACGTTTAATTAATACTGATAGTAATTCTCTTATCTGAAATGCATTCATATCACGTTGTCCTGCAAGTGCGGGCTTGAGAAGGGGCTTGAGTGAGAAAATGTATCTGCGTGGCCTGGTTCATATTGCTAGTGTGAGACAGTTGTTAAAGTTATTGATGTCAAGCCATCTTAAACAATAAATTAAATAGCATTATTGCGAATGACATTATTTCTCAAGTATTGAAAGAAACAACCCCTTCACCCTTTACCTCATCTGCACTCTCACCACTTGGGTGCTCATGGATTAAGGCTTTTTATACATTTGTACTATAATTATGCACATGTGACGTCAAATTGTGGTAAGAACAACCAGTATACCAGAAGCCACAGACAAGTGGCATGACTGATGTTCTTACCTTGTTTTGATGTCCTCTTTGGGTTATCAATGGACGCGTGGAAGGCCAAATAGACTTTGAAAACTCTTATGGCTTACAATGTCATTTGTACATCATATAAT
Source organism: Pavona decussata (assembly GCF_977016875.1). NCBI lineage: Eukaryota > Metazoa > Cnidaria > Anthozoa > Scleractinia > Agariciidae > Pavona > Pavona decussata. Next base: position 3,562,468 of record NW_028145586.1, read on the forward strand.
TATTCACCAGTTATTTCAGTTATGTTAGTTGGTGCCAATTATTTAAGGGTGTGGAATTGTCTTTTTCTCTGTGTCCAAGGTTGGGGAAGAGAACATAAAGTAAAAATATATTGCAAATTCCTGGAGGTTATCTAGTAGCAGAAATTGCTCCATACATTAATTTCTAATAACATTGTCTCCTTTGAACCAATGAAATTCAAAGTTTATTTTGACAAGGAATATTGAGTTCTGTTCAGTTCAATGAAAAATCAAAAGTTCAATAACCACACAATCAGTTCAAAAACCACACATCAGTTCAGTGACAGTAGACCTTAATTGTAAGAATAACTATAGGGGAAAGGTTTTTTGTTCCAATGGGACAGATAAGAGGAGAGGGGAGGGGAGAGAGTTTTATGGGAGCGTGGTCCATACAATTCAATGAAAAAACAAAAGTTCAATAACCACAAAATCAATTCAAAAACCCACATCAGTTCAGTGACAGTAGACAATTGTAAGAATAACTATAGGTGAAATGTTTTTTTATATCAATGGGACAGGTAGGAGGAGAGGGGAGGGGAGAGGGTTTTACAGGAGCGTGGTCCATATTTAGAGTAGGCAGAAATTCCAACTGAAACTAATAAGTATCTATGTATTACAAATAATGGTAACTGGCTTACATGCATTTAAAAATCTATTGCCCACTTATCCATTGTTTGTCTTTGTGATCATATTTGGCAACAGCTGCCTAATAATGTAGCTTTTTCTTGTACATAGTTCCACTTCCTTCTTGTCAATGATGCAGATTAGTGGTCGTTGGTAAATTTGTAAAAATCCAGAAGTCTTATGGTTCATTGAAAATCAACAAGTCAAATAACCATAGCAACAGTTCAAAAAACACACTGATGGCTCAAAAATCCGAAGAAATCATGCCTGACCCGGACGCCATCATTCGACTTCGCCGAGACAGGCTGCTGGGCGCCAATTTGACCGGATGTGACGTCAATTTTTGTTGGGTGATTCTGATACGAAAATTTGAGGAGTCTTCTCCCCCGCCCCTGCCCCTATCTAAGGTTTGGGGTAATGTGCATATGACCTTGCTACATGCCGTCATTCGTTTGTATTCACTCGCTCTGCGAACATCTCGCCTTTTTTACGAGGTAAGTTCCTTTTTTCCCCCTTTCGGGATCGCATATTTGCACTCCTCTGTGTCGCCACCATCATTTGTCTCTCGCTCTCGATTGCGGGTTTCGAATACACATTTCATTTACTTTTTGGTTTACAATAAGCTTACGCGCTCGGACGTTTTCCTCGCTCCTTTTGATGGCGGGTGTTGTTCCAACGAGCTTATTCTCGGTCACTTTTTTGTGAAACGGCTTTATTAACCGTTTGCGAGTCGGTTTTGGCGCACGGGCGGCAAACGAGGAACGGCGTCGGTTCGCTTGTACGGAATGGCGGCGTCCATTGCCGAACTTGTGGGCGAATGACCTTCACCCTCGTCGATCCCCGCGTCGCAGAATTTGGCCCAGATATTGTTATTTTCGAAATTGACATCGACGATCTTTCTCGTGAGGGTATGGGGTTTTCGAGCCTGTCGTTGACAACCGCATTCGGTTACTTTTCGAGGAATATTCAGTCCTCGTTGTCGGCATTTGTCATGTAATTCCACGTGGCATTTCCTGTTACCACGCTCTGCCCTTTCTTCGGCGGGCGTCGGTCTTAATAAGCGCTTATAAGGATTTATTTGGATGATAGTGTTCACCTCAATGTTTCGGGTCAGTGATTGCTGTACCGTAGTTACCGTGGCGCGCTTCTCGAAGCAGTTGATCGTAAAAAGAACATGTGACTCGAAAGCCATGTGTTAGTGCCTCGCTGACTTGTTTATGTTAGCCTTGTGTTCGTTTAAGTTATTTGTTGGCAGATTGTTTGGTTAGTCATATGGAGTTATGCTACCACCGAATTTCTTCCCTTTACTTTTAGGATGCTTTTAGTTTATTCCTCTGGCTAGTCCCATGTAGTTGTGTTTTTCTTTTGTGAGCATCATCTGTTTTGGGCTAGTTATATGTAGTTATGCTAGCCTTTATTTTGAATGGGGATATGTACTTATTCCCATTTTTTCACTTCCTCTCGCCACATGTAGTTGCGCTGATTGGCCTGGGCTAGTCATATGTAGTTAGGCTAGGGTTTTTTTTTTATACTGGAGATATTGAGTTATCCCAGGTTTTTTGGTATGCTTGCTGGTCATATGTAGTTATGTCAGCTTTGATTTTTTTTTCTGGTTTTCTGGGTCTGCTGCTTCGTCGCCTGTACGGCTTGACATGGTGGTCCCTACCAGCTTATTTCCTTGCTTACTGATTCCTAGGTATTTTTAATTACTTTTGTTTGGCCTTCATGTTCCGTTTCTGCCAAAATGTTTTTGGTTTTATTTGCAGAGCGCTCTGACATGCCTAAAGCCCAGCATAAAACCTGCCCTCATTGTGCAGCCACCAGGGGCCCGTCTGCCCGTACCAGTCCAAGGTCCAGTGTGCGGGCCAGCTCGGCCGCAACCCAATCTCTGGTTGAATCCAGCGTCCCAGCTCAACAGTCCAGTGATGACTCTCCGTTATCTACAGTGTCAGCTTCACCAGTCCAGCCAAGCTCAGCTGAGAGTGCATTGCCCCCTCATTTGTTTGAGACGCTGGTAGCAAAAGTGGCTAATGAGGTCTCGCGTAGCCTTGCCGCAGTTCCTCTGGCTTCATCTGCTCCGGCGCCTTCGCAGCTGAACGAGCTTGCTGTATGCTCAACCCCGGCCATCTTAGCTTCCGGTGTCCAAGCTCCCTCGACTGTTCCGGCTACTTCCAGTGTTACCACTTCTGCTGCTGTTCCAGCTCCTGTTAGTTCATCACTTCATGTGGAGAATTTGACTTCATCAGTTGTGCAGCACAGTATGGCCATGTCAGCGTCAGCCTTCACCAACTTTTCCCTACAGACGGTTACGGAGATACCAGGTCAGTTATTCCAATCAGCCGGGTTATCAAGGTAAACAAGCTCGGGAACTGCAGCTTAATGGCAAATAGTCAATTATTCTTATTAATATATTAGTAATATATTTTTAGTTCTTTTTTTTTCAATTTGGTAACGAATGTATATATTTATTTTACGTTTTCTAATCCCACAATAGATTTCAAGGAAACACCACTTACTAAAGAGAGGATTTTGTTGAAATGATTTGTGGCAAAAATTCAATTGGCTCGGGCTATCAGTTTCCTGCTCTAGATAATAAAGCTAGGCTTGGATTTTTCTCTACAATATCTGATTTCTTTACAGGTCCCGATTTTTTTGCATCCTGCAGAGATATTTACCTGAAAAACAAGTAAGTTAGATGGCTTTTAGACAGCTGCTAATAAGACGTTGTAAGAGGATGATACAGTGTTTATTTTCGTAAGCTGACCCTTGTTTACCAACAACGCTTCTTTTGACTCTTCAAAGAAAGAGAGAAAGAGATGTCCCCGTAATTTAAATGTTTGGTCTCCTTTTTTCTGTGTCAAACTGGTTTTTATAGCGCATGGATCAATTTTGTTGACCTCGACTTCCCCACCCCCCTCCTCTTAACAACCCTCCAAGAGGAGTAAGAGGATGATACAGTGTTTATTTGGACTTGTCCACTCTGCCAGCAACGCCTCTTTTGACTCACCAAAAAAGGAGAGAAAGTGATGTCCCCGTAATTCAAATGTTTGATCTCGCCACTCCCGTTTTCAGTGTCAAACTGCTTTTTATAGGGCATGCATCAATTTTTTTACCTTGACACTCCCTCCTTCTTGACAATCCGCCAGTTCCATCCCTATAGCGCATGGATCAATTATGTTGACCTTGACACTCCCTACCCCTTGACTGCTTGAAAACCCGCCACCCATCTCGACGTGACGGTCTTGTTGGCTATCTATCATCTTCTATCCAACGAGCGCTCATGGAATAATTGTTAATTAAACATAAACATGAAACGTTGCATTAACTATGGAGTTACGTCAGGTTCACAGTTTTTAAAGATGCAAATTTTAAGAGAAAGTAAAGAGATCGATTAAACTATATCAGTCATCATCAAAGGAATTAAAATACTTTATCATTACTTTATCACTGAAGAGTAATCAAAGTAAAAAATTAATTAAAAATAATAATAATAATAATAATAATAATAATAATAATAATAAATTTATTATAATACCATAATTTAATATTTAAGAGGTAAATCTGTAACTAACTTTCATTTCAATCTTTGATTCAGAACTCAAGAGAATAAAGCGTACATGCTGCAAACTGACATTGGAAGAATCCCTGTTTACTGTCAAATGACCGGAATTGATGGATGCGGAGATGGAGGATGGACGCTGGTCATGAAAATTGATGGTAACAAGGTAAAATCAACAATAGGTTGTGGTTTTCACTAAGCCAACCTTGGTCTGTAACTGATATTATTTCTTTCTCAGTGCGCGACCGGACGAAATCTGTAAATCATGCAGTCTAATTGGTTCCGGGGGCGGGCGGAATTTTTCGATCTTGCCTTGTTACAAGGCGTAAGCGTTGTTTTCTTGCAGAAAAAATACAAATGTAATTTACCGGCCTAGCTAGGTCACACCAAATTGGGAAAAAACTGTGCCCTCTACCGGACTGCCCGAGGCCGCACTCAACACCTCGGGCACAGTTGTTTTTTTAGTGCGGACCTTCCGGCTGGTGAATAACATATATTTTAAAATAACTGAAGAAACTGCAAGGCTGACTGCTTTTTCTGAGTCGAAGGAACAACAACAACAACAACAAAAAAAAACATTACGAATGAGAAGGAGCATGCTACATCCCAAAGGTAAGGCCAATAACCTGGGGCCATGGGGCAGACATCATCTCGTTTAATTGAGCGTGATTGACAAAACAAGTAACGGAATTCAGCAAAATTAATAAGGTCTTTTGCAAACATTTTAAGCGGTGACTTCGTATTTTCTATTTTATAGTCAACGTTTCACTACGATTCCAAACTTTGGAGCAACAAAACCGAGTTCAATCGTCCTGGGGGTGAGACGGGGTTTGACAGCCAGCAAACCAAGTTACCGACTTATTGGAACACGAACTTCTCCAAGATCTGCCTCGGCATGAGGATCGGCAATCAAACTGTCAAGTTCCTGGCCATCAGCAAGAATGGCGCCTCACTGTACTCTCTGATCGCTGACGGCCGCCATCGAAACACCTCTCTGGGTAGAGATACGTGGAAGACATTGATTGGCTCTGAAGGATCTTTGCAGACCTACTGTAACAAAGAAGGGTTCAACGCAGTTAGTGACAGGAGCCAGAGTTCGAAAGCAAGAATCGGTATTATTGGAAACAATGAAGAAAACTGCAGTAACTGCGACTCCAGAATTGGTTTTGGTGCCGGAGGATATCCTGCTAACAAGGCCAACACATGTGGTAATGAGGCTACCTTTAATCCCGATAAAGGAGACAAGCACATTAAAACCATGGGATACATATTAGTGAAATAAAAGGAAAACGATGGAGATTCCTCCTAATAAAACTGAGAAGAGAAAAAATAAACCATAAATCTAGCAACTGTTGTATTTAAATTTAGACTGAACAGGAAAAGGACTTTTGTTTGTTTGTTGTAGTATAAACATGACATAAAAATAAAATGCAGAGATACGAATATAAATTGTTTTTGTTAGATGTCTACAGTATCGAGTATCATGAGTAAAGCCAACTCCAAGGCAAGCAACCTCTCAGGAAATATTTATTACAATCGTGTTGACGATGCTCACTTTCAGCTTTGCTATCGGCCTTTATTCAGGCTCGAATTATCTGCTTGATTATGTTCTTTGAAACATCAAAACATCTCAACCCATTTATTTGTTAAGTTTTACTGACTGATGTACATGATCAGAAATTTAGTTAACCCATCTAGAGAATAAAAGGTAAATACTAAATACAGGAATAATTCCATGCGAGCTTTGCTTATATCCTTCCCGTGACTTGTATTTGGTAACAAGCCGCCATGGCAGTACAAGGTTTTCAAAGGGGTTGTTCTGAGTCACTGGAAGGGAGGAGAAACCAAGCGCCCTATGTTGCTTTGAGCATAAACCTCACCCTTCTCATCGCTTTAGTCGCTCAAGACGTTCTTCCAAAGAGCTTTTTCAATCGCCGAATTGACAGAGATCAAACTACTTAAAGGTTAATTTTTAGCTTTCGGTGAATCTCTATTGCATAATGCCCATACAACCTGAGTCTTAAGCTCTAATAATAGTCCTTTTTGTCCGTGCGGCCTCCAGTGAGCACGCGTTCGCAAATAGGATGTCATTGTTGTTGTCTCGCACGGGTTTGGTGGTTAGTAGGGAATTTAGAAGAGAGTAGCCTTTTTGTCCTCCTTTCGGTTCAATATTTCGGACCTACGACATACGATCCTACAAAGGAGGAAAGAAGTTCGAGAGGTACTGAAGTAGTTTCCTTTAACTGTTTCTCTTAATTGCTAATTTCTCAAGTTGATTTCTCATCATAATTAAGTTTAATGTAAGCACAGTTAAAACGAGAGATTAAGCTTGTCTCCCACCTTTGCGCACCATTTTCTTATGTTTGTCTTTATAATGCTAATTTCTGTGAAGATATCCGCAATTTCAACTTTAATTGTTCTTTCTAATCAACACATGGCAAAGAAAAATTATATCAAACAAAGTATAAAGAATATATCATGAAAGCAGTTGCGAATGGCTAACAAAGCTTTTAAACAACCGTGAGAAAGAAAGGAAAGGAGAAATTTAATAACATTTCTAAATACAATCAAGTCGAGATTCTTCAAAATGCTTAGCAAAGAAATTGTGAACTTTTTTCTGAAAAAAACGAAGCATTTCAAGTTTATGTTCGTCTAAACATGCATCACAGACGTAAACATTCGTGTTATTTACTACAAAAAGGTTATCATGAACGACATATGAATCTTTATAAGTTTATCAACATTTCGTGGTCGCGGTTGTTTTCGCTTACAAACTGATCTCAAACTGTTTGGTAAACATGTGTTATCTACAAACTACACAACAATCGGAAGAAAACGAGTGTTTGAAGCGGTGTACATAATAAAAACAATACATGTAAGTAATACAACAAGTTTGTTTACTTGATAACTTACCAAATTTAGCTCAGAAGCTGACACTTAATCAGTCTCTCTTTTTCGGCTGTTTTGGACCGAACCACAAATGTAGTCTAGTCTACTGTAGAGTAAGCTGTTAACAACTTTTCATTGGAGAAAAATGAAGAAATTAGCAACTAAAACAATTTCGCAACCCGCTTAAATTCTCCGATAAACGAGGAAAGCGAGATGTCGCGAACACCAGTGCATGTACGCTAGACGAATGGTCCCTCCTCGCTGCCTCCAGGCTCCCGTTATCAACTTTACTCGCTCGTTTCCAGGCTACCACAAATGGAAAAATTACATCTATTCTAGCTATGAAGGAGTCAGAATGGAAGGAAACCGTCGATGCTATTAACAAGAGCACATATCCAGACCTCATATACGAGTTTGCTTCGCTTTTTTACGAGATAAGGCGCTGAACAGGAGACATTCAACGGATTTGTATGAGTAGATCTCCTGCTAATTTTTAAATGAAAACTAATAGTGCCCCTTTTAACTGTTTTTACTAGATCATCTACAAACTGCGACCTAGCAGTCGCTCTTTCATTTGACGTAATGTAGTTTTACAAAATTTTCGTAAAATTCGGAGTGTCCTGATCACGTGACCACAGATACCCTCTCAAACCTTTAATGTTTTAACCATTGTTATTAATTAGATCCTAAAGCTTTATTTGTTTGTTTCAAATTGTCAGGAGTCAATGAACAGAGACGCGCAGCCTGCCGATCACATGGTCAATCGATAAACTACGCATACCTCAAGCAGAAAGGCGGTACTCTTCTCTGTCAGTTTAATCAGACATTGACTTTTTCAGTGAATGAATTGTGACCCGTTTACTAATGGAGATAAACCAGGCTGTTTGGCGTAAAACTCTAGGATCGCGCGTGTCCCGCAATTTCTTGTTGATGGCTTCACCGGTTAATGGTCTTTATAAATTGTCATCGGAGGTATGGATTAAGTGCTTTATTGGCTTCACTGAACAAGTCCACGGTTGTCCTAGTTGAATATTTTTTTGTTGTACGGCGGTGACTTTTGATGGTGATCGAGAGCCGCTCGAACTGACAACAAACTAGTTTTCTTCTAATAAAAACTGTCTTTTTTTCTCCCCTCTCTTTCGATGAAACGTAATACTTCGAGAGACACTACTTATTCATCTCGTCTACTTGCATGCTTTCAAATTCTGTCTTAAAGTCGTTTTGTTGTTGAAACCATTCTGTTAAATAAAGAGAATCTTGCGCGAATATAATTTGTTGTTTTCGTTTTTAATAAGCTTATATTCCTATCTACATCAACAACAGTTCCATCGCAATTTACAAGGTTTTTCTATTACAATTAGCAGAACTTTCATATCTGGACTTAGCTGCATCTTAAGTGCCTTTCAGAATTGCATTTTCTTTCATCGTATATATTTCTTCCTCAGGAAGATCAACAAATCGCTAGGCGACCATTTTGAAAATTAGTCAGTCGCGCTATAGTCTCCTCGCGCCAGGTGATTCAAGCAGCATATGACACAATCCTCGACCAATGAGGTCAATAGAATCTCTACAATCACCTGAGTAATTATGCTAACACAAGAAAACTTTAGGATCCAATTAAAATTGACGGACGGTTCTTGTTTTTCTCTGATAATCACCTGAGTAATTATACCAAAACAATTATTTGCCTGGGGCTCAGCAAATATTGGGGAATATCCCCCCCGACAATTTACCAATAATTATTTATTATTAAAACGTTAAAAAAAACCGAAGAGAGAAAGAAAGAAAGCCCACTCTTCCCAACTTTTCATGGATAATAAGTAAGAAAAACTTTATTCAAATATTACCTATATAAAAAGCATCACAAAAATACATTCAGAATTTCCTCGAAACATGGAGAGTTTAATGTAATAATAATAATAATAATAATAATAATAATAATAATAATAATAATAATGATAATAATAATAATAATAATAATAATAATAAGGGTGTTCAACTTTAGCATTTACTCGTTTGCAGTCTCCATTTACAGTTATCAAAGTGTTTGTACACAGTTGATTGTAAGGGCGGAGTGATGATCTTTGACAGTTCGTAGTTTGTGCTGTAGAAAAACTAATGACAGTCTTTTAGATTAGATGCTTGCTGACTTAAATAGCTGACCAATAAAAAAAAGCCGTGCTATTAAATTATTTTCAAGCAACTAACAAAGCGCTAGACATGATTAAAGTCTGTTGGAAGCGCATGTTAACTGTTCGTTTTCAGATTTGCTTCTCTTAAAACTTTCATTGAGTCATTTGTACCACACTGCACAATGATTCGCTTATTTTTCTCGTTGACCATAATATCCATCGTGATCGTCAGCATTTGGAGTTCGGATGGTTATACTGTTCATAACAGCTTACTCACAGGCCATGTGTTTAAGACTGTTGAATCCATCGACTGGCTTCAGTGCGTTGAGGAGTGCCACAAACTCGACGAGTGCATTTCCTACAACTATTTTCCTCCTAAAAAAGTCTGTGAGCTGAATAACTTTGGCTATGATAACCAGTGTGAGGCGGGTAACAATTTTATCAGAGCCACTGGATGGATTCACCATGTACTCGACATATCAGAGGTAATTACACATGCAAATATGGGTTACTATCGACATTTATCAGTTGTACGATTAAGCGAAAAGACAGTGTTATGCCTTACATTTGGGGGGGGGATCAACAAAAAAAATTCAGTGAAAAACGAATGCCTTTTTCTAGTTGCCACTGGATTTTATTCAAGGGAAGTAAAGGATTGTTACGCAAGGTCATACACCATTAGCTCGGATGCTTTTAAATAAAAGGGCAAAACAAATTTAGGAACGAGATTTCGTTCCCATATTCCGAGCTAATGTTGGGTTTTTGAACGTATTTTTCGCGCTCAGGGCATCGATTTTGTACCTCGGAAAAAAACAAAAGATATTAATTTCTAACTCTGTCTTTATAATCACAATTAAAACCGAATATTTGAGACGTCTCAAGCCTCTTGAACCCAGAATTACGGTAAGACAGTTGCAGTTAGATCTCCGACCGGTGAATTTTTATTCTTTATACGGAATATTTCCTGAAACAATATTTGTAATTCTCGTAACTCATAAAGTGTGCGAAAGTGTAAACGGTCTCGAATCCAAAGTCGATTGTCTAATACAACGAAGGAGTTTAACAGGACAGGTGGTTCAGTTTACAAAACAAACTGGAAACGTGCATATTGAATTGCAAACTTGTACTTGTTCGTATGACTAGACTGATCATAAAAAGACTAAAATTGCGAAAGTTTGTGCTTTTTTTTTTTAAATTTCAAGGGTTTTCCTATCGTTATCATTTTTTTTTAAGATTGATGATTGTATTCGTCATGAAATATAAGAAAGAAAAAGAAAACTTAATCGCGACATGACACGATCTAGGTATTAATTACCTTTTACCAAGACCGGATGTCACAAACGATTATTCTTTCCGCAAATCTCCCTGTAAATCTCCCGGCAGATGACATGTGTGTGCGGAAGATCCTTTGGTTTTTCTCTCTTTTCTTTTTTCGTTTCATTTTCCCCTTCCTGGTTTCCTTGGTAGATTATTAAAATTGCTAAGAATGGTGTAGTTTGCTACCCTGCAACTCCGAGCAGAGCTCTCTTAGCAGTGTAGTTTGTTGACCAGTAATCAGTATTCAGCGTTTTCGCAATCAGTCAACAGTTTATTAATATCACGACGAGGAGGTAGTCTCTTCGCCTCGTTTCGAAATTGGCTCGAATTTTGATACAAAAATATCTTGCACTGCTGAAAATCTAATGCCTGATTCACACCAAGTCTTAAACACGTTTAAAAGCTGTTTAGTTAAACACAGTTGAAAATTGTTTCTTTCATAAAAGCTGCTTTCGGATTTTTGTCCTTTACAGATTTAGCACAAATGGAAGCATGAGTTAAAATCAGAGAACAAGATTCCCTTCCCTACAACTTTCTGCAATTTACATTTTCAGCTAAAACATCCGAACAAATCAAACTATATCAGTTTACACATGGGAACACAGGAGACAACATTTTAATTATTTTACTTAAATGTTATTGTTGGTGCCCCTGTCAAATCCCTGTCTCCTTTCACTTTTTCATTCGTCTGATTTGCAGGAAAAGAAAAGGAAAGGAAAAGCAGGTGAAGGGTCAAATGGTAAAGAAAGTGAGTGTCTGACAACAGTATACTCTCCAGAAACCTTCCTGTTGTAATTCTATGACCTAGTATTGCGGAACACTGGCTGGGAGCAAAAAGTTTATAATCCTTAGTATACCATATTCATTTTACCTTTTTCAAATATATTTACTTATATTTTTCCGATTGAATAGATATCTCAGCGACTTAATCTCTTTTGCATGGACGGAGCGAAAAAATACCAAGTGAGGCTGCATGTCCGTGTAAGCTCCTGAACGGATTCATGCATTTGACAGCTACCACAAATCACACCAGAGTGTAATAATTTCCAACCTAATTTCAAATTTGTCTGGAAAACATGAAATATTATTTCTGTGTCGGACAAAACAGAATTTGATGATCGTGTTTTTTCGTTTTTCAAATTCTCGGGCACGGCCGTTTTAGATTTCACGGCGTAATACGGTCACTCAATTGTTTCACGCAAAATTAAAAGAACTTCTGGTAACTGACAATAGCGGCAACAGTATGACCTCATAACATCCAAATGGCGGCGCAAGGAAAATTTACAAGCGAAAATAGGCGATGATAAATCTAATTTTTAGCACACTTGAATGTTATTTCTACTCTTTAAGCGAACAGTTAAATTTAGACATTATTTTCAACAATTCAAAGTCAATTTGTTGCCAACGTGGAGGCTTTCTTTAACAAAAGCGGATAACAAATCTATTTGAACCATATTATGCATACTACTACTACCAGTCCGTAAAGGATATACTTTGTTTGTAGTCAGTCAAAACAAGTTTGTTTTCTTGTAAAACGCGTATACGGAAATGATTTAGGAAAACGTCTTAACAATAACGTGATACTGACTTTTTCAAACAAAGATATTTTTCTAAACTCTTTCCTACTTCCATTTTGTTTAATTTCCAAATAAATAGTTCGTTTTTCTCGACAAGATTAACGCTCTGTAATAAAGGTAGACCCTGAAAAGTAAATTAAAATTCAGTTTTAAATTTTTTACTACGACAACGCTATAGTTGCAGACTAATGTTTACAAAGTAATATATTTTTAGTTCTTTTTTTCAGTTTCATTTTGGTAACGAAGGTATATATTTATTTACGTTTTCAAATCCCACAATAGATTTCAAAGAAACACGCCTTACTGAAGAAAGGATTTTGTTGAAATGATTTGTGGCAAAAATTAGGTTGGCTCGGTCTATCAGTTTCCGGCTCTTGATATTAAAGCTAGGCTTGAACTTTTTTCATCTATATCTGATTTCTTTACAGGTCCCGATTCCTTTGCATCCTGCAGAGATATTTACCTGAAAAACAAGTAAGTTAGATGACTTTTAGACGGCTGCTAATAGGACTTTGTAAGAGGATGATACAGTGTTTATTTTCGTAAGCCGCGACTTGTTCACTCTGCCAACAACGCTTTTTTTGACTCCCCAAAGAAGGAGAGAAAGAGATGTCCCCGTAATTCAAATGCTTGGTCTCGTCACTCCCGTTGTCTGTGTCAAAGGGGTTTTTATAGCGCATGGATCAATTTCGTTGACCTTGACACTCCCTACCCCTTGACAACCCACCACCCTTACCCCCCATGCCATCCTCTTAGTTTAGGAATAGAGACTAATAACTTTTTGAAAAGAAAACCTCTAAGGCAGACTCATGGAAGAGCTTTTTCTTCGTCGTTTCTCTAATATTTTTGTCAACGGAAAGGGACGCAAAATATACGAAGGAGACATAAATGACAAGGAGAATCCTCAGCTAGCAGGCGTCAGGGTAGGCCAAGCATGTCATCCTTTCCAAGGATGACTTTGCGTTGGATATGAGATGATTGTAGAAAACTAGGCGTCACTCGCCTTGTTGGCTATCTATCATCTCATATCCAACGCGCGCTCGTGGAGTAATTGTTAATTGAAACATTAAGTTATAAACATGCAATGTTGCATTAACTATGGAATTGATAAAGGACGTTACGTCAGCCTCAATAGTTTTTAAAGATGCAATTTTTATAGAAGGTGGAGAGATCGAGTTAAGGATATCAGTCATCATCCAAGGAATTAAAATACATAATCATTACTTTATCACTGATAAAATAATAATAATAATAATAATAATAATAATAATAATAATAATAACAATAATAATAACAATAATAATACCATAATTTAATATTTAAGAGGTAAATCTGTAGCTAACTTTTATTTCAATCTCCATTCAGATCTCGAGAGAATAAAGCTTACATGCTGCAAACTGACATTGGAAGAGTCCCTGTGTACTGTCACATGACCGGAATTGATGGATGCGGAGATGGAGGATGGACGCTGGTCATGAAAGTTGATGGTAACAAGGTAAAATCAACAACAGGTTGTGGTTTTCACCAATCCATCCTTGGACCGTAAGTGATATTTTTTTTGTAAGTGAAAGTAACAAAAACAACAACACTACAGAGAATAAGGAGCATGCTACATCTCCACGGTAAGAACAATAACCTGGGGCCATGGGGCAGACTGCATTCGTTCCCAGTGCTAACGGTTTTCTTGGTCAGTGGTTTAATGAATAAACCGCGACGGTTCTAAGAATTCATCAGCATGTCACACCCCCAGGCCCCAGGTATGGTGACTGCTGCTTTAATAAACCCAAACTCCACACTACACATTGTCAAAAGAACTCCTTAACAAATTCAAAGTGACGTTCAATTTAGCGCGATTGACGCAACAAGTAACGTGATTCAGCAAATTAATAAGGCTTTTTGAGACATTTCTAAGCGGTGACTTCGTGTTTTCTTTCGTAGTCAACGTTTCACTACGATTCCAAATTCTGGAGCAACAAAACCGAGTTCAATCTTCCTGGAGGTGAGACGGGGTTTGACAACCAGGAAACCAAGTTACCGACTTATTGGAACACAAACTTCTCCAAGATCTGTCTCGGCATGAGGATTGGCAATCAACTTGCCAAGTTCCTGGTATTCAATAAGACTGGTGCTTCACTGTACTCTGTGATCGCTGATGGCCGCTATCGACCAACCTCTCTGGGTCGAGACAAGTGGAAGGCATTGATTGGCTCTGAAGCATCTTTGCAGCTCAACTGTAACAGAGAAGGGTTCAACGCAGTGGGTGAAGAGAACTATCATTCGAAAGCAAGAATCGGTATTATTGGCAACAATCAAAACAACTGCGGTACCTGCGACTCTAGAATTGGTTTTGGTACTGGAGGAAAACATGATGACACCAACACGTGTGGCAATGAGGCTTCACGCGGTCAGGTTGATAATGGCAACAAACACATCAAAACCATGGGATACATATTAGTGAAATAAAACGGAAAAAGATGGAGGTTCCTCCTAAAAAAAATGAGGAGAGAAAAAATAAGCCATAAATCTAGCAACTGTTGTAGTTAAATTTAGACTGAACAGGATAAGGAGTTTTGTTTGTTTGTTGTAGTATAATCATGACATAAAAATAAAATGCGGAGATAGGAATATACACTGGTTTTGTTTATTAAATGTTCCTGAAAGTAACCGTGGTCGACAATTCTGTTGTAATTGTAAAAGTTATGTTAAATGTTTACAGTAAGTTTGTGCTCATTTAGAAAAGGAGAACCAACTCCAAGGCAAGCAACAACTCGGGAAATACCCATTGAAAGCGCGGTGACAATGATCACTTTCAGCTTTGCCAAATATGTACCAGCGCTGTGCTCTACCAACTGAGCTATCAAGCCAACTGGTAGCCGGTCATTCTGTGAGTTCGTAACAATATACACTTGGATGGGGAATAATTCAGAAACGATTATCTCAACGGTAGCTGCCAGGTCATAAGTTCAGCTTAAGTTTGAACTCCGCCTGTAGATCAAATAACGTGCATACAAATCAGGTCTGACTATCCAGCAATGAGGATTACTAATCCTGATTTCTTTAAATTCAACAGATTTAAAGTCGATTCAATTTCGACAAAAAGCATTAAATGGTCCCATAAAATGCCCTGCTATGATCTCGCTTTTAGCCAATCAGTCCCGCGTTTTATCGGCCACTAGCCTTAGCCATATAATAATAATAATAATAATAATAATAATAATAATAATAATAATAATAAATATAATGGAATGATAACTTTATTATTTAGAAGAATAAAATCTACTAGATACAGTTTGATTCTATTAATACCTGAGTGGTTTTACAGTTTGCTGTCATAAAATTGTAAAATATCAACATCTCATATATAAAAGCTAAATCATATGGGTTTGGTTCAGAAGATAAAAGAACAATTTCTACTGATGTAATAAAAAAAATATATATCCTCATAATAAGAATATTCTAAATAAATGCCCAGTGACAGTGTTTCCAATCATACGCTAAAAATAATTCAGACTGACAAAATAAGTCACTACTTAAATTCTGGCTTGCGCACTTTCCGATGTAATGAAATAAATAATAATAATAATAATAATAATAATAATAATAATAATAATAATGATGATGATGATGATGATGATGATGATGATGATAATGATAATGATGATGATGGTGATGATGATGATAATAATAATAATAATAATGCAACCTCATAATAATCGATATTTTTAGACTGACTTTTATATATTTTATTTTTTTGTATTTTAATAGTTTTTATTTCAATGTAATAGGATTACAGATGTTTTTAAACTAAATTGTACACACACACAAACAAAACACACACATTTGTACAAAGGACCTCAAACACACATTGCAAACTATCAGTACGTATCTCTTGGGAAAAGATGAAGTAAAGTAAAAATATTAGAATGATTTATATTGAAGGAAAGATAAAGTTAACTTGATTCGTTCTCCTTATTGTATTTGCCCTATTTTACGAGATGGATGAGGAGTTTATTTTTTGATCTGGCGATTGTTGTCTCAAGCTGGAAAACCAACTTAATCTTCGCAGTGAACACTCTGAAAGCTGGTATGACTTTTTTTGCATCGTGATGAGTATATATGCCGTTTCGCAAGTAACAGTATGTGATTGATAAACAGATCATCTTTACACACTAAAATACCTAACATTATGTCTTTAACAGGAAGCAATTCTATTCTAACATTATGATCGCCTAACCATTTTATAACTTCTGCCCAAAACTTCTCAGTATAGTGAGAAGATACAAAAATATGTTCGAGGGATTCGTCCATTACACCACAGAAAGAACACAGAGGAGATGCTACAATGCTGATTTTACTAAGGAACACGTTCGTGGCGAGACACCTGTTTAGAAGTTTGTACTAAAATTTGCGCGACTTAGTATCCAGCGCCACCCGGTGTGGTATGCTGTATATCTTTCTCCAATCTAACTCATCATCTGCAAATTGAGCATTATATTTAAATTGAGCAGTCGGTGGAGTAATGATTCTATCTCGTAGTTCTTTATATATAATCTTTGATACAGCCTTACTTATTGAAACATTCTGTCCATTTAAAGATAGGAGAATGTAATTTTCTAAAATGAAAGGCTCATTAATAGTAGACATACAGGTTCTTAAGGATTGACGCCAGTGTACCGGAAGTGCATCAATCAAAGAAGCAATATTAAAAGCATCTAATGGTAACATGTTAAGCTCCCTTACTCTAGAATTTGTGACAAGATCATTGTTCTTCGTAATTAAGTCCCTTAATCTAATTATGCCTGCATTGGCTAACCTACTATTGTATACAGATTTTCCATTAATACGAATAAATTTGTTATTCCATAATATAATCTTTGAGAGATTGGCATCTTCATAATATTGTTAGCTGTCTTGGTTTTCTACAGAGCATTTGGCAAAGCATTTAAGACAGTCTTCATAGAAGGGTGGGAGTTTGATAGGTAATTTCGTTACATCAAAGTTGCAGCCAAGGATAAGTTTACTACCAACAGGTCTGAGATAGTGCAAAAGAATAGTTTTCCAGCTTCTTGGCTCAACAGATGCAAATTTTTTACAGCACATTATTCTTTGAGCTTCAATTATGGAATCTAGATGTGGGGCTTTAAGTCCTTCATATTTGATGTCACTAATAAGGACTGAACGTTTAACTTTATCCTTGCCTTTCCAAATGAACTCAAAAATAATTTTGTTCACATCATTCATAAATTCTTTGTCTACGCATGATAAAGTCGCCCGATATAAGAAATTTGGGATAATCTCTTCTTTATCTACTAATATACCTTCAATGTCTTGGTCACTACGTATACTAACACTTAGAATCTCCAAGACCATGATGAACAAATAGCCTATTTATATATTTTATGATTTTTATATATGTATATATAATTTACTAATTTATTCACGTGCTATTTTAAGTTTCGCTTGGCTCACAGGTTACGCTACACGCCCTGTGGTGCTTTCTTATACTGAGCATACAGATATTTTTACTGCACATAATAATAATAATAATAATAATAATAATAAAATAATATATTAAAAATGAAAAATAATAGAATGATTAAGACTTTATTGATATTATTCCGAGCAAAATCGATATTTACTAATAGGATTTTGTAAGAGGATGATACAGTGTTTGTTTTCGTAAGCCGCGACTTGTTCACTCTGCCAACAACGCCTTTTTTGACTCCCTAAAGAAGAAGAGAAAGAGATGTCCCCGTAATTCAAATGGTTGGTCTCATCACTCCCGTTGTCTGTGTCAAACTGGTTTATATAGCGCATGGATCAATTGTGTTCACCTTGACACTCCCTCCCCCTTGACAACACACTACCCCACCCCCAAACCATCCTCTTAGTTTAAGAATAGAAACTAATAATTTATCGAAAAGAAAATCTCTGAGGCAGACTCATGAAAGAGCTTTTTCTTGGTCGTTTCTGTTTGTCTCTGACGTCGTTGTCAACGGAATGAGAAACAAAATAAAAGAAGAAGACATAAATAACAAGGAGAATCTTCAGCTAGCAGGCGTCAGGGTAGGCCAAGCATGGCATCCTGTCCAAGGATGACTTTGTGTTGGATATGAGATGATTATAGTCAACTCGATGTCACGCGCCTTGTTATATCCAACGAGCGCTCGTGAGATAATTGTTAATCGACTTAACAATATCAGTCATCTAAGGAATTAAAATACTTATTAAATAATTATTTCTTCATCACTGAAGAGTAATCAAAGTGAAAAATTAACTGTTAAATAGGTAAATCTGAGCTAGCTTTCATTTCAATCTTCGATTCAGAACTCGAGAGAATAAAGCTTACATGCTGCAAACTGACATTGGAAGAATCCCTGTTTACTGTCACATGACCAGAATTGAAAAATGCGGAAATGGAGGATGGACGCTGGTCATGAAAATTGATGGTAACAAGGTATAATCAACAGCAGGTTGTGGTTTCCATTAGTCCATCCTTGGACCGTAACTGATATTGTTTTTTGTAAGTCAAAGGAACAAAAACAACAACAACAACCAAAAAAAAACATTACGTATGATAAGGAGCATGCTACAGCTCCACGGTAAGGACAATAACCTGGGGCCATGGGGCAGACATCATCTCGTTCCCAGTGCCCACGGTGTTCTTGGTCAGCGGTTAAATAAATAAACCGCGAGAGTTCTGGGAACTCATCAACATGGCATAGCCCCAGGCCTCCAATCTCGTACCCAGGGTCCTCAGTCTCTTTAGCCAGTGGTTTGTCGCCAGGAGAGACTCTGGCGTACTGGAATTTCATTACCGTAGGATTTCTGCGGTAAAACAATGGAAGCCGTTACGGAGCTTATACAGAGCAACCAATCAAAAAATTAATTTTTTTCAAATTAACGTAAAATTAACGTACAATTAACGCTCCTGTGGTGCTTTTTTATACTGAGCATACAGATATTTTTACTGCACATAATAATAATAATAATAATAATAATAATAAAATAATTGTAAAATCTTTCTTTATTATAATATTCCAAGCAAAATTGATATTTACAAGTTAAAAGTAGAAAAAAGAGCTATTAAAACCTATTTACAATTCAATATTTAAAATTCATTTCGATTAAAAAAAGCGACTATTTCCAAGCACAACAGAGCTATTTTCAAGCACAATTTTTTAACAATAGTAAGACTAAAATTTTGATGAAATAAAAAAGTTGTTAAAAAGATCCTAAAATACTAATTTACAACGTCACGCCATCATTCACTTTCTAAAATTAATTATATAATAATAATAATAACAATAATAGTAATAATAATAATAATAATAATAATAATAATAATAAAATAATATATTAAAAATGAAAAAATAAGATAGAATGATTAAGACTTTATTGAAATATTCCGAGCAAAATCGATATTTACAAGTTAAAAGTACAAAAAAGAACTATTAAAAACCTATTTACAATTCATGCATCATCACTAAAAATATATTTGGAAGTTAAAATACGGTCCAGCTAAAATTGCAAAAATTAAGAAAAGAAAAGATAAAAAAAAAACTAAGAAATTCGTTCTCATCCTAAAATTTAAAATCTAGCCAAGTTTTTATCGATTTCAAAGTCGGTATCTGCAATCTTCAGCGGTGCTCTTCGCGTACAACGTGAGCCTGTTAAGCATAGCAACGCAGATCTCAGGAGGGCAAATGAGACTTTGGCGCGAATCCATGACATTGTAATACCGTAATTCTCTCCCTTCTTGGTCGATAAAAGCTCGGCCAGTATACTATGATATCTCATGCATTCACCTGCCATTCCTCCGGTGGTAGTAAATACAAGTGAATAATAATAATAATAATAATAATAATAATAATAACAATAACAATAACAATAACAATAACAATAACAATAACAATAACAATAACAATAACAATATCAATAACAATAACAATAACAATAATAATAATAATAATAATAATAATAATAATAATAAATATTGCACGAATTCAGTCGAAGTGACGCCGTATGCTGCCGAGTTTAATTTAATTTCATACCAGGAAGCGACTCGGAAATGAAGTTGGAGTATTTTCTTTTATGTTTTTATTTTTTTATTAGCCTAAGACACACAGCATTTACAGTACTACGCACTACTTATAGTACTTACAAAGTTACAATTCTTACAGTTTTTCCAATACTTACAATATCCGGTTTACAATATCACGCTATACTAATAATATTTACAGTGCTTACAACATTACACATACATTTAATAGGGGAAAAGAAGCCAAAAGATAGATAATTATATAAGAAATAAATAAATAAACAACCAAATAAATAAATAGCTAAATATACTAAACAACTAAAAATGAGGTCTTTGTAGCAAATATATATATGGAGAAAGGAAAGTTATATAAGATTCTCACTTTCCATTGTAATTTTAGGTTCGTTAAAAACAACAAAAAGCTAAGGTGTGACTCAGTCATTTTGCATGCATATAAATATTTCTTTGTGAAAAGAAGCAACAAATCTAGTTGACGGCGCATGTTTCGGTGCACAGCGGGAGAGATTGTAAAGTTTTGAAATAGGAGTTGTTCGTTCGAAAAATTTATTTGTGTATTTTGTGATACATTGAACCAGGATAATACTTCTTGATAGAACTTAATACTTACGGGGCATTTCAAAAAAGTGTGTTCCAATGAATCAGCGTTTTGACACTGAAAGCAGGCATCGTCATTTCTAATTTTAAATCTCTTAAGTTCTTTATTAGTTACTAACATTCTTTGGAATAATTTAAAGGCAAATTCTCTTAGTTTATTGTCAATGGATATTTTATAGATGTTTTTATATAATTTACTCTAATGGTGGGCTAGATCAAAACCCCGCTTAGACCAAGACTTCACAGCTGTAGGTTCTGTTGTAACCTTTTCCTGAAAAAACTTGTAGTAGTCTTTGCAACGCATTTTAGTCAGTAAGATTGTTTTATTATCAGAGAGATGAAATGTATCACGTTCCTCAAGAATACTTCTGTCAGGTATAACATTCTCAATAGCACCTTTCTTTAAGTGGTTTGGGATGGCTGCAATAAGTTGAAAATAATTCAAGTAATTTAAATGTACATTGTATTTAAGTTGGAACTTTTCTAGAGATAAAAATTTTCCATTTTCATCAAGCAGGTCACTTACGAAGGATATTCCCCGTTCAAAAAGATTTCGCTAAAAAATAGACGTATTCTCTATTGTTATATGTTTGTTATTCCAAAGAATAAATTCACCGTACTTCTACTTTTATGATATCAGGTTGAAATTTACCACTTACTAGGAAAAAATCTAATCGAGATTTAAGCTTTAAGGTTTTAGACTCATATGTGTAAAATCTATTTTTTGGATGTAATATGCGATAGAAATCTACAAGATTGGCTTCTTTCATAAACTGCATCAGAGAATTCCTATATCTTGATTCTCTCAAAGGCAAGCCGCCCTGTTTGTCCACAGCGTTTAACGTCGTATTCCAATCACCAGCGATGATCAGATTAGATGCATCAGTTAAAGATGTAACTTTCTTACTAAGAAGATCGAGAAAGTCAATTTGCTCACGTTTATCTGTAGGGACGTAAACATTTATGACATATAAAGCGTTCTCGCCAGTTTTTAAGCGTAATACTATGAATCTTCCATTTGAGTCAAGTTCCACTGCCTCTGCGGACAAAAGACAATTTGGCTTAATTAGAACACACTCCCCTTTGGAATGATCAGAACCATGGGAAAAAAGATCTGACCACCCCATTCCGCCAACCAGATCTTCTCGCCTTTGTCATTTGAAAACGTTTCTTGCAAGAGATACACACTAGCTTTTTGGTTTTTTAGATATGAAAATATTGATCGCCTTTTTTCCCTATTTCTTAGACCTCTTACATTGAGCGACAAAAACTTCAAAACAGCCATTTATACGAATTATATCACTGACAACTTGAGACAAAAGTTAAACAAAACAAAACAAAATGTTATCCTATTAAAACAAAAGAACAATAGCACACAGTTACTTACCTCTTCTGGGAAAAAGAAACAATCAACCGTAATAACCCAAGTGCACATAAGCGAGGTTAGCTTTTTTGAAATATTTCACTACATCGTATGCAAATTTAAAATTGTTGACCTTTTTATCAATAATCTGGAATTAGAGTTCGTTTAAATCTTCAAAACAGTCGATTCTTCGTACTTTTGCGTTAATATCCGTCTTTAAGAAATCTGAAAAAGTTGGCTCTCCAGGATGTTAAAGTGCCACTACGACGAAAATTTTTACTTCTATTTTCGCCCTTTTCGTGTTCCAATCCATTTAATGAATTCGAAATTGCAAAAATAGCTGTTAATTAGCTTTATACAAGCTTACTGATCCTGGGAATAAGTGGCCGAAAACCATCGAAAACCCGTCCGCCATTACTCCAATCTCGTACCCAGAGTCTTCAGGCTTTTTGGTCAGCGGGGCAACGCCGGGAAGACTCTGGGGACATCGAATTTTATTACCGCAGGATTTCTGCGGTAAAACAATGGAAACCGTTACGGAACAGCCAATCAAAAAAATTGAATTTTTTCGATGTCCCCAGAGTCTTCCCGGCGTTACCCCGCTGTCCAAAAAGCCTGAAGACTCTGGGTACGAGATTGCCATTACTCCGACGGCAAAGTGACGCCCGTGGTCATTCTAAAATGCGGTTGCTTGTATGAGATCTTTGTGTGACGTTGTACGCGCATCGAACTCAATAATCGAAAGTCCTAAAGTAAGTGAATAGGCAAGATTATTTGTAAGATTCACCATCCAGTTTGGTGAAAAGCGATCTAAAGGACAATTTTATCGAATATCTTGGATTATAATTTCCTTGGCGGTGGATTTGGAGTCGTATGACTGCAAAGAATACGCTTCGAAGACACGCGAACAGCTCATTCAAGCCTGGGATTTACATGTAAAGCCGAAGAAGAAACGAATTCACTCCGGCATTTTTTACTCAGCAACTGTATTGGAGGTAGAGATATGGTTATTTAATATTCTGGGTATGTTTTCTATTTGGGATTAGTAAACAGAATCTAATCACTATTCGCAGAAGCACTTGAGCAACAAATTATTGAATAGGATGGATAACTCCAGACCAATACAGTCATGTTGTTGTTTTGTTGGTGGCGTGTATGGTGTTCGCAAGTATCAATCAAAGCTGTATAATGAGTCAAGAAAAAAAGAACTATTAACTTCGTTTTTTTATAGTTCAATAAAGTTTTGACAAAACTGAAATGATGTATTATTAACTTCAGTTGAAAAGTGGGTAGCTATAGCTGTAATCTACAGAATATTTGCAATATTACAATACCACAGGGCTGTAATCTACCAGGTATTACCTGGTTAGATCCCTTCCTCATTCTACAACAACTTTCAAGCAGTAAATGAAGTAATCATGAGGGGCCTAATATTTTAAAGCCACAGTCCAAGTAACATTCAACAATAAATTGTTGTAAAGCCCTCAAAGGCAGCTGGAAAACTAAAGATTAATATGAAAGTCTAGGAGGACAGCTAAGGAGGAAACCTTAGTAGGCTTGCATCATATCTCATCCATAGTTGTTATTTTAATAATGTTTGATCCTTGGTCAATGAGGATGTGTGAACCTGAGTGAAACAAGTAAACCAGCCTCTTATCTCATCTAAAACTGACACTATAATTGTAATCATTTTACATGTTGAGTGTGAAGAGCCAGCATAACACTGTGCTGTAACAGTATTGTATTTTCCCACAAATCATACAATGTTCACAAACATAAAATTGAAATATTATAGTTATGAAAGAATGACCATCCTTTCCACATATACACCTTAATTATTCTTGGAGATTCTACCAGAAATGAGATTTAATGTCTTTTTTCTTTGGTGTTTTAAATTAAGAGCCAATTATTACTTTAACCTAAGTTTTCACACAAACGACAGCTTATTTTTTGTTTTTGTTCAGCGACATGAACTTCATTTTAATTTTTTTCTATCTTGTAAGTTTTATCTTATATGACCCCACAAACATTTTCATGCTTTATACTTATACTATGTGTTTGTTGTCTTTCTATTCTGTTTAGCTTTTTTCTTCTGTCAAATAGCCCTGGCTTTCTTATGTTGGATGTTGATATCTATGGGTTTTTACTTTGGCCTTCAGAAAATAACCAGAACTAAGAACAGGGCCAGCTTTAAATATCAAAGCCATTTTTTATGCCATATATACCACATATTTTACTTTATTTCATTTCATTATTTTTTTTTTGGGGGGGGGGGGGGGTTGTTTTGTTTTTATTGTTGCTGTTATGACATAACACTCAAATCTCCCTCACTATGAACAAGCCAACAAAATAATTGGCCAATCATCGGTAAACAATTTCCATAATCCCTTCACTGTTTATATTAATGTGCTTGACCTATATCCAGGATATTTTTTTGAAGACTCTCCTATCAGCTTATTTTGGCAGTTTCTAAGATCAAATTTAAAGTTATGCCTTTTGCTGTGGCCCTCTCTGATAACCATTACAACAATGAGAATACTCAGAACACAAGAATGCATGCCGTGATCCCACTGGCCAAAAACCTTCCCTGTATAAAGATAAGTTTACCCTTGAAGTCAGAGGCCAGTCTTGCTGTCTACTCTCACCTTGCCTGCAGCATTGTGGTTCTTGATGACATGGGTATGACAGCAACTTTTGAAAAAAACACACTGTCACACACAGTCTGCATTACCAGTACCTACTTGTCATATTGATATGATATCAATGCTAAATATTGCAAAAATTTGCTGGTAGTTCTCCTCCTCTCCCTTCCATTTAAAAATTTGCACATTATGTACAATGTAAACCTTAGTGTAAGATCCTGGCCCATTCTTCTGGACAAGGTATCTTCTGTAACTGTGAAAAATGCCTTCATGCTTCCCTAAACTAACCCTAATAATACAGATCCCAGTATTTTAAGGTTCAGGAGGTGTCGTTGACAGATCTAAACTAAAAGCTAAGTGAGATTTACTACGGCATTATTTACCATGGGTAGTCCTATTTACCATGGTGTGCTTTGGTGACCTTGTTGACGCCTTTGTACTGTCTCTGGTATATACCAAAACAGTGCAATACTTTTTTTTAGAAATTTATTATGTTGTTCAAAAAATGCTGTAAAATTGGCTGTCCATATAACAGACTTTGCCAAGAAAACAAAAGAAGGCACAAATACAAAATTAATAATTCAAACACAAAGATGAAATTTACCAAGCACTGGTAGTTTTCCACACTCTTTAGAATAGGGTATTGGACAAAATACTGTCTCATAATTTTGTCAGTTTGGTTCATTTGTTCTCTTTAGTGCAAACCAATATGGTTTAAATTGTAGATATTGTCTTCACTTGTCCCACAAGATAACTTTCAGCATAATATTCACTGCAAGTCTGCACAAAGGTGCAGTCAAAGCATATTTAAAAGTGACATTTAAAAAAATTGCTCAATAATAGTATTATAATTAGTTAATAACACAGACCAAATAGGATTGCTACAAGACCTTCTTGACTCACAGTAATCAGTGATAGCTACATTAGAGGATTTTGTAAGTTGGAGTGTCAGCAGGTCCACATCAGCTGGAAAGTTGCCTGCAAATTTCTTCTGACCTGTACTTTCACGTATCATGTGATTGTTTCAATATATAGAGATTAATTTTTCATGTCAACGTCACAATCAGTTTAATTACAATTGCTCATTTAATACAGAACGGAAATCTCGCATTGCTGTGTATTCTACAGTCGGCATACAAGTCGTTCAGAAATGTGTTGGGTGCCTAGTACGAAGAGAGCATTCGAAAAACTCGAGGCAGTTGATTGTCAATATTTATTATACCACAAGCAATTATTATTATTATTTGAATAAAATGGAGTATCTATGCACTTTTATTTTACCAAAGCATGACACTTATAGGAAGTAGACGTAATGAGCTATAAACAAAACATACACACCACCACTCCGCGCCACTTGCTTTCATTGCACGCATTCACGAAAACAGTTCGTTTCCGATTAGTTACCTTGGCCTAATCGCTTCACTTAGTCCATCGCTTTACCCTGGAAAAGTAAGCATCGAGGCAGTAGCATTGCATGGCAGTCCTTGCGTTTGAGTTTCCCTCGAAGCAGCTGTCGAAGTCGTCGAGAGGATATGTCTTTACAGACTTTAGTACTTCGGTGCGATGTACAAAAAGACGATTTGTCTGAAGAAATTACCCCCTTTTGACGTACTTCAGAACCATAAATGTTCAAACAACCACCATTAGGTTTCTTTCGGTTGCCCACAAGACGTGTGCGTTGTAAAGACGGCCCTTAAGCCACTAAAATAAAAAGAAGAGGCTCCTTTCAGCGAGGTCGAACATTCGAAAGCAGGCCATGTTGTTGTGCGCGTATGACGTCATATTGCTGTCGGTGCAACTAGATCCAGCTCTCTACGTATTTCACGGCCATTTGTCGTTCGAGTAATGGCGGCACAGCGAAGCTGAACTTCGCGTTTAAAATAACTGGTCTTCCCGTTGGAATTTCGATGTAAAATTTGGCGTGGTTAGTATTTATCACTTCTACTTTCCAAAGCTGAAGAAAAAAAGGGATGCAAAATTTTGATCGTAGTGGCACTTTAAATTTTCGTTAATAAAGATCCTCTCCGCATTTAGTTTCTCTTAAGTTTAGCTTCTTTAGATTTAGCCTTGCCTTATACAGTTCGCTTTTAACCCTGTAGTTGCTGAAGCGTACTATAATTGGTTGAGGTGCATCATTGGTTTTCCTCCTCAATCTGTGTACGATATCGACATCGTCGCGCGAAATGTTAACACCCGATAGTTGTCCTAGTCTTATGATATTTTCGACATTATCTTCTTCCTCTCGTTCAGGGATTCCATGAATCTCGAGGTTAAATTTACGAGTGTATTGTTCAAGATCATCATGTTTAATTTCTAGTTCACCAACCCTTTGCACTAGCTCTTCGCGTTCGGTCTTGGACTTTAACACCTGGTTCTCAAGGGTTTTTACCTCGGACTTCAAATCTTTGTTTTCTTGAATTATTTCCTCTACTTGGCTCTGAGGAAAAATGAAGTTGGAGTATTAAAACTACTAGTTCTTTACACAAGGATTCTAAAACGAATTGAAAAGACTCCCTTCGTTCCCTGTGTAAATAACTACTGAAAAAAATAATCAAAAAATTTACATGTTGAGCATTGAAGAGCTTTTTGTGCAGTTTATTTTATCGGGTTGCAGTGTAATCGACATTTGCAAACAAGACCCCGGTCAGTAGAGGATTCCATTTTGCTGGCACTAGTTGTCTAAACAGCGGATAAAGTTATCCAACGGATAAGTCGCTACTCAGTGGATAAAATGATTAGTTGGAGCAAATTTTAACAGCTGGATAATGATCGACCCACTGGATGAAGGTTACTTATTTTTTTTTGGAAAATTTTATCATGGCTTGCTTTGTGTAAATTTTTGTTTCCTTTGTCCTGGGAACGAGTGACGTCACGAGCCACAAGTCCCCTGTAGCTCAGTGGTAGAGCATCCGAATTAGTAATCGGAAGGTTTTTAATAGGTTGGACTCTTGTTGGAAGAACTCAATATGCCTGTGCCGATCACTGACTGACAAAATACATCCACCAGAACTTTTCAAAAGGCGCTAACAATGCCTGTTTATTAAAACTGCCGGACGAATGATCAAAGCCGGCAGACACAAATTGAAAGGGCATGAATATTTTAAACTCAAGTCGTTGTTTGGTTCCTTCAACCCATTATTTTTGTCTTTAATTTTGCTGTGTGCCATTAAGAAAGTTAAATTTGAAATGTTTATGGCTGTTATCAATGTACACAGAATGATAAACTGGGATGTTTTTCATTAGAAAAATATTAAAGTTTATAATTACCAGTAAAATAATAATAAAGGTTTGGTAATTAGTACTAGCCTGCTGAGTCATGTCTCGTACTGATCCAGTGCTAATTTTTGCTAAATTTAAGAACATCTGCCACAGGCGCATAAGATCATATAAGGGAAAGAAGTTCAAGAGGTAAGTAGAATCCTTATGTTTTTCTTTATTGCTTATTTCTCAAGTTAAAACTTTGCAACTTCTCTTTCTCTAATGTAATTTATGCATACCAGTGAAACACTTCCTCGCTAAGTGACCTAAAAAGAAGCAGTGTTCGCGAGACAATTTTTGTTTGTGTAACTAAGTTTTTAAAGAGCATGGGCTTTTCCTATCAAGTCTGGCCTGTTGCTTCAGTGTGGTTTGGATAATTACCGGAGTAGATTAGGCGCAAAAATTCAGTTACGTTTTGAGCAGAGTTATCAGATTGTCAGTGACAGTGAAAACCTTTGACTTCGAAAGCAACTGTTACTCGCAACCTGCTCATTCTTCATAAAGTGGAAGAACGTTTGCAGTCGTCTGTTGACAAGTACAAGTTAAAGTTTGTACGCGACTAAAGATATTTGCCTACATGCCTAGGATCTAGCTAAACTAGGAAATAAAACGTTGTGGAAACATTGCTACAAATTTAAATATTAAACTTTCTGTTTACCCGCACAAGAAACAGAAGTTGCGCAGGCAACTCTGGCGTCTTGAAAGTAATGAATCATCATTGAATCAAGTAAAAATATCATTGCTTCAAGGACGAAGATTTTGCTTCTGCGACATTTACTTTCTAATTCAGCCACTTAAAAGAAACATTGTGTCGGCTTAGCCTGAAAATGGCAAGCACAAACGGTAGAATCGATCTTTTTGCCATTTGCAACACCTGCGATTTGCCGTTTGCGATTTCACTTGGTGAAGAATTTTTTTAAGCTTACCGTAAACTAGCCTAAGTAGAAAATTTGAGGAAATACACAACAGACCTAAAAATGGAAGATAAACGTGCTACTGTTCACTAATCTCTCAAAAACAGTTTTGCCAGATGTTCCGGTGACGCTCTCACACGCCTCACTTTTTATTCGCGAAATAAACGAGTTTCCCACATCATAAAGCTGACTCGCATAAAATTTTCCTTTAACCTAAATATTGAAGCAGTTCAAATTATGAACTATCGGAAAACTACTGAAAAGAAAAATGCAGGGGAGAAATAAAGAACGTGCATAATTAATAATTTCTGACGCTTATTAGTGTAAAAAGTTTAACAGTCTGATATACATTGGCGCTACTCAGTAATTAGTCGACGGACAAAACAAACAATATTTTAAACAATAGACTTAGTCGTCGATCTGTATACTCATTTAATGATGTGGCTACAGCTCTCAATCTGCTGGGTTGCTACTAATAATTTTCTTCGTAATATGGAAGGTTTTCTCTTAACACTCCACTGTAGACTTGACCATTAATTACTAGTTTATTTACCTTAAAGAAGGCTTATTGCTTTTACTGCTTCGTTTTTTTTTTTCAAAACGGGGTAGAATTTTCCATGGATAATCGTGTGAAAGTCCAATTCCAGTGCCTTTTAGATTCTTTACGTATGATCAAATGAACTCTTTATCTTGGTAACAGCTAAACGTGACCATAACAGGCCTTGGTTTCGCAGATCTCTGGTTTTTCTTCCGAGCTGGTATGCGGTGAACTCGTTCAAATTTAATGTCTTCAGCATCTTCCTTTGACAGCTTCATCTTCTCTTACAGAAAAAAAACAGGCTAATTCTTCACTGTCCTAAGAGATCTCATTTTGAAGTTCTTGCAGATTAAATCTTAACATTTTCTCCTTCTAATCTACGCGTAGAGGTTAAGTGGTTTTCTCCCTAAGATCGCCATAACCAAAATTGGTCACAAATACAGTGGTACAAATACATGTAAATCAAGTGCTGCAGCTAGGAAAGAAATTCCTAAAGGTTAATTTTCGTGTCTCTTACAAGAAACAGCAAAGGATTATTTGTGTCAAACTGCTAAAGACTTAGATCGGATTGATTTTATTTTGTTTGGTTGAGAAACCGAAATTGGTCATGGCGTCCAAGTGCTTTTAACGAACGATAACCAAGCATGAAAGTTTCCTTTTGATGGGAGGAAGGAGCAGGAAGAAATTACTTCGCAAGTTCCTTCTTTGGATCCACCGATTGCTATTTTTATCGATCTATGTTCGTGTGATTTCCAAGCGGTAGGAATAATTAATTCATGCCTAACATTTGGTTTTATCGTTGTTAGTTTGCTCCTGAATTAAACTTGTATTGTCTCTTAATTACATGTGTGTAATGGGAACTGTTCTCGTCGGTTTTGTTTGTTTTGTACGCTACGAAAAAATTAAAGAATTTGTTGGTTTGCTTGCGCCTTCAGTGAGTGTTTTACTGACTGTTTACGAACTTCCTTGATAGTTTTAAGAACATTTTATAAAAAGGCCAACATTATGACATAGGCATAATGTGATTTTATCTCGAGGCCCGTGATAGTTAATTTAGGTGTGCCGTTGCATGGGGCAAGGAGCGTTGTCAATCATAGAACTTAAGCCAATGAAATGAGGTCATATCTAATAACACCGAGGTTATAGGCAAGATCAATTTATCTCGTGGTCCTTCTCGCCTTCATTCCCATCGTGTTAACATCCGAACGCAGATCTCCGGTACTGTAGAAGAATTATTTTTCCCGCCCCCTCCCCATGCTCCGGCCTTTCTTTGTAGGCTTTTGTTGCCTTTTAATATGACTTGGCTCTTTGCCGATATTTAACCCCACCTTTGCTTAAGAGATTGCGTGATGTTTATTATATCGATATTCTTGATGTCGGGTGAAATAAAAGCGTCACTTTGTGGCCAATTTATCCCACATTAGCAGTTATCATTTTATCTCCCGTCAATCTCGTCAGCAAACCAGTGCGACGTCACGCAGAGCTTCGGGTCCCGTTTCAGTAGAGACACGCGGGTTTCGTGATAAAAAAGAATTTAAATGGACTCCAAATGATATTTTCTGTTCTTATTATTCTTTTTAATATTTAAGATGATCGAGCCAGGCGAACCGGTTTGTGAACAGTCAACGCGCGCTACCGGCACAGTCACTGTCTGGTAAATTTTGCTTATCAAGAAGGCCGTACGTTATAAACCTCAGAGAGAATGGATACACTAACCAAAAAACAGACTTCAAATATGTCTTTGAGTAATAAATGAAAAAAAGAACTGTGATAATTCATAGCAATTAGTACAGAAATAAACTAAACAACGATCTTTGAAAAATTCACAAAAACAAGCGAATGAATGTTTTGCGTAAGCTTCGTATAGATGAAAATGAAATCACACTTTAATTTTATTTACGCTCTTAACGTTCTTTAAAAAGACTTTCAGTGAAAATTACTCACACATCTTAATCTTTGCCGTTATATCCTACTGTTTTAAGTATTTTTGTTTGTTCTCTGTCAAGATTGTCAGAAATAAATGCTAAAATTAGAAATATATGCGGGAAAAAATTTGTCATTAGCTTATGCCAATGGTTTGTTTGACTGACTATTTTAGCTCAGAATCAAATTTTGTTAAATGAAGCAAAATGGGATGAGATTAGAAAATAAAACTCCAAGGGAAATAGCGAAACATGGACCGAAAAATGAGCTAAAAAACTGCTCTGAAGTTAGGCAAGTTGCAGTGTCAACACTACAAGAAAAAAAATATCTTAATCATTGCAAAACAGCAAAGTTTTGTCAACAAAATCACATGAATATACACGCCTCTTTAGAAAATAACAAGTACTTTTATTCGATTGCTGATTGTTTCGTTCGTTTACAACGTTAAGTTTCACTTCAAGAGGAAAAATCCAACGTTTCATCGCGCCGGATTAGAGTAAAATAATATTCTCTTCAAGATTCCGCCGCTGTTTATGAAGTGCCGCCTCTAAAAGCTGCTGAAAGAGTCGATTTGTTTCTTCCGGCGCAAGTCGCATTGCTCTTTTTCCCGCTGTTTAACGTTGAAATTGGACGAGATCAGAAAATAAAACTCCAAGGGAAATAATCAACATGGCCGAAAACTGAGTTCAAAAGACTGCTCTGAAGTTAGCAGTATTTATTAAGGACGGTGCCTACTAATACCGAAGTATTTTTGTGCGGTCTATGACTATGCGGGAAAAGCAGATCTTAGCAAGGGCTACGGGAATCCAAAAAGAAAATTGGGGGTAACCATGCATTTTTCAGAGATAACTAAGCACTAATATCTCTAAAAAGCGCCAAAATATAAAGCAATGTATGGGATTTTTTCCTAACTTGAAACTTAATTATCTCTGAAAAATGCATGGTTACCCCCAATTTTCTTTTGAGATACCAAAAGCATTTGCTAAGTTCTGTTTTCTCTGTATAGTTTTAAACTGCGCAAAAACATCCCTGTATTAGTTGGCACCACCCATAGGAAACCCGAGTATCTCGAGATGCGCAGAACGTATGCGCAGTAACAATAGTAGGCACCGTCCTTTAGCTTAAGTTTAACGGTGTGTCAAAACTGCAAGAAAACAATATTTTGCAAAACAGCAAACTGGCAACCTTTTGTCAGCAAAATTGTATGAATATACTCGCCTCTTCTGAGAATAACCAGTCCTTTTGTTCCATTTTTGATTTTCCGTTCGTTTTACGACTTTAAGTGAGCGAAACCTTTCACTTTAAGAGGAAAATCCAACGTTTCGTCGCGCTGGATTGGAGTAAAATGATTTCACTTCAAGATTCTGATGATATGTGCCAGTCGATTTGGTTCTCCCGCCGCTAGTTGCGTTGCTCTGTCTCCTACTGTTGGTCACATAAATTCACTTTGTATCTTGTCGTCTTCCAAATTATTTTTTGTTTTGTTTTTTCTCAAACGTAGTTGGCGATGCAACTTCCCGCCAAACAAACGCAGCCGGCAGTGCAGTTGACCATGCATTTTCCCGCCGAAAAACAACCCGGGTTGCAGCACATACGCTCATCTATGTAAGCCAATGTGAAATCAGACACTCAAACCCTGTGGTGCAACATGGGTTTTTTTCGGCGCCCTTTCCTGTTCTTTCTCTCTTTGTTCGTCACTCATGTTTCGCGTGTTTGCTAGCGCTCTCAGTCGCTTTCTTTTCCGTCGAACTTCGCTTCTTCGTCGCCTGTTTTCTCGATCTCTTTCTATCTCCCTTTCTTTGCTTTCCATGTTTGTAGACGTTGTTATAAATTTACTTTGTGTTTTGTCGTAAACGTCGTCTTCAAAATTTTTTTTTTTTCCTCAAACGCAGTTGTAGATGCAATTTCCCGCCAAACAAACGCGGCCGGCAGCGCAGTTGGCCATGCATTTTCCGCCGAAAATAACCTGGTTTACAGCACGGATTTAACTATCTCATTTCACATCGGCTTACATAGAGGAGCGTACGGACGGTCAGTCGGTCCGTCGGTCGGACGGAAGTGACGTCATAACTAACCCAAAATTTCTCGCACTGATGGGTTTACCAAAATCTTTTAGCTTTGGGGCTCCGCGCGTTAAAATATCATGGATGTCTCAACATATTTCTTTCAAGTAGAAAAAACAGCAGCCTTTACCAACCCACCTTCAAAGCTTAAAAGAAAAAGCAGTAAAAATGGGTGTAATATAATTTACGTAAACTAAAAATAAGGCCTACTAGAGCCAATGCCCTTGTAATTGTGAACAGACAAAGAGTCTATAAAATTGCTATAAAACGGTCTGGTCTGTAATCAGCGACAGCTTTATTAAACATGTTTACGAATTCTTCGAAAAAGGTGAGATGTCATTCCCTCAAAGACAAGCTATCGTTACACTTATTGAGAAAAAAGGAAAAGATCGTTCATGTCCAGAAAATTGGCGTTCAATCTCCCTTGTAAACGTAGACAAATACACGTAATTTTCTGCAAGACCTGATATCATTCACCATAATCAGCCAGGATATGTTATAAGAGACAGTTCTATCGGAAAAACAGTTTGTTCTAGTTTCGACATAACGGAATCCACTATCAAGACAATCAAAGAAAACATTCAAGGTTTGTTGAGATATATTAACAATAAAAAAGCGTTTGATAGTGTGGAATATGGTTTACAATTGCCCAAAGCAATTGATCTCGGTTCAGATTTTATTTATTTTGGTTAAACCTTTCTACAAAAATGTACAGAGTTGCGTTATAAATAACAATGTTTTTCAGGTATGTGGTCTTGAAGTATGAAAATGGTTATGGCTTTCACAGTGACGGGTATGGATTCTAGAAACCAAGTCTGTAAATGGGTATGAATTTTAGAGGCGACAACTGAAAAAGGGTAACGGAAAATTACATATTTTGGTCTGAAATAGGATCAGGGTTTGGTGAACTGAGCCTCACTGGCCAAAATTTCTAAGCAGCATCCACCCCCCACCGCCACCCCCACTCGAGAATCCCATCTAGGGGTATTTAAGTAATACAATACGTAAACTCCCCACGCCTCTCGTTATCTCAACAGAAACCAGCTCCCATGAACTAACTGGTTGAAACTTTACAGTTTAAGATGACTTCTGACTTTGTAGCCAAGTTGGTGGTGATTGGTGCACTACTGCTTTCAATGACAACCTCATTAAACAGCACCGAAGTTAAAACATCACTCGTGTACACCTACAACATCTTCACCAAGGATATTGCCATAGTAAGGCATACTATTGCCTCAGTGAACGTGCCCAGCCCAGTGGATTGTTTCCGCCATTGCGCCAAAGTTTGTGGCTGCGTGGCGTTTCAGTTGACTGGGACGAGTTGTGAACTGTTGGATATAGACAAGGATGACGCGGATGGGGATCTGGTGACTAGAGAAGGCACTTTTCTGTATACAATGCAAGGGGCTGGTATTGAGGTGAGATCGTGAACAAGTGTTTCATGAAATCAAGTCATAAACTAATATTTATATGTAAAGACCAGTCCCGAGGGAAATGTCTAGATTGCAGTGAGAGACTAGTCTTAAAGTGTGTCGACAAGTGGTTCAGTTTACAAAACAAACTGTTAACGTGCATATTGAATTGCAAACTTGTACTTGATCATATGACTAGAAATTGGCTCGAATTTTCATTAAAAAAAATATCTTGCACTGTTGAAAATCTAATGCCCGATTCACAACAAGTCTTAAACACGTTTAAAATCTGTTTAGTTAACCCTTTCCCGCCCGAGGGAAATGTCGAATTTTTCTAAATCGCTAACTATGAACTGGGAGACCACATGTGATAGACCATTTAAAAGGTATTTTCTGGGGTGTGCTGTAAATCACACCAACAGAGATGGAAGTGGTAAACATATTAGGGTAAGAAAAGTCCAAAACGAAAGAAGAAAACATTGAAAATTTTCCTATTCGTTGTACATACTGGGTATCCCCATAAACTATAACTTAATGTACAGCTCTCAGTGCATTGCTTGTTGTAAGATATCAACTGGACTCTTAACGTACAAAGGAAAAAAATCCAAAAGTTTGAGGGGTGGTAAATCAAGTCTCATATAGGGGGGGGGCATGATTTTATGCCTTCAATTTATAGATCTTTCCAAGATCTTTTGGTTGTGCAAATTTCACACAAATTGACCAAATACTGAGCTCATTATTGCGTCTTGTGCCATATGGCACTCTTGGGCGGCAAAGGGTTAAACACAGTTTAAAATATTGTTTCCTTCATAAGAGCTGCTTTCGGGTTTTTGTCACCTACAGACCTTACACAATGAAAGCATAAGTTAAAATCCTATGTCAAAGCCATGTTTTGAATTCATCACATTTTGGAGACGGGGTCTTTACACGGGAAACGAACTTTTCAATTCGTGAGGTGAGCAGATACAGGTTGGCGCTTGTCAATGTCGCAATATAAACAGTTAACAAATTTGTTAGCAAAGCCGGTTGTTAGAAACAGATAAAACGTAATTATTACTTTGAACAACAAATAGCAATTATAGATCCAGAGAAATGTCTTAAAAATCTCAGGGGTTTGCCATGTGAAATAACACTTTTCCTACCATTTTTTATTTGCCAAGACGAGTTTACCAAATTTAATTTGTCGTTTGCTCCCTGAAGGCGCCTTAACAGTAGGTATTGCTGTAAACGTAGAGGCACAGAACATCCGAACAGATGAGACTATATCAGTTTACACATGGGAACACACGAGACAACATTTTAAGTATTTTGCTTCAATGTTCTTGTTAGTGCCCCTGTCAAATCCTTGTCTCCTCTCACTTTTTCATTCGTCTGATTTGCAGGAAATGAAAAGGAAAAGAAAAGCTGGTGAAGGTTCAAATGGTAAAGAAAGTGAGTGCCTGACAACAGTATTATATGCAGAAACCTTCCTGTTGTAATTGTATGACCTAGTATTGCACAACACTGGTTGGGAGCAAAATGTTTATAATCTTTAGTTTACCGTATTGATTTTACCTTTTTCAAATATATTTACCCATATTTTCCCGATTGAATCAGTAGAAATCTCAGCGACTTGATCTCTTTTGCATGGATACAGCGAAGGGATACTAAGTGAAGCTGCATATCCGTGTAAGCTCTTTGAAAAGATTCATGCTTTTGACGACTACAGAGAGTTCGTGTTTCTCGACAAGTTTAACGCGCTGTAATAAAGGTAAACGCTGAAAAGTAAAGAAAATATTTGTAGGCAAATAGAATTTTTATGTTTTTCTCACGGTATTTTTCGGTATGGACAGATTGTCATCTGGTTTAGGAATATCTTATATTAGGTAATCGCCTTAAGTGCGTGACAAGTGTGACAGGCTAGGGCTGGAGTTACCACATTGCAATGAATTTTATCACCTATCCAGGGGCGGGGGAGAACACTCTGGTCAGCCTGGCACTTCTTTTTTATCTGAATCATCCGTCAAAAATTGACGTCACATCCGATCAAATTGGCGCCCAGCAGCCTGTCTCGGCGAAGTCGAATGATGGCGTCCGGGTCAGGCATGATTTCTTCGGATTTTTTAGCCATGCATCAGTATCAGGAATTGTGAACTTTGGATATAAATATATTGTAAAGATATTGCTTCGACTTCATGGGCAAGGGTTTTCCAAAGAAGTGATTTTTCTATTGTTTTGACGGAAAATACGAGATAGCTAAGCGTCGTGTCATGGCGAAAATTTCACACTCTCAAAACGAGTGGCATTCAGGCTTTTGGCTCTTGTGGCTTCTGATCGTTCGAAAGCTGAAACGATAATAGCTTATCCTGTGTGCAACATAATGGAGGAGACATCGTTAGTCACAGTTTGCAGTGTTAACGCCGGGAACCTAATTATCACTCGAAGTGAAGTGTTGGAAGCCTGTATCATTGAAGCTGTTCCAATTGTCTTCGTTGTAAGGGACTCGTAATCTTCGAGGTGAGTAAATGTA
The DNA here is from genome assembly GCF_977016875.1 of Pavona decussata. Lineage (NCBI taxonomy): Eukaryota > Metazoa > Cnidaria > Anthozoa > Scleractinia > Agariciidae > Pavona > Pavona decussata. The sequence continues at coordinate 3,599,862 of NW_028145586.1, forward strand.
GTTATCTTTATTTCCAGTTCTTTTCTGCCGACGTGAGTACCTTTGCATGTGGGCTTTAGAGTAATAAGTCGGTTTTGTGCTTCGTAGTTCTTCAATAAAGACGCAAGTGACATTTAATTAATACTGATAGTAATTCTCTTATCTGAAATGCATTCATATCACGTTGTCCTGCAAGTGCGGGCTTGAGAAGGGGCTTGAGTGAGAAAATGTATCTGCGTGGCCTGGTTCATATTGCTAGTGTGAGACAGTTGTTAAAGTTATTGATGTCAAGCCATCTTAAACAATAAATTAAATAGCATTATTGCGAATGACATTATTTCTCAAGTATTGAAAGAAGCAACCCCTTCACCCTTTACCTCATCTGCACTCTCACCACTTGGGTGCTCATGGATTAAGGCTTTTTATACATTTGTACTATAATTATGCACATGTGACGTCAAATTGTGGTAAGAACAAACAGTATACCAGAAGCCACAGACAAGTGGCATGACTGATGTTCTTACCTTGTTTTGATGTCCTCTTTGGGTTATCAATGGACGCGTGGAAGGCCAAATAGACTTTGAAAACTCTTATAGCTTACAATGTCATTTGTACATCATATAATTATTCACCAGTTATTTCAGTTATGTTAGTTGGTGCCAATTATTTAAGGGTGTGGAATTGTCTTTTTCTCTGTGTCCAAGGTTGGGGAAGAGAACATAAAGTAAAAAATATATTGCAAATTCCTGCAGGTTATCTAGTAGCAGAAATTGCCCCATACATTAATTTCTAATAACATTGTCTCCTTTGAACCAATGAAATTCAAAGTTTATTTTGACAAGGAATATTGAGTTCTGTTCAATTCAATGAAAAATCAAAAGTTCAATAACCACACAATCAGTTCAAAAACCACACATCAGTTCAGTGACAGTAGACCTTAATTGTAAGAATAACTATAGGGGAAAGGTTTTTTGTTCCAATGGGACAGATAAGAGGAGAGGGGAGGGGAGAGAGTTTTATGGGAGCGTGGTCCATACAATTCAATGAAAAAACAAAAGTTCAATAACCACAAAATCAATTCAAAAACCCACATCAGTTCAGTGACAGTAGACAATTGTAAGAATAACTATAGGTGAAATGTTTTTTTTGAGCAATAGACCGCACTTTCCAGAAGTTTACCAGCGTAATAAAACCACGCGGGATGTTGGGAGAACACGAGAAAGCTTGTAAATCACGAGCCGCAGGCGAGTGATTTACAAGCTTTTCGAGTGCACTCCCAACATCCCAAGTGGTTTTATTACGCTGGTAAACTTCTGGAAAGTGCGGTCTATTGCTTTTATGAAATAACTACTTGGACAAAAACACTTGGAAATCGGCGCTTTTTATTTTGTAACTTGATCAAGTTGTTTATTCTCTTCAAATTCATCAGTAAAGCGGGAGAACCAATCACAAATCGGGATCTATTTTGAGCATAAACCTGTTGAATCGCCGAAGGACGCATCGCAGGTTGAGCGAATGAATGAAAGTGTTTTTTAAGTTGAATTACTGTCTAACTCTCACAAAAATGTGGCTAAAAAAGGGTAATGCCTTGGCGAAAGAATGCTTTTTATCAGCAGATAGCAGTTACTGATGAAAAATGATGTTTACACTGCCGATTTTAAATGAATTGAACATGTTGCTGTATGCCGTGGACGTCGCAACTGTGCTGAGGTGAGCCATTCCTGTCGAGACGCTGTTCATGTTTATTGTGGAACTTGTACACGGCAGCTGCTGGAATGGACTTCTTGTAGCTGTACTTTGGTGAACGGCAGATGTTTGTACTTCTTCGTCTTCGCAAAGTGCCACTGTCAACACGTCGCTGCACTTTCGAAGCTGATTTACTGATGACTGATTGTGATAGCTTCGCAAGCTCGCTTCATTGCGGTGGCCAGAAATTGCCATGATCTCTCGATCTGTTAATCCGGCGTTGGCCCACAGGGTTATGGCTGTCGCTCTCACCGAATGGTTGGTGTAGGTACGGGACAGACCTGCTTCGGCACTGATTTCTTTCATTAATGAAGACAACTTGTTCTTTCCGAGTGACCGATTTTCATACCACACTTTATCTGAAGGGCGCCAATTTCTCTTCGCATACTGAAATAGTGCATCGCATTGTGGATTGAGCTTTGTGAGGAAGACTTCCAGAGCAGAATAGCCATCGGTTGTACAGGTGGTTTTGTACATTCGGCCATTTTTTTCGAAGCTCTCCACTTCTGAAATTCCTCCTGGATGGTTCTTTGTCGTTTCGTCGTGCGTCATGGTGACGAAAGGGCAGCCTGTTGCATCTCTCTCAAATGCAAAGCTTGTTTTCTTGAGGTTTATCTGGCCTTCAAACCCACGACGACACCAAAACAGAGAAACATGAAACCAGACGTTTCTCAAGAGGGACAACGGCTTGGTGAGTGAAAAAACTTCACTTGTTTTGAGCTTGGCCAGGTCTTCTTTTTCTATTGCTGGTTTGTGCTTGGTGTTTTGCATGCCTTCTTGCTTAAACTGCTTAATTTTGGCGTCAAGCATTTGGTTTGAGGGGACAAAACGTGGGTCGTGAGTGAACCTTATTCCTAAACTGTGTGGTGGTGTGTTTAGATATCTCTCAATGCCATTTCTTAAGGAGAGAAGAGTCGCGCGGCTGTAATTTTCGCCTTCTTTATTTCTTGCTTGGCGTAGAACTGCTTCAGATTCCTGTCCAGCTCTTCGACCGCCATTTCCGCCACACTTACGCCAATCGCCTTTTGTTTACTCCACTGTAGGTGAACAGAGAAAGAGGAATTGTGATTTGAGCAGTTAATATCAAATACCTTGTACTCGGGTTGAAGTCGGTTTTAATTGTTTTAAACGCTTCAAGTTATTTATAAACAACTTGACTTTGGCATATAAACCTTCAATAAATTACAAATTTTGTACTGTTTATCAATACTGTTTGAGCCGTTTATTCTATAAAATAACAGTTTCAGTGAAAAGCCAGGCTAAAAGATTATTCATGTAATTAAAACCAACCTGTGAATACGGAAACTGCCCACTGTGTTGCCTGCTTGGTTTTTTTGGCTTGTGCATTTTCGACGATCGAGTCAAGTTCTTCGTTTTCCACATCGGCAAATCTTCTCTTTTTGCTCGACCTTTCTTCTTCTGTCTTAGTATTTAAGCTCTCCTTTTTAGAATTTAGCTCCAAATTTTTATTGTGCGGCAAAAGCACACCAAAGCCTGACAATATGTCAAAGTTCGGAAAGTTTTCGTCGCGCTCGTCGGCCATTATCGAGAAATCTCCAGCGGGAGAGCAGCGGGAGTTTACCGGTACAATAGTACATAGGTTTGGCAACTCTATTGACCAATCAGAACGCGCGTAGTATGTTAGTTATTTTATAAATTTCAATGGGACAGGTAGGAGGAGAGGGGAGGGGAGAGGGTTTTACAGGAGCGTGGTCCATATTTAGAGTAGGCAGAAATTCCAAGTGAAACTAATAAGTATCTATGTATTACAAATAATGGTAACTGGCTTACATGCATTTAAAAATCTATTCCCCACTTATCCATTGTTTGTCTTTGTGATCATATTTGGCAACAGCTGCCTAATAATGTAGCTTTTTCTTGTCCATAGTTCCACTTCCTTCTTGTCAATGATGCAGATTAGTGGTCGTTGGTAAATTTGTAAAAATCCAGAAGTCTTATGGTTCATTGAAAATCAAAAAGTCAAATAACCACAGCAACAGGTCAAAAAACACAATGACGGCTCAAAAATCCGAAGAAATCATGCCTGACCCGGACGCCATCATTCGACTTCGCCGAGACAGGCTGCTGGGCGCCAATTTGACCGGATGTGACGTCAATTTTTGTTGGATGATTCTAATACGAAAATTTGAGGAGTCTTCTCCCCCGCCCCTGCCCCTATCTAAGGTTTGGGGTAATGTGCATATGACCTTGCTACATGCGGTCATTCGTTTGTATTCACTCGCTCTGCGAACATGTCGCCTTTTTTACGAGGTAAGTTCCTTTTTTCCCCCTTTCGGGATCGCATATTTGCACTCCTCTGTGTCGCCACCATCATTTGTCTCTCGCTCTCGATTGCGGGTTTCGAATACACATTTCATTTACTTTTTGGTTTACAATAAGCTTACGCGCTCGGACGTTTTCCTCGCTCCTTTTGATGGCGGGTGTTGTTCCAACGCGCTTATTCTCGATCACTTTTTTGTGAAACGGCTTTATCAACCGTTTGCGAGTCGGTTTTGGCGCACGGGCGGCAAAGGATTTTGATCTTCGAGGAACGGCGTCGGTTCGCTTGTACGGAATGGCGGCGTCCATTGCCGAACTTGTGGGCGAATGACCTTCACCCTCGTCGATCCCCGCGTCGCAGAATTTGGCCCAGATATTGTTATTTTCGAAATTGACATCGACGATCTTTCTCGTGAGGGTATGGGGTTTTCGAGTCTGTCGTTGACAACCGCATTCGGTTACTTTTCGAGGAATATTCAGTCCTCGTTGTCGGCATTTGTCATGTAATTCCACGTGGCATTTCCTGTTACCACGCTCTGCCCTTTCTTCGGCGGGCGTCGGTCTTAATAAGCGCTTATAAGGATTTATTTGGATGATAGTGTTCACCTCAATGTTTCAGGTCAGTAATTGCTGTACCGTAGTTACCGTGGCGCGCTTCTCGAAGCAGTTGATCGTAATAAGAACATGTGACTCGAAAGCCATGTGTTAGTGCCTCGCTGACTTGTTTATGTTAGCCTTGTGTTCGTTTAAGTTATTTGTTGGCAGATTGTTTGGTTAGTCATATGGAGTTATGCTACCACCGAATTTCTTCCCTTTACTTTTAGGATGCTTTTAGTTTATTCCTCTGGCTAGTCCCATGTAGTTGTGTTTTTCTTTTGTGAGCATCATCTGTTTTGGGCTAGTTATATGTAGTTATGCTAGCCTTTATTTTGAATGGGGATATGTAGTTATTCCCATTTTTTCACTCCTCTCGCCACATGTAGTTGCGCTGATTGGCCTGGGCTAGTCTTATGTAGTTAGGCAAGGTTTTTTTTTATACTGGAGATATTGAGTTATCCCAGGTTTTTTGGTATGCTTGCTGGTCATATGTAGTTATGTCAGCTTTGATTTTTTTTTCTGGTTTTCTGGGTCTGCTGCTTCGTCGCCTGTACGGCTTGACATGGTGGTCCCTACCAGCTTATTTCCTTGCTTACTGATTCCTAGGTATTTTTAATTACTTTTGTTTGGCCTTCATGTTCCGTTTCTGCCAAAATGTTTTTGGTTTTATTTGCAGAGCGCTCTGACATGCCTAAAGCCCAGCATAAAACCTGCCCTCATTGTGCAGCCACCAGGGGCCCGTCTGCCCGTACCAGTCCAAGGTCCAGTGTGCGGGCCAGCTCGGCCGCAACCCAATCTCTGGTTGAATCCAGCGTCCCAGCTCAACAGTCTAGTGATGACTCTCCGTTATCTACAGTGTCAGCTTCACCAGTCCAGCCAAGCTCAGCTGAGAGTGCATTGCCCCCTCATTTGTTTGAGACGCTGGTAGCAAAAGTGGCTAATGAGGTCTCGCGTAGCCTTGCCGCAGTTCCTCTGGCTTCATCTGCTCCGGCGCCTTCGCAGCTGAACGAGCTTGCTGTATGCTCAACCCCGGCCATCTTAGCTTCCGGTGTCCAAGCTCCCTCGACTGTTCCGGCTACTTCCAGTGTTACCACTTTTGCTGCTGTTCCAGCTCCTGTTAGTTCATCACTTCATGTGGAGAATTTGACTTCATCAGTTGTGCAGCACAGTATGGCCATGTCAGCGTCAGCCTTCACCAACTTTTCCCTACAGACGGTTACGGAGATACCAGGTCAGTTATTCCAATCAGCCGGGTTATCAAGGTAAACAAGCTCGGGAACTGCAGCTTAATGGCAAATAGTCAATTATTCTTATTAATGTATTGGTAATATATTTTAGTTCTTTTTTTTTCAATTTGGTAACGAATGTATATATTTATTTTACGTTTTCTAATCCCACAATAGATTTCAAGGAAACACCACTTACTAAAGAGAGGATTTTGTTGAAATGATTTGTGGCAAAAATTCAATTGGCTCGGGCTATCAGTTTCCTGCTCTAGATAATAAAGCTAGGCTTGGATTTTTCTCTTCAATATCTGATTTCTTTACAGGTCCCGATTTTTTTGCATCCTGCAGAGATATTTACCTGAAAAACAAGTAAGTTAGATGGCTTTTAGACAGCTGCTAATAAGACGTTGTAAGAGGATGATACAGTGTTTATTTTCGTAAGCTGACCCTTGTTTACCAACAACGCTTCTTTTGACTCTTCAAAGAAAGAGAGAAAGAGATGTCCCCGTAATTTAAATGTTTGGTCTCCTTTTTTCTGTGTCAAACTGGTTTTTATAGCGCATGGATCAATTTTGTTGACCTCGACTTCCCCACCCCCCTCCTCTTAACAACCCTCCAAGAGGAGTAAGAGGATGATACAGTGTTTATTTGCACTTGTCCACTCTGCCAGCAACGCCTCTTTTGACTCACCAAAAAAGGAGAGAAAGTGATGTCCCCGTAATTCAAATGTTTGATCTCGCCACTCCCGTTTTCAGTGTCAAACTGCTTTTTATAGCGCATGCATCAATTTTTTTACCTTGACACTCCCTCCTTCTTGACAATCCGCCAGTTCCATCCCTATAGCGCATGGATCAATTATGTTGACCTTGACACTCTCTACCCCTTGACTGCTTGAAAACCCGCCACCCATCTCGACGTGACGGTCTTGTTGGCTATCTATCATCTTCTATCCAACGAGCGCTCATGGAATAGTTGTTAATTAAACATAAACATGAAACGTTGCATTAACTATGGAGTTACGTCAGGCTCACAGTTTTTAAAGATGCAAATTTTAAGAGAAAGTAAAGAGATCGATTAAACTATATCAGTCATCATCAAAGGAATTAAAATACTTTATCATTACTTTATCACTGAAGAGTAATCAAAGTAAAAAATTAATTAAAAATAATAATAATAATAATAATAATAATAAATTTATTATAATACCATAATTTAATATTTAAGAGGTAAATCTGTAACTAACTTTCATTTCAATCTTTGATTCAGAACTCAAGAGAATAAAGCGTACATGCTGCAAACTGACATTGGAAGAATCCCTGTTTACTGTCACATGACCGGAATTGATGGATGCGGAGATGGAGGATGGACGCTGGTCATGAAAATTGATGGTAACAAGGTAAAATCAACAATAGGTTGTGGTTTTCACTAAGCCAACCTTGGTCTGTAACTGATATTATTTCTTTCTCAGTGCGCGACCGGACGAAATCTGTAAATCATGCAGTCTAATTGGTTCCGGGGGCGGGCTGAATTTTTCGATCTTGCCTTGTTACAAGGCGTAAGCGTTGTTTTCTTGCAGAAAAAATACAAATGTAATTTACCGGCCTAGCTAGGTCACACCAAATTGGGAAAAAACTGTGCCCTCTACCGGACTGCCCGAGGCCGCACTCAACACCTCGGGCACAGTTGTTTTTTCAGTGCGGACCTTCCGGCTGGTGAATAACATATATTTTAAAATAACTGAAGAAACTGCAAGGCTGACTGCTTTTTCTGAGTCGAAGGAACAACAACAACAACAACAACAACAACAACAACAAAACATTACGAATGAGAAGGAGCATGCTACATCCCAAAGGTAAGGCCAATAACCTGGGGCCATGGGGCAGACATCATCTCGTTTAATTGAGCGTGATTGACAAAACAAGTAACGGAATTCAGCAAAATTAATAAGGTCTTTTGGAAACATTTTAAGCGGTGACTTCGTATTTTATATTTTATAGTCAACGTTTCACTACGATTCCAAACTTTGGAGCAACAAAACCGAGTTCAATCGTCCTGGGGGTGAGACGGGGTTTGACAGCCAGCAAACCAAGTTACCGACTTATTGGAACACGAACTTCTCCAAGATCTGCCTCGGCATGAGGATCGGCAATCAAACTGTCAAGTTCCTGGCCATCAGCAAGAATGGCGCCTCACTGTACTCTCTGATCGCTGACGGCCGCCATCGAAACACCTCTCTGGGTAGAGATACGTGGAAGACATTGATTGGCTCTGAAGGATCTTTGCAGACCTACTGTAACAAAGAAGGGTTCAACGCAGTTAGTGACAGGAGCCAGAGTTCGAAAGCAAGAATCGGTATTATTGGAAACAATGAAGAAAACTGCAGTAACTGCGACTCCAGAATTGGTTTTGGTACCGGAGGATATCCTGCCAACAAGGCCAACACGTGTGGTAATGAGGCTACCTTTAATCCCGATAACGGAGACAAGCACATTAAAACCATGGGATACATATTAGTGAAATAAAAGGAAAACGATGGAGGTTCCTCCTAATAAAACTGAGAAGAGAAAAAATAAACCATAAATCTAGCAACTGTTGTAGTTAGATTTAGACTGAACAGGATAAGGAGTTTTGTTTGTTTGTTATAGTATAATCATGATATAAAAATAAAATACAGAGATACGAATATAAATTGTTTTTGTTAGATGTCTACAGTAAGTTTATGGTCATCGAGTATCATGAGTAAAGCCAACTCCAAAGCAAGCAACCTCTCAGGAAATATTTATTACAATCGTGTTGACGATGCTCACTTTCAGCTTTGCTATCGGCCTTTATTCAGGCTCGAATTATCTGCTTGATTATGTTCTTTGAAACATCAAAACATCTCAACCCATTTATTTGTTAAGTTTTACTGACTGATGTACATGATCAGAAATTTAGTTAACCCATCTAGAGAATAAAAGGTAAATACTAAATACAGGAATAATTCCATGCGAGCTTTGCTTATATCCTTCCCGTGACTTGTATTTGGTAACAAGCCGCCATGGCAGTACAAGGTTTTCAAAGGGGTTGTTCTGAGTCACTGGAAGGGAGGAGAAACCAAGCGCCCTATGATGCTTTGAGCATAAACCTCACCCTTCTCATCGCTTTAGTCGCTCAAGACGTTCTTCCAAAGAGGTTTTTCAATCGCCGAATTGACAGAGATCAAACTACTTAAAGGTTAATTTTTAGCTTTCAGTGAATCTCTATTGCATAATGCCCGTACAACCTGAGTCTTAAGCTCTAATAATAGTCCTTTTTGTCCGTGCGGCCTCCAGTGAGCACGCGTTCGCAAATAGGATGTCATTGTTGTTGTCTCGCACGGGTTTGGTGGTTAGTAGGGAATTTAGACGAGAGTAGCCTTTTTGTCCTCCTTTCGGTTCAATATTTCGGACCTCATTTTAATTGCAACCCACAATTTTTATTTTTAATTTTGCTGTTTGCTATCTAGAAGGGAAAAAAAATCGTTTATAGTTGTTGTCCTGTGCACAGAATAATATATTGGGGACGTTTTTATTAGAAAATAATAAAGGCTTGGACATCATTGTTAACCTGCTGAGTCATGTCTCGTATCCAGTGGTAACTTTTTGCTAAAGTTAATAAGAACAACTGCTTTAAACTGCAACAAGCACATACGATCCTACAAAGGCGGAAAGAAGTTCGAGAGGTACTGAAGTAGTTTCCTTTAACTATATCTCTTAATTGCTAATTTCCCAAGTTGATTTCTCATCATAATTAAGTTTATTGTAAGCACAGTTAAAGCGAGAGATTGAGCTTGTCTCCCACCTTTCCGCACCATTTTCTTATGTTTGTCTTTGTAATGCTAATTGCTGTGAAGATATCAGATGATAGCCAATTTCAACTTTAATTGTTCTTTCTAATCAACACATGGCAAAGAAAAATTATATTAAGCAACGTATAAAGAATGTATCATGAAAGCAGTCGCGACTTGCTAACAAAGCTTTTAAACAACCGCGAGAAAGAAAGGAAAGGAGAAATTTAGTAACATTTCTAGATATAATCAAGTCGAGAATCTTTAAAATGCTTAGCAAAGAAATTGTGAACTTTTTTTCTTAAAAAACGACGCATTTCAAGTTTATGTTCGTCTAAACATGCATCACAGACGTAAACATTCGTGTTATTTACTACAAAAAGGTTATCATGAACGACATATGAATCTTTATAAGTTTATCAACATTTCGTGGTCGCGGTTGTTTTCCCTTACAAACTGATCTCAAACTGTTTGGTAAACATGTGTTGTCTACAAACTACACA